>NC_044308.2:32066213-32754729 GCF_007474595.2 Lynx canadensis | reverse complement strand
AGTCAAAAATTTAGGTGGAAGTAAAGATCATCTGTCTTGGGAAACCGTGTCAGAGACTCAAAATGTGACTCTGGTGACAATAAAAACACTGTGAAGAGCTTCAATAAAATCATTTTAAAAATTATATTTCCCAAATGAAGTGTGTAAGCATAATTAACACATTAAATATTGTCAGTAGATCTCTAATTATTTCATCGACATCTCTAAAAGTTCATATATTTTAGCTGGTGACAAAGTTTTATTGGGGATGGATTTTAATTGGGAAAATGGGGTTCGATCTCTATTCAGAGGCGCCTTATATTTAGACATAGTGGCATCTGTTGATGACTCATCTCTAGCCCAGTTCTCCCTGCTAAACCCCAGACCCAAATAACAAACAGTTTATTGATATTTCTACTTAGATGTCCCTTAGGCACTTTAAATTAAACTTGTCCAAAGTTACTCACATTTCTTCCCATCTGCTCCCCTCTCAGTGAATGTCACCACCTTCATTCTGACGCCCAAGCTGAAATCTGAGTCCCACTCGCCTCCGGTCGGTCTCCCACACACCTCTGTTGTTTCTGTCTATCTCCTAAATCTCTCTCTTATCTGCTCACTCCTCTTAACCCCCTCTTCTTTACTCCAGGCCACCAGCATCTCCTCCCTGGACTACTGTTAACAAAATCCAAACTGGTTTCGTAGGTCTTGTCTCCTTCCAACCTACACTTCAAGAAGCAGCCTGAGTGATCCTTCTAAAATGCAAATCCGATGTAATTTCTCACGGCAGGATAGCTAACTCCTGCCCCTCTTCTTCCATTTGGCTCAGTTTAGAGACTGATGCTTCTTCCCTAATTCCCTAACCCTCCCCCCACCCCTTCCTTCTGCCCCCACAAACAGTTTAGTCAGGTTAGATGCTCTTACTATGTTTCCCACACTCCTTATCTTTCCTTACCATAACACTCTTCACACTTCTTTGTTATAACTGTTTATCTTTCCTGCTAGACTGGGAAACCTTGTCTATCTGGCTCACCACTGCGTTCCTTGAACACAGGGCAGAACATGAGACGCAGTGTTTTATAAATATTAAATGATTGAACCAATAATTTTGTAATCTCAGCACCCAGCACAGTATCTGGCAAACAACGGATCTTCGATAATATTTGTTGAATTAATAGATTGTTGTGGAACTAAAGATATGTGTTTAATTAAGCAACATGTAATGTGCAAAATTAATGTTGTATAGATGCTTTGTCCTTAAGGAGCACATATCCTTAATTAGACCTAATTTAGAGATGGCTCCCTAGGACAGGCAGCTTTTGGAAGAGAAAGGGAGAAATAAAGTCTTACCTAGTGAAATGTAAAGGGCAAACGTAAAAATGTCAACACCTGTGTAGAAGGAAATTTTGTTTTTATGACATGGGTAACTCCCAGTTAAAATTTTCCAAGACCAGGAAGTGTTCTGTACTGGGATCTACTAGTCAGGGGGCTAGCTTTCTTCTTCTCTACCTTGGATTCTGGTATTCAGCCAGGGAATCAGCTACAGAATCTTAATTACTGCTAGCAATTAAACACTGAAATGTATTGCCTCTCTAAAGTTGGAAAATAATACCTTTACTATAGAGAATATGATTCTTACCAAGTTTTATATTCATAGGCTTTATTAATTTTTCATTTAATTTTTGTATCAAAGTACACTTAGAAAAAATTTCACAGGAATATTCGGTCTAGTTATTTTTGGCCTGCACTTTGATAACTTATACTAACATACAATGGCCAGTCTGTTTTCTTTGCTCTAAAACTTTCTTTGTGCACTATTCCTTGAACACGAGCCTCATGTCTGACTTAGATGGAAAAAAGTGTTAATTTCACGAATTAATGGTTAATATCTCTCCGTAGATTAGTAGTTTAGACTACATAAAATATGTTGATTAGCAGTATAAACGTGGATTGAAGTATTAGCTGAAAATCTTGTTGGGAGGATGAAAGTGATAAGATTCCTAAGAAAATCTCTCAGAGATGCCTTACTAAAGAGAAGTTAATGACTTCAAATGCTGATTTTTAAAGGGAATATCTATAACGTCAGTTACATTGAAACAAGGTGAAGGATCTGAATTCAAGTGTGTGCTTGGGTTACTTGAACTTCCTCTTGAACCGATATAGAATCTGTAACTTTTTATTTGGGGCTCCATGTGTTAGTGGTTTATTAGAGTGGGTTTAACTAAAATTGTGATTTAATCACAAGTCAGAAATACATGATGTGAGTCACCCTCTTTTACAGAAAGTGCTTTAAACTTTTTGAGTTAACCCCGATGGACACGGGGGCGGCGGGGAGGCTGAGACATTAGTGACACAGTTCACAGAAGTCATACCTGAAAATCAGTCTGTTTACTTTATTAACCACAACTCATATTTCTTCAACTGGGGAGATAAATGTAAGCTTCATTTTAGAAGTCACATTATATATTTTATAGTTCTAAGATTGAAAATTTTTCAGACTTGGAAAAGATATCTGAAAATTAACATTTGCAAGGCAATTTATAGTTTCCAAAGGGCTTTTTTCATTATCTCAGAAAACTGAATAATGATGTGATTATTAAAGGTTAATTAAGCAAATACTTGTGAAGTAATTGGGAGGTAATCTATTTCCAATTTAACAGGTCAATCAGGGGTATTTGGAAAATATTTTGCTGGCTAACAACTCTAACCAAAACAAAAAGATATTTAAATTGTTTCCCTAGTGGAAAACAATAAGCGTGTCTGTTCTTTTAGGAGTTAATTGTTTCAAAGAACTGGGATGAGGGCTCCTAATTCCACCGTTTTGATGACCTAAGAGGTTTTACGAGGAGCCTGAGCTCTTCCCTCCTAATGTTAACGCAAGCCTTACGTTGCTTATTTTGGCACTTCAGAATAAAAGAAAATATCTGAAGAAAAATAATTACGAGAAGGCATGCAAAGATGTGGAAATCAAAGAATAAAGCCACCTTAGGGCAAGCAACATATTTTGGTTATGGACTACCCAGGGCAGTGAACAAAAATCCAAACCATATTAAGACGTGACTCTTCAAGCGAATAACCACACAAAGAGATTTTCTTAAATTTTCCACAGCAGTATTCCCATCAGCAGTGTAACTTACAAACTGCTTTTCCCCTAACTCTGGGGCTGCCTCACGATGACCAGGTGCTTAAAATCACATTCCTCTCGCTCCCGGTTTACCGGCTAAAGACGTGATTTCGATTCGAGAGAGCGAAGTGCCCCGCAGAGGTATAGGTAAAAGGTTTGCTACAGCTGGAGCATTAGCCTTGGGCCCCCGCTCGGGCTGGAGGGGTGGACACCGGGCACCTTTGTCTGCGCCCTGCTTCCCTGGACCCGGGCCGAGCGGCGCGGGTGGGGGCGCGGGCCCCGGCCCTGTCCGGGGAAACGCGCGGCGAGGGCGGCCCGGCCTGGAAGCTGGAGGTCAGCGGCGGCGCGGTGGGCCCCCTCCCACGGGAGCCGCGCCAGGTCCCAGCAAGAGCCGGGCGGGATCGCTATTGTTTTTGGCGAGCACATAAATCCCCGCGCCGACCCTCTGTGCACCCAGGTTTCCTCCCGGAGGCCATTCGGTTTCCTCTGAGGCCCTATATAGAGGCCCTGGGCCCAGGCTGAGGAGAGCTGCACGCTCGCTCCGGCCTCCCGGACAAGTCTAGGCTCGGAGCGCGTCTCGCCCCAGGTCTCCGCAGCCCGAGGCGTCAGGGGAGGTGAGAGAGGGGGATTGCTCCCCGGGGCAAGGAGAAGGCGGCGGGGGCGCGCGGGGACGAGGGGCTGCGGCGTGCGGGCGGCCGCGGGGAGGAGGAGGATCCGCTTCTCCGGGGTTTCCCTGACGCCAGCAGCAGCGCCCGGCGCGCGCGCCCCGCGACAGTCCGCGGCTCCGGGCAGGGAAGGGGGAAGGGGGAAGGGAGCGGGCCCGCCGCCGCGGCCGGCGAGGCGGCAGCCGGGATTGGAGCGGGGGCGGGCCGCTCGCGGAGCCGAGGGGGTGCGGGCGAGAGAGGCGCGCGCTTGCGCGTGCGCGGGTGTGCGCGCCCGGGGCCCCCGCCCCCCACCCCCGCCGCCCGCGGTCTCCGCCCCCCTCGCGCTGGTGTGTGGAGTCGGAGTCGGCGGCGGGTGGCGGCGCCTGGAACCTGGAGACCGACCCCCCCCACCCCCGGTCCGGAATGTACTGACTCCCCTTTCTCTGCTCTCCTCCCCTCTCCGCCCCCCTGCAGGAGGGAGGCGCCCCCGAGTCTCCCCTCCCGCGAGAGGGGCCGCGCAGGCCGGGCCGGGCGGAACAGCGGCGGCGGCGGCCGCGGGAGCCGAGCCTGCAACGAGGGACCGGCTGAAGCGCGCGGGAGGGAAGGAGGCGAGGGCTCCGCGGCGCTGGCGCCGCCGCCGCTGCCGCCGCTCGCGGGGCAGAGATGGCGGCGGAGCGGGGAGCCCGGCGACTCCTCGGCACCTCCTCCTTCTGGCTCTGCTGCCTGCTGCTGCTCGGGCGCCCGGCGCCCGCCGCGGCCGCCAGGAGCGGCTCCCCGCCGCAGTCACCAGGTAAGCGGGGGCGCGGGCGCGGCACCCGCACCGGCGGCTGCGGTGTTTTTGTTTAGGATCCTGGAGGAAACGTGCAGGAACTTCTCTGCCGCGGCTCAGGTTGCCAAAGGGAAAGGGGGTCGCGCGGGGCGGAGAGTGAAGTAGGCGGGCGGGGGCGCCGCCGGGGGAGGGGCGGCCGCGGGGGCGCGTCGGGGGCTCCCGGGTCTAGTTCTGCGCTTTGTACCCGGAGGCAGGTTCACCCCTCGCCTCCCTCCCCTCCCCCAGGCTCATCCCACTTGTAAGAGTGGGACATTCTTGTGCTCACACAAGCACCAGTAGAGGCCACTACACACCTCATTAAATAAACAATCGCACGGCCAATTCATTAATTTTCAGGAAAGGAAGGGGGGGGGGGGCTTGAACTCCACATTCCCTGGCCAGGGATTTCCCAGCTGAAGTCCCAGGGAAGCGCTGGCTGATCTCGAGGGACTCCTGGTGCGGGGATTGTAGCCCCGAGGCTGCGGAAGAGAGGGTGTCAGAGGGGCACAATTGCCTCCTCACAACCCCTGTTGTTGACTTAACTATGAGGGCGCCTTGGAGAACCGCTCCAACTGATTATATCTGTTAGTGTTTCCGTTATGAGATGCCTCTTCTTTCCTGGGGGTTACGAGGATATTTACAGCCTGGTGATTGCTCTTAACCCAGGGAATTGTCTAAACACTGGATTTTAAGTACTTTATGTTTCCAAGTGGCAATATATATATTTAGCCTGAAAAGCCTTTTTCAGGTGTTATTTTTAAATATCATTGATTATTGAAATTACCTGCATCCCTTTTTATTTAAGGGAGAGAATGGACCAAACGCCAAGCCTGCCTGTAGACCTCACAGCATAATACGTTGAGAAGAAGCGGGACACACGCAGCAGTTGAAGGGCAAATTAGCATATAATCTGTTTAAATTGTTTGACCAAGGTGGTATATCACAAAACTTGACAAAACTCTCACCTACTAGTATGATATCTGAACTATTTGCATTTGAAAGTCATCTGATGGGGAAAGTGGCAGCTTCTAATCGCTGAACCTTTACTTGTTTTTCCTATTCATAGTGAATAGGGTTTAAAATCACGCTGCAAATGTAACTTTACTGATAAACTTTCTTTTGATTTTCTTGCAGAATATTATTAGCTCATGGCTTTTGTCAGTGTTAAAGCTTTAACTGTGAATACCAATGGGCGTTATCTAAACAGCAGTATAAATAACTGTTTTAGTATCAAACTTGCACTTGCACATTCAGCCTGTACCTAGTTCAGAATACACATTTTGGGCCTGAACTGTAGGTAACTGATCCAACCTTTCTATTCTTGGGGATGGGCAAGTAACATGTAACTATTTTGGAATACAAATTCCTTCTTGCTCTTAATTTATATGTAGTTCATATTATGTCTGTGTTAGGTAATTGGTGGAGTTTGTTTAGAATTTTGTCAGTAATTTTGAAAGTAAAGTGCTAATAATTCTATCAGGTTAATGAAAGTAATGTAAGCAGTCTGTTAGAAGTGGTTGAAATATCTATTTCAACATTGATTCAACTGATGAGCTTTTATTTTGTGCTGAGGAGGTGCAGGCATTGCTTAAAATGTGTGTCCTACCTTCCTGGAGCTTTGAGTCAGGTGAGTGGGTGGGAAGGATAGTCATTAAAGTGCTGATTATGTAATTAAGTAATTGTGATTAACACTAGAAAGGAGAAGAAGAGTGTTTGAGAAAGTGTATACTGCAGGGACCTAACCTATTGGGGTGTCAGAGTATCTGAGAAGTGAGATCTGAAGGGTGAGTAGGACTGGAGGCTGGGAGGCTCGCAACTAGTTAGTGATATAGTGGCAACTAGAACACAGATCTGATTCTTTTTTTTTTTTTTCCTTCAGTGTTTATTTATTTTTGAGAGAGAAAGAGCACAAGCAGAGGAGAGGCAGAGAGGGAGACACAGAATCCAAAGCAGATTCCAGGCTCTGAGCTGTTAGCACAGAGCCTGATGTGGGGCTCGAACTCACGAACTGTGAGATCATGACTTGAGTTGAGTCTGATGCTTAAATGACTGAGCCACCCAGGCGCCCCAGTACACAGATCGGATTCTTGGTTCAGAGTGCTTTTCCCAAGCCACCTTGCCTCATTTCAAAAGTGAAAGGAATAACGGCAATAAGGAGGGGCCGGTCAGTTCTGTCATACGCTGTGGAGAGATCAAAGGAATTGAAAACTGAGTAAGTGGCAACTGAAACAAGTGGTCAGTAAATCACATGTCATTTGTCAGTGGTTTTAATTTTTTTATTTTTGGAGAGGGGTAGACTCAGAAACCTTTTTGTAGGGGATTACAGTGAGTAGGTGGTAGGGGATGGAGGTATTTGGTAGAAAAAGGAGAAAATTATAGAGCGTGGGACAACAGGATAAATGGAGTGGCTTTCCAGTCTCGGGTACACGTTGAAGAGGACAGAGAAGGGGAGGAACTGGTGATAGAAAATGGTCAGCTGTGGTGGAGGGTTAGAAATGATTAGGCATTTAGGCACACTATTTTAGGAAGGAAGGAAGGGGAGATTTGATGGGTAGGGACCTAAGGAAAGACATCAGGGCAGAGCAGCCTGCCTGAGCAGTGCAAGTCTTCTGTACAGAGTGAGGGTTAAGGAACGGCCATTCTGTAGAATTGAGATGCAAGAATGGGGAAAGTTAGGAAGTAAGCTCAGCTAAAATAAGTTTGAATATAAAGTAGACTAGATCAGCTATTTCCACACTTTGTCCAGCAACTTTCTGTATGCCAAGAGCAGAATTAGTGAAGTTTTAATCCAGTATTGGTTGCTTATGAGTTCGTTGAAACACGTAGAAACCTTTTAAAAAACTTTTATTAGGGTAGTCCAGTATTCCATTCCTTGGTCAGAATGCAAAGAAGTATTTGATGCAGTGCCACAATGGTGGTGAGGTTAGCTTTGACCTAGACATCAGAGGTTTTCTGTAGAGGTCCTGTAGCCTAATTGCTCACTTAAGGGAAGAATCCTCTTGTCAGCATCTTGCATAGATGACTCTGTATGCACTGTTTACTTGGTGATGTGATTCATTACCTCACAAGGTGGTCTATTCCTGTTTTGAATAACTTCTGTTAGTAAAACTTTGCTTTATGCAGTACATTTAACTTTAATTTTCACCCTTCCCACCCTTCTTGATTTTTCCCCCCTTTTCTCTGGCCTATTTTGACATCACCCTATCTCTAATTCATCCCTTACTTTTGTGATCAGTTGTTATTCAAGTTTTTCTTTCTCTCCCTCATTAAATTTGGGTATCAAAGTTGATCTCATTCTGCTTGTCTTCACTTGCTACCTGTAAGCTAATGACTCTCCTAGACCACTTTTCTTTATGTACGACTCAGTAGCTTCACTGAATAGGCACCTTACATCATACGATATGGAAGGTAAAACTCATTTTTGTTCCTCTTCTCTCCTCCTTCCTTCATCCCCTTTCTCTAGACAATAACAAACCAGTTCGTGGCCCAGGGCTCTCACATTTTTGAATGATTGCATGGACTTGTCTTCCCGTGTTACCTGTCTTGGGCATCTCTGTTTGCCATTCACCTAAGTTGAGGTCTAGAAGTCATCCTGGACCCTCCCATGGCCCTCATTCCTATAGCCAATACTTCTATTTGATTTTTACCTCCTAGGTCTTTCTTGAATCTGAATCTTTTCCTCATCATCTCCACTGAGACTAACAATAGTGGTCTTATAATTAATCTCTTTATCTCCACTGTTACCCTCCAGACATCTGTCCTCCAGCTGGAATGAGTTTTCTTATGTCCTTTTCTGAGCTTGCCACACTCCTACTTATAGTCTCAAGAGTGTTCCACAGCTTGAGTGTTAGAGTCTAAACTCCTTGGCCTGGAGATTGTGAAGGCCCTTTGTGTTTTTTACCACAGGCCTCTCCCATCCCCCAGTTTAAAGCCTCGCCTGTTGGCACCTGTAATGTGTACCCGGTGTTCTGCCACATCAGATTTACTGCAGGGCTTCATGTTCCCATGCCTTTGACATGCTGTCCTTTCTTCTTGTTAACGCCACTTCCCACCTTGTCTACTTCTGAAGTTCCTATTCATCATTCCGTGAATTTTTCTCTACCATCCCGCTGCCCAAAGAGAGGTAGAGTCCTCATTCTCTGTGTTCCCATGGCTTTTGAGTACTTTTTGTCTTGTGGTATTTTCTTGTCTCCTCCAGTAGTCTGAACCTCTTGAGGTTTGGGACTTCTCTTATTTACCTTTTGTGTAGCTAGTGTAGCATAAGCATCTGGCAGAGGGGGTAACCAGTAAATGTTTGTTGAATGAATGTTGAATTGTCTTTGTTTCTACCTCTTAGGGCCATATAGCACAACTGGTTTCTTTATATGATGGCCTTTCATGTGTCTAATCACAACATTTGTGTGTAAGAATGTCACTTTCCCCTCCTTCTCCTTTCTTTTTTTTTTTTTTTTTGAAAATTTTTTAATGTTTATTTTTGAGAGAGAGAGAGAGAGAGAGACAGAGTGCGACTGGGGGAGGGGCAGAGAGAGAGGGAGACATGGAATCCGAAGCAGGCTCTAGGCTCCAGGCTGTCAGCACAGAGCCGGACATGGGGCTCGAACTCATGAACCGTGAAATCATGACCTGAGCTGAAGTTGGACACTTAACCAACTGAGCCACCCAGAAGCCCCTCCCCCCCTTCTCCTTTCTAAATTAATTGTCCTTTATTCCTTCAGCCACTCTTCACATTACCTAGTTTTCTGCCCCTTTGTGAGTTTGGTCATCCTCTTGATGTGCTATGGTTTTAGCATTTATTACCTTTGTCATCTTTGGGAAGATCAGTGATTTTACTGAGTCTTCTGTAAATAGAGACTGATGCTTGCCTAACAGGATGAGGCATAAAAGAGTGTAGATTTCCAGGAGGAATGTTCAGAGGAGATAAGAAATGTGGCTGTTCTTAGCAGACCGTATGAAAACTAGTATGTGATATGGGATAGAGAAAAAAGACTTAGGGTATGAGGCAAAGGATTTGGGATATGACTCCTGGTTCCATGCTTTTTGTATCTGATGGGGGCTATAGGCAGGCAAGAATAATACCTTGCTTATGTAACTGGATTCTCAGAAAAATGAAATGTGAAACTGCTTACAAACTGTAAAGTACTGTATCTTTGTGAGATGGTTTTAATATTTCTTTATGAACTTTTTAAAACGGTAATTCTGTTAAATTTTTGAAAATGTAGATTTTTTTCTGTTGGCTTAATTGATCATTGTTGGTTTCTTTATAAGTTTTCTCTACATTAATAACAAATATTGGGATAATGTTAATCTCCATTACATGTGGAGGCTTTGGGCTCTATTTAATAGTCTTTTCCCAAACATTGTATTTTATTAGTGATTTCTGTGTGGTTGGGAGGTATTTACCATGTCATTGGTAGGTATTTTGGCTTCTAGGTAAAATCACATCAGTAACAGGAGAACAGAAGAAATGACCATAGATAAGATCAGATTGACCAGATTAGCTACTTGAGGTTAGGAAAAATCTAGTGTTTATGATTTTAAAACATTGACTTTGCCATGGACCACAAGCCAGTGAAAGATATTACAATATAACCCAAATTTTGGTTTCATTTAGAATGAAAAGAGTTTTTTGATTAAAATTTTTTGGATATAGAGACAAAGGTCATTTAGAACCACTGGTGTAATCTTGGTATATTTCTTTCTCGTTTCTGTTAATATGGCACATCATTGTTACGTTATAATCATAGTATATGTACAACTTTATATGTAGATGTTCTCCCTTAATGGTTATGCCAGCCAGGTTTTGGTTGCTACATTATCTTTAATTAATTAATATTTATTTTAAATTTTTGTTTATTTCTGAGAGAGCGTGAGTGTGGGAGGTGCAGAGAGAGAGTGGGGTGACAGAGGATCTGAAGAGGGCTTTGTGCTGATAGTAGAGAGCCCGCTGTGGGACTTAAACTCACCAACCGTGAGATCATGACCTGAGCTGAAGTCAGACCCTCAACTGACCGAGCCACTTAGGCTCCCCTTAAATAATTTTATTTAAAAAAATTTATTTTAAGAATAATTAATATATGTTTGAAGTAAAACAACATAGAATTAAAGTATCACTTCTACCAACAAATCCCGTTTTTACCCATGAATAACCACTTTGAGTATTTTTTCTCCTGCATTTAGATATGTATGTGTAGTTTTATTTTTTACACATAAGCAGGATCATACTATCTATTGCTTTCCAACTTCATTTTGTTAAATAAGTGTATTCATTTTTTAAGTTTATTTATTTTGAGAGAGAGAGGGAGAGAGCATGTGTGTGCACACGCATGATTGGGGGAGGGGCAGAGAGAGAGAATCCCAAGCAGGCTCCACGCTGTCAGCACAGAGCCTGATGTGGGGCTTGATCTCATGAAAGGTGAAGTCATGACCTGAGCCAAAATCAAGAGTCAGATGCTTAACGGACTGAGCCATCCAGGTACCCTGATTTTTTTTTTTTTTTTTAACTTAACAATGTGTTGGAAATCTTTCCAGTATGTATAGATTTTCCTGTAACCATTATTGAAAAAGTCTGTATAATATTCCAGTGAACGAATATGACATTAATAGTGACCAATAAAAGTGATATTTATTGAACACTCACTGAACCGTAGGCATTTTGCCAAACTCTTTTACATGCATTTGATTCTTTATGCCACTTTGTAAGGCAGATGGTAATATCCAGCCATTCTACAAATGTGAAGAAGTTGGCATTTGAATCCAGGTCTTTTCAGCTCCAAAGCTATACTCTTTATTATATTGCATACCTCTGCTGGTATTCTCCTGTTATGGATGTTGACGTTGTTTTTAGAATTGTGCTATAATAAAGAATGCTGTCATGGACATCTTCCTGCCTGTGGTCTTTCGTTTTATATTTTGGATCCCCACAAATGGGGTTACTGGTGAAAAGATAATTTTTGTGTGTATATGAGAGTCAAGGTTGCATTTTTTATAGAAGAGCAATGATATCATTAAGAATAATATCATTTACTAGGACTTGTACAACTTTTGCAAGACAGTTTCACCTCTGATTTGAACTTTGAGTACTTAAGTCCATTATTTTAAAATGCAGGTCCTATAGCTTTTCTGTTTCATCTGTTAACTGCAGGGGTTAATTACCAAATTAATAGGTAATCTCAAAGGTCCTTTCTACCTTCAAGTTTCTATAACTCTGAAGTCTATAAAATTGAGTGGTGGAAATCTAAATGACCTCTATTTAGTTCTTGTGCTTGAACACTGATCATTTCTGTTCTTGGATGCAAGAATTAACCTTTTGTCATTCTTTAGAGGTCGTGTTATTGTACATTTTTTTTCCTGGTATGAAGTTGGATATGATTGGAGAAATCTTTTAAGTTGCTTGTAAAGGATTGTGTGTGATTTTGTGTAAAAATGGACTTATTGGTGATTTCAAGAAATGAAGATTTAAGTGTTAAGAAATTGTGAGATATTTTAAGTTGCAGTGCTACTTGCAACATTAGATGCTTATTCTTAGGCTTATAAGTGATACAAAGTAAATTGCCGAGGTTATAGATCTGACTGAAACCAGCAGATTTTGATTCCTCCTTTGGATTCCCTTATGTAAAGAAAGGGGAGAGAGAGGAATGGATGTTTTATATTGTAGACATTAGTACTTAAATTCTTCTTGAAAGGAGTTAGTAGCTGGCAATCTGAAAATCAGATGTGTGGGTTTTTTGCTTCTTAAAAAGAACCATGAAGGGGTGCATGGGTGGCTCAGTCGGTTAAGCCGACTTTGGGCTCAGGTCATGATCTTGCAGTTCATGGGTTCCAGCCCTGCATTGGGCTCTGTGCTGACAGCTCAGAGTATGGAGCCTGCTTCAGATTCTGTGTCTCTCTCTCTGCTCCTACCCTGCTTGCACTCTGTATCTCTCTCTCTTTCAAAAATAAATACACATTAAAAAAACTTTAAAAAATGAACCATGAAAATAAGCCCTTTAAAATTATTTTATAGCAGGAATTTTTATTTTTTTAAGTTTGTTTATTTTAAGAGATAGAAATAGCATGAGTTGGGGAGGGGCAGAGAGGGTGGGGGGAACAGAGAGAGAGAGAGAGAGAAAGAGAGAGAAAGAGAGAATCCCAAGTAGCACAGAGCCCGACGTGGGGTTGAACCCACGAAACCATGAGATCATGACCTGAGCCGAAACCAAGAGTCAGATACATAACTGACTGAGCACCCAGGCACCCCTAGAACAAGAATTTTTAAATTTAATTTTCTAGTCAGACAGTTTTTCTGTAGCCAAAACTAAAAATTTAGGTAAAATTGGCTAGTTGCAAATATTATATTCATGGCTAATTATGCTCTGTAGAGATACTAAGGTGAATTGTACTAATGGTTTCTTTCCTTAGGAAGCCTTAGTCTAATAGCAGAGATAAGACATACTCAGAGATAATAGATAACTTAATTTGGAGGGAGAAAGTGTCATTACTGCTGTAGGTGGAAGTACAAATTCTGGAATCACTGTATTACTGTTAATCAAGTAATAGTGCTACTTTTCTTGTAATTTTGGTTCTATAGTGTTAGAGTAGTCCTAACTTAGTTTTACCAAGTCGGTAGACTAGAATTCTCAGAGGGGGTTATTTTTCATTTCCTCTAAGTGTTATGGTTACTGGAATGTTTGAATATATGAGAATGCTAATAGTGAGCTGTCTGGGGGTGCAGCTACTTCCATGACCTCAGGAATCCCGAGATTGATTATACTGGTTTTCAGGATTTATTATTGGTCAGTAATAGCCAGTAAAACTTGGTGATAAGTCCTGGGCAAAGGGAATTTTTAACATGATACTACATGGAAATTGGATACAGAATATTTGTTTTTCAGCTGTAGAGTAAGTGAATTAAAGAAATCACTTAGATATATTTATATTTATATACATATATACATTATATGTTTATATACATACAGACCTTATATACATAAGGTATAGTTAAGTTGGTAGCATTATAATGTACAAATTTAGGGACAGAATAACAAATTATGTTTTATTGATAACCTTTTATTCATAGCATAACTTTTAATGTAACATTAAAATTTTTGTAAAATTTAAGGAATTTTTTTGCTGGTTATTGAATGTGTTACAAGTTTGAGGTGGGGTTATTGTGTTATTTTTTTAGTATTTTAATTTATTTTTCTAGAGAGCAGAGTATAAGCAGGGGAGGGGCGGAGAGAGAGGGACAGAGGCTCTGAAGCAGGCTCTGTGTTGACAGGCTGCTAGCGGTGAGCCTGATATGGGGCTTGAACTCACAAACTGTGAGATCATGACCTGAGCCAAAGTCAGACACTCAACCAACTGAGCCACCCAGGCGCCCCAGGGTTATTGTGTTAAATTGATGTAGTGTTACCTTAAGTATCCAAAGGATTGTGGGTACGCTTCTTACGGCAATAACCCCTTTATTAATAATCTACCTCACCTACATAGAATTCAACCAATATGTACCCTTACCTCTAGACTATAACTGAAGATTAGGGAGTAAAAGAAATAATTTTCAAAGTCTGTGCAACGAAGTAGGTAAGTTTCTCAGAATCCCAAAGGTCCTTATTTAGAGCCTATTTACCTTTAATTCACCTGCAGCTCTAACAGATTGTACTGTCTGATTTCTAATTCCATTGCTGATCAAAAGTGGGTAGAAGCTATCTTGGGAATGCCCCTTAACAACAGCAAGTTGTGTCCTTTGTAAGGAGGAAGATTCAAAATAAGATTATAAATGAGACCTCCCCTAAACAGAAATAATTGTCTCAGCTATGTTAAGGAAAGTTTCTTACCCTGTCACTGCTAATGGATTTTGCCTGCCCCTTGCTCTTTCTTTTCCCCTCATACTATAGGTAGTTGCTGACTGGGAGATATATCTTCCCTTAGAAATCTCTGGAGTCTGAAACAAACAAACAAAAAAACAAAAAGAAAAAAGAAATTTCTGGAGTCTCATCTCATCTCAAACTATTATGGGCTGGGTTGACCCCTGAGGTGGGAGAACAGGAAATGTGCATAGGAAGAGGTGAGGCGGCAGGGCAGGGTTCCTGCTCTGCTGGTCCCTGCCCCTCTGGCTGTGGAACTTATCTTTAGTAGCAGCATCTTTAACCCTTGTTGCTAAAATATGTATTGAATACGTATATGAATTTTTAATTTTTATGTAAAATAAAAAGGGAAATCATACACTTCAACCTTTTCCCCAGGGATCATCACTCTTAATAGCTATGGACTTTCTGTTTTATATGTACAATTATCTTAACTATATAATATTTATATAATTAATATATATGTAAACTAACAAGTTGGGTTGTGCTGTGCATACTGTCTTCCAGCCAGCTTGCTTTAAGGACATCTTTCTGTGTGAGTACATATAAATTTATCACACCTGTTTTGATAGCCGTATGGTATTTTTATAGATTTTTAAAAATTTATTTAGCCAGTTTCATTTTGATGCTCCCCATTTTTTTATTGTGAACATATTCAGTGAACTCATTTGTACAAATGTCTTTGTGCATATGTTCAAATGTATTATAGAATAAATCTGTAGTTGTGACATTGTAGGGTAAAAGAGCGCATGTGTTAAAATGTTTGATAGTTATTTTCCAAATTTTTCTCCGAAAGACTGACTTATTCTCCTGTCAGCAGCAAGTGAGACAGTGCTTGTTTCCCCACAAATTTGCCAGCATACTAGTTATTTTCAGACTTAATAGTCTTGCCAGTTCAATCGGTGAAGAAAGTATTATCTCTTTAAATTTTATATCTTAAAATTGTTAATGGGGACGCCTGGGTGTCTCAGTCGGTTAAGCCTCCAGTTCTTGATTTTGGCTCAGGTCGTGATCTCACAGTTCCTGGGATTGAATCCTGTGTTGGGCTGTCAGTACAGAGCCTCCTTGGGATTCTCTCTCTCCCTTTCTCTCTGCCCCTCCCATTTTCTCTCTCAAAATAAATACATAAACTAAAAAAAATTGCTAATGGAGTTGAGCATCTTTTCAGATTTTTATTCATGGTTTGTTTCTGAGAATTGTCTATTCAGGTTTTTTGTTCATATTCCAATATTATTTCTTGAATCATAGGTTCACTTATAAACATAAATTAAACAATACATAATTAAGAATGGGAACAATTTAAAATGTTATAATTGTTAAAACTCTCATGGTTGCTTGCAGTTTTCAACTTAATGAAGAAGTGAACTGAGAAATCAAGTCAGTCTGCTTATCTGACTTCTGCTGACCACTGCTCATGTTCACTTAATATGGTTTCGTAAGCTCTCAAACTATTCTATTTTGAAGGGAAATAAGTTAAATATTTTATTCATTGAGTTGAGTGAAAAATAGGAATTGAAACAGATCCAATACCTCTTTTAAGACAGGACGAGCAATTTTGGTTCACACTGAGTAAGTTCAGTTAATCAAATACTTGAATGTCAGTTTGGCTCAAGGTACTAAGTGGTTTCAAGTGGAAAATGGATTAAGAATGTAGCAGGAGAGAAGTTCGAGGGACAGGGTATGATTTCCATTTTGGACACCTTGAGCCTGAGGTGCCAACAGAACATCTCTGTAAAGACATTACAGAATTAGGCTCAAGTGAGAAACATGACTAGACCCCTGGCTAGAAATGTAGGTTCAGGGGGCAACTGGGGATGGCTCAAGTTGGTTGAGCGTCCAACTTCAGCTCAGGTCATGAGCTCCTGGTTTGTGAGTTTGAGCCCCACATTGGGCTCTGTGCTGACAGTGAGGAGCCTGCTTGGGATTCTCTCTCTCTCGCTCCTCCCTCCCCCCCTTCAAAATAGATAGATAAACTTAAAGAAATGTAGGTTCAGGGATTATATGGATAGAGCTTCAAGTCATGAGGCTAGATCATATCACTGAGGAAGGAAAAAGAAAACAGAGGGCAAAAAGACTTGAGCATAGTTGGGTGTCCAAAGGAAGGGAAATATTACCCTGTCTACAGAAGAAAAGGACCTAGAGTCAGAGATATGTAACATAATGAAGTTCATTTCACCTGTGGATATCTTATTCACAAACATCTGTATGACTAAATGGGACAGTGCAAAAGTAATATTGGTTCTTTTCCCTACTTGCATGGCATAGCCTGGGTTAGAGTGCTAGGCAAGGAGAGGGGAGGCTTCCAAACACCATTCTGAACAACTTTAAATTAAATATATATATGTGTGTATGTTTATATATATATATATATTCACTTACCATCCTGCTGGACTGAGGTAAAAGGTGAATGAGTAAATATATGTATGTGCTTAGAACAGAACCTAGTTTATCTTGATCATTCATTAAATGTAAACCACTGTTATTGTTTTTATTTTATAAACTGGATGGAGAGCCTAGCTAAAAATACGTGAAAATTAGATAGTGCTTATGTAATTTGTTCTATATTTTTACTTGATGGCCGTATATATAATTAGATTGTTAAATGAGGGTGCATATGTTGAGGACAAGGATTTGTTTAGTTTGGAGTATTTGGTTAAAATCTTAGAGGAGGTAGGACTTGACTTGGTTTTGAAGGCTTTTTAGATGGGTAAGTTTTTTTGGCAAGGGGGATGAAGTAAAGAGCAATAGGGGTCAAGGCAGAGTCAAGGCAAAACCAGTTGAAATGTTCCTGATCAGTAAACTATTTCTTGAAAGGTTCATTTTTTTTTTTATTCTGAAGTTTATCATTTGTTATGAAGTGGAGAGGTGATTTCTCACCTGCTAAGAAGGTCATAGGCCAGATAATCTTGTAAAGATTGTGATGCTAAAAAAGAAGCTGGAGACAGTGTTTATTGCAATTTAACACCTGAAAATTAACCTTATCATTACATACCTGCTTTTTAAGACTTCGTTTATCTCCTGGTAGATGTTATAGGCATCTTTTATGAAACATTGATTTGTCTGAAGTTTATTCAAAGTTACAAAAATAAGCTTCAGGATAATGTGTATTGTGAAGTTCTGAGAAGTTAATTTTTTCCACTTTTGAAGAAATGTTTGTTTTTAAAACATTTTTGTGGAAGCTTTGTAGGGGAGTGAACTTCTTTCTTCAGAGTAGCTGTAGTTAAGTAGAGATTTTGCAGCTTCAGAATTAGTTTTATTTGTCAGTCATTAAAATTTGTGGGTAAGAAGTATCCAATAACATTGTGGTAATAACTTGGTAGTCAGTTCCATTTTGTGCACATTTAAGTTTTAAAATTTGCCTCTGCATATGCACGGCAACTTGATCTTGATATCAGATTCCTGTGTCAGTCTTTTTCTTTCAAAACTCCCTGAACAGTTCTTTCCCTCCTCTCTACATTTAATGTTGTACATAGTATTAATATCTACTAGATCTCTTTAATTTTTTAATCTGTATATTTGTAGAATTTTTTTTAGTGTGTGGACTTTGAGATCTAGAAATTTCACCAGGCTCTGACTAGGTGGGAGTTTATTAATTGATTTTTTTTTTCATCCTGGTATGGTGGAGCTTCATTTTAGTTAGGCATTAGGTTTAAAGTCTGTAAGTAAAGTGAAGACTGCCTATTATTACATTTCCCTTTAACATTCCTTAGACAGGTCCACCTTGGAGGCTGATACTTCATCTCTCAGTATGTAGGGTATAGATGGTTTTTCTTTCTAGCATTGGAACAGATTATTGCCTTTGTTAAGTATGAACAAAGAGGAACACTTACATTTATATTGTTCAAAAACATTTTTTTTTTTTTTAACTCTAGAACTGTGGTGTGATGAGATGCTCATACTAAGGCCCACTGGAGCTGAGCTCATCTGGGAGAATAAGTTCATGTCTCAGATTGCATGTTCATATTGAATGGCAGGTAGAATGAGTTGTTCTGTGTGTATTATTTCACATTTTCTCTCACCATATATGGTTGAATTCTTTTAACTTAAAATGTCCGTATGATGTGATTTCTCTGTTTAGTGAGTCTTTTGGTTCTGAATGCACACATCTCTGTTGGGGTAGGACAATTTTATTTATTACGTATACTCTTTTTTTTTTCCTGGAATTCCAGAGACATTTGCTCCCTTATGTCTTTCCTCTGTGACACTCTATTTCTCCTTTTTTGTGTGTGTCACTTAATAACTGTATTATTAGATGAATACAGATTTGGAACATTATCTTTTTCTGGTGAAAATCATGCTATTTACCTTAAAGTCTACTTTTTCTGATATTAATATGGCCCTATCAGCTGACTTTTTAGTGGTTTAAGTGTTTCTGTCCTTTTATTTTCAGTCTTTTTGTAGTCTTTATATTGCTGGTGTAGCATATTGTTAGGTTCTCTTTTTTATTTAGTCCAATGGTTTTTGTCCTTTTACTAGAGTGATCAGTCTATTTACATTTAATGATACATTAGTGGTATATTTGGCTGATATATTTGGCTTTTAAAGCTTCCATTTTATTATTTACTATTTGCTTTGCCTGTTCTGTGTTTTCCTTTCTCTCTTTTTCTTGCCTTCTTTTGATTATTTTCAGTTGTGCAGTTTCTCTTTTAGCTTACCAGTTATATATATTCTTTTTTTAAATTTTTACTTATTTTTGAGAGAGAGAGAGAGAGAGAGTGTGAGCATGAGTTGGGGAGGGGCAGAGAGAGAGGCAGGGAGAGAGAATCCCAAGCAGGCTCCATGCTGCCAGTGCAGAGCCTGACTCTGGGCTTGAATCCATGAACCATGATGAGATCATGACCTGAATTGAAATCAAGAGTCAGACATTTAACTGACTGAGCCACTCAGGCACCTCTACCGGATGTATATTATATTCTTTTGCTCTTCATTTAATGGTTCCCAAATGTATGTTTAACTACTTTTCCCATTTATTGGACAATGTGAGGTTTTTAGAATACATTAATTCTGTTTGTTCTTCACCTCTGATTTTTGTTATTCTTGTTATGTATTTTCTCTTTATATTTAAGGCTTATAAGACATTATTATTTCATAAGTCATTATTCATTTAGATTTATCCATATATTAACTTCCTTAGTTACTTTTCATTTCCTTCCCCATCGCTGAGCTTCTATCTGGGATCATTTCCTTAGGCTTAGAGAATATCCTTTAGTATTTAGTTAGGAGTTATGTCTGCTGGAGGTGAATTCACTCAGTTTTTTTATGTTTGAAAACATCTTTATTTTACCTTCAATTTTTTGGGCAGGGGGTGGGAAGCACTGGGTGTAGAATTCTAGTAGATAGTTTTTTCTTTCAGCCCTTTAAATTTGCCATTCCATTGTCTGCTGGGCTCTATCATTTCTGATTAGAAGTTAGCTGTAAGTCTTAATTTCTTCTTTTTGTAGATAATGTTCTTCCCTCTTTGATCACTTTCAAGAGTTGTTCTTTGTCCATGGTTTTCAGAAATGTGACTGTGATGTGCTTAGTTGTGATTTTCTTTGTATTTATCCTGCTTGTTGAGCTTCTTGTATCTATAGGATCACTTTAATCAGTTTTGGAAAATTCTTGGCCATTATCTCTTTAAATATTCTTCCCTGTTGGAGTTTAGTTCACTTAGGTCTTTGAATCCTCATCACACTGATGGGTTCAGAATGACTGGTTTTTGTAGCTTATCTGCCCTGTTTTGGTTATTAGGGTAAGGACAATGGTCTCTTGTGACTTTCTACATTCTAACCAGAGGCAGCACTCCTTTTATTGATTTCTAAATTATATTTATTGTATTCTTCAGTTACATAATTTCCATTCTGTTTTCTTCTGTAGTATCTAGGTTCCTGCTGAAATTCTCCCATCTTGTATTTTTATTCCTTTAACCCATTCTGTCATATGTATTCCCATGCATGTTTGCTTTTTTGTCTGCTATTTCTCCTTATTTGGGGGTTGTTTTGTCTTCTTATGTGCCTGTTTGTGATTGAGGGCCAGGAACTATGTATGAAAAATTATAGAAATAGTTGAATGATGCTATCTTCTTCCAGTAAGGATTTGCCATTGCTTCTCTTCAGATATGTGGTTATACTAGAGACACTGACAGTGTCAGATCACTTCAGGGCTGGATTTGAAATTACTTAAAATGGAGCTTCAGACCCTATGAGTTGAAATATTTTAGGGGCACCTAGGTGGCTCAGTCGGTTGAGTGTCTGACTTTGGCTCAGGTCATGATCTCGTGGTCCTTGAGTTTGAGCCCCTGTCGAGCTCTGTGCTGACAGCTTGGAGCCTGGAGCCTGCTTCAGATTCTGTGTCTCCCTCTTTCTCTCTGCCCCTCCCCCACTCATGCTCTGTCTCTCTCTCTGTCAAAAATAAATAAACATTAAAAAAATTAAAAAAAAAAAGAAATATTTTAAGTTTACCTTTACTTCTTGGATGTAGCCCATTGAGGTCCTAATCCACAGCTTAAGGGGTTCACCCTCTTCCTTGACAGCCCTCACTCATTTTTGTCCCTTCAGGGATTGAATTTGTCAGAAGCTAAGCTCCTCTTTTCAGGCTCTTCAGCAGTAGTGGCCTTTAGAATCTGCAGATACTTCTAGATAAAAAGCACTGGAATCTTCTTTCCAGTGGAAGATTTGGTCTGAACCACCTAATCTGTCATTTCTGGGAGCTGAACTCTCACAGTGCCCCTTTCATCTTTTCTCTTAATTGTGTTCTGTGAGGAATATTCAAGCTTGTTTAGTTTTTTGTCATGTGCAATCTGCAATTTATTGCCCCTATTGTATTTTTTTGAAAAATCATTCAATTTTGTGTCTGAAAGCAGTCTTCCCTTATGTCAGATTGCTCTCTCTTCAAATACAAGCATTTTCTTAAATTTGGGGGACTTTCTATACTTGAGATTTCTGCATTTGAGAATTCTAATGATATTTGAAAGTTTGTTCTCTCTCACTAAATTTTCCAGGGAAAAATGTTGCTCCAGTTAATAGAAAAATCACTCCTTTAGTCTGGGTCTTTTCTGGTATCCAGGAAGGGGGGGGATGGGGGCTGGTAATTGTGATGATGGCATGGTGTCTGTGTATGCTCAGTGTTGCTGGTAGAGGTGGTTTCTTTTGAACTTGTGTGGAGTCTTGTTCTGATGTTTCCGGTCCAGATGAAAAAATGAAAAATTTTAGATTTGCAGTAATTTTACATTGTTAGATCATTGGTTTGCTGATTTGCAGAGATTAGGGACAAAGTATCGTCAGATAGCTGGGAAACAGGGAGGTTTACTTCTAAAGCATTTGTTTTCAGTGCTGAAGTAAAAAAGAAAAAAATTACAACTCAATGTTGGCAATTGGTTGTGGCATTAGCAGTGCCTCTTCTCTTTTTGCTCCATCATTGAACTTTACTTAGCACATTATCTGCAACATGAATGCTTTGTCAGCCTTTTTACTCAGCGACTTCCTAGTCCATACATGGTTGGTACTCTTCTGTGATTTTCAGTGGGCTACAGACTTTTTCCCCAGGTTTTTTTTTTTTTTTTAATTTATTCCTTTGGTTATTTCAGTGGCTATTAGGGTGGAGTGTTGGGTGGACATCGGTTAAATTCATGAGCTCAGTTTTGCTGTCTTGAATTGATAATCTACACTGTGTATTGTTTAGTCTTTTTCATTTGGCTTGGTTTGGTGTCTGACTCAAGAATAGTTTTATTATTTTCTTTTTACTTTTATGTACATGTAGATTATAATAATGCAACTACTGAAGGACTTTAAGAGACTTTTTGAAAACATTTTTTTAAGTTTATTTATTTATTTTGAGAGAGAGAGAAAGCATGAGTGGGGTAGGGGCAGAGAGAGGGAGAGAGAATTCCAAGCAGTCTCCACGCTGTAAGCGCAGAGCCTGATGTGGGGCTAGAACCCATGGACTGTGAGATTGTGACCTGAGCTGAGATCAAGAGTTGCACACTTAACTGACTGAGCCACCCAGGCACCCTGGAACTAATTAACTCTTATATGAAAGGAACTCTTTGGTAGAATGGGGCATTTTTTATTCTACCTTTTTGTGAATGCTGTGTTCCCAGGGCTGTGCCAGGTTTTGTTTGGGATTACAGACATGGGCAGAGATTGTGTTTCTGTTGTGGCAGAGATACCTTTCTCTGAGGCTGAGAGACTTTTCTTTGGGAGAATGAAAGCACCAGTGTTCATTTAAAATTTTGATTTTTTAACCTGTTAGTTACATTGTTGAATATAAATGAATATTTATAAAGATGTTGGTAATAATTAAAAATTTTTTAAAAATATTTATTTATTTTTGAGAGAGACAACGTGTGAGCAGGGGAGGGTCAGAGAGAGAGGGAGACACAGAATCTGAATCAGGCTCCAGGCTCCACGCTGTCAGCACAGAGCCTGACCTGGGGCTTGAACTCAAGGGCCGTGAGATTATGACCTGAGCTGAAGTTGGACTGAACCGACTGAGCCACCCAGGCGCCCCAAGATGTTGATAATAATTTTTATGTATGTGGAAAATGTTCCAGTTAAAATCTTATTTATAATTTTGATTTTGTTACTTATTACATATGTATATATATGATACATTTCAGTTTATTCTCTGACCAGGTGATCATATATTATCAAATGTAAGGTTTTACGTTCTTTATATGATTGAATTTACTCCTGTGTTACACATATGAAAGGAGGATGGCATGGCTTTTTTTTTTTTTTTTCCCTCTAATAAGGAATCCAGTTAAGAATTTAGTAAGGTAGGACATGAAACAGTAAAGTAGAAGCATTATATATTCATTTTGCAACTTTTTACTTAGGGAAAGAAGAATTAGGAATTTGCTTTAGCCTTATATGTGGAGTTTGCCAGTCTGGAAATCATGCTTTGGAAGTGGTTTGATAGATCAGATAAAGAAGGAATTAGGAAAAGCAGGCAGCTGGGGCCAAAAGGTGGATTGGAAAAGAAAACGGCTAGCTTCATTATGCCGTTTCAAGAAGAATCAGGTTATTTCTGTTATAGATATAAAATGCACTCTAAGGAGAGTTGGCTGTCTTCATTTTGCATCCAACAAGAATAGTATAATTTAGGGAAAGCTATTAAATTGAATCTTCCTGACTAATGCTTTGTCATGATAGAAGTTAATTTTCTTTATATGTTCATCTTAGGTTAAATACATTATTTATGTAATGTTATAAACTTGGTATGACAAAGTACAGTTGCTGCCAAGTTTTCAGTTTTTAATGCAATAGCTTTCACACTTTTTCATGTGTTAGAACATCTGGAAGTAGTGGAGTGCTTTGTGAGATATTGTAGGCTATTAATACCTTTAATTACATTAAACAAATGTATAATTTGTAAGTTGTCAATATGACTTATATGAAGGTAATTCAGCTCAGTAGTTCAGTTCAGGAAATATTTAGTGAACATTTATTGTGTACCATAACACAGGATAATTTCATGATGAAAATGAATCATAGAAGAGGTAGAAGAAAATAGGAGTGAGTTTTTCCCCTCCCAAACATCAATGGTATTTATAGTATCTTGTAAGACTAGTTTGAGATCTTCACAGGCACTGTTTTCCTTCAGCCAATGGCAACATGACTGAGTGATTCTTCAGGTGTAGTCACTACTTTCAGGGCATCATTATACATCTACTGAGACAAAATTTTTGGCTCAGGATCCTGGGAATCTGCATTTTAAGAGCATCTGAGTGGTTTCTTCTACACAAAGCTGGGGACATGTTTTCTAAATTTGACTGAGGAAAAACTCAGAATATTGCTTCTGATTTTAAAAGGAATAGTATTTTAAGATGAACTTCCTCTCCAAGGAAGAATATAATCCATATGATGGCGTAGTTGCTATTTATTCATTTGTATTTGAGAAATATCTTTTTATAACTATGAACATTTGGAATATTGAAAGAGAATTCCATTTCTCAGGAAGTCTTTTACTTTAGTTGTTTTTACATGGAAATAATCATATCTAATGACCGTTAATAGTTTTTCAACTATAAAACGTCATTAGAATTTGAACTATATTCCATTAATAGAATATCTAGAAAATTCAAAATTATAATATATTTCTAAAAGTTTTTTGCTTTTTTGACTGCTTCAACATTTGGTAGCGGGAACATAAATGAAAAGTTGAACTGAAAGTCTTACGTATATAAACTTAAAAAATAATCTTTTTCCCAGTGAATTTCAGACTGGTTCACTCGGTAAAGTTCTAGGAGTACATACTGCATGCCAAGCTCTATATTGGGGCCATGAGAACGATTAAAACTTAAACCCTGTCCTGGTAAGGTTCAGACTCCAGTGGGAATAAGATGGGGAAGGACTATATGTGAACCTTTGATTTGTGCTTTGCCTAACTTTAAGGAGTTTGAAACTTCAGTAAAAGGTAATTAACCTAACCATTATTTTTTTTTCAACGTTTATTTATTTTTGGGACAGAGAGAGACAGAGCATGAACGGGGGAGGGGCAGAGAGAGAGGGAGACACAGAATCGGAAATAGGCTCCAGGCTCTGAGCCATCAGCCCAGAGCCCGACGCGGGGCTCGAACTCCCGGACCGCGAGATCGTGACCTGGCTGAAGTCGGACGCTTAACCAACTGCGCCACCCAGGCGCCCCTAACCTAACCATTATGATACATGCAAGGAAAAACCTGAGTGTGTTTGTGTGTGTGGAGGTGGGTGGTGGTCATGGTGTTGTCTCAGGCCATTACATTAGTCTGGGGAGTCTACAAAGATAACTTGGATTAGGATGACGGAGGTGGGGAAAAGTTTATGGAGTGGAAAGATATTTAGGGGATAAAATAGAATTTAGTGATGGATTGGATATTGTGGTAAGAGACATGTCCAAGATGGTTCCTCAGTTTCTTTAGGATTTATATTGCAGTATGGATGGTAGTATTTTGGCAAGGAAATAAGTTTTTAGGGGACAAAAAGAGCATGAGTTTAATTGTGGACTTAATGAATTTGATAGGCCTTTGGGTTATCCAGGGGGCCATTGGTTCCATTCTGGAAAATAGAAGACATGGGCTGTAGATTTATGTTATCTGCTTAGAGAGTGGTTGAGTTGAGAAGGATGGCTGTTACACAGCAAGAGAGGCGAGTGGAGAAATAGGAAAACCAGGGGGAGGGTTGTATCATAGAAGTCAAGAAAGGAGTCTCAGGTTTTGCTGGAAGAGGAGAATGTCTTTTGCATTTATCTATCCACAAGTTATTGGTGGCCTTGCTAACAGCTTTAAGTGGAATTTGGAAGCAGGTTAAGGGATAAGTGGGAATGGAGGAAGTGAAGACTGAAAAGTTTCAGAAATTTAGCTGTGAAGACAGATGACTTGAATGTGGGTGAGGTCTACTATGAGTGAGGTGTATGTTTAATTGGGAGAGATTTGTGAGTGTGTCTAGAGGGCAGTGGGAGGGTAGTTTGAATATACAAAGAAAATGAAATAGTCAACAGTGTAAGTTTCCTGGGGAATATGGGGTTTGTTCTGAGCATAAATAGAAAGACTTGGATTGGATCGGAGAAGAGTGGTAAGGTCACTCTTTGACTGAAGGGAAGGAGCATGAGAATAGGTGAATATTCTTAGTAAGGAAGCAAGGCCTTCTGTGCATGAAGAGGATTGAAGTGTAAGACATAGTTTCCAGGCGAGTTGCGGAGTTAGTTGATCAGAGAGGAATCCTCCTCATATACTTTTTAAAGTATATGAGAATTTACCATACTGGAAGAGTTAACAAGATTTTAAGTTCTATGGGGATAGCATTGTTTTCTATGCTCCCCCACCCCCCCATCTGCTGGGGGAGGTGGTCCACGAGCATCTTGGCAATAGTAGGTTCTCAGTAAATATTTACCCAAAATTAGAATCTTAAATGAAAAATTCATAAACAGTAACTAACTCTTGACTGACAAATGGTAGAATTAATAAGTGAAAGAAGCCTCTTCCTATAACAATGTTTAATATACCATTTCAACAAATTTCTCCCTGCAGCCTACTAAGCTTTTTTTCTTTAATTAAGTACCTGATTTACACAGCAGATTTTGCTCATTTGAGGCCTCAATCCTCGTCTAAACAGATAAAGGTAACAGCTCAGGCATAGTTAAGATACATTGTAAGTGCAGTCAGGATTTCACCTCAGGGCAATTCACTTCAGACATCCATCTCTAAAGACCTGTTGTGTCTAAAAGTGGGGACTTTTATAACCAATTCCCAGTTATTCAGGGGCTAATTAACTATTTTATTTGTCTCAAGATTAGGTAATCGCTTTGCTTCTCACTGTCTTCTAACCTGGCCCTCTGTTTGGCTATTTTGTTAGTGTAAACTCATGAGTAAGACAGGGAGAAGAAAAACAGAATATAGATAAATTAATGGCTAAAATGAAGTTTTCTTTGGCTTGTTAGTTTTTCTTGTGCGTTTGTTTCTGTGGTTAGTTGGAAGCTGTCAGAAATGACTGTAATATTCAGTGTAATAAAATGAGTTTTCAATATGCGAGGAAACCCTCATGTTATTTAGATTATAAAGATAATTAAGGCAGTTCCAGGCAGATAGTATTATTTTCTTATGTTTGAAGTAGTATGGGCATATGGCTCACTATGGGTGAGGAGTAGCCCTTTTCTCTGTGTCCATTTTCACACCCCTGTCCGTGTGACTGTCCCCTTTCTGTCAGTCTTCTTCGTTGCCCCAGGCACCCCTAGCCTCCTTCCTTGCTTTGCAAGCATATGAAGTGCTGGCATCTGGTGACCTGGGCAGACTATACGACCAAGGTCAGGCAGGGTGCAGAGGTCAGGTAGAGGAATTCAAATTATGATCACTAGACCATGACCCTCTAGGTAGCGGCCATGAGTTTTATCTCCAAATCCTCAGGAACTAAGACAATACTTGGAATATGATTTGTCTAGAAATATTTATTTGTGGAAGGATTTTCAAGATTATAAAGTCATAGTAGGAATGATTTATCTTTCTGCTTTTATAGATGAGGAAAGTGAGGCTTAGATTGAGTAGCAGTTATTTACATATCTGTGACATGGCTAATTATACTTTAGACTGTACATAGAGGTGAGTCCCAGCCTTCTAGGAATCCCAAGCTAAATAGAAAGTCAAGCAACCATTTATCTTAGCAGAGTTTCTTTTTTCTTTTCTTATTTATTTATTTATTTATCTTATTTATTTTTAATTTTTTAATTATTTAGTTTTTATTTATTTATTTTTGCACAGGGTTGAGGTGATTGGTGGTGGTGGTGGTGGTGGTGGGGTTTTGTTTTTGGTGGTTGTATTTGCTGAATACTGTTGTGGCAGGTACAGAGTTGCTTAAGACATAGCTTTGCCCGTAAGGAATTTGTCTAATGTAACATAAGAATCAGTATGTCTCAGAACAGGATATGATTAAATATCAAATGAGTGGTACACTTTTATATATGCCAACTTCATAAAATGAGAAAAAAAAAGCTAATGATCCATCATCAGGAAGACATGCATTTTTAGTTACTTTTCTAGAAGTGGGAACAGATTTGAGTTGAACTCTATATCTGGAAGTACATACTGGTGATTATTGGCCACTAGGTAAGAGATGATGGGAGGCTATTTCTTAGTGGAAGCTGTCCATGAGGAGATGAAGCCAGTTGATGGCTTTTTTGTGCATGTGATGCCTTGTCAGCAGCTAAGGAATTCATTCAGCCCATTCAGTTAAGTTGAATAGTGCTGACCTATCGTAAAATTATTTTATCCATCTGTGTGTTTGCATTGTGAAACTCATAAATTCCAGAATTTTTTTTTTTTTTAACTGGAAGGGTACCTTTAAGATCATCTGCTTTACCTCTTCCCTTCTTTCTGGTCCAGAGAGGTTGCATCACTTGATTAGGTCACACATTAGTTGAACTGTAACTGGCACAAAGGCGTGTCCCCTTGCAAGTTGTACCTTATTTTTCTCTCTGTTGAATTTCTTTTCTTGCTAAATTTAGCAAGACGTTCCCCACGTAAAAAATAAATGTCACATGTTTACACAAATTTGGGGCATAGATGAGTGTGGAAGGAGAGGGTAGAAATCCAGGGAGGGAAATGGTGAAATGTTGCTTCCAGTAAATTTAGTAGAAGTACGGAGAACCAAGAATGTAGGTACAGTTCTGGTCTCCCTTTTGGCCACTTTTGGTTTGTGATGGTGTAACTTTGCCTGCAAATAGCCATGATGAATATTTTCCTTTTTATCAGCAACATGGACGTATGAATAGATCCTGTGACATATCTAGCTGAAAGAAGCTGTGAAGATAATGACACTTAGTATATATTACCTACCCTGCTCTCAAAGTACTTGTAATCTCTTTGAGAGATACTGCCTTCAGAAGGTTTATAGTCAGATGGGGGTTAAAGCGCCTAAAGAAGTTAAATAATAATACTGAATGTCTTTGTTCCAAATGAATGCTGATTACAGTTTTCCCAGTGTCTAGAATGGCGCTCAGACACATAACTTATTAGCAGCAAGTGTTGGTTGGGTGGCTACATAGAGGCACTGACAGTAAACATGGTGGGGGGCTCTGAGGGCTATGGCAGTTGGAGAAGGCCTAGGATCTCCTACAGCCTGAAGGGTAAGTACTTCATTCCGTCTGATCCTGTGTTTCTAACTTCTGACCTCAGCACTTCCCCACTACCTTCTCAGAACCTGAAGCAGTCTCTTCCTTTGATAACTGATTTTTTTCTTTGCCTGACTTCTCACTTTTATTTTGCCACGGCTTTGGCCACCTCCTTAACTCTTCCTTTCTTCTCTCCTCAGGGTTTAGAAGGATCATGTTTTGGTTTCTAAGTTGATTGTGTTTTCTTAGGTCTTAGTTCCCTCTTCCCCTGAAGGGGTTAGGTACTATCTGGGAAAGACCTGAGTTATCGGAAAAAGTTCAGAAACATCTTGTATGGTTCTTAAGAGGAAAATTCTGTGGGATAGGTGATATCTTACAATAACATAGCATTTTTTTTAAGCCACATTTTCAGGCTGTCATAAATACATTTTAATTGGCTGCATTTTAAAAAACAAACTAGTTATGTTCTCCACCCTCTTCAATTTTGGCAGTATAAAGGCCTGTTTCACAGAACACATAAACAAGTAAGTACAAGGCAGCTTGTGTGAATGAAGTTCTGCTGTATAGCACAGTGACTTTCCCTAATTTAAGATGTAGCTCTTGGCATCTTCAAATAATTTGTGTTCTCTGAGGGAGAAGTCCAGTCTATTTAGCTGTGTTTAATGAAAGCTAATTATGATTCTCCAATGGGAAATAGACTCTCAGATTCATTTATTCACTCAGCATGCATTTATTGAGTAGCTACCATGTGCCAGGCACTGTGCTAGGAGGTTATGGGAGAATATAAGAGTATTCAGTCTAATAAAGGGTGTATCATGTATAAAAATGATAATGCTGTGTTGAACGTGATGTATGCCATGAAAAGGGTATAGAGTGCTCTGGGAGTTCTTATTTATTTACTTATTTTTGAGAGCGTGAGCGAGTGCACATAGGCTGGGGAGAAGGGGCAAGAGGGAGAGAGAGAATCCCAGGCGCTTCCTGGGCGTGGGGCCTGATGCGGGGCTCGATCCCACAACCCTGGGATCATGACCTGAGCTGAAACCAAGAGTCGATGCTTAACTGACTGAGCCACCCAGGTGCCCCAGTAGGAGTTCTAAAGATGGAGAATTTACTTCTAGACACATTAACTTAGGGTAAACTTTGCTGGGGTGGTAGAATTGGAGATGGACCATGAAGGCTGAGTACATGGTCCTGCATCGGCAGTACAGGCTGTTGCAGGATGTTGGCCCTGGCTAAGTAGAGGATGTGGACTTGTGGAGATGGGAAGGGAGAGAGGAAATAAAATGGGCAAATGTTGGTGAGCAGGACAGCATTGGTGATACGGTCAACAGAAAGTAGTTTACTTTGAGATTCAGTGTATTAACATAAAGTGGCACAAGATAGGGATGGAAAGTTTCGGTGCTTGGTCTGACAATTGGGTATATTATGAATTGGAAGGGTGGATTAAGTCTAGGCTATTTATCAAAAATTAGTGTTTTGTGGGCCATTGTTCCACTAGTCTAGGAGTTAAGTTTTATCATGAAGAAAAAGTGTTCTCTGTTCAAATAAGAGAATCCTGCAGGGGAGGGAGAAAGATTGATATTTAAGAGTGATTTGTGTGATAATACTGTATTCATTTGTGTTGCTGCATTAAAAATCCATTGTCCTATAGATTTTATCAGTTGAAATCTGTTGTAGTTTTTCATGTTGGTGTCTTGATTGAAGAGCCGCAGTGTAAGTGATCGGGCTGGGCTCATCCCCCTCTTCTTACACCACAGAGGACTCTGTTAGACTGTGGCAGTGCTTCCCACCTTTTGCTAAATAAGAAGTCCAGTACATAATAAAAGGGTCCTAAATGATTTTAGGGACACTGTGATGTAGGCATGGTATGCGTAGCTGTTGGTTACACAGATATAGTAAATGCCCTGTTTTTCTGCTGTGTTGATATAGTTGCCTATATTTTCCTTATGTCTTTCTGCAAATCTCTTCCTCATGCCTACTCACTAGCACTGTTGGGCGTTTGCAAGGTTTGGGAGACTTGAGTCAAGCTGGTTAACTTTTCTATGCCTCCGTTTTCTCATGTGGAAAGCACTACATTTAAACTGGAGTTATATACCTAGTAAGTGACAAGCAGGAGTTTCAACCCAAGCCAGGCTATTAACCAGCTGGCTGTACTATAGTATCCTAAACAGTGTGGTTTTCCCTTCTGGATTGCTGGCTCTTTTCCTCTCTAATGTGCATTCATTCCCATCTCCCCTCTTTTTAGTCATACGTGCTTCCTCTGTTCCAGTGAGAAGGGAAAGCAGCTCTTTGTATTTTATTTTTTTATTGTAGTGGACACACAGTGTTACTTTAGTTTTAGCGTACAACATAGTGCTTGGACAACTCTATACGTTATGCTGTCCTTACCACAAGTGTAGCTACCGTCTGTTGCCATATAACTCTATTACAATACCATTGACTATATTCCCACTGCTGTATCTTTTTTCCCCATGACTTACTCATTCGGCAGCTGGAAGTCTGTATCTCCCACTCCCCTTCACCCATTTTGCCCATTCTTCTACTCTTATCCCCTCTGGCAACCACCAATTTGTTCTCTGTGTTTATGGATCTGTTTCTGCTTTTTGTTTGTTTGTTTTTCTTAAATTTCACATATGAGTGAAATCATATGGTATTTGTTTTTCTGTGACCTATTTCACTTAGCTTTATTTGTATTCTCTAGATCCTCCCATGTTGTTGCATATGGCAAGATCTCATTCTTTTTTATGGCTGAGTAATATTTCAGTGTGTGTGTGTGTGTGTGTGTGTGTGTGTGTGTGTATCACATATTTTATCCATTCATCTATTGATGGACACTTGGATTGCTTCCATATCTTGATTATTTTTTAAATATATTTAATTCTTTATTTTGGGGGAGAGTGCAGGCAGGGGAGCCGTAGAGAGAGGGGGACATTGGATCTGAAGTAGGCTCTTCACTGACAGGCTGATAGCAGTGAGCCTGATGCAGGGCTTGAACTGACAAACCATGAGATCATGATCTGAGCTGAAGTCATGTACTCAACTGACTGAGCCACCCTGGTGCCCCCCCCATATCTTCACTATTGTAAATAATGCGGCAATAAACATAGTGTCTATCTTTTTGAATTAGTGTTTTCATTTTCTTTGGGTAAATACCTAGTAGTGGAATTACTGGATTGTATGGTATTTCCCTATTTAAGGAACCTCTATACTGTCTTCATACCGTGGCAGCATCAATTTATACTCCCACTGACAGTGCACAAGAGTTCCTTTTTCTCCACATCTTTGCCAGTACTTGTTTCTGACAAGAAACTAGCCTAGCCATTCTGATAGGTGTAAGGTGATGTCTCTTTGTGGTTTTGATCGGCGTAAGAAGTGCTCCTTAAATTGTTTTGAAGTGTATATGGCAAAGAGAATGCCAGAATAGATTTTGCTGTAGAGTCTTGTTACTAGTTATTTAGTGCCCCAATTCCTTTGCTCCAAAGAGCAGAAGTTTTACTGTGAAAAGTTTGGCATATATTACATGTTGTTATGCCGTACAGTCAGCCCATAATTGTGACTCTAGGAATACAAATGATGTATTAAAAATATCCTGGAGTTAAAACATACAAGGTAATTTCTGTCAGTATTTTTCCCTGAAACCAGAGTTAGAAAAGAGAGCAATAATTTTTCTTGTTAGTGGGGAAAATTACCCAATTTTACTCTTGGACTTTCTTTTTAATTTAATTTTTTTTTAATTCAGGTGTAATGAAATATAAATATAGTTGAAATGAAGATGTAGATCTCAGGTGTACTACTATTCAGTTTTGATGATTATACCATTTTATTAATTTTTTGCTTATTTTTAATTGGCATGTGAAAGCATATTCTTAGTTTAAATAATTGGGTCCCTTTGCTTTGTTTTCTGTATATTAATAAGATCCATATGTATTTTCAACTCATATCTTTGTTACTCAGATATGTTGTCAGACCATAACCTAGTAGCGGAGGTCGCCTTTTATATGAGCTTCTGGTGTACTTGAATAATTTCCCTTCAAAAATGAGCTGTTAGTGTTGGAGCTACATGGAGTGAATAAATTTCCTGGGAGGAAACGATAATAAAATATTCAGGAAGTTATTAGGAAATGAGAACTTGTGTTCTTGTTCATTCAGATAAGCTGCTGAGACCTGAGTGTATATCAAAACAGTTGGTATTAGAGGAAGGACTGAGAGGTTTGGCAATTTTTTTCTAATAGTGTTAGGGACTTTGGACTATAGAATGATGGAACGTATAATGCGTAATTCAGAGAAACACTTCCCAAAGCTAAGTTGTTTGGGAATTGTTTTTTCTCTATTTGAGTGTTTCTGCCAGGGAAGAAAAGTGAGAGCTTTCTGAAGCTGGGTTGTATGAGTAAGAACCCAGTGGGAACAGTGCTTCTGGGGGAGCCTGATGGCATGTGCTTTTTAAGAGTATACAGGAAGCGGATGAGTATACATTATCCCTGCTTGGATATAACAGTTTTCTTCCTATGCTTTTCTCTCATGTCATTAGACAGTTTCGCTCTGCCCTCAATTTTAGCCACTTTGTTCTAGAGGAACTGTGACCACTGTAACTCTCCAGGCAGTATTTTTCCTTTTACTAACTGGAATTGGCGAACCATTTGTTTTGTTTTATTTGACAAACCAGGTTTAGAGTCTTATTTTTTCCTCAGCATGTGTCCGTGGCAGGGAGGATTTACCCTTAAATTGATGAGTCTGGATCCCCTCACTTATGGAGGCCCCTCTGGAGCCGGGGAGAGGCTCTAGCACCATGTTCAGTATTCATATATTTCTGTAAAGTCTGCAAAATTGAATTTTCCCCCCTATTCTTATTCCTTAAAAAGGGCCCCCAAATTATATATTCTTCAAACACTACAAAACTCAGTTCAGCCCTGGTTCATGTGGCAGGTTGGGTGCTGATTTCTACTTGTGGCTAAGGTAGATTTGAAGGATAAAAAAAGGCAGGAAATAGTAGTGAGGATGCTGAGCTATTGCCTCGTGCTTGTAGTGGTTAGGGGTCTCTTTCTGAGTGTCAGGGTCCTTGGCTCCTTCTCCTGCAAACAGTCCAGGAGGAGGCAAGAGAAGTAGGGATAGGAGTGGTAGAGGGGAGGGTGTGCCCCAGGCAGGGGAGTGAGAAGATAAGGGTGTCTACTTAGATTGAAAGGATGCATTTGCATTTGCAAGGTTTCAGAGAGCATTTAAAATAACTCAAGAGTCATCCCAAGATCATCTGTTTCGTCCTAAAATTTAATAACACCTTTTTAGAATTTTAGGATAATTTTATTAAAATTTTTGAAAAATCAATTTCTTAATTAACTGGTTGACTTGAGATTAAAGTCTTTATTGATGAGAAGAATATTTTGCTGGAAACACAAAAATGTCACTGGTTCTTTTGGTTTGCTGTTAATTTGGGTTTTGACAGCTTATAGGTTTGAGAGGTGTTTCTTGTTGTCTGGTCTTCTTTTCTCATCATGTCTTTTTCTACACTTCCTTTATCTCTCGCTTTTTAAACTTTTGCATTCAGAACTCTTAGCACTTCTGAGGATTTTGAATAACTGAACTGGATAACCACATTTAAAAATCGTATTTAAAAAAAATAAAATTGGGGCGCCTGGGTGGCTCAGTCGGTTAAGCGTCCGACTTCGGCTCAGGTTCGGCTCAGGTCATGATCTCGCGGTTCGTGAGTTCAAGCCCCGCGTCGGGCTCTGTGCTGACAGCTCAGAGCCTGGAGCCTGTTTCAGATTCTGTGTCTCCCTCTCTCTCTCTGACCCTCCCCCATTCATGCTCTGTCTCTCTCTGTCTCAAAAATAAATAAACGTTAAAAAAATAAATAAATTGTATTTCAGTGTTCTTTATTTAAAGATAATTGTTGCTCTGCATGGGTTGGACACAGATTTACAGCTAAATAGGTGTGTAATGTTCTGAGAAGTCATCAGGTTTAAATATGTTTAAAATTATTTCACTTTTTCTAAGTTTTTTTCTAATTGGACTAACTTCTTGGGACTGGTAAGAGCATTTCTAGAAAGTTGTATGGATCTGCCACCTGGTGGTGAAATTATAGCAAGTACTGAATATTTAATGAGTTTAATAATGGATTCTTGCCTTTGTGGACATCAGGTTTAGATTTAGAGTCTCCTTAGGCTCTTTAGATATATGATATTTTCCTCTAAGTTTTTTTTTTTTATTAAGAAAATGTTACTTAAATGTGACAGAATTGGGAAATTTTGACTAATGTGTTGTGTCAATTGTATAGGACTCTTCCTGGCTCATAAAATGTATTTATTACTGAGTTGAAATAAACTCTGAGCATTCTGAGAATGTACTCTCTTAAATTCAAAAGAGATATGAGCTTTTGAGAAGAGAAGATTGTTAATTATTCTGTATCTTTTAATATGGATAGTCATTGACTTATAAGAAAAATAAAGATCACAGGAACAAAGCAATTTTTTAGAGAGAGAAATAAAGCATTTTGTTTATTCCCTTCAAAGAACAGCACCAGGCATTTTAAAGCTTTTTTTTTCTCTTTAGCAAACGTAAAGATTAACAGTACTTTATGGCCCTCAACTGGATTATTAATAAAAATAAGTATTCTATACTGAGCACTTTGTTAGGTGTAGAGGAGAAGGTAGTGAATGTATTTTGTCCTGTGGCATTTATAATCTAGCTAGAAGCAGATATTAAGGAAGTATGTATAGAAATAATTAATTACAATATTGGTAAGTGCTATAAAGGCCAGGTACATCACAGAGAGACTTAAGTCAAACTAGTGTGTCAGGGAGAGCTTCTGTAAGAAGGTGACATTTCAGCTGAGATCTGACAGGTGCAGATCTGGGCAAATGTGGGTATATGTCCCCCTGAAGCAGGAAGGAGGTTGGCAAGTATGAGAAGTTGAAAGAAGATCAGGATGGCTGGAGTGTAGTGAGAGAGAGGGATTGTGGTGTGAAAGAAAACAGGAAAGGTAGTAAAGGAGTAAATCAGGGCCTTGCTGGGTGTGTCTGGAACTTTGGACTTCATCATAAGAGTAATGAGAAGCTGTTGAAGTGTGTCGGCAAGGAGTATTAGAATGAGATTAATGATGAATCAATTGGACAGGGCAAGACTGAGGAGAGGGCAATTGGTTAGGATGCCATTATGGTAGTTCTGGCTTGGACCAGAGGGTATTATTGATGTGGTAAGAGGCTGACATATTTGGAATGTAATTGAAGTAGGATAGACAAGACTTGGTGAATGATTGGATGTGGTGGTCAATTTTTGTGTCTTAGTTTCCTCATCTGTAAAATGAGGATGGGGTGCCTACGTGACTCAATTGGTTAAGCATCTGACTCTTGATTTCAGCTCAGGTCATGATGTCACGGATCATGAAATCGAGCCCTGCGTTGTCAGTGCAGAGCCTCCTTGGGATTCTCTCTCCCTCACTCTCTGCCCCTTCCCTGCTTGCGTGCACACTCTCTAACATTATAAATAATAATAAAAGTGAGAATAGTAATATTACTTAGATCATAGGGTTGTTGGGAGTATTAAAAGGTGAAGTTCTATAAAAAACTACATTTTTTACTTTTTGCCCTTCTGTTCAGCATGGTGCTTTCAGGATGTATTTGTCCATGTTGTTAAATGTGTGCCTACTTAGTTGCCTCTGATATCTGCCATAGTTTTTACAGTATGCATTTTACTTACCCATTTTGTAAGTTGTGCATTCCTAGCTTTGCCCCACCTTCCACTGCCACAAATACAACCATGACCTAAGTTTTTTTTTTAATGTGAATCCTTACTGAGCTTTGCATAAATTTCTCAGAGATATAAGTCCAGGAGTGGGATTGGGATTGTTATAACATATGGCATATATATAATTTAATTTTGCTAAATGTAGCCTATTTTCTAGAGTGTTTGCACTAGTTTATTCTGTCACCATCTCCTCTATCCTTGCCAGTATTTGTTAGGACTTACCTTCTAAACTGCCATTTTGACATGGGTATAAGAGTTATTTCAGTATTGGTTGAATTTGCAAGACTTGCAATGATTGCAGCCATTCAGTTGTCTGCTTCTGTGTTTTTCCTATTTATATCCTGTATTCATTTTTGTGTCAGCTTTCTAGTCTTTCTTGTTGATTTGCTGTTCTTTGTATATCCTGGCTACCATTCCTGTTGGTTCTGGTCATTGCAAATCATTTTTTCACTGTCATCTGTTTACTTTGCCTATTGTGTTCTTTGAACAGAGATCCTTAGTTTTAATGTGGTTAAATCCTTGATTTTTTTAAAATTTCACCTTAGTGTTCGGGCTTTTTCGTGTTAGCAACCCTAGGCCTCCTACATTTTCTTCTTTCTTAATATAGTTTTAGATTTCACATTTAGATAACAAATATTTATTGAGTACCTCCCATATTCTAGGCATTAGGGGGTGGAACTGTGAACCAGATATAAAGAGTGCTTAGCTCATCCATGGAGCTTATGAAAGAGCAACTTTACTGATTCAGGTAACATGAGTGATGAGGAAATTTGGGAGAGGTGTGGGGGTTGTATGGCATACAGACCTTTAGTTCAGTTAAAATTTTAAGTTAACTTATTATAAAATTAACCGTGCATGTTGTGTGTGTGTGCGTGCACACTTGTGAGTTTTATCATGTGTATGATGGATTCCTTTAACCATAATCAGGATACAGAACAGTTTCCAAAAACTTCCCTCATGCTGGCCCTTTGTAGTCAAACTCTCCCTCCAGTCCTGATTCCCACTGATCTCTTCTCCATCCCTATAGTTTTGCCTTTCCCAAAATATCATGCAAGTAGAATTGTATAGTCTTTTGAGGCTGGCTTCTTTCACTAAGCATAGTCTCTTTGAGATTCATCCATGTTATTGTGTGTATCCATAGTTTATTCCTTTTTATTGCTGAGTAATATTCTGTTGTACGGAGGTACTGCAGTTTACCCATTCACCTGGTGAAGGACAACTGGGTTGTCATCAGTTTGTGGGTATTATGAATAAACCTGTTACAGATGTTTATGTACAGGTTTTTGTGTCAACATGTTTTCATTTCTTTAGGGTAAATATCCCAGAGCGAGATTGTTGGGCCATGTGGTAAGTGTTTAACTTTATAAGAAACTGCCAAACTGTTCTCCAGAGTGACTGTACCTTTTTGTATTCCCTTTAGCAATATGTGAGAGTTGTAGTTGGTTGGCGTCCTCACCAGTATTTAGTATTGTCAGTTTGTTGTTTTTTCTTTCTTGCCACTGTAATAGTAATAGTATCGTGGTGTATTGTAGTTTTAGTTTGTATTTCTGTAATGACTAATGTTGTTGAACATCTTTTTCTGTGTTTACTTGCCAGGGTTGGTGAGATGTCTAGTTAAATCTTTTGCTCAATTAAAAAAAAATTAGGTTGTTTTCTGATGGTTGAGTTTTTAGTTTTTTGTATACTGCATAAATACAGTTTTCTTTGTTAATGGCTCGCAATTATATTCTCCAGTATGTTGGTCTATTCATACTTTCAGTGTCTTTTGCAGAGCAAAATCTTTAAGTTTTGGTGAGGTTCAATTTATCAGTTTTGTCTATGAATTGTGCTTTTAGTGTCATGTCTAAGAACTCTGTCTGATCTAGGTTTACAAAAATTTTTCTCCCTGATTTTTGTAAGGAATTTTATAGTTTACTTTTGAATGTAGATTTTGATCCATTTTGAGTTAATTTTTATATAAAGTCAAGGTCTGTTCTTTCTTCTTTTTTTTCCCCTAGCATATGGCTGTCCAGTTGTTTCAACCCTATTTGTTGAAAAGACTCTCCTTTCTTCATTGAGTTGTATTTGCACCTGTGTCAGAAATCAGCTACCATAATTGTATGGGTTTATCTCTGAATTCTGTTTGCTTCCAGTGATCTATGTGTCTGTCCTTTTGCCAGTCCCACATCATCTTAATTCCTGTAGCTTTGTAAGTCTTAAAATGCGGTCGTTTGAATGCTCCAACTTTGTTTTCTCTTTTTTGAAATTCTTTATTTTACTTCATTTGCTTTTTCGTACAACTTTTAGTTCTCTTGTCTTTACCTACAAAGCTTCTGGGTAGGATTATGATTGGAATTGTATTAAATCCATAGAACAGTTTGGGAGGAATTGTCATTTTAACTATGTGAGTCTTTCAATTCAGGCATACAATGTGTTTGCATTTATTTACATAGCCTGTGGTTTTTTTCATCAGCATTTTGTAGTTCTCAGATACCTAAGTATTTCATGTTTTTGGAGCAATTGTAAATGTTTTTTTTCTCATTGTTGATTGTTAGTATAGGAAAATATGATTGATCTTTTGTATGTTAACCTTGTGCCCTATGACCTTGCTTTCTTAACTCATTTAATAGTTCTGAAAGCTTTTTTGTAGACTTTTTGTTATTTTCAAAGTAGGCAGTCATGTTCTCTGCAATAATGATGGTTTGATTTTTTTTGGATCTGTATACCTTTTATTAATTTTCCTTGCCTTATTACTTTGGCTAGGATTTCTAGTACAGTGCTGAATGGTGGTAGTGAGTATAGATGTTCTTACCTTGTTCCTCATCTTATGGGGAAAGCAATTCAGTCTTTCACTATGATGTATGATTTTAACTTAAGGTGCTTTTGTTTGTTTGTTGTTGTTGTTGTTTTAGATACCCTTTATCAAATTAAGAAGTTTCTTTCTGTTCTTAGTTTGCTGAGTTTTTGGTATGAATGGGAGTTGAATTTGACAAGAACTTTTCTACCTCTGTTGAAAGATCATGCAGTTTCCTCTTTAAGTCTCTCATTCTGATGGATTACATTGATTTCTGAATATCAGACCAATCTAACATTCTCGGGATAAACCTCCACTTGGTGGTGACTTAGTAATCTTTTTATATTGCTGGATTTGATTTGCTAACATTCTGTTGAAGATTATTCCAACTGTGTTCATAAGGAATTTTGGTCTATAGTTTCCTTGTACTATATTTATTTGTCTGATTTTAGTATTAGGGTAATGCTAGCCTCATAAAATTAGTTGTGGCATGTTCCTTCCTTTTCTGTTTTCTGGAAGAGATTGCACAGAATGTTATTCTTTAATGTTTGGTAGAATTCAATATTGAAACTAAATGGGTCTTCTAAAATGTAAAAACTTTTGGGGCTCTTGGGTGGCTCAGTTGGTTAAGCATCCGACTCTTGATTTTGGCTCAGGTCATGGTCCCTGTGTCATGGGATCAAGCCCTACATTGGGCTTCGTGCTGGGCATAGAGCCTGCTTGAGATTCTCTTTCCCTCTGCCCTTCTCCTGCTTGCACATGCTTGTTGGTGCTCTCTTTCTGTCTCTCTCTCTCTCAAATAAATAAATGCAAAAACTTTCATAATCAGAATAATAACATTTCAATTGTAGAAAACTTAGAAAATACTGTCAAAAACTTCATAACTATAGAAATTAATGAAAATAAAAATCACGTATTTCACAATTTAGATGATTTGGTTAACATTTGGGTATTTTTTTTCCTAGTTTTCCTCATCTGCATATACATTTGTATATTTCTAAACTGCATATATGTGTGTTTAAAACAAAATTGGGGATCATATTACAAATACCATTTTTTACTGGGATCCAGTATTGCTACCTAAGTTTACTGTATGCCATGATTTTACATAAATGTTATTCTAATGTTGAACATTTAAGTGTGATAAATGCCTCTTATATAAGTTTTTTTTCCTGAAAATTTACTTAAGATATGTTTCTGCAACTAGAAAGGGTTTGACATATTTAAGGCTCTTTATACACATTACCAAATTGCTTTTTAGAAAGGATGTATAAATGTTTACTCACTAATAGATACTTTAAAAAGTATGTATACATTTATATTGTATGTATTTGTGTGTAAATATGTGTAAAATATATTAATATATATTTCTGTTTCTGTGTGTATACATGGTTTATTTTAACTAATTTTAAGGAGTGGAGTATATTATTCTTAAAAATTTAGTTTCCCAAGTGAGTGTGATTGTATTTTATAACTACACACACTTATAGAGATAGTTTTGATACAGAAATGAAAGTTTTTAAATTATGAATGTGCAAAAATGCTGGTAAGAGGTTATTCTTATCATAATAACGATGTGACATGATTCAGTCTTGAATTTTATTCTCTGCTGATTTTTGTTTATCATTGAATGTAGTTTGCACAATATAATTTTAATGAAATCATCCTTGAAAATATGTGTGTTGACTTTTTTATAGGAAATACTTGTGTCAGATAGACACTTTGATTTACAAGGTTAGTGAAACAGATTTCTATGGTATAAAAAAGTATGGAAAGCTCCCAAAATAGAAGTAGTCAGCAATCAGTTTTTAGGTATATTTCAGCAAGGCCATATAGATGTAGAGTTACCATAGGTCCTGGTTTGCTTGTTGTTTCTGGTATAATTATATTTAGCACCCCCTGTCACCCTCAGAAATGTCCTGGTTTGGATAATAAATTATATATTAGGCCTGTATTTATGATAAATTGGGCCTTTCCAGAATATAAACTTGTCAAAGGCCTTGAAACCAAGTTTAATGAGCCAAGGAACTTTCAAATTACTGTTTAGTGTTTAGGAAATTATGTGTGCTCAAGAAAATAGCATTTTTGGACTTCTGGTAACACTTTGTCAACCATGGTTTTTAGCAGCGGTTTTGAAAAAATCTGGTTTTATATTTGTATACCAACATTTAAAAATTTGCCATCTCAAAGTCTGTTTAGTTCATTTATTTCCCATTAACAAAATAATAGGACAGCAATTACTGCTTCTCACTCTCACTGTAGACGGTGTTTTCAGGTCCTTGAGGCAGTGCAAAGACAGAGATTTTATTTCCATATCAGTCTTGGTATGTATAGATAGAATTTTAGACTCAAAAAATGAACTTAAACCCTGCTTAATTTGTGACAAGCATTTGGCCAATATTTGCAAAATGACAGAAGAATCCAAATACAGAGAATACTCTATTTCAGGACAGTAAGAAAAGAAACACAGTCTATATAACATAAAATCATAGGACATTTAATAAATTTATTCTATGCAGAGTATGTTCTAGGTACTATTCTGGGCTCTGGGATGATCATTGAATAAGATAAACACAATTGTTGCCCTTATGGAGCATGAAATCTAGTGGGGAAGACTGAACATTTAAACATGTAAATAGTGAAATGTAGTAGGTGTTTATGGATAATGGTAAGGTGATACTTAAAATGCCCAAGTAATACTCATATACTTTACTAAAATTAGGAATTAAGTACCCAGAACTTAAAATAAGTCCTGAAACCCTAATATCCTGGTGTGATATGTTAGGCATTCACTCATTCCTGTATAATTTACATGAACCTACACAGAAAATAGATGTGCCCAAGTCTCGCTTGGAATTTAATCAAGCTAGGTACATTTTTACAGTTGTTCTTGCTTATACATTTTATGTGAGTTGTTATGTAGGCTTAAATTAAATTGGGTCACCTGGGTGGCGCAATTGGGTTAAGCGTCTGACTCTTGATTTCAGCTCAAGTCATGATCTCATGATTCATAGAATAGAACCCTGTGTTGGACTCTGAGCTGGTTGTGTGGAGCCTGCTTGGGATTTTCTCTCTTTGCCCCCTCCCCCACTTGTGTGTGCTTTCTCTCTCAAAATAAATAAACATACATTAAAAAAGTTGATCAAAATCCTAGTATTATAGTAACAACTTTTTTTTTTACTATGACACATTTGAATTTGATATAGTTTATTGCAGTATACGTTTTATATTGAAAGACTACTGAATATTTTAAGAATTCCTGAAGCTGTGCTGTTTAGTATAGTAATCACTGTCTGCCTGTAGCTTTTTAACACTTGAAGTGTATCTAGTTCAACTTGTGATTTACTGGGAGTATAAAATATACACTGGATTTCAAAGACTTACTATAAAAAATGTAAGATATCCCAGTAATACTCTTTCTGTTGATCACTTGTTTAAATGATTTTTAGATATATTCGGTTAAGTATAGTCATGATTAATTTCATCTGTTTATTTTTTAATGTGACTACTAGAACTGCATTTCATCCCATGAGCTAATTCTCAGGGTAGGCAGTGCATTTGGGTTTCACATTGAATTGGAACAGAAATGTGATACTGTGAGGGTACCTCTTTAACTTTACATTTTTTGTCTTAAGTCGGTTTGTATGGAATTCTGTTTGTAATCAGAAATGACTTTTGCTCCATCATTTAAGTTTAAGATCTGTTTTCTAATTAGGGTTGTAAACTTGAGGACAGAGATGGTCTTGTATTTTAAAAAAAAAAAATTTTTTTTAATGTTTATTTTTGAGAGAGAGTGTGAGCGGGGGAGGAGCAGAGAGAGAGAGGGAGACACAGAGTCCAAAGCAGGCTCCAGGCTCTGAGCAGTCAGCACAGAGCCCAATGCAGGGCTCAAACCCACAAATGAGATCATGACCTGAGCCGCAGTCGGATGCCTAACCCCAGGCGCCCCTGGTCTTGTATTTTTTGCAAATGACCTGCATTATAAAAGTGATAAGTACTTGTTGAGCTGAAGAAGTGCCAACACATAACCACCATCTGTAGCACTGATTTTTAGAGTTACTCAGAGGAGAGAGAGAACACTTATGGCTATGGTGATCTGCAAAAGTGCCATGGAAAAGGCAGAATTTGAGCTTTGACTGGTAACAGTAACAAAGTTACCTAGCATTCCAACAATTGACACTTTCAGAAAGCTTGAATGGGGCCATCATACTTTTGCCATCATAGTGAAGATGGATGAAACTGTCCAGAAGTCTTTCAAATAAAAACAATGCAAAGAGGACTGACTGCCCCTGAGCTAAAGACAAAAACTGAAAAACCAGCACGTAAACATCATAAGACTTGTAATTTACCAGCATTTATGGAAATAATTTCATCTTAGAACATAGTTTTATGTTCATGTGAGGTCAGAATTATCTTAATATTATTTAAAGGCTTTGATTGTGAAGTTAAAGAAAATAACAATTCAGGAAAAGAGGGAAGGGAAATAAGCAATGAGAAGGCAGTAAGAGCATTATAGCTAAAGGGCATAAGCCCCGTATCAGTTAGGACCCAATGCATAAAGCAGTGCAGAAACCCTACCAGTAATTTGAGCAGGGAAATTTTAAAAAGAATTGTTATTCAGGTCAATGGCAATTAAATACCAACAGGAGTAAAAGAGAACACTAAGATGTATGGAGACAGATTCATCCCTTTGGCACCCTTGTGTTGGCTGAGCCTCCTAACAAGTCAGCTGACAGAGGAAGCACATAGTCTAAAGAATCCAGTTCCAGGCCAGTAGGGGCGGATTTAAAACTTAGAGGTAATAAATTAATAACTGGCACAAGCCTCAAAGGAGAAGGAATTTTGTACAAATTTGGAGTACTATTTTGGAAGTTATCAGTAGAAAGGAGAGTGCTGAAGTCACTTTCTGTTCTTTGGTTATCAGGATGTAGAGACATGACCAGGATTGTCCTCAGGGAGCCAGGTTTTGGGACAGGAGAGCTAGGAACATTTCAAAATGGATAGGAGATTTGTTTACAGTGAGATGAGTTTGGTAGGATTCTATAGCATCTTCTCAGAAATGATATTGGTGGCTGAGACTGGAAAATGTGCACAAATTACCAGGGGAAAAGAATATAGAAAAAGAAAAGAGAAAACTAAGGATTGATCTTTGTGAAATACTTTCATTTAGAGAATGGTAGGAGAAGATGCCAGGGAGGTAGAGATAAAGGAGAGTTTTGAAAGTGCACTGTGACAGGGGCGCCTGGGTGGCGCAGTCGGTTAAGCGTCCGACTTCAGCCAGGTCACGATCTCGCGGTCCGTGAGTTCGAGCCCCGCGTCAGGCTCTGGGCTCATGGCTCAGAGCCTGGAGCCTGTTTCCGATTCTGTGTCTCCCTCTCTCTCTGCCCCTCCCCCGTTCATGCTCTGTCTCTCTCTGTCCCAAAAATAAATAAACGTTGAAAAAAAAAAATTTTAAAAATAAAAAAAAAAAAGAAAGTGCACTGTGACAGAGAAGGTGCAGTGAGGGTAGAGGCAGGTGGTCGACATGAAACACCTGAAGATTTTAGAAGTAAAGGCTTTTGATTTTTGGTACAATGGTGATTGTTGGTAGCTCCAGAAAAAAGTTTCAGTAGAGTAGATGAGTGGATAAGCCATGTTATTGTTAAGGAATGTGAAGTGAGGAAGGTGGAGGCAGGAGTACCAACTATTTCAGGAAGTTTGGTAGTGAAGGGAAGGAGCAAGAGAGGAGAGCATCTCAAAGTGTTAGCAAGGATAAGGGAAACATTAAAGAAAACATTTTTTTTCATTTGATAAATGGGAGATTTTTGTAGATCAAGGCAAAGACACAGTAGAAAGGAAGAGTTTGAAGAGGAGAAAGCGATCAGGAGTTGTTTCAAATGATAAAATAGGGTCTAGGTGAAAATGTTGGAAGAAAAAATGATACCAAGGAGAGAAATGTAGGGATCAAAGGAGTTGCACCTCTTTTAGGGTAGAGCCATATGAAATTGCCATATTGACCAGTTTTTACTGAAGTTTTTTCTATTTCAAATAGTTTAACCTGATATTTGTGACACAAAGAGGAAGGATGAAAATAAAGAAAATTTGAAGTACAAAGAAGACAAGTGCAATTTATATAAAAAAGGATTGTGTTTTCTCAGAGGCGGGGTCATCTTAATAGTATGGGATCAAGGCAAAAAGTGAAGCATTTTGGGGAAATATACTTTGGGAAATGTGAGACTAGAGAGAGACAAAGATGAATTAAGAGGCAGTGGTCTCAGCATAAGACGAAGACTAGAATTAATGGAGAGGCACTAGGAGTGAAAAGGATGGACACGTTCATGAGAGATCACTCCAGTTAATTTGGTAAAGTAACTGGGTCTGAGAGTGGTGAGGTAGAAGTTTTGAGACTCGAGGAGTGGAAAAACAGTGATGCTTCTTAAGGAGATTTGGACAGAATAAGGAGAGAGAGATGTTAGGTTTTAACTTGTTGATCTTGAGCTGATGTGAAGGAAGAGATTCAGATTTGTGCACCATTGTTACAGTTAATGGAGTGTGGACAATGAGTAAATGGCTTGAGGAAGTAAATACAGATAAAAGATAATTTTATTTTTATTGGTTAATAAATCAACAGTGTCTGATATTTTCAGGCCATTTATCTTGCTATGCTTTTCATTTTTATTGAGATTTAATGACGTATAACATGTTTTAGATGTACAGCGTAATGGTTTGAGATATATATATGTGTGTGTGTATATGTATTTTGCACAGTGATTATCAGAATAAGTTAACATCCATCAACACAAAGTTATAGTTCTTTTTCTTGTAATGAGAACTTTTAAGATCTTCTCTCTTGTACAAGTATATAATACAGTATTTAGTATAGTCAACATGATGTACATTGCATCCCCAGGACTTACTTATCTTGTAACTGGAAGTTTGTATCTTTTGACCACATCTGTCCAGTTTACCTACCCATGGCCAACCCCCCTCCATCAGTCTATTTTCTGTATCCGTGAGTTCAGTGTGTGTGTGTGTGTGTGTGTGTGTGTGTGTGTATTTAGATTCCACATATTAATGAGATCATGCAGTACTTGTCTTTCTCTGTCTGACTTATTTCACTTAGCATAATGCCGTCAAGATTCATCTATATTGTCCAAATGGCAGGTTTTCCTTCTTTTTTTATGGCTGGATACTATTCCATTGTATATGTATACCACATTCTCCTTATTCATTCATCTATTGATGGACCCCTGGGTTGTTTCCATGTGTTGACTCTTGCAAACAAATGGTATCTTTTTGAAATTAGCAGCTTTTATTTCCTCTGGATAAATACCCAGAAATGGAATTGCTGGATTAATGGTAGTCTATTTTTACATTTTTGAGGAACCTCCATACCATTTTCCATAGTGGCTGTACTAATTTGCTTTCCCACCAACAATGCACACCCTCTCTCCAACACTTGCTTTTTCTTATCTTTTTGATAATAGCCATTCTGACAGGTGTGAGATGGTAATCTTATTGTGGTTTGATTTGTATTTGCCTGATAATTAGTGATGTTGAGCACCTTTTCACGTACCTGTTGGCAGTCTTTATGTTTTCTTTGGAAAAATGTCTATTCAGGTCCTCTGCCCATTTTTAATTGATTATTTATTTATTTTTGCTGTTGTATGAATTCTTTGTGTATTTTGGGTATTTAACCCCTTAATATATATGATTTGCAAGTATTTTCTATTTGGTAGATTGCCTTTTCATTTTGTTTCCTTTGCTGTGCAGAAACTTTTTAGACCCAGTTGTTTTGCTTTTGTTGTCTTTGCTTCTTGATTATGAGTGGACACTAGATTTTCAATATGATTAAAAATAATTTCTTTTGTCCCCTCACTCCCTTTTCAGAAGTAGGAAATTTTGCTTTCTTAAGACTGAGCATAATTATATGTGTAGGAGTAGGAGTACAGATTAAAATTAATTTGCTCAATGATTTGTAAATAACCTGATAAAGTATTATCATAACTGTTTTTGATATCTCAGAGGAAAAAAATGTCTGATAGGCAAGACAGGTTTGTTTTGGATATAAATGAAAGTATTTTGAAATATAATAGAAGATGAACTAATGGACTAATCACTTTTTTAGACATCTGCCTCACAATCATGAGGGTGTAGTTAAGGTTCTTTCCTGTCCTAAATTAAAACAATTTTTAATTCTAAAATTTTTGACTTTTGAAGTACTTTCAGAAAATTCAATAAAGACTTTGGTAAGCATTAAAATAAAAATATGCAGTGCATGGAAAATAACAATTGTGGTAAAAAGATATTTGACTTTACCCATATTGAGGGAAGTACAAGGTAAACAATTTAATAGCATTTTTTTGCCCATTAACTTGGTAAACATTTAAAAGCTATCCAATTTTGGGGCGCCTGGGTGGCTCAGTCGGTTAAGCGGCTGACTTTGGCTCAGGTCATGATCTTGCGGTCCGTGAGTTCGAGCCCTGCGTCGGGCTCTGTGCTGACTGCTCAGAGCCTGGAGCCTGTTTCAGATTCTGTGTCTCCCTCTCTCTCTGACCCTCCCCCATTCATGCTCTGTCTCTCTCTGTCTCAAAAAGAAATAAACGTTAAAAAAAGTTTTTTTTTAAATAAAAAAATAAAAGCTATCCAATTTTGACAAAGGAAAGAGGGAAAATCTATCTTATATACTATTAAAGGGACTATAAATTGACACAGCCTTTTTTGTAGGTGGTGGTATTTATCAGAATTTAAGGTGTGTATTGTTTTTGACTGAGTAATTTTGCTTCTGGAAATCTCTCTCTTACCATTTGCAAGGGGTTATAGGTACAAGGATGCTCAATGAAGCATTGTTTATAGTTGCAAAAAAATTGGAGATGACTTAAACATAACTGGTAGATGTAACTCTCTTTTGTAGTGTGACCATATGTCCCAGTTAGCTTGGGATGGGTCTGATTTACACCTGTGCCACTGGCATAATTGTTAAGAGCACTTTCTTTCACTCTCAGTAGTGTCCTGTTTTGGATAACTTCTGTGTTTATCGTATGTATACACTAATAGCATGGATCACAGTGCATCTGTGAAAAGAATGAACTATATGCACTGACATGGAACTATAGTCAAGATACATTAAGTGAGAGAAATGAGTTGCAGTACAGTATATATCACCGCTTTTATTTTGTTTTTTTTTTAAAGTAAAACTCCTAAACTGTGTGTGTGTGTGTGTGTGTGTGTGTGTGTGTGTGAATGAAACTGAGAGAGAATCTGTTGAAAAGGTGTGGAAGAATTCACACTAATTTGTTAATATGATAACCACTGGAGAGAGGTGTCAACCCCATGAATAAGCATTATGTTTATTTTTTTTAAAGAACCTTGATAAAGTATCTCTAAGGTATCAAAAACAGTTATGATAATACTTTATCATAACAACAAAATGGAACTGTTGGTTGCCTGCAGATGCTATAATTTTTAACTAGAAAACATTAATAATTTACCAGTATAAAATTTTTAACTTAATGTATTTTGTCCTTATAGATAATAACTTATATTTTTAAAAATGTACTCATGGAAATTTAAAAAGTTATTACTATCATTCTACCACTACACATCAACAAAATTTTTAGATTACATCCTGTTCCTTTTATTTGTATATACATAATTCTTACATAGTTATAATCCAAGTGCAGTTATAATTTCATATATATATATTTTAAGATTACACACTATAGTATATTTTTGCTACAATCTAGTAGTTTTCTTGAATGCTTACTGTGTGCCAGGTGCTGTGTTAAATGGTTTACATGTATGATTTATGCATCCCAGTTGCATTATGCATAAACTGAGTCTAGATAATTTGCCAAGACCGTCGTTAACCATAGTTAGAAAATGACAGAAATGGGGTTTGAACTCAGGCAGCCTGACTCTTGAACTCATGCTCTTATCTACTACTCTTATTGCCTCCCTTCACAATTTTTTAGTGATTATATAATATCAACCTGCCATACTTTACTTAGCCATTTTTCTAGTTATATATCTATATATCTCATTTATCACTATTGATGTTGACCTTGATTACTTGGCTGAGATAGTTAATGTTTGCTAAGTTTCTCCACTGTAAAGTTAGCATGCCCTCTCCCCTTTTGGAAGGAAGTCACTGTGCACAGCCTACCTTTAAGTGTGGAGGTTATGCTCCTCCTCCTTAAGGGTGGAGTCTTTATGTAAATTATTTGGAATTCTTCCACGTCGGAGGTTTCTCTGTTTTTAAATGTATTCAACCATTATTTTATACTCTGGGTTATAATATACTACTACTGTTTTGTTGCTCAAATTGTTCCCTGCTTTGGGCCTTTGGAAGCTTTTATTTGGCTCATTTGTCCCTTTGGTATAGCTCCATTTTATTTTTTGTTTTGTTTAAGCACTTCCTTACTTTCTGGCACCACAAGGGTACCCCAGACTCATCTATTATATTTCTTGTCCCAGTCCTAGAATTAGCCATTTTTCCATGGAGCCCTGGTTCTTTTCATAACTATTATTATTGTTATTAATACTATTTTTAGAGAGAGAGAGAGAGCATGAGTAGGGGAGACAGGCAGAGGGAGTGAGAGAGAGTCTTAAGCAGGCTCCACGCTCAGTGCAGAGCCCAGTGTGGGGCTCAATCCCACGATCCATGACCTGAGCCAAAATTGAGTTGGATGTTCAACCGACTCAGCCACCCATAACAATTATTTTTTTAATAACAGCTTTTTTGATATATATCATGTGTGTGTATATATATGTGTGTGTGTATGTATACACACACACACACACACACACAATTCACCTATTTAAGATGTACAATTCAGTTTTTAATATATTCACAGAATTGAGTAGGTATAGCACAGTCAATGTTAGAACATTTTCATCACCTGAAAAAGAAACCCTGTACCCCATTACCAACCACTTCCCATTTCCTGTGTTTCTCCCTCTACCACTGCCCCTCTGCTCTACATAACACTTTCTGTCTCTGGATTTACCTAGTCCAGACATTTCATATAAATTAAATTATACGGTATGCAGTCTTTGGCACTTGGTTTCTTTTACTTTACACTTTCAAGGTTCATTAATGTTGTAGCTTGTATCTGTACTTCATTCCTTTTCAAGGCTGAATTATATTCCACTGTATTGCTCTATCACATTTTATTTATCCATTTATTATTTAATAGATGGGGTGTTTCCATGTTTTCATCTTTTGGCTGTTACAAATAATGCTTCTGTGTACATTTGTATACAGTGATTGTTTTTTTTAAGGTTTGTGTTTGTTTGAATCTGAATTGAGAGCTACATAAAGGTTGCTATGTGTTTTACATTTCTTTTAAGGTATAATTATCCCCCCACCTTACTTTATATGTTAAAATTCATTTGTTGAAGAACCTGGGTCATTTGTCCTAAAGAATTTCTTCTCAGTTGATATGTTGTTGATTGTATCCCCATGGTGTCTCTTGCTGTATTCCTCTGTCCTTTTTATTTTCTCTTAATTGTTAGTTGGATCTAGAGGCTTGATCCATTTCAGGATTTGTTTTTATTTTTGTTTTATTTTGTGGGACTACCACATAGGTGGTGGTGGTACATACTTCCATAAAAAAGCATGTAATATGTGATTGGGTCTGTTTCCCTGTTGCTGTCAGTCACCAGTATTTAGCAAACTGTGGCCTATGGGTCATATCTGGTCTGTGGCCTGTTTTTGTATATCCCGTGAGCTCCTGTTAGTTTTTATATTTTTAAAGTATTGTAAAAAAAATGGACAGTTAAAAACAAAGGAGAATATGGGACAGAAACTGTATGTAGCCTGCAAAGCCTAACATATTTACTATCTGGTCCTTTTAAGAGAAAGTTTGCTGACTCCTGGGCCAATGATGTTTATTGCCTAGAGCTGTCAGTTCATTAGGGGTTGCAAAATGGTGATATTGTATCATTCCCTTCTTGTTTAGGTGGAATACTTGTATAAAGGGAAACTTACTTTCATCAACAGTTTTATTGCCATAAGAAACAGTTTGATTAGGAAAAATGCTTAGTTCTTTCACTTTTACAATGCCAGTTTTCAAAATAATGGTTTGGTTCTGAAACATTCTCTAAAGGTGATGAGTTGTGGTTTTTTTTTTTGTTTTTTGGTTTTTTTTTTTTTTTTGGTTTTGGTTTTTTGAGGACATTATAAAGTAATGGAATTCAGCATATTTGAATGTTTCAATTTGTTGCATTATTATCATTATCGATGCTTAAATGTGCCATATTTGGCCAGTAAAAACTTCTTAAGTCTGTTGTGATGACCCTAGTCATCATTTGATAGCTTTTTGTTTTCTGATCTGACAAGATGTTGCAGATTCATTTCATGTTCCAATTGCATACCCGGAATTAGCCAGTTTTTTAAAGATTCTTTTGTGTGGAAAATGGAGTTTAGAGCCAAAATATCTATGTGGAGAGTATTCATTGCTACTGGCTGGGTCATTGTTATTAGGTCTTTTCAGTCAAGTGAGCTAGGAAATACATATTTTTTAGAAAAGTAAAATACAAATTCATATTGGTTCTTAAGATTAAAACTGAGGGATAGATGGTTTTTTACTTTATTTCATTGATTTTTTTTTTATAGTGATTCAACACTTCTGTACATCACCAGGTGTTCATCATGCCAAGTGTACTCCTTAATCCCCATCACCTATTTTTTTTTTTTAATTTTTTTTTCAATGTTTATTTATTTTTGGGACAGAGAGAGACAGAGCATGAACGGGGGAGGGGCAGAGAGAGAGGGAGACACAGAATCGGAAACAGGCTCCAGGCTCTGAGCCATCAGCCCAGAGCCCGACGCGGGGCTCGAACCCACGGACCGCGAGATCGTGACCTGGCTGAAGTCGGACGCTTAACCGACTGCGCCACCCAGGCGCCCCCCCCCATCACCTATTTAATCCAGCCCCACCCATCTCCCCTCTGGAAACCATCACTTCTCTTTAGTTAAGAGTCTGTTTCTTGGTGTGTGTCTCTCTCTCTTTCTTTTTTTCCCCTTTGCTCTCTTTTTTTTTTCCTTGACTGACTTATTTCACTTAGCGTTTTCTGTAGCTCCATCCATGTTTTTGCAAATGGCATTATTGCATACTTTAAAAAGAACAATATTGATAAATCTCCAAACATTATGCCAAATGAAAGAGGTCAGACACATGGGACTGCGCATTCCCATTGACATAAAGTTCTAAACAGGAAAAAATAACTGACACTGGTGGCCTGGGGGGAGTCGGTGAGTTGCCTGGGGAGGCAAGGCAATTTGGGTTGAGGGGAGGTTGTCTGTCTTGGTTGGGGCTGCATACATGGCATATGCAGTTTTCTAAACTAATCTGACTGTACCTTAAAAATGAGTACGTTAATTTTATAGCATGTAGATTGTGCCTTAAGATCGTTAATTTTTTTACACTTATATTGGCTTTAAAAAGTGTTTTTATTTAAATTCCAGTTAGTTATCATACGTGTATAATTATTTTCAGGTGTACAATCTAGTGATTGAACACATCCTCATCACAATATGTACACTGCTTAATCCCCATCACCTACTTAACCCATTACCCCACCCACCCCCCTCTGGTAACCATCAGTGTGTTCTCTATAGTTAAGAGTCTTTTTCTTGGTTTGCACCCCACCCCCCTGTTTTTTTTTCCCTTTGCTCATTTGTTTTTCTTCTTAAATTCCACATATGAGTGAACTCATATGGTTTTTTTTTTCCTCTGACTGACTTATTTCACTTAGCATTATACTTTCTAGCTCCATCCATGTCGTTGTAAATGGCAAGATTTCATTTTTTTAATAGCTGAATATTACACACACACACACACACACACACACACACACCACTTTTTTATCCATTCTTCTATCGATAGACACTTGGGTTGCTTCCATATCTTGGCCATTGTAAATAATGCTGCTATACACATAGGGGTACATGTATCCCTTTGAATTAGTCTTTTGGTATTCCTTGGGTAAATACCCAGTAGTGCAATTGCTGGAACGTAGGGTATTTCTATTTTTAACTTTCTGGAGGAACCTCTTTACTGTTTTCCAGAGTGGCTGCACCAGTTTGCATTCCCACCAACAGTGCATAAGTATTCCTTTTTCTCTACATTCTCACCAACACCTGTTGTTTCTTGTCTTGTTGATTTTAGTCATTCTGACAGATCACCTCATTGATTTTTCATCTATATTGTGTTTATTCCATACTGGGAATCCTGTTCTCTGTGATGTTAATGAAATGACTCATTTGCTCTATTCTACAACACACATGTCCACATACCAGTCTCAGAATAACAGTACCAATAGTAATTGCAACAAAGTGTTTATTAAAACAGTTAAAAAATTTTTGCCATTCTTTTGGTCCTTAGGGCATATTCCACTGAGTATAGCTTGGTTGTTGTGTTCTTAAATTCTCTTACGCTAGTTCCTGTCTGGGTGGTTATAATGACAACTAGAGATTTAAGTTTGTTTCACTTCTGCTTTCAGTGTTTAGGGATTTTTAAGATTAGTTTTGTATTTTATTTTATTTTATTTTATTTTACTTTACTTTATTTTATTTTATTTTATTTTATTTTATTTTATTATTTTTTTGTTAATGTTTATTTATTTTTGAGAGAGACAGAGACAGAATGTGAGTGGGTTGGGGCCAGAGAGAGAGGGAGACACAGAATCCGAAGCAGGCTCCAGGCTCTGAGCTGTCAGCACAGAGCCCGACGCGGGGCTCAAATTCACGAGCTGTGAGATCGTGACCTGAGCTGAAGTCGGATGCTCAACCGACTGAGCCACCCAGGCGCCCCAGTTTTGTATTTTAAATATGTAAAATATTTGCACAATCCCAAAGTCAAATCTATGAGCAAGTTCTATTCAGAGACATCCAGCTTCAATTTCTTATCTCCGCTAACCATATTTCCTCTCTTGTATGGGTTAAAAATTATGTGTGTGTGTATGTCTAGTAATATCCTACCTTTCTTAGATAAATATACCCACTTTTCTGCAACCTTGCTTTTTCACTTGATTTATTATAGAGATAAAGTTATTCTGTCATCCTGCTTACAGCTGCATAGTACCTCATTGTGTCCATGTACCACAGTGTGTTCAGTGTGTGCCTTGTTGTTGGACATCAAGATTGTTTCCAGACTGTTACTACATGTAGTAATGCAGTGAATAGTCTTGCTTGTACCTATTTTCATATTTGACCAGTGTATCTTTGGGATAAATTCACAGACATAGGATTACTAAGTCAAGGGGCAAATACAGTTATAATTGTGTTAGATGTTGCAAACTTTTTTCTATAGTGGAGATGACATTTTGCATTTCCATTAGCCTGTTTCCCTATACTTTGCCTACAGAGTATGTTGTTAAACATTTGGATTTTTGCCAGTAGGTAAGAAATTTGTATCTCAGTGTAGTTTTAATTTGCATTTCTCTTATTATGAGTGAGGTTGAGTATCTTTTAAAGTGATTAAGGACCATTTGCATTTCATTTTAGTAACTAATTCTACATCTGTGTGAAAATAGGCAGTTACAAAAGCACAGAAAAGTCTTATTTTACTCCCACAAATGTATTTACAACTGCTTGCTTGATATATATGTGGCTTCATTGTGAGTATTTTGGGGTTATCTTTCTGATGCTGTTAACATCTTTCTTGGATTTTTAAGTCTTCTTTTCTCCTCTCCCCTCCCCCCCCACCGCAGGATTACTTCATATCAGAAATATGTTATCAAGAGATTAAGAACTCAATTAATGAAATATGAATTCATGACTTAATATGACAGCTTACTAACGTAGGCTTGAATTAGCTTTAGGCTAATTAACAAGGTCTTGAATTCAGTTTATTTCTGTCATTAAAGACACAGCTGAAAGAAGAATTCTAGAACCTGGTCTACAGACCTTGGGAAATGATGACATGATCTTTCTGAAACCTGTTTATTTTGCAGTGAAAGCTTGTGCATGCACAGCTTTCTTTGCAGAAAATAGCTTTGATATTATAAGATTCATTATTAAGGATTTTTGGTCTTATGTTCTTCTCTTTTGCATATATTTGTTAGATTGTCCTGTGGGATTTCATAAATTTTTACTTCTGTTTAGTAAAGCTGCTGACAGCAAAAGCTTTCAATAAATTATTCATGTGCAATTTGTTTTCTACGTTCAAGAATTAATGCATCTTTACTCAAAAATTTTTTTTTTTAGCTGAACTTGGTAACAGTTTGTAAACATATGGTGGTATAGTCACATAAAATCTGTAATGCTTGTTTTCCATGTGAAAAAAGTACTCTATTTGCAATATTTAGAGCAGTATCAGCTCTCTAAAACATAGCTGATTACTGAAGAATAATGGAAAAAATAGCTTTCAAAAATGTGAAATAATTACTCAAAAAAAAATTGCTGCTCTTTCGAGATGTGGGCCACTAAATCTTAACGGTTTTGCTTGTTCTCCATTATCCGTGTACTTAACATACTCACTTTCATTCATTGAAAACTTTAGGTTTTGTTTTATAGTCTTCATTGCAAGTCTGTCATGTTGTGGAAAATGTGTCTGTTTGGCTTACTTTCTGCTGTCATTTTCAGTTCTTCAACTTCTTCGTCTCCGGTGGCTTCTCTTTCCTGCCACTTCAAGCGCCAGCTTCCAGAATTGCACCCTAGGCCCATCATCCCTCGGCAGCGCCGAGATATTATTAAAATGGTATCACAGCCTCACCAGTCTCCTGGTTTCCCAGGTTTCTCCCGTTGTGCTGGCATCAGTTTTAGCGACTTCAGTTCACTCCTGTGTATTTCCTTCCCTGTCTGTCATAGATTCCATTGACAACCACTTGCTGATATCTTCAAACCTCTTACTTCATTGTCACTTGCTACTCCTCTTCTTAGAGAACTTCAGTTTTCAATGTCTGCGTTCTCTTCCCTTTATAGTCTGCAAAACCCTGTTCTCATACTGGCACTTCTTTAAATACAGTTACCAACCTAACTGTTCCCACAGTGCAGCCCAGTAATCCCATTCTCCCTTTTTGATGCTCCCTTCCATTCTCACTGCAGCCCTTTCAGATGTTTGCCATCACCTGCAGACCTCTGACCCTTCCCGACAGCACAGCCTACCCACAGCAGCAACGGTCATACTCACCTCCGTCAGCAACTGTACGAGCAATGAAGTGTGGCGCCTGGGACCCCACACCAGGCTTCCTCATATCCTCATCTTTCCTTCCTGTTACAACAAAAGAAGTGTCCTTTCCCTGATCCAGAATAATTGTCTGACGTTGTTTTCAGTATAGACATTTAACGCTTGAAATTTCCCTCAAAGCATTACTTTAGTTACGTTGCACAAATTTGACATGCTGTATTTTCATTTTCACTAAGTTGAAAACATTTTGTAATTTCTCATGTGATTTCTTCTTTGATCTGTGAGTTATTTAGAAGTATGTTGCTTAGGGGCACCTGGGTGGCTCATTTGGTAGAGCTTCTGAGTCTTGATTTCAGCTCAGGTCATGATCTCATGGTGAGTTTTCCAGCTATCTGTTACTAACTTCTAGTTTAATTCCATTGTGGTTAGGAGATATACTTTGTACAATTTCAGTCCCCTCATCTGTACATTAGTAGTCATCCACAGATTTGAGGGGACTCTTCTGCCAAACTCCAAAGTTCATGTGCATCATTCTCTCTTTGCAGGTCCCTCCTCTTTTGTACTCTGCAAATTGTAGTAACCTTGGCCTCCCCACTCTGATCTGTTTCTTTAACTGTGAAATTTCAGAGGTCTCTTTGTTTTTCCCTTCTCATGTTAAGGACTGGAAAGATAGGATATTTACAGGCTGTAAGATGGGGTGATGTTAGGGCTCATCTTGTTTGCTTCCTCTCTCTCAGGGGTCACAGTTCTGTGTTTCATGTTGTCCAGTGTCTGAAAAGCATTGTTTCATTGATTTTTGTCCAGTTTCCTAGTTGTCTATGGCAGGATGGTAAGTCTAGTTCCTGTTACTTCATTATGGCCAGAAGCCTGAATCCTGATCTTTTGAATATTCGATTTCACCCTCTCTTCTGGTTCTGTCCATCTTTCAGCATACTCCAGTCTCTCTTCCATTACAGAGAATATAAAAGATGACCAAGCTCAGATTTTCTTTATTTGCCAGTCTATTTCTCCTCTGCCTTTTACAGCCAGACTTCTTGAAAATGGTCTCTATATCTTTCTCAAAAATGTTGCTTGCGGACTGGCAGAATCCACATCACTTGCACAGTTGTTAGAAATGTAGAATTTCAGGCTCCTCCCTAGAGTTACTGAACTGGAGTCTGAATTTTAAGGATTTGACAAGGTGATTGGTATACAAACTAAAATTTGAGAAGCGCTGTTGCACATTTTATAAGCTCTGTTTCTTCATTTTCCATCTTGTTCCTGAGTGCATTGTAATGTGGCATCTGTCTTCATGACACCACTAAATTTGTCCTTGCCCAGGTCGTCAGTGAACTTCTTACTGCATATCCAGTGAGTGAGTGTCCATCTGTATTGTACTCTCAGCCATTCATCCTCCTTCTTGAAATATTTCTTTGGCTTCTGGGATGCCTGTTTCTTGTCCTCTAATTTATGTGACTTTTGCAGGCTTTTTTTCTGCCTTTCTCTTAAATGTTGGTGTTTCGCAGAATGTGGATCTTGGCTTCATATTTTACATTTCTTATTATATCTCATTTTCTCTTGCAACTTCAGTTTCAACATATGTCTCCTGAGTGGAATTTGTGAATTCAACATGAATCTCTGCTGAGTTCCAAGCTTGTATGTCTTCCACATCCATGTACCATAAACACCTTAAACTCCCACATCTACAGCGGACACCATGATCTTCCTGACTGTGTCCTCTTCCTCAGTGACTGGCACCTCCATTCAGCCATTGTTGAGGCCAGAAACTTGTCAGTCATCTTTGACTCCTCCACTGCCCTTACTCTACATTTACTCACGCTCACTTCCACATTTAATCATTCTCCAAGGCTTACTGATTTGACCTTAAGAATTCCTCAGATCTTTCGCCTCTTAGTCACTATTGCTACTTTCCAAAATAGGGCTTTATCAGGCTTCCACAGAGATAACTACAGTGGCTTCCTAACTGGTTTCCTTCTCTCCAGCCTTGTCTCCATTTGGCAGCAAGCAAAGTAAATAAGCATTTACTTATTAAAAGTAAATGTGATCTTCACTTTTCATCTTAAAGCCCTTGCCTGCTTACTAACTTCTTAGCATATAAAAATCCTTATAGTTTGGGGGGCGCCTGGGTGGCGCAGTCGGTTGAGCGTCCGACTTCAGCCAGGTCACGATCTCGCGGTCCGTGAGTTCGAGCCCCGCGTCGGGCTCTGGGCTGACGGCTCAGAGCCTGGAGCCTGTTTCCGATTCTGTGTCTCCCTCTCTCTCTGTCCCTCCCCCGTTCATGCTCTGTCTCTCTCTGTCCCAAAAAATAAATAAACGTTGAAAAAAAAAAAAAATTAAAAAAAAAATCCTTATAGTTTGGTCCTTGCCTACCCACTTCTGAGTTTCTTTGAGTACTTTGCCTCTTCCACCTTGTTTCTAGGCTTTTGCACCTGCTGCTCCATTGATGATGCATTCTGCTCTTTACTAGCTGGCTCTTACTAATCCCTTAGGTTTCATGTTGGGGACACCCGGGTGGCTCTGTCAGTTGGGTGTCCGACTCTTGATTTCAGCTCAGGTCACAATCCCAGGGTTGTGGGATCGAGCCCCACATCAGGCTCCATGTGGAGTGTGGAGCCTGCTTGAGATTTTTTCTGCCCTTCTCCCCCACTTGCACTGTTTTTCTCTAAAAGTTAAAAAAAAAAATTAAAAATCACATTTTGCATAGGTGTCCTCCCTGACTGTCTAGGCCTGGTTTGTTTCTTTCTCTGCATCTTGTACACACCCTGTAACGGTTCCCACCACATTGTTATGATTGTGTTTTTGTGAGCCATGATTATATCATTGTGTGTTTCCACTGTCAGCACTCTAAGAGAGGGTACTAGTGTCTTCCTGTTGTAATTAAGGTGCTTAGCATCCTTCATTCAGTCAACAAATGTTTATTGAGTACCCACTATAGATACCAGACAAGGTTCCTGCTCTTATCATGCTTGTATTATGGGGAGGGGAGTGGATTAGGGTGAAGTAAGAAATAATAAACAAAGTTTTGTTCTTATACATAGTAGATCTTTAATAATTTTTTTGGAAAACTAGTGTATAAATTATTATTTTAATAAGCCCTTGAAGTCCATAAACCTTTGATGTTATTGTTACTGACTTCAGCTCTTGAAATTTTGCTCTCTAAGAATTATTGCACCTTTTTGGATATAGTGAGCTGTGATAATTAGGTTATTGTTCAGAGCCTTTTACTCTACCTGATCTTAGTTTTATTTTATCTAGTTTCCTTGAACAGAGCTGAGGTAATGAAAGGCTATTAGAGGTACACTTTAGAAAGAGTGAGAAGTGATGTTTAACTTCAAAAATAGAAAAATAAAGTTATTTTAAATAATAATACATATAAATTGTTAAATAATAATAAAGGTCAAGGCCTTGATCCTAAAATCAGAAAAATTTCTCCTCAAATAGCTAAAATATACATTTAATAGATTATCTGAAATTGGCAGCATATTTGGAACACTTTTCTTAAAGTGCTGTCACTTTATCAGTTTGTAACCAATTATATGAAAATGTGGTATTATATTTATTTAAAAATCTTATGTACCCAGAGTTTCAATTAAGTACTTTTTGTAAGCATCACAAATTTTAACTAACTTAAGCAAAAAAGGAATTTATTGGAATGATGTCAAGTAGTTTAAAGGATCAATGGAAATACTAAAGAAACAAACAAATGCCCACTGTATCTTTTAGTCCAAAGAGATTAGTATTTAAGCTAAATCTAAGCTTGAGGAAATAATTCCACAAATCTAGAATTGAAGACATTCTATAATACAGCTGTCCTGGTCTCTTCAAAAAGAAGTCAGTGTCATGAAAAACAAAGGCAAAAGGACTGTTCTACATGAAAAGAGACAAAAGAGGGGCTCAGTTGGTCAAGCATCCAACTCTTGATTTCAGCTCAGGTCATGATCTTATGGTTCATGAGTTTAAGCCCTGCATCAGTGTGGAACCCGTTTGGGATTCTCTCTCCCTCCCTCCCTCTCTCTGTCTCTCTGTCTCTCTGTCTCTCTCTCTGCCCTTCCTCTGCTTGCACACACACACACACACTCTCAAAATAAATAAATAAACTTAGAAAAAAAAGAAAAGAGACTAAAGAAACAAAAACAATACTAAGTGAAGTTTTGTTCGGCCTTGGGCTTTAAGAACATTTAGGGAATATTGGGTAGATTTAAATTTTGAGTATATTAAACAATATTATTGAATGAATTTTATTTTATTTTTTTTTTTAGAGGTAAAAGGGTGAGAAAAATATATTGTGTAAATAGCAACTGTAAGAAAACTGTAATGATTGATTCTACATACACCAGATAATATAGGCTTTAAAACAAAAAATGTTACATAACGTAAAATAACATTTTATAATGATATGAATGAATTTTAATTTTCTTAGATGTGATTAATGGTACTGATATATAGGAAAATACCCTTATTTATAGATACTTTCACAATATTAAAACTTTGAGAGGAAAGCTCTGCATTAGGCTATTGATGATCTAAGGAATTATAAAAATACCAGAAACTATGCGACATGTAGCATGTACTCTTAGGCATTAGAACACAAGAAATTCAGAAAGGTGGAATTAATTAACCAAGGAGAGTTAAATTTAAGGAAAAGTAATCTCTTTGGCCTAAAAGAGTTGGTTGAGTGTCCAACTCTTGATTTCAGCTCAGGTCATGATCCCAGGGTCACGGGATCAAGCCCTACATTGTGCTTCTCACTGAGTGTGGAGCCTGCTTGAGGTTCTCTATTTCTCTCCCTCTGCCCCACTCATGCACTCTCTCTCTTTCTAACATAATAATAATCAAACAATATAATAATTCTTCTTACTGCATCCCATCAGGACACATATCATGTCAGGTTGTGTCGTTACTGCTAATACTGAATTTGATCACTTAGTTAAGGTGGTGACCACAAGATTTCTGTCCCATGTGAAGGTACATTTTATCCTTTGTAATCAATAAGTAATTTGTGGATTACACTCTGAAATTGTGTGAATTGCAGAAACCTCTCACCCATTTCATCAATAAAGAATTGATTTTTTTCTGCAATTTTTGATTAAAAGTTTCTAAAAAATTTAGTTTCTAAATAGACATTTCCGAGTAGGTATTAAAGAGAGGATGCTGATAGTTGCTTAAAATCTTTTAGTTTTTACTGTTTAGTTAGTAGACCAGTTGTTTCTATTTGACAGCAAAAAGAGTTTTGCTTTGCTTTGATCCCTCACATCTACTGTCATCATTCATAATCTTTTACCCTTTGCAGAAACAATGCAACTTTTTTTTTCTTTAAAAAGAATTTGTTTGTTTTAAAGCATATTAATGAAGGGTAGCATCTGACAAGGAGAAATATAGTGCAAACCACATACATAATTTAAAAGTTTCCAGGTACCACATTAGAAAAGTAAAAAGAAACTGGTGGAATTAATTTTAATAATATATTTTATTTAAATGACTATATCCAAAATATTTTAAGATACTATCAGTATAAAAATTATTAATGAGATGTTTTGTTTTCTTTGTATGTGTGTATGTGCATGCACTAAGGCTTCTGAATCTTATGTGTATTTTATACTTAAATCTTAATTTAGATTAGTCACATTTCAAATTCTCAGTAGCCACATGTCACCGAGTGGCTACTGTATTGGATAGTGCAGGTTTAATGGTTATGATCTTGGGCACAGGAAAGCCAGAGACTAATTTGATTCAAATCTTACTTTCTTCATGGCTTTGGGCAAATTACTTTTTCTCTTTGTGGCTTAGTTTTCTCATTGTAAATGAGGATAATAATTCCTACAACAAGGGTTGGAGGACTTAATATAGGTTAAGCACTAGAACAGTAGTGGCTTTTCGGTAAATGAAAACTATTATTTTCATATCTTTGGACTTGGTCCTGTAATTCTCATTCTTAGAAGTAAGCTTGTATTTTGTTAGGGAAGCTAGGACTAGATCTTAGATCCCTTGCTGTTTTGGATCTTACTATTTCTTGCCCTCAGTCTCTTACTTTCTGTCTTCTGTGGTGAATTTATAAGCCAGTAAGATAAACTAGATTTTCCAGGCCAGTTTTGATTTCAAGTGTTCTGTCATCACCATAATTCATTGAAATGAATGGGAAAACCTGATAGCTCTGCAGATGGCAATGAGTTATTAAAAGATTTGTCACTATGATTAAAAAACCTCACAGAAGGTTGAGAGCTACAGTAGTCAGGATTGTTAACTTTCTCTCTGTAAAACCCATAAATACCTCTCTACTACAAAAGCCTATATAATTATAGCAGTAAGATGAGATATTAGCACGTGTAGTAGAGGCAGTCCTGTATATTCATGAGTGTAATTGTATTAGAGTTTTTAGAATGTGTTTTAAAATAGATAACTATCGGGGCACCTGAGTGGCTCAGTTAAGTGTCCAGCTCTTGATTTTGGCTCAGGTCATGATCTCACTCAATGGTTTGTGAGTTCAAACCCTGCATCAGGCTCTGCCATGATAGCATGGCGGCTGCTTGGGATTCTCTCTCTGCGCTCTCTCTCTTTTTTTCTCTCTCTCAAAATAAATAAATAGGGGCGCCTGGGTGGCGCAGTCGGTTAAACATCCGACTTCAGCCAGGTCACGATCTTGCGGTCCGTGAGTTCGAGCCCCACGTCAGGCTCTGGGCTGATGGCTCAGAGCCTGGAGCCTGTTTCCGATTCTGTGTCTCCCTCTCTCTCTGCCCCTCCCCCGTTCATGCTCTGTCTCTCTCTGTCCCAAAAATAAATAAACGTTGAAAAAAAAAATTAAAAAAAAAATAAATAAATAAACTTAAATAACTATAATAACTATTCATTTTCATATTAGGTCAAAGTAACTATAGATGATTGAAAAAGTATTTAATGGAGGTGCTTGGGTGGCTCAGTTGGTTAAGTGTCAGACTTTGGCTCAGGTCATGATCTCACAGTTCATGAGTTCAAGCCCCACTTTGGGCTGTGTGCTGACAGCTCAGAGCCTGGAGCTGGCTTCAGATTCTGTGTCTCCCTCTTGCTCTGCTCCTCCCCCGTTCATGTTTGCTCGCTCTCTCTCTCTCTAAAAACTAAAAATTAAAAAAAAAGAAAAAGTATTTAATGAAGGCCTGCAAAGGAGATATTCTGTTGAAAAAGAACTTAACAATTTACTGTGATAAAACATTTTGTACCAAAAATGCTAGTAAAATACTGTATTGCTCATGGTAGAAAAATATGATACCACTTAATAATCAAAGAAGTATTAAAATACAGTATAAAACAGTGTCACAATTCATACCTTTGGAATGTACCTGCAAGTTACTTTTTACATTATATTATCATTGAGCCCATATTTTCATCAGTATAGTAGGCAAAAGTGGAACTGAAAAATACTTTGTTTTAGAAGTTGAAAATATGCTGCATCAAGTATTGGGTAAAATGTCTTACTCTTAGGAAAATCTTCTTACCACAAATAACAAAAAGTTGCTCATAAGATATTTTCATGGAAGTTCTATGTAATTAATATGAAAATTCTAACATTTTTCTCACCTAGCATAATGAAAAATGACCAGTTCAGATTTTCCTATTTTGAGCTGAAATATAAGTATTGCTAGTATTGTTGGCATGTTGACTAAGACTTATTAACATAATTCTCTAGGACAACTCTTAGAAAATTTCCATGTAACTATTCAGGACATTGGTGGTTGGTATTATTTTTAGGTTATCAGATTGTGCCTACTCATCTTGACAATCGTATAGAAGTTACCATAAAATATTAATATTTATGATACTTTAAAAAGTGATATTGAAACATTTTTACAAAGGGCAGATTTGTTTCTTGGTGCTTTAAAAAATATTTATTTATTTTGAGAGAGAGAGAGGGAAAGAGTGTGTGGGAGAAGGGCACAGAGAGAGAGGGAGAGAGGGAACCCCAAGCTGGCTCTACTCTGTCAGTGCAGAGACCGACATGGAGCTCAAACTCATGAACTTGAGGTCATGACCCTGAGCCAAAATCAGGAGTTGGACACTTAAGTGATTGAGCCACCCAGGCACCCCACAAAGGACAGATTTGAAATCATCAGGATATAAATTTTTGAGGCTGATTTTAGAAAACCAGTAGAGACTTGATGCAAAGTTAGTGAGAATCACTAATATGTAATTACATCTTGGCCCAGGAGCCTTTCTGACCTGTAGGATCCTGAAAAGAATGCAAACAAAAGGCAAAAACAAATGAAGGTACAAATAAGCAGGACTTTCCTGAATTCTAGCCTTCTATCAGGGAAGATAGGCCTTAAAAACAGAGAAAGTGAATTGCTAGAAAAGAGCACATAAAGGGTAGGATTAGGAGACTGGGACCTTCACAGAGATAGTTGTCAGAGAAGGCCTTGTAGAAGTGACCATTGAAACATAGAAGATGAGACGGGAAGAGTGGGTGCAGAGCAAGTTCAGGCAGAGGGGACAGCAAATGCAAAGACTTTCAAAGGGGAAAGAACATGGCTTGTTCAAGAAATTGAATAATGTGACTGGAGCTTATTGAGTTAGTGGGAGCACGATGTGAGATTAGGTTGCAGAGAGGCAGGGACTAGATCTGAGGCCCTTTTTGCATGCCGTGGTGATGAATTTACGTTTTACATTCACTGTAATAGAGGAGTAGTGGTTTAAAAATTAGGCAGAGGAGAAAGATGATCAGACTTGAATTTTAAGATCACTTAATATTATTTTATATGTAATTGTAATTGTCAAAATGTGGTTCAAAATGAAAAAATAAGGTCCATGTTATGCATGGCACTTTGTAAAATGTGATTGGTGAAAACTAAGGTGCTAGATGTTAGCAATTTGGGAGAAAATACTGTAGGTTTTTGGACTGTTGAACTTTTTTTTTCCCTGTTTTTCTTCCAAATTTTAATGTAAATTTTAGTTAACATTCAGTGTAATATTAGTTCCGGGTGTAGAATCTAGTGATTCATCCCCTAATACTCAGCATGAGTGCTCTCCTTAATTGAATAGTTAACTTTTTATTGAGGGCTTGTTACCTGCCAGGCAATGAGGTCGGTGCTTTATACCTGTCTTCGTGGAGACTTTCATGCAAGGAGGGCATGGCATTCTTTTTCCTGTTTTATAAGAGAAAGTCAGACACAGAGAAATTAACTAGAACAGCAGAGCTAGAATTCAAAATCATGTCTGCTTGACTTCATTTTACAAAAGAGTTTTCCACCATGGCTGTTTTTTTTGGTGGGGAGAGGGGAATGGCTGAATAATAAAGAAATGGAAACATCTTACTATAACAGATGTTTCTTGAATAAACAAATTCAGATGTATTTTGTTTTGGGGGAATAGTTTGGAAAGTAGATGCTATAAATGAGAATAATCAAGTTGAATTTCCCTGTTAGGATATTAGTAGTCTGAAAAAGAATTTCAGATTCAGCTTTGCTTAGAAGTTGATGTCCACTGTTTTTAATGTTTTAACCAGTACCATCAAAGTTCTTCAAAGCATATGTTTATCAGGCAAGTAGGACCGTCCATATGTAATATTAACAACTAACCACTTGCCTTACTTGAAATCCCAGGAGAAGAGTTCTGCATGTTCTGTAATTGAGTCTTTGGAAGAACTGGCTGTTCAGGGCAGACAGGGGATGAGCTCTGGAGCTGGGAGCACTAATTGTTATGTAGCAAAACAGGGTGGAAGACATTGAACTCTGAAGTATTGCTTGTTCTTGGACATTTTAAAAAATGGCTTATTTATTAGAGAGAGAGTATGCGCAAGCGGGGGAGGGGCAGAGAGAGAGGGGGAGAGAGAATCCCAAGTAGGTTCCGTGCTGACAGTGCAGAGCCTGACACAGGACACAGACTCACCAACCATGGGATCATGACCTCAGCTGAAATCAAGAGCCAGACGCTTAACTGACTGAGCCACCCAAGTGCCCCAAGTATTGCTTGTTCTTAATCAACAACGTGAATGTATTATTTTGTTGAGTCCTTTGAATGGAGTATTGTTTTACTTCCTAATTTTTATACTTTCTGATTATAAATTGAACTTGAAGCAGGAAAGCCTGAACTATATGGTGATTAGTGGACACTAAAGAGTCAGGAAGGATGAAATGTAGGATTTACAGACTGGATAAGATAGGGTGGTCAGAAGTAATGTTATTAAGGAGTAAAGTATGAAGTCCCTTTGACATTAGTCTCCTTAGTTTATAATGAAGACATAATTTTCATAGTATGAATAACAATTATACAGGATACTTGCATTGGTAGGTGTGTAAAAAAGGCTTATCGTTCCATCCTGCATTTCTGCTGCTGTCAAACTTAGAACTTCTGTGGGTGATAAGGCATTTTTTTCTGCTGGTATTCAAATATTGTATGTTATTTTTTTACTCCGGGCATGATAAAATTTAGAATTATTGTCCACGCTGGTGTGCAGTGAGTGTATGATTTGTTGATATTTGGGGGTTGGGGAAGTACAATTGAAATAAGTTCCCTGTGGATATTTTCCTTTCATAAGATGGAATTCTATCAAGAAGTGTGAAATATTTTATCAAAAAGTGAGGAATAGTCTATCAAGAAGTGAGAGCTATTCCATTAAAATGTGAGAAATTTGCAGAGACCTGGGAGTGTAGAAGAGATAAGACAGGATCATTAAGCCTGTTTCAGAATAATGTATAGTGACTGTGGTCATAGTAAACTCAAATTAAGCAAACTTAAGTGGATAGGGAATTAGGACCCTGGTGGGAAGTATAGGCCAGTTTTTATACAGAATCAGCCAAGGAGTTAGTGTCTGATAACTCTTCTAACTGTGACAAAGGAAAAGTGGTTAGAGAAACCGTGATAGATCTTAAGAAAAAAAAAAATTACATTGCTAGCAAAGTATTGTTTACCACCACCACCAAGAAGTTATTTTGTTATTAAAAAATAAAAAGATGACAAGAAGGATGGATAAGCATTTGTTTATATTTTAAGAAGTAAGCAATACAGAAATCCGTGGAGTAAAAAGCCTTCCCCCTGTATGCTCTCTGTCAGTAGTTGAATCAAGTACTTTCCGCAGGAGAAAACACTGTTATACTGTTCAGTGCTTATTCTTCTAGCCTTTCTCCTACATTATTTACATTTAAATATATGCTTACACACATATGTGTATATATATTTTTATATCTTATGTATATTTTAATATTTATATTTTATGTATATATTTATATTTTATGTCATACTATACACATTTTGAACTTGAGTATTTTTTATTTATATATTTTGACAGTTTTTGAATGTCAGTATGTAAATATGCCCCACACTTTTCATATTGTCCCCTTCCTGTGCAGACTACATATAAAAATGAAAATAGCTTTTTTTTCTGCTTCAGCAGTACTATGTTTTATGTAAAATATTCATGCAGTCGCAAAGGTGAAAGAAAAAATTAAAAGTTAACTGAAATCTCACCACCCTGAGATAATCTGCATTTTAATGACTAGTTTTTAAAAGATGTATCCCTTTATGTATTCACACAAGCGTGAACATACAGAACTGCCACATACACGTAATAATATTTATAAAGGGATTATGCACACCAGCTGATTTTTGTCATGAAATTATTTTCTAGGTGCTTGAGGATTTTTATCTACCCACCCCTCCATGTCCTTCCATCCTTCTTCTCACAGTAATAACCTGATACACTTTCCTACTTTCTCAGTGCTCATACAGTCATATGCACATGACATTTCGTTATTTGTACTTGTCCGTATTGTTCCCTTTTCACAGAATTCACTCCAGATCAGCTAAAACATAGCTAATTTATTTTTTTGCTGGCTAAATATTCTAAGGCAGGAGTCAGTAAACTATAGTTACTGGATCAAATCCATCCTGCTGCTTGTTTTTATAAAGTTTCATTGGAACACAGCCTCCACTTTTCTATTGAGTGGTGTGACTTTTTAAATTCTTTATGTTACATATGATATATTTCCTCCCAGCCTTGTCGTATTTTGCTTTGTTACGATATTTTACCATAATTTTTTTTTTTAATTTAAACGCGGGGTTCCTGGATGGCTCAGTTGGTTGAGCATCCGACTCTTGATTTTGGCTCAGATCATGATCCCAGGGTTGTGGGATCAAGCCCCACGTTGGGCTTCATGCTGAGCGTGGAGCCTGCTTAAGATTCTTTCTTTCTCCCTCTCTCCCACATACATGAGCGCTCTCTCTCTCTCTCTCTCTCAACAAAATTTAAAAAATAGAAAAAAATAAATGCAATGAATTGAAGCATATCTATCTTTTTTAGCTTTGAAGTTCCCTGTTTTGATTTAAAAAGTTACCTGACTCGGGGTGCCTGGGTGACTCAGCCGGTTGAGTGTCTGACTTCGGCTCAGGTCATGATCTCACAGTTTGTGAGTTTGAGCCCCGCGTCGGGCTCTGTGTCAACAGCTCAAAGCCTGGAGCCTCCTTCGGATTCTGTGTCTCCCTCTCTCTGCCCCTCCCCTACTCATGCTCTGTCTCTCTCTCTCAAAAATAAATAAACAATGAAAAAAATTTTTTAAAGGTTATCTGACTCGAGGGTTATCCTTGTGTTTTCTTAAAATTCTTACTAATTTTTTCATAGGCCTGGAATGTATTTTTCTATATGTATATGAGCGACATTATAGTGTAGTGTGTTTAACATCACAGGCTCTGGTTTTGTTATTTATAACCTGTGTGACCTCGGACAAGGTAACATTCCTGTGCTTCAGTTTTCTCCTGTAAAATGAGAATAATAGTACTTTTCTCATAGGAGAGTCATGGGGGTTAAATGAGTAGTTAGTTTGTAGAGAATGTTTAGAGCAGTGTCTAATACATAGAACCATGTTAATGTTAGGTTTGTTTTTCTCCCATGTGGATAACCAGTTGTCCTAGTAACATTCATTGAGTAGTTCATCTTTTTCCCCATTTGATATAAAATGCTACCTCTAATGAATGTTAAGTTTCTAAATATATACATATAGCTCTATTTTGTGACTCTCTAACCTGTTATGTGGCTCTGTTTATCTCTGCTCTGGAGCCATAGTGGCTTAATAAATACTGAAAATTGATGAGTGCAGTCCCTTTACCTTGTTATTCTAAATTATTTTCGCTCTTCTTGGCTTTCTTTGCTCTTATATATAATTTTTTAGAGACTCATCAAAGTTTGCAAAAACCAGTTCATTAGTAAGTTTTATCATAAAAGATAGTGATACTAATGGCTAGTATTGGAATGGAAATAAATACTTCAAGCAGTGGAAATTTTTAGAAGCTGGTAAAGATAGATACCATCGATGGTGGTAAGTCGACATTATGAATATGGAGAATAAAGATATGTAGAAAGATTGTGAGCCTCTAGTTCCCAAACTATATGCCGACATACCCCAGGTACCTCACAGAACTCCCAGGCGTATTTTAAGCTGTCTAGGGAAACACAGCGACATCTGTTGGACACTGTGCAGACTCGTAGGTGAGAGGAGTTCCCAGTTTCAACATTTGATTGTGCTATCTTCATTTCAGTGCTGTGATGTTTGTGAAATTGGGTTTTGGTGGTTGCTGGGGTAAAAACCAAGTACCATGCAAAAATCACTGTGGAGCAGGAAATGAGGATGGCAGTATCCAATCTGATTTCAAGGTTTGAGAACACATGCAGTATCCAGTAGGTGTACACACCCCATAATAACTAATTGTGGTTAATTAAAAGTTGAAGTATTTTTCAATGTATGTGTATTATTTTTTCAGCAAGGTACTAACTTCTTAGGACATGAATATTTCTTCATTTGTTTGAACCTAACTAATTCCTAAACAGAACTGTTAGGTATTTCTTTTAGCCTAGGGAATTCATGAAAAAAATTACTAAGAAAATAAAGGCACCAGGAGCCAAGAAAATTTGGGAACTTCTGTGCCTGAACAAACAAGTTATTACAAATATTTAAAGATTAAGAACATTTGAAGTGCTGTGTAGGTAGAGTACTGTATGCCATGCCTGCTTGGGACAGGATGAAACTAATCTCGTCTGGGTACCTGGGACAGACAGCATTTCTGAGAAAGTAGTATTGAAGCTGAGTCTGAAGGAGGACTAGGAGTTAATTGGGGAGGGGTGGTGGTGGGAATGCCTTGTGTGAAGAGGGCAGGAGCTGCAGGGGCCGACAGGAGTGCAGCATGCCTTACAGGGTGAGGGGACAGTGGTGCAGGGGACGGCTGGAGAGTAGGCAGAGGCCAGGTCATACAGTCACATGGAAGTCCAGCTAGAAAGTTTATTTAGATCTTTTTGTAAAAGACAGTGGCAAGCCTTTGAGGGATTTTAAGTGAAGGAACAATATGTTAGGTCACTGCCTGTTTACTGAGGGAATAAAATACAAAGAGGATATATGTAAGTATTTAAGTAATGCTGTATTATAAGTAATGTAGAGTACATATTTGTAAAATTTGAAGTGCCTTGATTTTCAAAGGCATTTGTAAACTTTCATATAATTTAAAAAACTCTTGGAAGACATATACTCTTGTTCACTGTGGCTGATACGGACTTTTAAAATGAAAGAAAATCAAAAGTATGATAGAGTGTTTAGCTGTAAAACATTTACACTTATGTAATTATTACTTTTTTAAATGGCAGAAACTTTGTCCAAATTTTAAAATTCAATTTGGTTTGTTAATAATTATTTAAAATTGTTAATTTGCATATTTTGATTGCCGGTCTAATACATTTATCTCTTAAGTTCCTGAATTGTTTAATTTGGGTGGTATAATAAGATGTAATGTTACACAGGAATGGTGTAAGAGTAATTTCTCTTAGTTTAGCTGTCATTTTGTACTGCCCTGGAGTTGATATTTTTATTTATTTTGCTATAGTACCAATATAACATTTTTTACTGTAATAAGAAGCAAATCACCTCAGCTTACTTTTGAAAAATTCCCAAGGTTATTTTCAAGAGTTTTAAGTCTTGAAGAATCAATTTCATAACCATCAAATAGGGATGGGACCCATCTCTGGCTTTTGGGGAAGGATGATTAGTCTGTTTGGAATTTGATTAGCATTGTAAGTGTTAGAATTATTTTATTTTATTTTATTTTATTTTATTTTATTTTATTTTATTTTATTTATTTATTTATTTTTAATATTTATTGTTGAAAGAGAGAGAGAGCGAGCATGAGTGGGGGAGGGGCAGAGAGAGAGATACAGAATCTGAAGCAGGCTCCCGTCTCTGAGCTGTCAGCACAGTGCCTGATGCGGGCCTCGAACCCACGGACTGCAGGATCATGACCTGAACCGAAGTCGGACATTTAACCAACTGAGCCACCCAGTTGCCCCAGAAAATTTTAAAACAAGCGAATATTATTCCCTTCCCTCTGCCAGTGTGTTTCGTATTTAGTTAGAACTGTTGTTTCATAATGTAATAAAGAGCTAGTTGCATCCTTAAATTTACAATGTAAATAAATTTAGATAAAGGGGTGTGTAGATATATTTTAAAAACAGTCATGCTTTCATTTATTTAACTAAACTTCCCTAATTGTTCACATGAAGAAATCTGATTACAACTGATTGTAATCTGACTGCAAGGGAGTTGGTTAGTACTTTTCTTGAAAAAAAGAGGTAACGCTTGGACTTGGAAAGCTTTCTTTGGCTGAGAATTTAAGGGTTATAGCAGAAATTTTTTAAATGAAATCACAAGAGTACTAGCACAAAACAAAGCTGAATTTTTTTATAATCTTGGGATAAAAACTTCTTAAGCATAACAGATTTATTTCTATGTAGTTAAAATTTATTTTCTTACGATAAAAATAAATTCAAAATGGAAAAAGGAGTATTTGCAAAACATGATAGATAATACCCAAAGATTGCCAAATCAATAGGATGAATGACTCACTAGAAAAATGGACAAAGTGTATGTATGGTGAATTTTGAAAGAAATACAGCCAGTAAACATACCTTATTACTAACAAAGAATCATTTCAATTTTATGCTTCCTTTATGTTTCATAGAAAAGTTCACTTTGAATACAATAATTTTAAATATTTATAAATCCCATTGTAGGGTTTGAAATATTCATGTAATTTAACAATGATTATCTCATCTGGCAGGGTCTTTTTTTCTCATCTTCTAAATGGGTCAAATTTTGATTTCCTCATAAAAGAAATTTTATTAGACACTCATGGTGAAATGACTGTTACTATGTATCATATCCAAGCAGCATAATTATTCGACAATAATTTTTGTCCAAATTATATTTTCTTACAGAAATAGAAGAAGAAAGTTTTGCTTAACTTTGTTCTTTTCATTATTTTTATAGGATCCAGCGTTCGAACATTCACTCCATTTTACTTTCTGGTAGAACCAGTGGATACACTCTCAGTTAGAGGCTCTTCTGTTATATTGAACTGTTCAGCATATTCTGAGCCTTCTCCAAAAATTGAATGGAAAAAAGATGGGACTTTTTTAAACTTAGTATCTGATGACCGACGCCAGCTTCTCCCAGATGGGTCTTTATTTATCAGCAATGTGGTGCATTCCAAACACAATAAACCTGATGAAGGTTATTATCAGTGTGTGGCCACTGTTGAGAGCCTTGGAACGATTGTCAGCAGAACAGCTAAGCTCACAGTAGCAGGTAAGTTTTTTTTTAAGTAATTTATGTATATTTTCAAATTTATGAAAGGTATATCTTGATAAAAAGCATTATCATCCTGGAGTTTTCACTTAACTGATTACCATAAATAAACTCATTTAACAAATACCAATTGAGCATCTAGTGTGTGCATGGGATTATGCTAAGACTTGCTTAGGGCTGTAGGAAGTAAAATGCAGCACTTTGCCCCTTTCTATTATTTAAATTGCTTACAGTTGCTATTTGAAGTATTGAGTCAGTTCGTTTTTTTCTAACTTGGAAATGACAGAGGAAGTTGTATAGGAAAATTGATTCACTGATTGCTAAATTATCTTCCCCAGCATACCAATTTAGTATGGCTTTGTAAGACTTGCAGGATAGTCAGAATCTTGGTTCCTTTATGCCCCAAGCAAGGAACTGACATTTAATTGGATTATTTAAAAACCTATAGGATATAGGTATTAAGGTGAAGAACAGAAAGTTGTAAAGAGAAATATTCACTCCCTTTTAGAACATTCTTATTTGAAGAATAATGGAAAGTGTAAACTGAGTAAGTCATGCTTATTTTGTATTAGATACTTATATTCCTCAGTTCCATGTTTTTTCACTTGAGTACTAGATGAAGTAGTTTTTGTTAAGGGTCACATTGTACAAAAATTGTATTATGTTGGGACGCCTGGGGGGCTCAGTCGGTTAAGCATCAGACTTCAGCTCAGGTCATGATCTCACGGGTTATGAGTTTGAGCCCTGCATTGGGCTCTGTGCTGACAGCCTGGAGCCTGCTTCAGATTCTGTGTCTCCCTCTCTCTCTGCCCCACTCCTGCTTACACTCTGTCTCTCTCTCTGTCTCAAAATAAATATTAAAAAAATTTTTTTTAATTGTATTATGTTTAAGTCTTATATATATACTCGTCTTGGTAAAATGCTAACATGTAAAAAAAATATGACTGCATGAATAGTTCCCCATTTCATTGCCACTCTAGGGTGATGGTTCCCCATCTCCTGCGCACTTCACAGTATACTTGTTCATTCAGAGTATGATGACGCTTTTTCTCTTTGGAACCAGATACTCAAAGCTGAATTTGAGTGTGATATAGAACTATTGTAATTATTCCATAATCACAGATTGAGGATGGAAAAAGAAAAGGGTGAAAGAGTCACTTCTTTTGATAATTAGCCTTTCCTCTCTTTTTTTTCCCCCTTCTTTCCTTCCTTTTTCCCTTTCCCCCCTCTCCCTTCCTTTCTTCCTCTAATCTACTTGTCAGGCTTTCTCCAACCTATTGATAGATAAGTTAGCATGATGACTGCCCCTACACTGTTACTTAGGTGAGCTCCTGTTTATCGTTTACATTTTTAAGCTGGGCTTTAATCGTAACTCCTTCTTCTCAGCTGTCTCCCACAACCAGTCGCCAAATCCAGTGAATTCTGCTTCCTAGTTTCTTGTATGTGATCCTGAGGCCACTTCTCACCATCCCTCACCTTGTAACCATCTGGTGCCTCATTCTTTCCCTCTTCCAGTCCAGTGGTCAGGGCTCTCTTCTCACCCTTCAGTAGCTCCTCAGTGACAACATCAAGTTGATGTCTAAACTCTTACAGGCCTTGTGTCTTTTCACGAGCTAGTCTCCACTTCTCTAGCTTCATTTCTCAACATTCCACCCTGCCTGTCCCTGCCCTCTACCCTCGTCAGCAGGACCACCTGCAGCACATTTTAAGCTCTGCCAGTACTGAACATTTCAAATCCCTTTTATTCTTGGTCTCTGGCCTTTGCTCATGGCTTCCCCACTGCCTGTTAAGCCTGTCCTCTACATTTTCCTCTTTTCTACTCTGCTAGGTTTGTCCAGCCTTCTTTTTAGCTTTCAAAGCCTTCAGGAAATATTTTTGGCCTAATGTAATGTAAACAGCCAATTTTAATATAGTATAATCAGTCCTTTGGCTGCAGACAAGATTCTGTAGGAGAATTATCTAACTCACTCATGGCCTTGAGTATCAGAAGGTAATAATATCTGAGCTAGGAGATGAATAGAAGTTCTTTTTAATAGTTGCATAGTATCCATTGTGTAGATATACTGTGATTATCTAAAGATTCCCTTTTTATGAACAGTTACATGGATAAAAATTGTTTGATATTATAGGCAGTACTGTAGTGAACACTCTTTTCTGTAAATCTTTTCTGTAGAATAGATTACTGGAATAAGTAATTCTACTAATTGCTGGATCATAGTCTATACTGTGTGTGTGTGTGTGTGTGTGTGTGTGTGTGTGTGTAGAATTTTAAAAAGAGCACTGAACTGTTTGGCTCTCCCTCAAAATTTTAACCATAAAGTTACCATATGACTGAGCCATTCTATTTCTAGGTGTCTACCCAAGAGAAATGAAAAGACAGTATGTACAACAATTGTACATGACTTGTTATAGCAGCATTACCTGTAACAGCCAAAAAGTGAAAACAACCTACATGTCTGTCAAGTGTTGAATGGATAACCAAAATGTGGTAAATACGTACATGGAATGTTATTCAGCAATAAAAAGGAATGAAATTGTGCTATATACTGCAACATGGATGAACCTGAAAAACATGATACTAAGTGAAAGAAGCCAATCACAGATCATGTGACTTCATTATATATATATAATGTCCAGAATAGGCAAACACAGGGGGCCAAAAAGTAGATTGGTGGTTTTCTAGGGCTGAGGATGGGGGAAAGGAGACAAGGGCACAGGAGATTGGGTGAGTGAGTACAGGGAATGTGGAATGACTGCAAGTGAGTACAAAGTTTCTTTGGGGGATGATGAAAATGTTCTAAAATTAAACTATAGTGATGGTTGCACAACTTTGTGTGCATACTAGAAACTGTTGAATTGTGGACTTTAAATGGTAAACTTTATGGTATATAAATTGTATCTCAATAAAACTTTTTTTTTTTTTAAGAGACTACCAAATTGCCATCCTAAAAGAACATTGGTTAGTGTTCTTTGGTTACAAGCAATACAGACCGATTCTGGCTAAGTCATGTAAGGGGAATTTTTGAAAGAACACTAGGTAGCTCATAAAATGAAATTTGAGAAGTCTTCTCTGCACTCATTTTTCCACAGTAGAAATTTTTGTTTTACTGCCTGGGCAGTAGCCTGGCTGTGAGTGTTTTGTGCCTAAAGGTGGAGGAATTGGGTGGTCTGAATACAGACACTGTTAATCTTTTCTTGTCAAGTCTGTGTCTCGCTCCCACTCCAGGTCTCTGGAAGTAGCAGGACAAACTGGCCCCCTGCTTGTGAGCACAGGAAGCCCCAGCGATTTCTGCCTCATATGTCCGTACTAGTTCCTCCATCTGCTTTCCCTATTCAGAAAAAAAAAATTGATTCGGGTCTGTGCCTATTGGGGGATAATAAGGCAGACATGGTAAAGTGTTACCAGCTGAGTGATCTGAGCGAAGAGTAGATGTGTTCCTATTCAGAAGCTAGACAACCTGCAAATGTGCCATTTCCATGTGGATTAATTCTCCATCATGAAACTACAAAACCTAGAACTGTTACTCATAATTTACTATGGTCATTAGTCTTTAAAGAAACATTTTGTTGTGTTGTTAGCATCTCAGAATCTTTTCAGATGTTACTGTTAATAACAGTAGCTAGTATTTGAGTATGTGCCAGGCAGTGTGCTTTATATGAAGTGTGTTAAGTATTAACCTTTTTAACATCCAATGAGGCCTCTTATTGTTCTCATTTTATTGAAGAAGAAACTGAGGCTTCCAGGTTAAGTAGCTTGCTAACGTCACACAGCCATGAAGTGGTGGAGTTGGGATTCAGATTCAGATTGCGTGACTCCAGAATTTAGGCTCTTAACTACTGCATTCCGTGTATCTACAGAGTATTTATTACTGCATTCTTGTTAATATTTTATTTTGAAATAATTTCGAGCTCATACAATTATTGCAAGAATGAAACCAAGAAATTACATCTGCTCGTCATTCAGATCACCCAGCTGTTAACACTTTACCATGTCTGCCTTCTTATCCCCCAATAGGCACAGACCTGAATCAGTTTGTTTTTTTTCTGAACCATTAAGGGTAAGTTGCAGACACTGCCTCCACTGAAATACTTCCATGTATATTTCCTAAAAACAAAGATATTCTTCTAAACAACCATCCATCAATTTTAGGAAATTAACCTTAATACAATACTACTGTAGGTACTGTTCATATTTCACTGGTTGCCTCAATAATGTTCTTAATAGCAAAAACCAAAAACAGTATCTTTGTCCCTCCCCCACTCCTTTCTGGTCCAGGATTACATGTTTTATTTGGTAGTTGTGTCTCTTTAGGCTCTTTTGGTCTCCAGTCATTCTTCAGTTTATCCTTATCTCATTTTGTGTTTTCTGGTTTTCCCCTATGAATAGATTCAGGTTTTGCATTTTGGGGAGGAATATCACAGAAGTAAGTGATGCTGTGTTTTTCTTAGTGTATCTTATCAGGAAGCATACGATATTTTGTTCCATTACTTGTAATGTTAACTTTCTTCCCTTTGTTAACATGGACTGTATTAACAAATATATATAATATGGACTATATTAACAAAGTAATGAAAGTTAGTGCTCTATTTCTCCACTGTAAAGTTAAATATTTTGTATTTTCATTAATTAGTAATATGTATTTTGGGAAGAGCTAATTTGATACTCTAATAATATCCTATTCATCATCCATCTTTCACCAACAAGTTTAGCATCCATTCATTATTCTTTTCTGTGTTAATTATCATCATCCCAGATTTAGCTAGAGGAAACTCCCTTCAGTCTGACTTCTGTGTACTTTTTGATATGTTCATGTTGTTCTTTGAATGCTTCCTTACTTCTGTCACAGGATGTTCCAGGTTTATCTTGTACTTTCCTTATTCTAGTCCTAGAATGAACTTCTTCTCCAAGGAGCATTGGTTCCTTGTAGTGGAGAATGTATTTAGAAATCAAGATTGTGTCACCATATCTACTCATTGCTACTTAGGTGGCATTGATTTTGAGCTCTCTCTGGATAGAGCTAGGAAATGTGTGTATATATATACACACACACACACACACACACACACATTTACATATATATTTGTTTATATTTATACAGACACGTACATACCTATGTGTATATCTCATATATATTTGTACACACACATACACTCATGTACACACACACACACATATGTGTATATCTCCTAGCTCTGTCCAGAGAGAGTCCAGAATATATACGTATACATATATATATACACACACACATATACATATGTCTGTTTGTAATGACTATGAAATGTATATATATTATACATATATACATTTACATTTATATATACATTTAACTATATTTGTATAATCACATAAAACTGTTAGCTTAAACTGATACTTCAGTTCTACCAATACGAATATGGGATTTATTCTGCCCTCTGCTTTTCCATATTTATACCTTGCTTCTCCAACTGTGAGGGATCTGATTCCGTTTATCCCTAGTACATTTGCCTCTTTGACCTGTATCCGCGTTGTAGCCAATTTCCTGACCCACAGACCTTCGTCTGGACCCTGGTTCCACTCATGGCCACAGGGGCCGACTTGCTCCTGGTTCCCATGACTGCATTTTAAAGTCACATTTAACTACATTTTATTTCTTCTTTTCTTTTTTTTTATTGTCCAGGTCTTCCAAGATTTGCTAGCCAACCAGAACCTTCTTCAGTTTATGCTGGGAACAGTGCAGTTCTGAATTGCGAAGTCAGTGTGGATCTGGTCCCATTTGTGAGGTGGGAACAGAACAGACAGCCTCTTCCTCTGGATGATAGAGTCATCAAACTTCCAAGTGGGACACTGGTTGTGAGCAACGCCACTGAAGGAGACGGAGGGCTCTACCGCTGCACAGTTGAGAGCGGCGGGCCGCCGAAGTATAGCGATGAAGCGGAGTTAAAAGTTCTTCCAGGTATCCCCCTGTCATCAGGACCCGTGGTTTTATGTTTGTTAATAGATAAAAATGGTTCTTTTAGAATTTTCTTTTTTCATCAACCACTGTCAGATGTGTGGTGTGACAAGTTAATGTCAGCATAGGAGTTTCCGTTTTTTACAGGGGGAGAAAAGAAAACGTGCCAGGAAGATCCTCTCTTTAGTGAATACATTAGTCAGTAAAAATGTATCAAGTGATAAAATGTGTTTCATATCTATGGCTTTCTTCTTGGCCAAACACTAGCTCTGTGTCTTTCGTCAAGCCTCCATCTGCTACTTCCCTGTAATACTTCATACACTTAGGTGTCTTTACCCGTCAGCATCAGAGACTCGCTCAGGCTAGTTCATAGAAGGGATGCGCAGAATGATAACAAAAACAGCAGCTCTGGAGACGCTGGTAAGCAAGAGTCCTTGGATCTTTATAACACTCCCTTATTTTAATGCAAAGCCAGCTCCTTTTTCCCTCTCTTGGTGGGTTCTCACTCTTCCTGCCCCTGCTGGCTCTCCTCATGATCTTGTTTTGTGTGTCTCTTCCTGGCTGTGTCTCTTCTGCTCATAACACCCTCTCACTTGTTGCTCACCACAGTCCTTCAGCCTCCTGATGTCTCACCTTTCGGCTTCCGCTCCCACTGCTGGGTGCCTGATTCTCTCCACATTTCTCCCTTACACCTGAGCTTATGGATATAGTTGGGCCATCCTTACGTTGTTTTGGCAGGTTTGTCATATACAGCTACTTCATAGGCTAATTTTTGGTCTATGGATTGGCTTGCAAAGTGAGACCAGTGTTGGAACAGTGATGCTTGAGGGTGTTCCTGATGAGCTTTGAACTAATTTTTTTTTAATTTTTTTTTTTAATGTTTATTTATTTTTGAGACAGAGAGAGACAGAGCATGAACAGGGGAGGGGCAGAGAGAGAGGGAGACACAGAATCTGAAACAGGCTCCAGGCCCTGAGCTATCAGCACAGAGCCCGACGCGGGGCTCGAACTCACGGACCGTGAGATCATGACCTGAGCCGAAGTCGGACGCTTAACCGACCAAGCCACCCAGGCGCCCCATGAACTAATTTTTTTTTTAATGCAGTTTCTTTCTTTGTTGTCATCATCCATGTCCTTGGCATTCCTGTCCTGTGTGTTTACCCCTGAGGAGCCACAGTTATTTTTTTTAATGTATGTTAGATCATGTCACATCTTTGCTCAAAACCTAATGGTTTCTCATCTCAGAGTAAAGGTTAAAGTCCTTGGCCTGTAAGGATTTATATAATCTTTTTTTTTTTTTTTAATTTTTTTAACATGTATTTATTATTGAGAGAGACAGAGCATGAGCATGGGAGGGGCAGCGAGAGGGGGAGACACAGAATCTGAAGCAGGCTCCAGGCTCTGAGATGTCAGCATAGAGCCCGATGTGGGGCTCGAACCCACAAACCACGAGATCATGACCTGAGCGGAAGTCGGATGCTTTACCGACTAAGCCACCCAGGTGCCCCAGGATTTATATAATCTTAATGCCACCTCTCTTCCCATAATGCTCCTTCCATCTGGTATTCTTCTCTCCCTCACTTTGTGATTGTGGCCACCTTATGTTTCTAGAACATTCCAAACACTGTTTTGCTTTAGGTCTTGCTACTTGACATTTGCTCTGCCTGGAGTCCTCTCTTCCCTCAGATGTCTGCCTGAATCAACTGTCTTATTTCTTTGCTCAAATGTCACTGTATCAGTTAAGCCTTCCTTGACCACTGTTTAAAATAAGTCTTCCATTTCCACCCCATAGTTTCCTCTTCTCCTTCGTTTTACTTCAGAACATATCACTACCTGACATACGCTGTCTTGTTTCTTGTCTCTCTCCTGTAATAGTAGGTAAGCTCAATAAGGGTAGGGAATTTTGCTGCCAAGAATGGTAACTGGCAGAACAGAAGACAGTAGATATTTGTTCAAAGGTGTCTGTTTCTATCAAAATTTGATTAAATGTAGCTAAATCTGGGGGGGTGGGGAAGAGAACTATTACCATATTGCAGTGTCTTCCAGCCTACTTCCTGACTTGCTTTTACATGGCAGAGGTCCTGTTTGTTCTTTATACCTGGGGTACCATTCAAGCAAATCCTTAAAACCGGATCCAAGGAAACAAGATTTTTCAGTGTCAAAGGATGAGCCACCACTCAATATCTGAAACATAAACGAAGTACTGAATGTTTCTTTTTACTTAAGTAAGAGAAAACCATACTTTCAAGCACAGTCTTCTTGAATTAATGCAAACTGCTAATCTCGTATAGAATTTTGGGGATGACGTTGTTTTTGGTATGTTGGTTAAGAGGCAAGGGTGGGTTGATGTCAGCCAAAGAAGCATGTTTAATGGTTGGTTACAGAGGCGAGAGCAGGTTAATGTCAGCTGTAGAAGCAAGTAATTCCACTGCTGAATGGCTGACTTCTAAAGCCTGAGGCTATCACTCATTGGCTGACTTTCCAAGGCATGTTCACTGAAGCGAGTTGTCACTGATCTGTTAGACCTTGTTTATTTGTTACCATGGCTACAGAACTGTCATCAATTAGTTACACAAGGTTAAAGCCAGCCCTGGTGGTGGTTACCGTGGCTGTAGAATATCTTTTCCTAAGAGTATGGAGACAAGAATCACGTCTCTTTACCTGAGAATGTTCTGTCTTCTCAAAATTTAATACTGGAAATAGATGTTCTACCCATAAAAGTGTAGCCTTTTCAGATGTCCATAAGAGGGCAGCTATATAAAGTGGACACACTCCGAGTAGTAGCCTCATAGCTGTACCATTGTAAAAATCAAAGGATTGACAGACTTCGTGGGTAAGGTAAAGAGACAAAACTCAGAAAGATTTTCATAAGTAACACAGATACAGGGATGTAAAGGAAACCTCTTATGATACCCCTATGAATGGAGAGGATGCTGTTAAGGATCCTGAACTTGCTCAGTCTTTTCTCTTTGTACCACTCATGAAACATTTACTTATCCAGCCTTTTATTTTTTATTTTTAAAGTTTATTTATTTGAGAGAGATAGAGATAGCATGAGTGGGGGGAGGGGCAGAGAGAGAGAATCCCAAGCAGCAGAGCCCAACACAGGGCTCGAACTCACATACCGCAAGATCATGATCTGAGCCGAAACTAAGTGTTGGACGCTTAACCGACTGAGACACCCAGACACCCCCTTATCCAGTCTTTTAAGGTGAAGGGGATTCGTGTCAAATAATCTCTCCTAACCTTATGTTAGGAGCTATAACTTGTACATCTTTAAGGCCCCCAGAGAGCGTAGCACGATGTTTTGCACATTGAAATGACTTAAGAAATGCTTGCTAATTTAATTGGAATTTTCTTGTGTCACTTTTTCTTAAATATTTAGTTATATAAAGCCAAACAGGGTGCCTGACTGGCTCAGACAGTAAAGCATGCAGCTCTTGATCTCAGGGTCATGAGTTCAAGCCCCACATTGGGCATGGAGCCTACTTAAAAAATAAATAAAACCACACAGACTGAACAGGAAATTGCAATTCCTCATCATGAAAGTGGTAAAGTGCTTTCTTAATTATTGTCTTCTATTTTTTAGATCCTGAGTTCACATCAAACTTGGTATTTCTGAAACAACCTTCTTCCTTAGTCAGAGTCCTTGGTCAGAATGCAGTGTTGCCGTGTGTCGCTTCAGGACTTCCTCCTCCAGCCATTAGATGGATGAAAAATGAGAAGGCACTTGACCCAGAAAGGTAACGTTGTCTGCCTAAAAGCCTTTTTCAGCCTTAGCTTCAGACTTGGTCTAATCTTGTTTGGGACTACTGATTAATAATGGAAAAAAATGGCTATCTACTTTATTTTTTGTTTAAACACATTATAATGCTCATTTGTCATTCTTGAAATAGTTTCTATACTGTATATGATAAGGATGTTTAAAGAAAAAACTGCTTTCAAAGTACTAAGCGTTTATTCCATTTGTTCCTTCTGAGCTACAGTAGACTTAGCTTAAGGCCTCAAGACCTCCTTCCCTAAACTGTTGCAAGAGTTTCTGGTTCTGACTAGCCTGAGGCTTATCATTCATTTTCATGAGTGCAATTTGCATTTTGTTGGTAGTAGTTTTCTTTAACAATAAAAGAAAATGTGTTCCTCATCCTTTTGTTTTTGCTTTTTAAACTCCTGCCACCCTTCTTCTGTGATCAAAATTCTTCCTCTTCCACAAAAACCTTTCTATTAACATCAGCCATCATGTCACCCCTCATTACTTCTTATGTAATGGGTACTTGACCTACGTAATGGGTGCTTTTCTCTGTTGTACTTTGATAAAAGAACTGAGGTAGTGGCAGTGGTGGTATTCAGGTATATTTTGTTTCCAAAACAAAGTTATCTTGTGCGTTGTAGAATGTTTAGTATCACCCTTGGCCTCTGCCTGCTAGATGCCAATAGCACTCCCAAGTTGTGACAACCAAAAATGTTTCTAGAGCTTGCCAGATGTCCCCTGGGGGACAAAGTGGTCCCAGTTGAGAACCACTGTTGCAGAGTAGTGCTGTCCAATAGAGATATGATGCAAGCCACATATGTAATTTAAAAGTTTTGGTAGTTAAGTTAAAAAAAAACTAAGATGTACATGTGCACTACTAAATACAATAATAATAATTTATACAGTGCACCAGTTAAAGTGAAATGTAGCCCTACCAAACAATAAAGTCATGGTTAGTGTTATTTCAGCTTTTTAATTTTTTTATTTTTTAAAGTTTATGTATATATTTTGAGAGTGAGAGAGACAGAGTGCAAGTGGGGGAGGAGCAGAGAGAGAAAGAGAGAATATTCAAGCAGGCTCTGCACTGCCAGCATGGAGCCTGACACGGGGTTTGAACCCACAAACCATGAGATCATGACCTGAGCCGAAATCAAGAGTCAGATGCTCAACCATCTGAGTCATCCACGCACCCCTGTGTTGCTTCTGCTTTTATATTTAAATAAAAATTAAATTCAGCATTCAGTTCTTGAGTCATTCTAGCCACATTTAAAGTGTCAGAAGCCACGTCTGGCTAGTGGTTATTGATTTGGACCGAGCAGGTCTGAAGATTCCCAGCTGAGTAATCCAAAGTAAGCAGACAGTCTTAGTTTCTGCACTTGAGTAACCAAGACCTGGGAAGGGGTATCTGTCTAGTCAGCTTGGTGATTGACCTTCACGTGGGGATGATAGACTGCAGTAAGGTGTTCCATTACCAGAACTAATGGTATCATCTCCAGTATCACCTCTTTCTTTCTCAGCACCCATCCAGTCACCAACTACTTCTGCCTCTATTTTACTTCCTTTCTTGCCACTCCTTTCTCCAGCTGAATATTTTGCAAAGAATCTATAAGACCTCAAGGGAATATTTAAAATGTATGCCAACTGAAACATAGGGAACCTTTGAAAAGGGGATAAAAATTTGAAGCTCTTAGAGTAGCAATTTTAATTGGCTACATCTTCGAACATAATCTTTATCAGCAGTAGGAAAACTGAAATAGGTTATCTTAAAAGATTTTGTATTTTATCATCATAGAAGGACATTCGGAGGATAGATAGTGATAAAGGAGGTTGAGTTCTTACGTAAGAAATAAAAGTGAGGATTGCTGTGATTCTCATTTGCTTATTCAATAATTATCAACATATTGAACGCCAATTATGTTAAGCACTGTTCTAGGTACCAGGAACAGAGTAGTGAACCAAATAGACTTTTGCTGTTACGAATCTCATATTCTAGTGGGGAAGAGTCAGACAGTAATTATATAAGCATGTAAAATTTCAGTTTATGGTTAAGTGCTATGAAGAACATTAAGACAGAGTATGCCAGGGATGCCAAGAGAGGTAGAGGTAGGATTGCTGTTTTATATATAATGTGTTGGACAGTTGTTCTGTTAGTAAAGTGATTCTCAACTGGGCTCTAGATGTGGGTTGGGGTATACAAACCATGGTAGAAATGTTACATATCTTCCTTTTATGTTGCATAAAATTGTTATATTCAATTTTATTCAAAGATATTTCTCAGGGAAAATTTTTTTTAATTTTTAAAAAATATTTATTTTTGAAAGAGAGCACCAGAGAGAGAGAGTTGGGGAGGGGCAGAGAGAGAGGGAGACACAGAATCCAAAGCAGGCTCCAGGCTCTGAGCTGTCTGCACAGAGCCCAGCGTGGGGCTTGAATCCATGAACCATGAGATCGTGACTTGAGCCGAAGGTGGACGCTTAACCAACTGAGCCATCTAGGTGCCCCAAAAATGTTTTGTAATTAAACCAAATGTGAATATATCATGGCTAGTAGTATCCCTCTGAATTTTAAGGATAAGTCAGAAGACTTAAGACTAAGTAGACTGTTTTCTACCTTGAGTTCTCCAGGTTTCTGAATACTTGGGTTAGGTGGTAGAAAAGTCTGAGAAGCATTGCTTTTGTATAGCACTGTCTCAGGAAGTTCACAAGCATATAAAAGGGCAAATGTTGATGTTGTTCATGTCAGTATTTCCAGACCCTCGCATAGTGTGTGGCACATAATGGGGGAGGGAGAAGTGGTGACCAATATTTTTTGGTCAGATGTCTGAATGTAGTGTAGGAAAATCAGAGTCCTTCAGGTTAGATATAGGTAATTACTCAAAATGTCTTTGTTTCTACCAGTGTATTATGAGATATGTAGGTGGGCCTTAGCTAATAAATTATTTAAACCTCAAATTAGAAAGAAATTTTGTAATTGGAAGAAACAAGTGGGTAGAAATCTAGATAGTACTAGGCTGGCTCTAGTAAAAATCTTTAACTGTTAGACATCTTCTCCATTGCTAATCTAAGACCTCTTTGAAAATGAGTATTTTAAAACATTACTGGATAGGATTTAAGATGGTGGAGTAGTAGGAGCGCCCTAGGCTTGGCTTGTTCCTTGAACACAGCTAGATAAATATCAAATCATTCTGAATACCCAAGAAATTGATCTAAAGACTGACAGAACGAACTGCACAACTAGAGGGAGAGAAGAGGCCACATCGTGGAAGGTAGGTGTGGAGATATTATTTGGGGGAGAAGTAGATCATGGGTGCTGCAAAGATGAGAGAGAGAGAGAAAGAAAGAGAGAGAGAGATAGGGGATCACACAAGGAAAACACTTCTCCAAAACCATTGACTGGGAAAAGGAGAGGGGCTGATTTTTGTGTTTTTACAACCAACAAGGCTCAAAGACTTGAGTTTTGGAGGTCTGTGGCATGGGTGGTGTGGAGCCCAGAGGGCACTGTAGTGCTCCTGTAGAGAAGAAGGGCAGATAGCCCAGGGGCAGATGGTGTACTGGGAGAGGTGGTTCCCCCTTCTTACAGAGCATCTGGGAAAGGTGGCATTGTCTCTCCAGAGACAAAAGGGCTGGTGGGCACCATTAACCCTCCCTTGCCCCTCAGCATAGGCACAGAGCCATCTGCTGAAGGCAGCTTATGTGGACAGTGGCTCTTTGCTGTGCTTTACTCCAGATTCCACACCCCTGCTCTTTGCTGCAACTGCTCTTCTGGGACAAACCTACATCAGTCCCAATGTGGCAAGACCCTCCCTTAGAGGACCAGTGTGAGTCCATACCACACTAGTTCCCTAAAGTTTGGAGTTTTAAAACTCAGCCAGCACACATTGTGCTGTTGGATGGGCAGATGCCCCACACATAGGCAGGGTGAAGGCAGTGAGCTGAAGGACACCTGGGACATTGGGGGAGATTGTTTGCTCTTCTAGGAGGGCTCCTCGAACAGCAGTGGGCATGAACTCTCACTCTGGGCATGAGGGAGGGGGCTGGTGCCGTTTCTGTCCCCATCCCTCAGGGTAAACTGACTTCAGTAAGCAGCACAGCACCAACAGTGGTGGCCTGAACCGCTTACATAAAGGCCCACCCCTCTGTACTTTGCACCCCTCTGCTTTTTGTAGGGAAGTGTGCCTGAGAACCAAAGCAGCAAGCCCCTCCCCCAGGAGACCAGCACAAACCCCCGACCATAGAGTTCTGCAAAGCTTCAACTCTGGTGGAAATAGCATCAGGTCTGTTTTAACAAGCAGACAGACTAGAGCACACCTAATTAAAACCTGCCAGCCACACTCTGGCCAACGTCCAAACACTCCCCACTGCAGGCAAGGAGTAACTGCAGAGGACTGACCTGAGGGAAAGAGCAGCCAAAACACAGCAGTAGAGTGTACACAGAATACACCAGAGACACTTCCTGAAGCACCAGACCCTGGACAGTATATGGCCTCTTCTTCATAAAAGCCGTTACTCTCAGGAGGCAGAAACTTAACAGGCTTTTCTAACACAGAGAAGACAGCAGAGACATAGACATAATGCTAAGATGGAGAAATTGATCCCAAAAGAAAGAACAAGAAAAGGTCATGGCCAGGGATCTAATTGAAACAGATATAAGTAATATGCCTGATCCAAAATCTAAAGCAGGAATCATAGAGATACTAGCTGAGCTTGAGAAAAGCATAGAAGACACCAGGGAGTCCCTTAGCACAGAGATAAAAGCCCTAAAAACTAGTCAGGCTAAAGTAAAAAATACTATAACCAAGATACAAAACTGAAAGCAGAGGAACTAAGTGATACAGAAGATAAAATTAGGGAAAATAATGAAGCTGAAAAGAAGAGGGAAAGAAAAACACTGGATCACAGATGTAGACTTAGAAACTCAGTGACTCCATAAAGCATAATAACATTCAGGAGTATAGATAACATTCTTCTAGAAATCCCAGAAGAAGAAGAAGGAGAAGAAGAGGGAAGAGGGGGAAGAGGGTTTATTTGAAGAAATTATAGCTGAAAACTTCCCTAACCTGGGGAAGGAAAGAGACCTCTAAATCCAGGAGGCACAAAGAGCTCCCATCAAAATCAACAAAAGCAGGCCAGTGCCAAGACATACCATAGTTGAATCTGCAAAATATAGAGATAAAAAAAATCATAAGAGCAGCAAGACAAAAGAAGTCCCTAACTTACAAGGGAAGACAAATAAGGGTAGCATCAGATCTCTCGACAAAAACTTTGCAGGACAGAGGGAGTGGCATGTTATATTCAGTGTGCTAAGTGGGAAAAATATGCAGCCCAAATTATTCTTATCCAGCAAGGCTATCATTCAGAATAGAAGGAGAGATAGTTTCCCAGAAAAACAAAAACTAAAGGAGTTCATGACCATTAAACCAGCCTTGCAAGAAATATTAAAGGGGACTCTTTGCGAAAGAAAGACCAAAAGTGACAGAGACTAGAGAAAGGAAATCTCTAGAAACAACAAAACAAGTAATAAGATGGCACTAAATTCATATATGTCAATAATCACTGAATGTAAATGGACCAGATACTCCAATCAAAAGACGTAGGGTGTCAGAATGGATAAAAAAAACAAGACCCATCTATATGCTGCCTATAAGGGACTCATTTTATAGACCTAAAGACACCCGCAGATTGAAAGGGGATAGTGAGAACCATTTATCATGCTAATGGACGTCAAAAGAAAGCCAGAGTAGCAGTACTTAATATCAGACAAACAAGATTTTAAACTGAAGATTGTAACAAGAGATGAAGAAGGGTACTGTATCATAATAAAAGTGTGTATCTCACACAAAGACCTAACAATTGTAAATATTTATGCCCCCAACTTGAGAGAACCCAAATAGGTACAACCATTAAACATAAAGGAACTCATTCATAATAATACAATAAAAGTAGGGGGCTTTAATATCTCACATCAGTGGACAGATTAAGTAGAAAATCAACAAGGAAACAATGGCTTTGAATGACACATTGGTCTAGATGGACTTAACAGATATGTTCAGAACATTTCATCCTAAAGCAGCAAAATATACATTCTTTTAAAGTGCACATGGGAAAATCTCCAGAATAGATCATATACTAGGTCTTAAATCAGGCCTCAACAAGTGCAAAAAGATTGAGATCATACTGTGCATGTTTTCTGACCTCAATAGTATGAAACTTGAAGTCAACCACAAGAAAAAATTTGAAAAGACCAAAAATACATGGAGATTAAAGCCATCCTACTAAAGAATGAATGGGTCAACCAGGAAATACAAGAAGAAATAAAAAGTACATGGAAACAATTGATAATGAAAATGTGACAGTCATAAACCTTTGGGATGCAGCAACAGAGGTCATAAAAGGAAAGAATATAGCAATACAGGCCTACCTCAAGAAGCAAGAAAAATCTCAAATGTACAACCTAACCTTACACCTAAATGAGCTAGAAAACAACAAATCAAGCTGAAAGCCAGCAGAAGAAGGGAAATAATAAAGATCAAGCAGAAATAAATGAAACAAATAGAAACAAAACCCAGTGGAACAGATCAATGAAACCAGGAGCTGGTTCTTTGAAAGAAGTAAAATTGACAAACTCCTAGCCAGACTTATGAAAAGAAGAGAGGACCCAAATAAATAAAATCACAAATAGGAGAGATCACAGTCAACACCACAGAAATGCAAATAATTATAAGAGAATTTTATGAAAAATTATATGCCAACAAATTGGGCAATCTTTAAGCAATGGATAAATTTCTAGAAACACATAAACTACCAAAATTGAAACAGGAAGAAATAGAAAACTTGAATAGATTGACAACCAGCAAAGAAATTGAAACAGTAATCCAAAATCTCTCAACAAACAAAAGTCTAGGACCTGATCGCTTCCCAGGGGAGTTCTACCAAATGTTAAAAATGTTTGGTTTTTTTTTAACATTTATTCATTTTTAGAGACACAGAGCATGAGTTGGGCGGGGGGGGGGGGGCAGCACAGAGAGAGAGAGAGAGAGAGAGAGAGAGAGAGAGAGAGAGAGAGAGAGAATCCGAAGCAGGCTCCAAGCTCTGAGCTGTCAGCACAGAGCCTGATGTGTGGCTCAAACTCACGAAGCATGAGATCATGACCTGAACCGAAGTTGGATGCTTAACCAACCTACTGAGCCACCCAGGCGCCCCTCTACCAAACATTTAAAGAAGAGTTAATACCTGTTCTTCTCAAACTGTTTTCAAAAAATAGAAATGGAAAGAAAACTTCCAAACTCATTCTATGAGGCCAGAATTACATTGATCCCCAAACCAGACAAAGACCCTACTAAAAAAGAATTCTAGGCCAATATCCTTGATGAACATGCATGCAGAAATTCTCAACAAAATGCTAACAAATCAAATCCAACAGTATATTAAAAGAATCATTCACCATGATCAAATGGGATTCATTCCTGGGTTGCAAGGGTCATTTATTATTGGCAAATCAATCAACATGATACACCACATCAATGAAAGCAAAGGATAAGAACCATATGATCCTCTCATTAGATGCACAAAAAGCATTTGACGAAGTACAGCATCCATTCTTGATTAAAACAAAACAAAACAAAACAAAACAAAACCTACCTCCACATCATGAAGGCCATATATGAAAGATCCACAGCTAATGTTCATTCTCAATGGGGAAAAACTGAGAGCTTTTCCTCTCAGGTCAGTAACAAGACAGCGTTGTCCACCCTCACCATTACTATTTAACGTAGTCCTAGCGTCAGCAGTTCAGACAACAAAAAGAAATGAAAGGCATCCAAGATGGCAAGGAAGAAATCAAATTTTCACTATTCGCGGATGACATGATACTGTATGTAGAAAATCCAAAAGAGTCCACCAAAAAAGCTGTTAGAACTGATCCATAAATTCAGTAAAGTCGCAGAATATAAAAGTCAGCATACAGAAATCTGTTGGATTTCTATACGCAAATGATGAAGCAGCAGAAAGAGAAATTAAGGAATAGATCCAACTTACAATTGCACCAAAAACATAAGATACGTAGGAATAAACCTAACCAAAGAGGTAAAAGATTTGTATGCTGAAAACTATGGAATACTTCTGAAAGAAGTTGAAGATGACACAGTGGAAAAACATCCCATGCTCATGGACTGGAAAAACAATTATTGTTAAAATGTCTAAACTACCCAAAGCAATCTACACATTTAATGCAATCCCTATCAGAATACCATCAGCATTTTTCACAGCTAGAACATACAGTCCTCAAGTTTGTATGGACTCACACAGGACCCCAAATAGCCAAAGCAATCCTGAAAAAGATAAGCAAAGTTGGAGGCATCATAATTCTGGATTTCAAGCTATATTACAAAACTGTAGTCAAGACAGTATGGTACTGGCACAAAAACAAACACATAGACCAATGGAACAGAATAGAAAACTCAGAAATGGGCCTGCAACTATATGGTCAGCTCATCTTCAACAAAGCAGGAAAGAATATCCAATGGAAGAAGGTCTGTCAACAAATGGTCTTTGGAAAACTGAATAGCAGCTTGCAGAAGAATGAAATTGGATCACTTTCTTACACCATACACAACAGTACATTCAAAATGAATGAAAGACCTCAATGTAAAATAGGAAACCATTAAAATCCTAGAAGAGAACACAGGCAGCAACCTCTTTGACTTCAGCTATAGCAACTTCTTACTAGACACATGTCCAGAGGCAAGGGAAATGAAAGCAAACATGAACTATTGGGACTTTATCAAGATAAAAGTCTCCTGCATTGGGAAGGAAACAGTCAATAAGACTAAAAGGAAACTGATGGAATGGGAGAAGATATTTGCAAATAATCTATCTGATAAAGGGTTAGTATCCAAAATCTATAAAGAACTTCTCAAACTCAACACCCAAAAACCAAATAATCCAGTGAAGAAATGGGCAAAAGACATGAATAGACATTTTTCCAGAGAAAACATACAGATGGCTAATAGGCACATGAAAAAATGCTCAATATCACCTATCATCAGGGAAATACAAATCCAGACCACGTTGAGATACTACCTCACACCTGTCAAAATGGCTAAAATTAACATAAGACAACAGATTTTGGCAAGGATGTGGAGAAGGGGGAACCCTCTTACGCTGTTGGTAGGAATGCAAACTGGTGCAGCCATTCTGGAAAACAGTATGGAGCTTCCCTCAAAAAATTGAAAATAGAACTGCCCTGTGATCTATCTACTACGCACTAAATGCACTACTAGGCATTTACCCAAATGATACAAAAATACTGATTCAGAGGGGCACATGTACCCTGATGTTTATAGCAGCATTATCAACAATAGCCAAATTATGGAAAGAGCCCAAATGTCCATTGATTGATGAATAAAGAAGATGTGGTATACATGCAGTGGAATATTACTCAGCCATCAAAAACAATGAAATCTTGACATTTGCAGTGATCTGGATGGAGCTCGAGAGTTTATGCTAAGTAAAATCAGTCAGAGAAAAGACATATACCATATGATTTCACTCATGTGAAACAGATGATCGCGGTATGGGGAGAGAGGGAGGCAAACCATAAAACAGATTCTTTTTTTGTTTGTAATTTTTTTTAATGTTTATTTATTTTTGAGAGAGAGCTGGGAAGGGGCAGAGAGAGAGGGAGACACAGAATGCAAAGCAGGCTCCACGCTCTGAGCTGTCAGCACAGGGCCTGGCATGGGGCTTAAACTCACGAACTATGAGATCATGTTCATGTGAGACTTGAGCCAAAGTCAAACACTTAACTGACTGAGCCACCCAGGCGCCCCCAAACAGAGTCTTAACTATAGAGAACAAACTGAAGGTTGCTGGAGGAAAGGTGGGTAAGAGATGGGTTAAATGGGTGATGGGTATTAGGAATGCACTTGTTGTGATGAGCAGTGGGTGTTATATGTAAGTGATGAATCATTAAATTCTACTGAAACTAATGTTATGCCATATGTTAACTAAATGGAATTTAAATAAAAACTTGAAACTAACTACATATTTTTGACCATTAAATAGATGCGTCTGGGTGGCTCAGTTGGTTGAGCGTCCAACTTCAGCTCAGGTCATGATCTCACAGTCCGTGGGTTCAAGCCCCGTGTTGGGCTCTGTGCTGACAGCTCAGAGCTTGGAGCCTGCTTTGGATTCTGTGTCTCCCTCTCTCTCTGCCCCTCCCCTGCTCATGCTCTGTCTCTCTCTGTCTAAAAAATAAATAAAAACATTTAAAAATTTTTTAAAAATTAAATAAATGAAACATTACCATGGTGTTTGTAACTAAGAATTGATGTATTTACTTAATCTTTTGATCGCATTTGTTTAGATCTAAACCAAACGTAGTATTGAAGGAAGGGTGGTGGAAATGTATCCCATTCATTGAGTTGTTTTATTTTAAAGGGAGAGAATTGAGAAAATATAAATGATAAAGTGTAGAGGAACTGACAGCACAAAGTAATTTAGTAACCATGTAATTTCTGTTTCTGTGCAATGATAGATCAGAACTCAGCTGCAAATGAACAAGTTACAGTTATAAAAATGCTTAATGTTATTATAATTGACAATAGTAGAAAAATTGGATTACTTAAAAAAACAAATGGAGGACTTCCATTTCTGGGAAGATGGAATAGATATGTTTTTTCCTGTTCTTCCTACTATAAAAACCCCAGACATTATATATGAAACAAACATAAGACTCTAAAAGGTGGAGAGAGGAAGACTGACTGGTTAGAGACCTTGGGACCCAAGTAACACCGTGATGGTGACTTCCTTGGGTTTTGTTTTTGTTTTGCGTATCTCAACTTGAGCTGAAGAAGCTTCCAACCTGGAAGTGCCAAGAGGCACATTCAGAATTGCTCTGAACAAAAGTGCACTCTCTCTAGGCAGAGGACCGGGGAAGGTGGTGTCAGTGGACACCATGTGAGAATGCTAATGAGACATTCCTTCTGCCCCCAGCCAGAAGGTAGTACCAGTGAAGGCCTAATGGGGAGTTCTGACTGTTAAGGAATAATGAGGAATCCCTTTCTCCCCTTGGGTATTAAAATGGAGACTGAGGAACCTGAACTTTTGCCTCCCATCTGACAGTAATGAGGTGGTGCCTCCCCCTTCCTCTGCTAGAGCAGTGTCAGAAGAAGCCAGCTAAAGCAAAAGGTTTAGTGACATCCAGAGTCTCACAACAATACCCCAAATATCCAGCTTTCAATTTAAGATCACTCATCAGAGGCGCCTGGGTGGCTCAGTCAGTTGGATGTCTCATTTCAGCTTGGGTCATGATCTTGTGGCTCGTGGGTTCGAGCCCCGCGTTGGGCTGTGTGCTGACAGCTTGGAGCCTGGGCTTGCTTTGGATTCTGTGTCCTCCTGTCTCTCCGCCCCTCCCCAGCTTGCACTCTGTCTCTCCTTCAAAAGTAGATAAGGATTAAAACCAATTTTTTAAAAAAAAATCACTCATCATAACAAGAACCAGAAAAATCTCAAATGAGAAGAGACAGTAGATGCTAACACTGAGATGGCAGGTTTTAGAATTATCTGTCGGATTTTAAACCAGTCACCATAAAAATGCTCCAATAAGCAATTACGAACACATTTGAAACAAGTGCAAAAATAGAGGATCTCCAGAAAGGTGCACCTGGGTGGCTCAGCTGGTGAAGTGTCTGACTCTTGATATCGGTTCAGGTCGTGATCTTGTGGTGGTGGGATCGAGCCCTGAGTTGGGCTCTGTGCTGAGCGTGGAGCCTGCTTGTGATTCTCTCTGCCCCTCCCCCCACTCGATGGCACAGGCATGCATGCCCTCTCTTTCTCTCCAAATAAACTTAAAAAAAAGAGTATCTTAGCAAATACATAGAAAAGTCTCCTCAAATAAATAGTTTTAAGGAACCTAGTGGAAATTTATGACCCGAGACATTAAAAAAAAAAAAAATTAAAAACTCAGTGGATGACCTCAGCAGCAGACTGGATGGGACAGAGGAAAGAATCCTTGAACTACAAAAAAAGAAGATGCAATGATCAGCATTAGGGCTGAAACAGGGGATGCCACTACAGATCCTGCAGGCATCAAAGTGATAATAAGGGAACGCTATGAGCAACTATACACAAGTAAATTTGACAACTTACGCAAAATAAACTGTTTGCTCAAAAACACAACCTACCACATCTAGCCCAATATGAAACAGATAATTTGAATAGGTCTCTGTTAAGGAGGTTGACTTTGTAATTTTAAAACTCCCAAAAAAGAGGGGCACCTGGGTGGCTCAGTCGATTAAATGTCTGACTCATGATTTTGGCTCAGGTCACGATCTCACAGTTCATGAGTTCAAGCCCCATTGTCAGGCTTTGTGCTTTATCGGCATGGAGCCTGCTTGGAATTGTGTCTCCCTCTGTCTCTGCCCCTTCGCCACCCATGGTCTCTATCTTTTTCTCTCTCTCTCTCTCTCTCTCTCAAAATAAACAAGTTAGAAAAAAAGGCTCTCCAAAAAGAAGTCTCCAGGCCCACGTAGTTTCACTGGAGAATTCTAATGTTTAAAGAAGAATTAACACCAGTTTTACACAATCTCTCCAGAAACTAGAAGAGAAGGAATTGGGGGTGTCTAGGTGGCTTAATTGGTTAAGCGTCTGACTCTTGGTTTCAGCTTAGGTCATGATCTCATAGTTGGGATTGAGCCCTGCATCATGCAATGTGCTGACAGCATGAAGCGTACTTGGGATTCTCTCTCCCTGCTTATCCATGCTCTCTCTCTCTCTCTCTCTCTCTCTCAAAAAAAAAAAAAAAAAACACTTTAAAAAAGAAGGAATTGAAGCTAGTATCACTCTGATACCAAAACCAGACAAAGATAGTACAAAAAAGAAAACTGCAAGCCAATATACCCCATGAATATAAACATAAAAATTCTTATTTTGTTTATCCTTTCTTTTTCTTCGAAATTTTTATTTACATTCTAGTTAGTTAACATACAGTGCAATATTGGTTTCAGGAGTAGAATGCAGTGATTCATCACTTACATACAACACCCAGTGCTCATCATAACAAGTACCCTCCTTATTACCCATCACCCATCTAACCCACCCCCACCCATCTTCCTCGGTTTGTTCTGTATCTTTGAGTCTCTTCTAGTTTGTTTTATCTTTCTCTCTACCTAAGTGTTCATTGATGAATGAAGATGTGTGTGGATAAAGAAGATGTGTGTGTGTGTGTGTATGTATGTATGTATATATACACACACATTGTGTATAGATATAGATATATACACACACATTGTATATATACAGTGTGTGTGTATATATATAGATATAGATAGATACACACACATTGTATATATACATTGTATATATACAATGTGTGTGTATACATTGTATATACATTGTATATATACAATGTGTATCTATCTATATCTATATACACAGTGGAATATTATTTAGTTATAGAATGAAATCTTGCATTTGCAATGACATGGATGGAGCTAGAGAGTATGATGCTAAGGGAAATAAGTCAGAGAAAGATAAATACTGGATGATCTCATGTAATTTAAGAAACAAAACAAATGAGCAAAGGTAAAAAAAGAAAAAGGACCAAGAAACACGGTCTTAACTATAGAGAACAAGATGATGGTTACCACATGGGAAGTGGGGGTGGAGGGGGGAATAGGTGAAATAAGTGATGGGGATTAAAGAGCACAATTATCATGATGGGGAAAAAAAGAATCTAGGTTAGAAAACAGAGATTAGGCACCGGGAAACTAGAGTGGGTAAAAAGACCCAAGCAGCAGCGGGAAAAGCCAAGCTAGGGGAAGCCAAGTATGTTTTGAGAAGGGCAATCTAAAGTCATTGAAGAAAAGAGATAACCTGTACTGCTCTTAATTTCTCTCCTTCGAGACTGCCCTAATGCCAAGGCTCATTGAAGAAGAATTAAGACAGCTTTAGTCCTTGAGAACAAGGAGGAGAAATGGAGAACATTCCTGGCCACTGGGAACAAACTGGATGGCCATCCTTCAGAAATGGAGGAAAATTGCCCAAGATGATCTGGGCTCTTTGTAATGAACAAATTCACAGAGATAAGTTTATACAAAGGAGTTTGAATTTTTGGAAGTCTTGTTTATGTAGTGATTCTAAGCATATGAGTGTATATCTTTCCATTGAAAAATATTTTTGTAGAAAAAATCAATTGTATTTCTGTACACTAGCAATGACTGTGTGAACACTGAAGTTACAGATATAATAGCATTTACAGTCACTCACAAAAAAATTGAAATATTTAGGTATGAATCTAACAAAACTTGTTAGATTTGTATACGAAAAACTGAAATGCTAATGAAAGATATTGAAGATCTAAATAAATAGACCTATGGTGTCTTGGGATTGGAAGAGTCAGTATTAAAGATGTCAGTTCTTTTCAAGTTGACACACAGGTTAACTCAATTCCTGTCAAAATCCCAGCAAGATCTTTTGTAAATGCAGACAAGATTATTCTAAAATTTATATGGAAAAGCAAAGGAACTGGAATAAGTAACAGGTTTTTTGTTTGTTTTTTAAGTGAGAAGAATCAGTCTACCTGATTTCAGGACTTACGATACAACTACAGTGATCAAGGCTGTATGGTGTTGTGGGGAGATAGTCACGCGTATCATTGGGACAGAATAGAGAATCCAGATGTAGACCCAAACAAAAATGGCCAACTAATTTTTGACCAAGATGTAAAAGCAGATCAATGGAAGAAAGATAGCCTTTTCAACAATTGCTGCTGGAGCAGTTGGTCACCCATCCATAGACAAAAAAAATTGAACCTCAACCCGTGTCTCACACCTCATACATAAAATTAACTCATGGACCCAAATGTGAGATGCAAAATGAAAGTTGAGAAAAGAAATACAGGAGAAAACCAGGATCTAGGGCTAGGCAAAAAGTTACTAGATTTAACTAACACCCAGTATGCTTTTTTGAAAATTGGGTTTCATCAAAATTAAAAACTTTTGCTGTGCGAAATACCCTGTGAAGAGGATGAAAATGTAAGCTACAGAGTGGAAGAAAATATTTGCAAATCACATCTTCAACAAAGGACTAGTATCTAAAATGTATAAAGGTCTTTCAAACTTAACGGTACCAAAGCATATTATCCCAATAGAAATAGACAAAACATGAATAAACGTTTCACTGGAGAATATATGCAGATGGCATATAAGCACAAGAGAAGTTGTTTAACATCATTACCATTAGGGAAGTGCAAATTAAAATCACAGTAAGATATTGCTGTGTATCTATCAGAATAGCTAAACTTTTTAAAAAGTGACAGCATCAGATGCTGTCAAGGATGTGGAGAACGGGATCACTCTGACAGTGCTGGTAGGAATGTGAAAATGGTAGGAACTCTGAAAAACTGGCAGTTTCTTTAAAAGCCTAACATTGCAAGTGTAGTGTGACCTAACATTTACACTCTTGGGCATTTATCACATAGAAGTGAAGTTAATGTTCACACAAAAGCCTGTATATGTGTACTTAGAGCAGCTTTATCCATAATAGCCTCAAACTAGAAACAACCCAGATGTCCTTGATTGAGTGAACAGTTAAAACAAACGGTGGTATATCCATACTGGGGAATTATTGCTGAGCAATAAAAGGAACGAACCACTGGTACGTGCAACAACTTGGATGAATCTCTGGGGAATTATGCTGAGTGAGAAAAGCCAATCCCCAAAGGTTATATACTGTATGATACTGTTTATATTACATTCTTCTTGAAATGACAAAATTACTGAAAGGGAGAACAGATCAGTGGTTGCCAGGGGGTAATGAAGAGATGGGAATAGGAGGGAAGAGAGTGCGGCTGTAAATGGCTATAGAAGTGTCAGTATCCCAGTTGTGGTGGTGTATTCTACAACGTTAGCCCTGGGAGAAACTGGGTGAAGGGTACACGGGATCTTTGATCTCTCTTATTGTTTCTTAGAACTGCAGTTACCTCATAGTAAAAAGTTGAATGAAAAAAGCTGGAAGAGAATAAATTTTGTGCCAGAAAGTATATAAGACTTAGCTTTCACCTACCTTTCCTTTTTTTGCTGTTTTAAAGGAAGAGACATCTAAGAAGTCTTTTTGTGCTCTGCATCTTACTACCTTCCATTTTTCTCCAGCACTTTCATGAATCCTCTTTTCAAAATTTTCCCTGTCCACTGACTCCTTCTCTTTTGCCTGTGAAAAGGCTTAGCTCTCTCTCACTGAAATAACAACACACACACACAAAACAAATTAAACAAGCAAATTTCCTTTTGCTTTCTCCTTCTCACACACTCTACCCTAACCTTAAGAATCTTCCTTGACATTTGTCTCTTCCTCAGCTTCTGTCTCTAATTCTCTCTCTCTCCCTCTCTCTGCACCTTCCCTACTCACTTGTTCTCTCTCTCTCAAAGATCTGTTGCGGTACCTCCTAACTATCTCTGAAAGCCGTCCGTGTTGCTGCCACCTTATTCTAAGCTACTGTCAACTGTCACCTCAGTTACTCCAGTGGTCCCCTGTTCTTCCCATACTTACTCTGGCCTCATTCCAGATGCATCCTCACACTCTGGCCAGAGTGATCTTTTCAAAGCTCAGATCTCATAACATCATTGTCAATCCCCTACCCATTTATTCATGTATTCATTATGTATGTATGTATGTATTTTTTTTATTCATTGTTTTTAGACTAAGGACTCAAATTATTAAAATGGCTTTTAAAACCTTGTGTGGTCTGGCTCCATTCTCCTCTTTCTTTTTTTTTTTTTTCTCTCTTAAACCAGGCCACACTAGTTATTTTTAGATCCCCAAATACAGCGTAGTCCTTTCTGCCACTGTACCTTTGCATATGCTAGTCCTTCCTTCTGAAATCTTTTTCTCCTTTTCATTATTGATTAGCTCCTCCTCATTTTTCCGATCTCAGTCCAAAGGTTACTTTGGTCAGAATATTTCTTTATTTCTAATTTCCTGGTAGGTTCTTTTGGTATGCCATTTTGTGGAATTCTCATCTTTTATGTGTGTCTTTCCCACTGAGTTGCATGGGTGCACTGTTGTGTTTTTGCTCACTGCTACATCCCCAGCTACTACCTGACACATAGAGGCATGCCAACAAGTGTTTGCCAAATGAGCAGATATATCCCTCTCCTTACCTTCTCTTGCATCGTTTCTAAAAGTGGTCAATACTTTTTGTTTTCTCTTTACCTCTGTTATTATTGCCCATATTTTATCTTCTTTCTCTTTAATTCTGGACCATTACAGTGATTTTACAATCAAACTTTCTTCTTCTAGTTTTTTCCCCTTCCTCTTCTTCACTAAATTATGTGATTTATCTGCTTAAAAGCCTTTTCCTCGGCCAAAAAAAAAAAAAAAAAAAATTCTTAGCACACTAAGCTCTCTTAGATTGACCCCGACTACCCAGGGATACACACACATACTTCCTTTGTCCAGCAACACTCAGTCTAACTTGGGTTCAGTGACCAGGCATAAACTTTTCACATATTGTTCCTTTTGCTTGTATCTTTGAATTTTGGAGTTCTAAAGACTTGATTGCCATCTTACTGTAAGCCAGTATATCATCGTGTGAACAAGTTAAGTGAATTCTACCAGGCTAATGGACATTCTTCCTCCCAGGCTTCTTTTAAGGGAGTAAAATCAATTCCATTAAGAAAGATTACAATCTGTAGTGATACTCAGTTATGGCAAATATGAGGCAAAACAAGTATCAGGAGTATTTTTTAGCATAACTGTTAGATATAAATTACTATCTGTCAGTTCAAAAGTCCCACACCAACTAGTATTTCAAGTTATGTTCAACTGGGTATCACATGTATATATTGCTGAATTTCCACTTGTGAATGTTGTTTTCCATTTCTTAAGATTAATAGCGATTTTATCTAAGGGTGAAATAGAGGATTTTAATTTTTGTGAATTTTTTCCTATTTTTTGAGGCATGGAATGCCTTTCTGTCTTATCCTAGTAGTCCGTGCTCTGTTTCATGATATGTTGTATTGCTTCCCTATCTCATCACATTAAATTGGGATTTGAGGGCATAATAGAGATGTTTCACGTTGGAAGGCCGCTTGACAAAGTTTAGTTGTGACCTTGCAGGGTATTTCTTAGAGAAGTCGCCAGACCTCATTCTGGTTTTCCTCTTTTTTGTTCAGAAACTTAATCTTGTTTATCAAATTCAGGAAGACTAATTACTCAGGCTAAAAGTGTACTGACATTTAAGCCAGAATAGCACTTTACTTAGGTTAAGAATTATAATTGTAGCACAGAATAAATAGTCATTTCCTCTATTTTTTGCACAGCAGGAATTTTATATGAAAAGCCAAATTATAATCAGAACATTTTTCGTTGAACATAGATACAGATAGGAAATGTGACAGTACTAAAATTTGAGAGAAAAAAATTTGCCTATGAAAACCAGGTTAGACATAGAACCTCAAAATAAAAATAAAATTACAACTCTACAAACTCTCCAAATCAACTAAACTTGTTTACTTTGTAAAAATTTGATGAAAATATTGATTTGTGATTTCTTCCTCAATGTTATAGGATTATTTTACTTTTTCTTCAAATATTCCTTTAAAAGATTTAAATCACTCTGTAGATTTGGATTATAGTGGGCAGCATCCTCGTTGATAAATGGCATGATAGCTGATTCTCGCCCGGCAACCACACCCAGGGAGCTGTTCCCTGGCAACCGTGTTCCCTCCCTTCCCTCCCTTTTTCCTCCCCTTCCCAGCCAAGCCACCACAGGAAACTTTCAGTAGGCACTGTGGCCCCATGACTTTATGTCTCTGATCTGACATTTTACTCTCTCCATTAGTCCTCTCAGTGTGGCGTGCTATAGTGGAGTGACTCTGAGATTGATTCCAGACTTTAAAATTACATAATTTGTAGAAAAACTGGGTAGAGTCGGGAGGCAGGGATGGACTATGAGGAGTGGAATTGGTTACAAAAGTGGTCTGCTTTTGAGAATAATTAGAAGTGTTGGAGATAAGTCACTGTAACATTTTGGTTTGTATTTGTGATATTTATGCATTTAAATATGAGCAAAGCAAATTGGACTAAATTATATTCTGCTAATTTTATGTTAGTCTCAGTCCTTATGTAGCCATATGAATAACCTGTTTAAGTGTTTTCTCTGTTTTATGTGGAAAGTTTCTCAGGTATTATTTTCCCAGCTCTGAAATGTATCAATATTTTTTACACAGCTCTGAAAAATTGGCGTTGCTGGCAGGTGGTAGTCTGGAGATCAGTGATGTCACCGAGGATGATGCGGGGACTTACTTTTGTATAGCTGATAATGGGAATGAGACCGTTGAAGCTCAAGCAGAGCTTACAGTACAAGGTATGTAACCATTTCCTGTATAAATAAATTCTCTGTACTGTATGGGTTTGCTAATTATTTAACATCAAAGTGAAAGAGGCAATATAGGATAGAGTTAAAACCCTGAGCTTTAAGCCAGATTGCTTAGGTTCATACCAAAGGAAATTTGCTTAACTTCTCTGGCCCTCATTTACCTCATCTGTAAAATGGAGATGATAAGAGCACTCACCCCATTGAGGCTGTTTTAAGGATTAAAAGAGTTCGTGTTTGTAAACCTCCTGGCCTATGTGACTAGAATACGATAAGAGCTCAGTTACTGGTATTATCTGTAGTACTAGTAGTAGTGTGGGGAATGCTGTGTTCTGGGGCATCTGGAAGGTTCAGTTCACTCTTCTTGTCACAGAGACTTCTTGTACTCTGATCTAGATCTTGTACTCTGATCTGATCTTGTACTCTGATCTAATACTTTATCTCCTAAGTATTGGTGTTCCCTCCTTTTAGGAGAATAGATCACCCAGGACGGAATGCTCTGTGACTCTCAATGTAACATGGTCGTCTCTCCGATGATTTGATGATGTATTTCTTTCTGTTCAACTAATGTTGGTCATCACAGCATCTCCTCTTACAGGTTCTCTGATTTAGAAGTCAGAGAAAATGAACATGACATGTGCACATAATCTCTTCTTTATCCTATCTCCCTTGCCCTTCCTCCATATTGAAATGTACCCTCAGAGAAATATTTGCTCTCTCCTATGATTTGTCTATACCCTCATTTATCTTGTTTTTTTCTTTTTTTTTAAATTTATTTATTTCTGAGACAGAGACAGAGCATGAGCAGGGGAGGGACAGAGAGAGAGGGAGACACAGAATCAGAAGCAGGCTCCAGGCTCTGAGCTGTCAGCACAGAGCCCGACGCGGGGCTCGAACTCACAAACCGTGAGATCATGACCTGAGCCGAAGTCGGTCGCTCAACCGACTGAGCCACCCAGGCGCCCCTCATTTATCTTGTTTCAAATAAAAATTTTTAAGGACTTTTCTAGTACTTTCAGGAAAACTTACCATTGTTTGGATATGTAGAGGTATGTATTGGTTCATGATATTCGTTATTACCTTGTCTCAAATTGTATCATATTTGATAAAATACTTCCTGATCTGTGGTTTGGGGTTGTCTCATATTTTTATTACAGTTTCTCTTGGTACACTGGTGGGTTTTAGAGTAGGAATCACAATAGTCACATTTATACTCCCAGCAGTCATGGAGGACTCAAATTTGTTTTGTTCTCATCCAACATGGGGCTCAAACTCATGACCCCAAAATCAAGAGCCGCATGCTCTTCTAACAGAGCCAGTCACGCACCCCTCAAGTTTGTTTTTGATAGGAATTGGAGAATAGATTGCTTGGGATCTTATGCTGACAAAAGCACAGAATGTTTATGTTCTCTGTTGCTATTTGTGGGTGGATTCGTAATCTCTGAAAATCAAAAGAGCAATCCTTAGACTATAACTATTACGGTTATTTACATAACTTTTGCCTCAGTTGAGCTCAGCCATTGTTCTTGGCTAGGTGGAAGGTTGGCCATGACCAGTTGTAGAATGACCAATTTATTTCTTTACCTCTATGTGGGTGGGATCATGCAAGTAGAATATTAGTGAACTCCATCGTATTTGGCCCCTGTGCCTCCCTTAGTAGATGTTTTCTCTTTTTGTTTTTACCATTAATCAGATTCTTGGCCTAACACTCTCTTCCATTTCCTACCTGTGCCTCAGTTTCCTCTACTGTGAAGTACCTTGTCGTTAACCTCACATTGTGAGGCATGGTGTTCACCATACATGTCAGTTCCATTTGTCCATGTGGTTATTTTCTCCTTTTTAACTTTTATTCATTGTATGGAATCAAGTTAGGACTCTTCCTGTTAACTTAATTAACTATATTTTTTTAGTTATAATACATACATCTTACAGTTTGTACCAAGTTCCATCTTATTATCTGTGCCTATAGAAAGTACCTTTTAAATGAGTACATTCTAGAAAACTGAGAAACGAATAAGAGTGAGGAAACCTAGGTGTTAAAAATTGTCACAGACCTTCTCTAATCAAAACAGCATGGTATTGGCCCAAGAGAAGTCAACCAAAAGGAATAAAATCTAGCTGTTACAAGTGAATACAGAACTTAAAAATATTATCAAAGTGGGAATTCAGTTCAGAGGGAAAATCTTTTATTTACTAAAGGGTATTGGTATAATAGATTTTCAAGTAGGAGACTATAAAATCGGATCTGTACTTCAGACCAAAGGTCAGAATGTGAAAAAGTGAAGATTATATGGATTAGTGTTTATATTATCTCTGCTGGAAAAGACCATCTCAGGAAAAACAGAAAATAGGATGTCAAGCAAAAACTGACACATTTTGACAATGTACACATTTTTAAAGAAGTTATGTAGAAGAGCCCCTGTAAATAAAGGCTAAATGCAAATGGTAAACTAGGAGAAAATAGTGTAACACATAACTGAGAAAGGGTCAGAATTCTGAAAATGCAGTTTTCAGAAAATGATTTTATTTTTAAATTTTTTTAATGTTTAAATGTTTATTTACTTTTGAGAGAGTGTGCGAGCAAGAGCAAGGGAGGGGCAGAGAGAGAGGAGACAGAATTCCAAGCAGACTCCACACTGTCAGAACAGAGCTCAGTGTGGGGCTTGAACCCACGAACCATGAGATCATGACTTGAGCTGAAATCAAGAGTTGGTCGCTTAACCGACTGAGTGACCCAGGTGCCCCTGGAAAATGATTAAAAAAAAGAAAGAAAGAAAGAACCTAAGGAAAATTGGTAAAGAATATGAACAGACAGTTCACAAAGAGGAGTTTATCAGCCTATTGCATTTCTTCATGAGTAGATAGGAAAAATTAAAAGATACCATTTTCCCCAATGATTATATTGGCAGAAATTGAAAAGATTTTGACCTCCACAGCATGTGGTGTGGTGTTCAGAGTTGAAAATTATTAGTGAAAGCGTCTCAACAGTACAGAATACTGTTGTACAGTAATACGAGCGTTACCTCCTTGGTACTAGATAATTGTATTCCTCAATGAAATTTAAGATTGAATTAGCTTTTTGATACCCTTACTATAGGGAACAACCAAATTCATTTATTAACCACGCCTTATCAATTGTCCACCAGCTCTTTCTCTTCCTCCCCAGCCTCACTTGGAGAGGATGTATAAGGTTCTATGTCAGGTCACTTCACTTCTTGCCTACTATTGATAAAACATCCTGTATGCTAACTTCTCTTTTTCTACCATAGTTTCAGATCGGCTTGAGGCTAATAGTTGTCCTAATTCCTGACTCACAGAATCTTTGAGCATAAGAAAATGGTGGTGGTTTTATGCCACTACGTTTTGGGCTATGCAGCATTAATAATTTGGGAAAGTTCATTATTATTTTTTAAAAGGCTAGAATCAAAGGAAAAGTATATCAGAGATAACCCAGAACTAAAAATTTTGACCAAACCAAGTGTGGTGGTAGAATAACATATACCATTTGATGGAGAATTATTGGAAAAGACTAACCAAGAATTGAAAATAAGCATGATAAATATATTTCAGAAGATTAGAAAGATATTAGCAATATATTTGACATTGATAGGATACTGCAACAAACAAATGAGTAATTTTTTTTGTTTTTTTTTTTTGTGTGTGTTTTGTTTTTGTTTTTTAAAGATTTTGTTTTTAAGCAATCTCTACACCCATCGTGGGGCTCGAACTCACAACCCTGAAGTCAAGAGTCATATACTCTACTGACTGAGCCAGCCAGATGCCCCTAAACTGTTTTTTTTAATAAGTGCCTGTGAAACAGTTACTAAAATGTGCCACATATTGAGCATAGAATAAATCTTAACAAATTTTAGAGAATTGAAAGTCTATAGATTTGACTACTGTAGAATTAAGTTTGGAACTAATTACAAACAAAGTAACTTTAAAAAATGGTAACTTGAAGATCTGGTAGTGTTTGGGCCTTAAGTGAATCACTTTGAAATAATCCATGAGTCAGGAAAGAAATGATGAAAATAGAAAACAGTTTGATGAAACAGTGGAGGTGTGACCTATCAAAACTTATGGGATACTTACAAGACATTTATAACCTAAGTACAGGTATTAGAAGAGAAGAAAGACTGAAAAATCAGTGACTTAAATATCCACCTCAAAAAGCTAAAAAAAAAAAAAAAAAATAGCAAACTTAACCCAAAGGAAATAGAAGAAGGGAAGTAATGGCAAGAGCAAAATTAATAATATAGGAAAAACCATTCAAAATGGAGAGTTTCAACAAAGTCAAAAGTTGGTTCCTTGTAAAGCATAAAAACACTGATAGACACCTGACAAGACTTAAATACAAGTCTTGACAAAGGTCTTTATTTAGACCAAGAGTGTGCAAAACTACAGCTTACAAACCAGATCTGCCCAACTGCTTGTTTTTGTATAATAATAGCTAAAAATAGTTTATACAGTTTTAAATGGTTGAAACAGGATATTTAGTGATATATGAAAATTTTATGAAATATGATTTTATTGTCCATAAATAAAGTTTTGTTTGGTATACAGTCACATTCATTTGCATACTGACTATGACTGTTTTTTTTTTTTTTTTTTTAAATTTTTTTTTTTTAACGTTTATTTATTTTTGGGATAGAGAGAGACAGAGCATGAACGGGGGAGGGGCAGAGAGAGAGAGGGAGACACAGAATCGGAAACAGGCTCCAGGCTCCGAGCCATCAGCCCAGAGCCCGACGCGGGGCTCGAACTCCCGGACCGCGAGATCGTGACCTGGCTGAAGTCGGACGCTTAACCGACTGCGCCACCCAGGCGCCCCTGACTATGACTGTTTTTAATGGATTTGAGTAGTTGTGACACAGACCACATCACCCACAGATTCTAAAATACTATCTGGTCCTTTTCAGAAAAAGTTTAAACTCTCGATGTATACTCTGTAAACTCTTACAAATCAACAAGGTAAACAGGTAAACAAAGACAGATAAACCAGTAAAAAATCAGCAAAAGACTTGAATGGCTACCTCACAGATCTTCAGGTGGTTATTAAACATTTGCAAACGTGGTTTATTATCATTAGTTTTCTGATATATGCAAATAAAAGCTACAGTGAGATACTGTTGTACTCCAGAGTGGTTAAAATTAAAGAGATTAACAACAGGAGGTGTTGGTAAGGATGAAGAACACGCTGATGTAGTGTTATTAGGACTATGCATTGATGTAATCATTTTAGAATACTGTTTGGCAGAATCTACTGAAATTGCACACAAACATATTTTACGATATGATGGTGGTATTCCTAGGAGTATACTTAACAGAAATGTGTAAATATATGCATCAAAAAAAAAAACACATGATAATGTTCTCATCAGCTTTATTCACAGTAAATAAAAACTGGGAATAATTACAACATCCATCAACAGTAGAAAAGATAAGTAGTATTTTTAATCCTACAGTGGCATATTATCATTGACAGACCACTGCTACATTCAGCAACATGGATAAATCTCACAAATACCATTGAAAGAAGGAAACAAGGCACAAAAGAACACATACTGTATGAGTCCATTTATCTTTTATTTATTTATTTTTTTTACACTTATTCATTTTTGAGAGACAGAGCACAAGCGGGGGAGGGGCAGAGAGAGAGGGAGACACAGAATCCGAAGCAGGCACCAGGCTCCGAGCTGTCAGCACAGAGCCCGATGCGGGGCTTGAACCCACAAACTGTGAGATCATGATCTGAGCCAAAGTTGGATGCTGAGCCACCCAGGCGCCCCATTTTTACAAAGTTCAAAAATAGGCAAAACTAATCAGAAATTAGGATAATGATTACTTTTGGACAAGGTAGTGACTGAATATGGGACAACAGGACCTCTGGTGTGTTCTGTTTCTTAATCTGGATGGTAATTAAAATAATTGAACATGTACTGTTAATGTGTGTCACATGAGGTTTTCTCTTTTTTATTGTTTACAGATAAGAAGTCATTATGTACAGAAAAAGTTTGGAAAATTTTATTTTGAACTTTGTCCCATAACTGAAAGTATTTTCTTTTTCAAATGGGGTAACCAGTTTATGAGAAAGAGTTGGAGATTATATACATAAATATTTATATAGTTGTTTCTATATATGGTCATACCTATCTGACTTCTGTTATTTTTTAAGAAGTTATAGCCGCAGGAAATGCCATAGTGAGTGTTAATGCAGAAAAAGGTTATAAGTTCATTATTCATCTGTTAAAAATTTCAAGTGTATTTTTTTTATCATTAACTCTTGGGATTTCTACACATGCTGTGACGTGAATTAGCCCATCATGTATTTCCTGTCATCTCAGATTGCGGATAACACCCATTGGTCATGAGTTGTTTTTTTTTTTTTTAAGAGGAATTTTTCCTTTTCTCTTACAACATTCATAACAGTCTGTGATACGCATCTCCACTCCCTCCCCCATGCACAAAAGAAGAAAATTTTCCATTTGTATCCTTGTGAGATAAATTGATAAATTCTAAATTGGCCACCTCCTTGACTTTGTCAATACTCATAATAAATGTGTCACTGAAGTTTAAATTCTACCATCTTTCTCTGAAGTCAGAGTCTAATGTCATTCTACATTTACCCTTCTACTCTGCCTGCTCTCTATCCACATCAAGACATTGATCTCCTTTTCTGCCAGTCTGCTGCTTGATTTCATTTCCCTTTAGTTCATAATGAGTTACAATATTCTGCTCTCATTTATTAGAACTCTCAGTTCTCTTGGCTTAGGATAAAATAAACTCCTTGTGGCATATTTATAAAACATTACCAGACCTGGGGCACCTGAGTGGCTCATTCAGTTGAGCGTGCGACTCTTGATTTCAGCTCAGGGCATGATCCCAGGGTCACGGGATCGAGCCCGCATCAGGCTCTGCATTGGGTGTGGAGCCTGCTTGGGATTCTCTCTCTCCCTCTCCCCAAGTCTTTCTGTCTGTCTGTCCCTCTCTCTAAAAAAGAAGGGAAAAAAACAACCAGACCCTTCATATAAAGTCAACTTTTTCTTTTTTTTTTTTTTTTAATGTTTATTTATATTAGAGAGCATGTGCATGCATGCACAGGTGAGGGAGGGGCAGAGAGAGATGGAGATAGAATCTGAAGAGGCTCTAGGCTCTGAGCTGCCATCGCAGTGTTCAGCTTGGGGCTTGAACTCACGAGCCATGAGATCATGACTTGAGCCAAAGTCTGATGCTTAACAGACTGAGCCCCCCAGGCGCCCCTAAAGTCAACTTTTTCATTGTTAACTGAGAGACACCGGAGAGTAGTTAAGAGCAGTCTTTGGACCCAGCATGCTTGGATTCCAGTCTTACTTCTTTCGCTTACAGAAATGAGAACACGGGCAAGTTATGTAACTTACCTTTGTCTTAGTTTCTTTTATCAGTTCAGTAAGTGGTTGCAAGGAATTGATTAAATAAACTTCTGGCATTCTTCCACCTGAACCTGGGATGGAAATAGAGGTCATCTTTACCAAACTGCATATTGTTTCCTGAACATACTATATTTGCTAGCTGTATTCCCCTGTAGCCTCACACCCTCAGCTAAAATTTTCTGATAGTCCTTCAAGATTAGTTCTAATCTTAACCTTGCTGTCTTTTCACAACCATTCTCTTACCCTCAGGTAATTATTATGTCTCTCTCAGTAGTTCTCTTTTTACCAGTGTTTCTTATTGATTTGTTTGTATGCCTTTTCCCACTACTGTTAGACTGGGGTCCTTATCAAACAGGGACTGGTCTTAATAATGATTTATCATAATGGATTATCAGTAAATAATTGTATGAATGAATGAAACTTTGCATTGAAATTCTGAAATGTGAAAACTAGGATGAGTTCATGTTTGTGGTTACTTTATTACCCATGTTTTCCTTTGCACCTTGTTTTTTATAGACTTGTAGTGTAAAAAATTAGGATTAAAAAAAGTCTTCTAAGGACACCTGGGTGGCCTAGTCAGTTGAGCATCTCACTCTTGATATCTGCTCAGGTTGTATTCTCACAGTCATGAGATTGAGCCCCACCTCCAGCTCAGCACTGACAGCATGGAGCCGGCTTGGGAATCTTTCTCTCACTCTCCCTCTGCCCGCTCCCCTGCTCACATGCTTTCACGCTTGCTCTCTCTCTCTCTTTCTCAAAATAAAGAAATAAACCTAAAAAATCTTATAAAAGCTTATCCTGGAGAAAGATGAATCATTACCCTAATTTATATAATTGAGGCCATAAGTGCCACGTTCATATATATAATGTTTATAAACAGTGCTTTATTGTCTTTATTGCCATTCTTGACTTTTTGATGCCTTCCATAAGCCAACATAAAACTTGAAAGGACCAAAGCCAATAAAGATGAGCTTTCTTCCAAATGGCTGCTTAAAAACACTTATATTCCTGGGTGGCTCAGTTGGTTAAGTGTCTGACTCTTGATTTTGGCTCAGGTCATGATCTTGCAGTCTGTGGGTTTGAGCCCACAGTGCTGACAGTGCGGAGCCTGCTTGGGATTCTTTCTCTCTCTGCCCCTCCTCTGCATGCATGCACGGTCTCTCACTCTATCAAAATAAATAAACTTTAAGGGAAAAAAAATCCTTTATATTCCTTATTTGCTGTTGTAGTTCAAGACTGTGTGCATTGAATCCCTTCGTCTTTACTTCCAACCCCATGAGATGCTCCAGTACTTTGTCTTGATAACACTGTATTATCCTGCTTCTCCTTTTATTTGTCCATTCCTCTGCTTTTCTTTTATGGACATCTTTTCTTCACTTCAGTGTGCTCATTAAAATATTAGTGTTCTGCAAAGTTCTGTCTTTAACCTACGCCTCTTTGTACTCCTGGCTTCTGGTATAATTGACATCGCAATAACTCCCAAATTCCTATAGCAGACCCCTTGCTTATCTTCAGACAATTCCAGTTGATGTCCTTCAACCTTTACATGTCCAAAACTGAACTGAACTTTCTTCCTTCAAAATCTTCCTCTGATTTTCTATGTATTAGTGGTGTCACTGCCCACCTCTTCACTTGTGCTTGAAACATGGGAATCATTTTTGATCATTTCAATCTTTTTTATTTCTTCTCACTTCTAATTCATTAGGTTCTTGTTGTCCTTGTCTTTACTCACCTAGTTCAAGTTCAGTTAATCTCTTTCATAGGCTGTCTTAGTATCCTAACTGGTCTTTCTTGTTCTAACCTGGTTTTCCATCAAATCAGTTTTATCAGAATGGCAGAAATGACCAAAATCCTTCCATTAAAATCTTGGAAAAATAACTGCCACAGATAAAAGTGGAACGTATAAATGAACAAGAATGAAAAGAATGCCTCTGTTGAAAAAAAGGGAAAGAGAAAATAGTCTGTTTTAAAAAACGAGATGAAAATGGAAAATTGACCTGAAAAAGTTCAACTTCGCAAATAGTAGAGAATGCAGATTAAGGTATGGGCCTTTCTTGGCCCATAGTGCCGTATATGTGCTGCTGAAGCAAGCACTTTTTTTTTTTTTTAAGAGAGAGAGAGAGAGAACACAAGTCAGGGAGAGGGGCAGAGGGGGGTGAGAGAGAGAGAGAAAGATATCGAGAGAGAAAGAATCTTAAGCAGGCTTCATGTTCAGTGTGGAGCTCAACATGGGGCTCGATCATGACTTGAGCCTGAAGTCAAGAGTCGGATGCTCAACTGACTGAGCCACTCAGGCACCCCTGTAGAGTTTTAAAATAATAATCTACTCTTGGCAAAATTGTAGTTAAGTGAGGATTCTCATACATTGCTGGTAGTAGTACACATTGGTGTAATCTTTTTGTTAAGGCAGTTTGTTAATCAAAAGTCTTAAAATTTGCACATCCTTTGGCCCACAGTTCTACTTCTAGTAATTTCTTTTAATGAAGTAATCTAGGATGTGTGCAAAGATTTATGCATAGAAATTGCAATGATACATATTTTTTGGAGTGATACATATTTAATGGAGAATTATAAACCACCTAAATGGCCAACAATAGGTGATTGATAAAATAAGTTTTGTCCTATCCATATATCAGAACACTGTGCATGTAACAAAAATCATATTTTATAAGACTATTAAGTGGCAAGATCATATGGTTTGAATACATTAAATAATATTTGTGTCATAGTTACGGTATAAATTGGGTCATACCTTTGACTTTCATTTACAAATTACCACAATTAGCAAGAAGCCTTAAATGTCTTCCTTTTGAGGTCTCATATGTAATTTTCAGAATATTGGATGTTTACTTATCTTGATGTGGTCATTTTTCTTCTAAATGCCAAGCAGAGAGAGAACTAGAGTCTGAGTCTGATCAGTTCCAGTATTGCCATTGCTTCTTGTTTTTTTTTTTTTTTTTTTAATTTTTTAACGTTTATTTATTTTTTGAAAGCAGACACAGAGCACAAGCAGGGGAGGGGCAGAGAGAGAGACACAGAATCCAAAGCAGGCTCCAGGCTCTGAACTGATAGCACAGAGCCCGACGTGGGGCTCAAACCCACGAACTGTGAGGTCATGACCTGAGCTGAAATCGGCTGCTTAACCCACTAAGCCACCCAGGTGCCCTGTTTCTTCTTCTTTTTTTTTTTTAACGTTTATTTATTTTTGAGAGAGAGAAAATGAACGAACAGGGGAGGGGCAGATAGGGAGAGGTCAGCTGAGCTGTCAGCACAGAGCCTGATGAGGGGCTGGAAGATCATGCATGCAAGATCATGACCTGAGCATAGTGTCTGACGCTTAACCAACTTAGCCACCCAGGCGCCCCTAATATTGCCATTGCTTCTTAAGGTATTATAGCTAGCTAGCTTCTTAGAAACCCCATGTGTTTCTTTTCTTTGTGCTGTTCCTTCTGTGTAGTTTTCCTCTTTTTACCCTCTTGCCTGGCTTTTCTCAGAAATCTCTGAAACTCTTGCTCCCATTTACTCCCTTTGTTTGCGTGGGCCCATTTTCTCTTACTTCTTCCATTACATATTCTGATTTTGCATATATACCTTGCATATATCTTCCTCACTTGTTACATTTAAGTTTCTTTTTTTCAGTTTGTGTATGTTTCTTTCTTGCCAGTTCCTTGAAGACAGGTCTGCATCAGTTTCAATTTTTTGATCCATAACACCTAAATATAGTGTCTGACACTACATTTTTAAAAAATGTTTATTTATTTATCTTGAGAGAGAGAGAGCGAGTGTGTGAGCCAGGGAGAGGGGCAGCGGAGATAGAATCCCAAGCAGGCTCCACACAGCCAGCATGGAGCCTAATGTGGGGTTCAATCTCATGACTTGAGGTAAAATTGAGAGTCAGCCTCCCAACCAGCTGAGCCACCCAGATGCCCTCAACACATTTTTTTTAACAGCAAATGGGTAAGATACTTGGACATTTTTATAATATGCAATCTATATCCAGAATTTTTTTATAATTTCACTTTATAGATGTTCCATTTTTGAAGCCATTGCTGTAAGTCAGAAATTATTTTATAATCTTTATTGGGACCTGAATCTCTTTGAATTGGTTTGCAGTTCTTACATTTTTATCATACCAGTGGTCATGTTAGCTTTCAGGTAAATCCCGTATTTTACAAGCTTGAAATAATTTTCTAATAGTTATGTAAATTTATTCTGAAGTACAACAGCCTCATTTCCATGGTAACTAACCACCTTCAGGAGATAACCTGCAGGTATAATAGAAGAGATGAGGAATATCCACATGAAATAAAATGAAATATGATGTAAATTTAGAAGCTAGATTTATGTGGAATACAGATGCATGTTTCAGACCACGAAAATACTACAAAATAGAAGAGCCATTCATATGTCAAAAGATCCTGCCTGTTTTGCTGTTTGTGCATTAGTCAAAGTGCAACATGACAAGAAGAATTCAACTCTGTTGTGCTTTTATGTTACCAAATGACCCTAATTAGGAGGAAGCTTTGTGGGACAAATAAGCAGGAATCGTGGTATACAAATAGATCCCTGGTTTCTATAAGATCACTACGAGATCAGGGACACCTGGGTGGCTCATTTGGTTAAGCGTCTGACTTTGGCTCAGGTCATGATCTCACAGTTTGTGAGTTTGAGCCCGTATTGGGCTCCGCGCTGGTGGCGTGGAGCCTGCTTGGGATACTCTCTCTCCCTCTCTCTCTGCCCCTTCCCCGCTTGCACTCTCTCTTTATCTCAAAACAAGTAAGTAAACTTAAAAAATAAATACATACATACATACATACATACATACCACTTAAGAGACCAGCATTACCTCATAGAAGGAATATGATATGATGAAAAGAGCTTTGTTTTTGGAGGCATGTCCCTGTTTCCCAGTCTCTGGCCATGTCACCTTGGCAAATTAGTCAGTTACTTGAGCCCCATTTTTCTTATTTGTAAAATGGAGATGAGAATGCCTTCTTTTTGGTGATGAAGTAAAGAAGATGCAAATACAGTGCCTGGTGCTTTGTGGGCATTTAGTGAGTTGCCTCCACTAATGTCCCTGGGGTTTAAAGACTCTTTCCTTTCTATCCAAATCGTCTTTACTTGATTCTTTCTTTGATTTCTTTTTTGTCTATTTACCTAGATTCTACTTCCTCCATAGATTATTCAAATGGACATCTCAGATGACTTTCTGTTTTGGTTTTGTCCCATTCCACAACCATCAGATACCATTGGCTCCACATTTTGTTATCTGTGAGCCAGGCCAGTGGCACTCCACTCTTAAGCCCAATTTAGCTTCTTAGGCTCTCTTGCTTATCTACCCTGGCAGATTGGACAAAATATTAGTATACACTTTTTATTGTTTGTTTAAAGAACATAAGAATTGCAGTATTTGGGCAAAGTCATTTAGCTTACTCTGGGTCTCTTATTCATTAGTTTTAGCTATCTTTTCTTGAATCTGTTATACATTCAGTCTTTTCGAGTGAATGTATTCCATATAGCATTTACTGTCTTACTAGCTATATTTCTTTTACTTCGAAGGGTGCTATTGAATTTACCAGATTTGGTAAAGAGATCCATGCCAAGAAGAATTTTAGTAATTTCAGTTGTATTGGCAATAAGCCTCTCATTAAATATATTGAATCTCCTAAACTTCCCATTCTCTTAATTTTAGTTGTTTTTCTCTTTCTTCATTAAAGACGTAGTAGCTGGAATTAGGCACGACAGGAAAAGTGGAACAACTTGGTGAATTAAAAAATGCCACCTTCTACTAAAAATTGAACTCTCGGAAGCTCCAGAATGGTCAATAGAAAGATACCTCCTAGTTAGAAGAATATGTAGGGCAAGTTTCTTCTTCATTGCAGATTTCTTCCGTGTTTATCCACTCCCACCCCCCATCATTAAGTGTTTATTGTTGACACCTTCAGGTGAACCCAGTTTATGCACAGGAAAGGAATCTTACCCCAACCAGAATATCTTATCAATACGGCACAGTTATCCTCAGTGTATCTGAAAGCTAACTTCCCTGCAGTGATATAAATTGTGAGAATAACTTGACAGCTTAAATGAAATTAAATCTGTTCTGCATTTTCCCCAATCCCCATTGTAATGGATAATGAGCACTTTATTGGTCTTTTTGTCCAGAGAAATTTCTGAAGGTGAGATCATGTCAGTGCTCTTCAAACTTTTTGGAGGTGGGAGGATGGAGGGAACTCAAGGAAGATTTACTTTCTAAGCAAGAAACTTAAAATAGGTAAACATGGAACTTCTCTAATGGAAGCTAAATAGGAAGGGGATAGTCTCCACCCCACATCTCCTCCATTCTTTGTGTTAGTATTTTTCTTGTCCGTGATTACAAATACAGCGTTTCAATGACCATCTTAAAAGTAATATCAAAGTGGGCGGCTGGGTGGGTCAGTCAGTTAAGCATCTGACTTCAGCTCAGGTCATGATCTTGCAGTCCATGGGTTCGAGCCCCGTGTCATGCTCTGTGCTGACAGCTCAGTCTGGAGCCTGCTTTGGATTCTGTGTCTCCACTCTGCCCCTCCCTCGCTTGCGCTCTGTCTCCCTCTCTCTCAAAAATAAATAAACATTTTTTTAAAAAGTGTTATCAAAGATATTTTTCAAGCAATATTTATTCAGTACTTCAAGTTAGGCATAGGGCAGAATCTAGTGTTACTGGAGATAGAATGGCAAATGGGTTGCAGTCTTCATCCTCAAGGGTACAATAGGTGACACAGTGAAGTCATTAGGCATTTCTAGCCCAGGGTGATAAAAGCTGCGATATTATGTGTCAGCTTTGTCTCTGACACTCATTCTTGTCTAGTTGATTTCAGTGACTCTTGCTCAGAAAGTAGAAGAAAAAACATGACACTAGATGTTTTTAACAGATGAATCTAATTGCTTGAATTCTTGACGTCACATTGTGAATCAGAAATGGACAATCAGTCCAGACTTTAAGCATTGTTTTTTTTTTTTTTTTTTTTTTTTTTAACAACATGGATGGGGCCTCAGGGTATTTTGCTAAGTGGAATAAGTCAGAGAAAGACAAATACCGTATGATCTCATTGATACATGGAATCTAAAAAAACAAGACAAAACAAAACAAACCATCAACAACAGAAAAACCTGAATTCATAGATACAGAGAATATCTAGATTGGTAGTTGTCAGAGGTGGGGTGTGTGTGTTTGTGAAATGGGTGAAGGTCATTGGTACTTGTTTATGTGAGGCTTCTTTCACCAAGCATAACATTTAAAATTCTTTCACATTGTTGCATGCAGTAGGAGTCTGTGTCTTTTTGTTGATAAGGAGTATACCTGTTGTGGCTGATCTTTCCCCAGAGTGGTTGTACCAGTTAATATTCCTGCCAACAGTGTATGTGAGTTCTCTTTGCTCCGCATCTTAGCCAGCAGTCTTTTTAATTGTAGTCATCCTGGTGGATGTGAAATGGTATCTCTCTCGCTTTAATTTGCATTTCCCTGATGATTAATGATGTTGAGTAGTTTACCATCTGCTTGTTGGTCATTTTTGTATCTTCCTTTGTGAAATTTCTAAGTTTTTTAGAGTATTGATTTTGTATGTAGGTGATGCATCTTATTTATTGGTACCTGAAAGATGTGGGAAATAGAAAAGTTAAAATTTTTTTTTAAATTTTTTCTTATTTAAAAAAATTTTTTTAATGTTTATTTTTGAGAGAGAGAGACCGAGCAGAGCATGAGCAGGGGAGGGGCAGAGAGAGAGGGAGGCACAGGATCTGAAGCAGGCTCCAGGCTCTGAGCTGTCAGCACAGAGCCCAATACGGGGCTCGAACCCGTGACCTGCGAGATCATGACCTGAGCTGAAGTCAGATACTTAACTGACTGAGCCACCCAGGTGCCCCCTAAAATATTTAACAATATTAATTTCAGGTCTTTGCTTTATATGTCTTTAGAAAAGTTGAATTTTAGCTATCACTACTACTTCTATTATTTTTGGATTTGGAATTTTTCTCAGTATAGCTGTTTGAATTTCTCTGGAAGAAGCAAAAGAATAATGTCAAATGTGCTATGAAATATCTGTAAATTCCAATTCAATTCCAATTATGTTTGCCTCTGTAAACTATTTCATAATACCTGTACCTTGAGTAAATAATTAAATTGGCCTAGTATATTAGTCTTCATCTAATTATAAGTATTTTAAAAAAACCTAATTATCAAACCTAATCCTCACATTAGCAGAGGTAAAATACCATTTTCCCAAAACCCTTGAGAATTTTTTTAAAGTGTATTTATTTATTTTGAGAGAGAGAGAGAGAGAAGAGGAGAGAAGAGACAAGAAGAGAAGAGAGAAAGGGGGAGAGAGAGAGAGAGAGAGAGAGAAAGAGAAAGAAAATGAATCCCAAGCAGGCTCCTCACTGTCAGTGCGAAGTCCGACCTGGGGCTCGAAGTCACGAACTGTGAGATCATGACCCAAGCCAAAATCAAGATTTAGAAGCTCAACTGACTGAGCCACCTGCGTGCCCCAGAGAATTTTTTATTTCTATACTTGTGAAGTAAATTATTTGTGAAGCATTGACCTTGAGCTCTAGATTAAAGGGAGCTGTAGAACATACACTACATCACACTAGTGTGTTCAAGTGAGAAAGTAGTAATAGCAAGTGCATTGGCCAGAGCTCTTATCGTCTGCCCTTCTCAGGGGATCGTAAGGACTAATTTCCAGTGATTGTGTAACAGAATTATACCTATCAATGCATTTTACATTTTGAGGCTCTAAAGGGATTTAATAGAGAAAGCACATGTTATCATATTTGACTCATAAATGATGCTCCACAAAATTTAGTTTCCTTTTCACTTATAAAACCCTAGAGGGGCTATTGTTACTAATCTACTGATTGATAAAGCTTCCATAAGTCCCCAAATTACATTTTCCTCTTAAACCTTTTTCTTGGGATACTGAAAATTGTTGCTGCTGAATTTTTAAAAAAATTGTAACAAGACAGTGGAATTATGAGACATTTTTATGTGCCAAGAACTTTTATCATATTGGAAATATCAAGCACCTTTTATTTTATTCATAAAATATAATCTATACTTTATCACATTTACATTGTATGAGTATACCTGGCAAATTCCTTAAATGCCTTTTGTATTAGCAGAGTTTTCACATGCATATGTCTTATTTCCTTTCAAGGAAAAGTAATTTCCCTAAAGTCACAAAGTGCACTTGAAGGCAAAGCTAGCAGTAAAAGCCTGGAACTTCTTATTCCTAGTGTGTTCTCTTCAAGCAGTGTATACTACTTCATGAGGGTCTTTATTCTCTCCCAGTGCTTTTTAAACATTTTTAACTACTACAAATAGTAAGAAATACATTTTATGCCACAACTCAATATATATATTGGATCCTACACCTTTCTATTGATCTATATCTATTACGTAGACAGGTTATAGATATAGGTAAATACAGATATATCTGTCTCTGAAGCAAACATTTTACGAAACAGTAACTACTCACACTATGTAAGATGCACTGTTTTCTGTTCACCCCATCCTCTCTTCCTGTTCCGTATTTTTAAACATTGATGTCACGAAACATCAAAGGAAGGGTCAGCTAACAAAGTAGTAGTGGGCGAGTCCACTCTGATGGGAAGGAGGCTTGTATCACTGACATTGTGGAGAATTGCTGGCACATGGTGGTAATAAAAAGCAGACCAACTTTAACTTTACGTTGGTTTGATTATTGTTTTTAACCTCTACAGACTGTCCTTTCTCAGTTTCTGCACCAGAGTTGACTATGCCCACTGGACTGCCCTAGGTACACCAGTGGGTCAACGGTTTGAAAAACAGATATTCTGCTTTGTACTAAACTGCCGAAGCTTGTGATTTACTGAACTTCTACAAGAACTAAAATGCTTATTTTCAGCTGCTGTGTAGAATTTTCAAATAAATATATTCTTATTTGCATATGGACAAAGGAAGCAAGGATTTTTCTAAGCTAGGCCAATTTGGAGAATTTTCATGAGTAGTAAAGAATGAAAAATATGCCAGTAGCAGTTTGATAAATCAGGAACATGTTTAAGAACAAGCTTTTCATCTTTGGAGATGAGGAATTCGTTCACAATAAGCTTAATGATCATTTACTGGGTTTGATTGGATTATTCTTCAGCAAACTGTATTCACTCATTCAAGGTTTCTGTAATGAGATTATAAAATTATTTCTCCAGAATGTAAATTGATATTACAAAAATAATTTCATCACTTTTTTAGATTATAAGAAATAATCGATATTATATATTCCCTCTGTAAAACCAAAAGAAATCTGGAAAGTTAAGAAAAATAAGTCACTTATAATTTCATCACCCACAAATAGCATTGTGGTTAACATTTTAGTTTATATATATTTATAAATTTATTTAGTTTATATATTTATTTTAGTTTATATATATTGGTGAAATATATTAAGTCATCAATAAATCCATGTTTCTTAAAATATGAAATGATACCATTAATTCTGATTTTGGCATGTTTTTATTGGGTATCATGGTCACATCTTTCTGTGTCAGGACACACAAATGTACATTGTATATAGTGGTTTACAGCAGTCAGTAAACTTTTCTTAAAGGACTGGATAATAAGTGTTTTAGTCTCATGCACCTTTTGGTCCCTGTCACAAGTACTCATTTTTGCCATTGTAGTAGAAAAACAGCTGTAGACTCTACCTAAACTAATGAGCATGACTGTATTCCAGTAAAACTTTATTTGTAAAAAGGGAACATACTTTGCTGACCCCTGTGATAACAGTATTCCAGTGTTTGCATGTGTTTATCCAGGTTTTTAATAAATATTTAGGTGGCTTCTAGTGTTTTGCTATGGTAAATTACACTGCTATAAACGTACATATCCACTTGTACACTTTATCTTTTTATGATTATTCCTAGGACTATTATTGCTAAAATAAAAGGTATTCATGTTTTAAATATTGATACATCTTGCCAGGTTGCCATTCAGAAAGGTGGTATCACTCTGTTTACTCCCTAGTAGTGGATTTTTAATTCAGAAGAGATTTGACATCTTTCAGATTTTTTTTGACTTTTTATTTTCTTTAATTGTCCATTCTTAATGGACAGTGTTTGGATTATCTTTTATTGACTTGTAGAATTTTTTAATGTATTCTGAATACCAATTCTTTGACATATGAATTACAAATAATTTATTCAAATATTTCACCTGTATTTTTTTAACAGCTGCATTGAAATATAATTGACATCAATGTACTGCATACATTTACAGTGTACAGTTTGATAAATTTTAGGTTTACATGCATGAAACAATGACCAAGATCTAGATAATTAACTTATTCATTACTCCCCAAATTTTCTGATGCCTCTTGGCACTCCCACCTGCCCTTCACACACCCCTTATCTCTAAGTAACCAGTAATCTACTTTCTGTCTTTATAGATTAGTTTATATTTTCTGGAATTTCACATACATGGAATTGCATAGCATACACTCTGTTTTTGTCTTATTTCTTTCAGCATACTTATTTGAAAGCAGCCATGTGATTGTATCAGTGGTTTGTTCCTTTTTTTGCTGAGTAGTATTCTAATGTATGAATATACCATAATTGTTTATTCATTTTGATGGACATATGAGTTGTTTCCAATTTTTAGCAACTTAAAACTGCTATGAACATTCCTGTAATTTGTCTTTTAATTTTAAAGTGTATTTTATCATACAGAGAATTTTTATTTCTTTGTAGTCAACTATGTTGGAATTTTTCCTTTTGGAATTATATCTTGCTCCCCCTTATTCAAAAACATTCTTTCCCATTTTCTTCTATTGCTTTGTAGTTTATTTTTACTTTTTGATTTTTGATCCATCTGGAGTTTTTCTTTTGTTTTGGTGGTTTTTGTGGGGATTTTTTTGCTATATGGTAATATTTCCCCAAATGGATTACGTGTTTCCCCACCACTGTTCTTCCTCCCCCCCCTAGTTATTTGAAATATCACACTTTATAATCCAGATTTCCAAATTGTGTAGGTCTTATTTCTAGACTCTGTTTTATTGATAAATTTGTCTATTCCTACATCAATACTGTACTGTCTCAGTTATTGTTTAGATATTTTGTTAAGAGGATCCCCTCTCATTGTTATTCACAAAAAAATTATTTTTCTCAACATTTTTTCATCTAGATGTACTGTGGAATCAGCTTGTCAAATATTCTTAAAATTTTTCTTGGGATATTAAATGGCATTTTATTGAATTTGTAGATTGACTTTAAAAGAGTTATGGGGGGCGCCTGGGTCGCTCAGTTGGTTAAGCGTCCGACTTCGGGTCATGATCTCGCGGTCCGTGGGTTCGAGCCCTGCGTCGGGCTCTGGGCTGACAGCTCAGAGCCTGGAGCCTGCTTCCGATTCTGTGTCTCCCTGTCTTTCTGCCCCTCCCCTGTTCATGCTCTGTCTCTCTCTGTCTCAAAAATAAATAAATGTTAAAAAAACTAAAAAAAAAATAAAAATAAAAGAGTTATGGTTGACCTTTTGACACAAGCATGTCTGCCTAGCCAGGTGTATGCATGTCTCTCCACTTTTATTATTTTTAACTCAACGTTTTTAATAGGTAAGGTAGATAGAAGATACAAAACGATATATAATGAAATATTACCTAGTGTCCTACCCCCTTTACAGAAGCAACCACTACTATTAATTTCTTTTGGGGGCGCCTGGGTGGCGCAGTCGGTTAAGCGTCCGACTTCAGCCAGGTCACGATCTCGCGGTCCGTGAGTTCGAGCCCCGCGTCGGGCTCTGTGCTGACTGCTCAGAGCCTGGAGCCTGTTTCCGATTCTGTGTCTCCCTCTCTCTCTGCCCCTCCCCCGTTCATGCTCTGTCTCTCTCTGTCCCAAAAATAAATAAACGTTGAAAAAAAAAAATTAAAAAAAAAAAATTTCTTTTGTATCCTTCCAGAGATATTCTGTGCCTATTCAAGCCAATATGTTAGTAGAAGTAGCATTAAATGTAACAAGCAGATCTAGCTTCTGTGGGGCCTGGAGTGAAAACTAAGGCCTTCTGGAAGAAAATGAGTATCAAATTAGGTGCAAAATGAGTATTTACGATGAGAAAAGAAACCACAACAGATACTTTTTTAAAAGAACTGATAAAAGTACAAACAAGGCAAAAATCCAGAAAAATAACACTTCTTTTTTACTGTCTTCTATACACTTACATAATATTTGTTTTGCCTGTATTTTATTTGGTTGTCTCCTCTTATAACAGTGATTTTTTTCAAGTCATTCTCTGTGAGAACAGAAAGTTCATTTGGTCTTTTTCCTCCAGTGTTTAGAATTTGGCCATGTGATAGGACTCTGCACCTTTGTGTCTCAGCTATTTAATTATTTTTGTAGCATGAATTAGTTTTTAATTTACCTTTTCTTGGTTGTATAAGAATATGAGTGACATTGAAAAGCTTGTTAATCATTTTTTTTTGTTAGCTTACAAAAATTTATTTCGCTTTTCAGTTTATTTGGTTTTTGTTTTTCTTTTTTAAATTATGTAAGTAACAGGGGTGCCTAGGTGGCTTAGTCGGTTAAGCATCCAACTTTGGCTCAGGTCATGGTCTCAAGGTTCATGAGTTTGAGTCCCACGTCGGGCTCTGTGCTGACAGCTCAGAGCCTGCAGCCTGCATTGGATTCTGTGTCTCCCTCTCTTTCTGCCCCTCCCCTACTTACACTCTCTCTCTCTCTCAAAAATAAATAAACATTAAAAAAAATTAAATTATATAAGTAGTATAATGTTATTAAAGGATCAAACTGTATCCACAAAGTAAATCTTCTGCATTTCTCCTTTCCCATTCCCACCCTGTTTCTCAGAGGTAACCTTTGCCATTAGTTTAGTATATATATACTTATGGATGTTTTTAGAAAGCATTTGTGTACATGTACATCTAGAAATATATTGGGGTTTTTTTTGTTAACAAATAGGATCATACCATCTGTGTTGCTCTGCAAATTGCTTTTTGACTTAAGCTTTAGTTTTTTCATGTTTGTACATATAAGACTGTATCAGTATATAAATTCTTGAAAGCAGTGCTTATCAAACTTTCAATGTGCATGCAAGTCACCTAAAGATCTTGTTAAAATGCCAATACTGATTCAGACAGAGGGTTTAGAGTAGGGTACAGAGGCTGTGTTTCTGTTTTTTTTTTAATTTTTAACATTTATTTATTTTTGAGACAGAGACAGAACATGAACGGGGGAGGGTCAGAGAGAGAGGGAGACACAGAATCCAAAGCAGGCTCTAAGCTCTGAGCTGTTGGCACAGAGCCCGACACGGGGCTTGAACTCACGGACCATGAAATCATGACCTGAGCCGAAGTCAGATGCTCAACTGACTGAGCCACCCCAGCGCCCCTGGAGGCTGTGTTTCTAATAAACTCCCAAATGATGCCAATGCTGATGTTCCTTATACTTTGAGTAGGAAGACTGTAGTATACTTTAACTAGATGTGCCATAGTTTAATTATCATCCACTTGATTACATTATTGTCCTGCCCCCCCCCCCAAATAGTACAGCAATGCACATTGAAATTTCTCCATGAGAGGGATTTTCTTGAATGTTCTAAATAGACAGTCATTGCCATGGTGTACTGGGGAGAGGGGAGTGGCAGGGAGAGATTTTTCCAACCCCACCCCTATATTTATATTTCTTTTCTTTTTCTTATTTCATTACATTATTAGAACTTCCAGGAGCGTGTTGAATAGTCTCATTGATAGTGATTCTCTGACAGGAGTATAAAGCTGATACAGCCATTGGTAATATGTATAAAGTCTTTAAATAGGAAAACACCATGACCTAGTTATTCCTTTTAGGAATCTAGTCTTTTGAAACTCTTTGACATGTGTGCAAAGATCTGTGTATAAGGATGTGTATTAAAGCATTACTGGTAAAATAAATTATGGTGTAGTCAGACTGTGGACCACTGTGCTGCTGTCAAAAAAGAGATGGTCATATAAACTGATAAGTGAGAGAAACCCAGGTTGCCAAAGAGTATTTATTGGCTGATCCATTCTATATTTTAAAGTGTCTGTGTGTGTGTGTGTGTGTGTGTGTGTGTGTGTGAGAGAGAGAGAGAGAGAGAGAGAGAGAGAGAGAGAGAGAGAGGGAGGCAGGCAGGCAGGTGTGTTTGGAATACATAGAAAAAAGTTTGGGAAGCTTACCCACCAAAAATAGTGTTTATCTCTGGGGAAGATATGATAATTGACAGGTAGTTTGGGGCTTGGTATAGAGAAGGATTTTTTGTTTTCTGTTCTCTGTTTCTTTCTTTCTTTTTTTTTTTTTTGTATTGTTTACTCTTTCTATATTGACTACTTATTCAGCTTCTAAAATTAGAAAATGAGGAAAGTAGAGAGAAGGAGAAAAGAAAACAAAGACACTCTCAGCAGATAGAACTAGCTGAAAGAATAGGGAGAAGGGGGGAACAGACAAATCCAAACCAGTAGTCAGTAAAATTTTCTTAAATAGTCTGTGAACCTAGAAAAAGTCAAATGGTTCAAAAACGTATATGGTGCAATAAAATAGCACCTCACACCAATTAGGATGGCTACTCTCAAAACAAAACAAAACAAAACAAAACAGAAAATAACAAGTGTAGGCCAGGATGTGGAGAAATTGATTGGAACTCTTCTCTACGATTAATGGGAATGTGTAGCCATTGTCAAGAACAGTATGGTGGTTCCTCAATAAATTAAAAATAGAATTACCATATGATCCATCAGTTCCACTTTTGGATATATATTCAAAAAGAATTGAAAGCACGGTCTCCTGGGTTAACTGTACATTCATGTTCGTAGCAGCGTTATTCAGAATAGCTAAAATGTTAGAAGCAACCCAGTTGTTGCAGATGAGTGGACAAGCAAAACATGATATGTACATACAATGGAATGTTATTCAGCCTTGTGAAGGAGGGAAGTTCTGACGCATGCTTTGTGACATGGATGCACGTTGACAGTATGCTAAGACAAAATATGATTCAATTCATGTGAAGTGCTTAGAGTAGTCAGAAGCAGAGAGACAGAAAGTAGAAGGGTGGTTGCCAGTGGCTGGTAGGAAGAGAAGGAAAGGGGTGTTACTGTTTAATGGGTATAGAGTTTCAGTTTTACAAGATGAAAAGAGTTCTGGAGATAGATTATGCCGATGGTTGCCCAGCAGTGTAAATGTACTTAATACCACTGAACTGTATACTTAAAAATGGTTTAGATTGGGGGCGCCTGGGTGGCTCAGTCGGTTGAGAGTCCGACTTCGGCTCAGGTCATGATCTCGCAGTTGACAAGTTCGAGCCCTGCATTGGGCTCTGTGCTGACAGCTCGGAGCCTGGAGCCTGCTTCGGATTCTGTGTCTCCCTCTCTCTCTGCCTCCCCCCCCACTCATGCTCTGTCTCTGTCTCAAAAATAAAGATAAACATTAAAAAAAATTTTTTTTAAACTTTAAAATGGTTTAGATTGTACATTTTCTGTAATGTGTATTTTACCACAGTTTTAAAAATCAAGGGGAAGAGTATATGGCAACAAGTCACTGTTCATCTTTCTTCATTTGCCAGTTTCCCAGTTATCCTCTTGAGAGGTAACCACTGGACCAATTTTTTATGTATTCTTCACTGCATCGGTAGTTAGTCATATCTCTCTCTATTTGAACTCCCATCTATATAACACTTATTAAGCATGTCTTTATCGTCATTCTCCTTCACAGCATCCTTTAAAATGTTTTTTTAACTCAGTAGTTGCTTATTGAATATTTGTTTGATGAGTGAGCAAATGAATGAATTCAATGGTTCCAGCAGGCACAAAAATTGGGGAGCTCTCTGTCTATATAAATTGTGATAATGTATGTAGTTATCTCCTTGAGTGACTGACCCCTAACACAGGGTTCTCACACTTTACCATGGTTGAGAGTAATTTCAGAGAGCTTGTTAAAATGTGGATTTTGTGGCCTCATCTTTTGCAGTTCTCAAGTATGTGGTAGTGTGAGGCCAACACTCAGTATTTTTCTCAGGCCCAATACAGAACTTTGTGTAACTCTTCAAATAGTCTGTGGATCTCACTTGGAGAAACCTTATCCTAAGTTATTTGTATGCTGCTACAAGGCTGAAAGCAGAGAATTGACAAATTGAGTACAGCTATTAAGGGAGCATTTCTATCTAATGTACTTATAGTGCCAAGCGAAAGTAATCAACCTTGAGGCCCTCGTACCTTTGTTGGGGTGTGGTACACAGCTGATGTTCATCATGGCAATATTGTGACACCATGCAAAGATTAAGTATGTCCCAGTCTTATGAAGGAAGGGGAGCTTATGTTTAGTAAAGATTTTTGAGAATTCTTAAAAAATAATTACTTGTAGAGCACAGTTTCTCAAGTTTAAGACATATAAGGACCGTAAGACCCAAAGTTTGAGTAACATTGCATTGGGATTGAATTCTGCCATTACAGAGCCAACTGGTAAACATGAATGTGAGTGCTGAAATAACATGCTTATTAAATTTTTACATTATCATAAACATTTAAAATTCATGCAGAAAATTCACAGATAGCAAAGAATAAATTTATGAATTCTTGTTGGAGAAACAATGGTATGAAACATTGAATCTGTGAAAAACTTGAGAATCCTTGAGAAAAATTCTTATCTGAGCATCTTCTGCTGATTAATGGAAGTTTTAGAATTCAAATAACCATTCATGCTGACAAATAGACATTGAGCATCTGTTTGGGTTTTCAATGGTAAATAGGGCAGTGATAGCCAAGATAGCCAATGGTAAATAGGTCTGCTGGGTTTTCAATGGTAAATAGGGCAGTGATAGCCAAGAATTGGGGGAGAAGTAGATCAGGAAATGTTTTTAGTTAAGATCCTAAGGACAACTGAGTACCTGTTAGATAACTTGAGGGGGGAGAATTAAGGAAATGTGATGAAGCTGGAGGCGTGGGGAAGGAAGGAGACAAAATTTCAAGGTCATATGGCAACTTTGTCACAATGTTGCTCCATAGTTATAATTTCCTCCTGGAGAGTAAGGAAAACCTATTCACTTTCTTTGGAAGGAGAGGCTTTCTTGAGAAATGTTGGAGAGCTCTAATGTATTTTTGCTTTGTTAGTTGAGACAGTACTTAAAGCAGACTTGTTGATTAGATTGCCAAATGACATCCTCAAGGAATTTAAGCCTGTTAAAATGCTTGGGTTTTATTTGTTGGGGGGTTTTTTTGTTGTTTTTTTTAAGGACTTACATGTAATTTTGTGAATAATTGAAAAGAAGCTTAAGAACAGCAAGTGTGCAGTTTAAGTAAAATGGACAGAATTGATTTATTTCTCTACTTAAAGAGCTTTTTAGGAATTCCAATGCTTAAACCTTTAAAATGCAACAATAGAAATTCCAACAATTCAGAGGTAATGTAAATGAAAACTGTTATAATCTTCCAAATAAGAGCATAATAAAGTAACCTTGAAACATTGCTGTTGGCCCTACATTGTTTTCTGTTTGAATTGAGTGGTAATTTCCAACGTTGCAAAACAGCGATGGAATTAAGTGATGTTTCCAGCAAAAGAATTTTGCAAGTATAATATGTTTTAGTATTAAATTCTACTTGTGCATTTAGCAATTAAAATTATTCTTGTAATGATGATGGCATTAGAAGTGATAGGGAGCTGTCAAAGAGAATTTGAAGCTTAATTATCTCTTTGGTAACAAAATGCATAATCTTCCATTACGACGCTTATTTTCTTATGGTAATTGACTCATTTGCTCTCTGGTTATCAATTTAACTTCCCAACCACAAACATCTGCTCTTACATTGTGTTTAATTGGTGTGAATACTATCTACAGAGAAGTTAAAATCCAGAGCACATTTTAAAGGCTATATTTTGTAATTCATGAAAGGGAAAAAGTAAATGATGAATTGAACATTGTGATAATTTTTTTCTAATAGTCTTTGAATGTCTGTTTACTAAAAATGCATGCTAAAATCATATTAATTGGGATTTTTTGAAGAGGATTTTGCTGTGTTTTCCAGAATTACTTACTCTGCCTTATGGGGAGTCTCAGTCCTTGAGACTCAAGAAATACATCATTTCCTCAGAAACATGATACCCTAGTAGTTAAGATTGCAGGCTTTAAAGGTAGACAAAGATTGTTCAGTGTGTTACTGATGAGGTTTTGGGGTGACGATGGGGTGGTCCAGAGCTGACGGCCAAGAATTCTTGAAGATGTCTTTGATGCAAAAAGGTGATTTTATTAAAGCACCGGGACAGGACCTGTGGGCAGAAGGAGCTGCACTGTGGTTGTGAAGAATGGCTGGTTTTATACTGTGGAGTTGGGGAGGTAAAGGCATCTGGGAGGCCTCCAGAGGGACTTTGACATGCTAAAGAGGACTCTTAAAATTGAGGCATTGCTATTATCAAGCTGGTTGTTTCCCCCCTAGTAAGGCATTAACATTGTGACAGCAGAGGATTCCTGGAGAAATGTTATACTCTGTATTTGCCTCAAGTATTTGTCAATGGGCTGCAGGTTATAAGGGAATTTAATTTTACCTGCTATTTCCTTCTTGCCTGTGTTCCCTACATCACTATGGAAGGGTGATGTTAGAGTTCCAGGAAACTGAGTCTACAGTTTCTGGAGATCAGGTTATTGATAAGATTGCCTTTTTCTTGTAATTTACTAAGATATTTGCAAACTGATGGAGACTCCTGTATGACTGTGATCTCTATCAGTTGGCCATTTGTTTTGTTTCCTTTCCTTTGTTCTTGGGCAACAAGGAGTGCCTGAGGAGTATCACATGTATCCCACCGTGGGGTAAGGGGGTGGTCTGCTAGCTTGTACTTTGTCCTTAGCCACTTCCTCGTTACTATTTAGTCTAAAGAAGAGGGTGGGGACAAATTGTGTGTGTTTGCTTATAAGTTTTAAAATGGGAGGCTAAACCTTAAAAAAATTTTTTTAATGGGTACCTATAGGGGAGAGAGAGAACAGGGGGAGAAAGCAGGGGTAGAAGCAAGACTTGTTTGAGTATACCTTCCTTTTGTAGATTTTACGAAGTAATTTCAGAAAGGGGAAAGTAGAATGAAACAAATGACTCCAAATGTGTATCTAGTTGGTAGTGTAGCCACACAGAAAGTTACAATTCCAAGTAAAAGTTATTACAGGGGTGCCTGGGTGGCTCAGTTTAGGTCATGACCTCACAGGTTTGTGGGATTGAGCCCCAAGTGGAGTTCTACACTGGCAGCATGGAGACCACTTGGGATTCATTCTCTCTCTTTCTCTCAAATAAAGATTTAAAAAAAAGAAAGTTATTATTACAAATAAATGTAAAATGCCAATTGGACCATATATATCTAATGGGATATATGCTGAGGACAAAAAAGACTACAAAAATCTTGAGCTGCTTTCTGGTATTATATTGTTGGTGGAAACATTGGTATCATTATTCTGAGCCTACTGAGTGTAAGATAAAACATATGAGTTGGTGTCAGTGAGAATGGATTTTTAGTATGAGAGAAAAGAAATACAGATGTGAAATTATTATGATCTAGTTAAAACCTATGGTTTTGAATTTAATTGGAGAACAGAATGAAATCATGATCAATTTTATATTTAAAAAGTATATAATTGCTAGTTTTGTCCACAAATAGGGCCTAAAACTGTGACCAGAAAATACCAAAGACCACTAGGATCATGTCAAAAAGGACTCAGGAACTTTCAGTGGACTCAGGCTTCCAGTAGTTAGAAAGGGGGATAGTTTGTGAATCAAAAGAATAATAACTTGCATGGATTGAAACAAATCAAATTTATTTTAATCCATGAAATCATAAGAGTACTTTTTAAAAAACCCTTCAGTGATTCCCTTCAGTTGGGAGAATATTAGAGAGCCAGACCATTATTTTGAAAAATTGATAAGGGAAGAAATCAAACATTTATCCTGCTCTTTCTTTGAGAGGTATATTTAAGGATAACCAAATAATTGATGAGGGGATTTTTTTTTATAGAAGGAATGACAGAATAAGAATATTATTATTTCACAGTATATAAGACTGCTAACATCACAAAAAGAGATGGTCACACGTTATGAACTCTCCTGACGGAAGGACCGTGGCACTACTTACGAAATAGACTTGAAAAAATAAGAAGGAGCCTAACTCCAGTCAAGAATCTACATTTAACTGCTAAATGCAGGACGAATGTGTTTAAATACCACCATGGCATGAGGTCAGCAAAAGACAGACTGCAAGAAACTTTATAGAGCAGATGATTTCTACAGCAAATTAATTGCAAACAAAGATAGGAGATAAAGAGGAAACATGTAGGTTAAAAGAAATGTAAGCAACAGATTAATACCAATGAATGTACCTTGTTTGTCCAATTCAAATAAATCATTTTTTTAAATATAGGCCAGTTAGTAAAATTAACTAATTGATGGCTAATTGATGATATTGAGAAATTATTGTAGATACCAACCTGATGATGGTATTATAATTTTGTTTAGAAATGGGAATTCTTGTTTTATAGAGGAATTTACTTAAATACTTATATATAATAAAGTGATACCCGGGATTTGCTTTCAGAGTAACCTGGGGAAAGACATGGGGTAGAGTTAGGATATAGATGATGAAATACACTGGCCATGAGTTGATAATTGTGGAAGCTATATGACAGTACATGGGGTTTATTATTACTTTCTCTAAAGTAAAAAGTTAGAACATAGGGTTTAAAGTCAGTCTGCTTAGGTTCAAAATCCAGATCTGTCACTGACTAAGCCTTGTGACCTGATGGAGCTACTTACCCTCTCGGTGTGTTAGTATCCTTGTCTATATAATGGACCTAAATAGTAGGGTTGTTGTGAGAAATAATGATAAGAAGTGGAAAGTACTTGTGAATGTTAGCTATTATCATACATCAGATATATAAACCAAAATCATGATGTTGCAGTTGGTTAGAGACCTTGGTGTATTTAGGAATAGTCCAGTTGAGTTGCTTATTTAGTATAGGAGCAGAATGAAACCCATGGCCAACAAAATGTCTACTGGTAAAACCAGAACTCATGTGTAAATCTCTTGACTTCAGTCATTGCAGTGTCTTTACAGTAAATCATTATTGAATAATATTCAAATAAGCTTAAACATCTGATCTTAAATAGGGAACACTCAGGATTGAAAATACATTATTTTTTCCTGCATCTAAAATTTATTGCACTAAAATGAAAACTCTGGGTTGTTCTTCTTTGTATGTTTTCTTTGAGAAAGAGCAGATAAACTTGACCAAAGGTGAGTCTAAATTCATCTGGAATTCAAAACAAAACAAAACAAAAAACTAACAATATGAGGAAAGTTTTGAGGAAATAAATATTTTAAAATATTGTGTAGTTACAGTCATTAAGTTTTTGGTTCTAGTGCAGGAATAGACAGATCAGGGAAACCACATAGTATCCAGAAATAGCTGCCCCTGAAGAATACATAGGATTTTAATATTAAAACGATTTTGGGGTGCCTAGGTGGCTTAGTCAGTTGAGTGTCAAACTCTTGATTTCAGCTTCGGTCATGATCTCAGGGTTGTGAGATTGAGCCCCACATTGGGCTCTGTGCTGCCAGCATGGAGCCTGCTTCGGATTCTCTCTCCCTTTATCTCTACCCCTCCCCTGCTCGTTCTCTCTCTCTCTCTCTCTCTCTCTCTTTCTCTATCTCAAAACAAAAATTTTTTTTAAACTTTTTTTTAACATTTATTTATTTTTGAGACAGAGAGAGAGCATGAACGGGGGAGGGTCAGAGAGAGAGGGAGACACAGAATCTGAAACAGGCTCCAGGCTCTGAGCAGTCAGCAGAGCCCGTCGCGGGGCTCGAACCCACGGACAGTGAGATCGTGACCTGAGCCGAAGTCGGACGCTTAACCGACTGAGCCACCCAGGTGCCCCAAAACAAATTTTTTTTTAATTTTTTTTTTCCAACTTTTTTTTCTTTTATATATATGAAATTTATTGTCGAATTGGTTTCCATACAACACCAAGTGCTCATCCCAAAATGTGCCCTCCTCAATACCCATCACCCACCCTCCCCTCCCTCCCACCCCCCATCAACCCTCAGTTTGTTCTCAGTTTTTAACAGTCTCTTATGCTTTGGCTCTCTCCCACTCTAACGTCCTTTTTTTTTTTTTTTCCCTTCCCCTCCCCCATGGGTTCCTGTTAAGTTTCTCAGGATCCACATAAGAGTGAAACCATATGGTATCTGTCTTTCTCTGTATGGCTTATTTCACTTAGCATCACACTCTCCAGTTCCATCCACGTTGCTACAAAAGGCCATATTTCATTTTTTCTCATTGCCACGTAGTATTCCATTGTGTATATAAACCACAATTTCTTAATCCATTCATCAGTTGATGGACATTTAGGCTCTTTCCATAATTTGGCTATTGTTGAGAGTGCTGCTATGAACATTGGGGTACAAGTGCCCCTATGCATCAGTACTCCTGTATCCCTTGGGTAAATTCCTAGCAGTGCTATTGCTGTGTCATAGGGTAGGTCTATTTTTAATTTTCTGAGGAACCTCCACACTGCTTTCCAGAGCGGCTGCACCAATTTGCATTCCCACCAACAGTGCAAGAGGGTTCCCATTTCTCCACATCCTCTCCAGCATCTAGAGTCTCCTGATTTGTTCATTTTGGCCACTCTGACTGGCGTGAGGTGATACCTGAGTGTGGTTTTGATTTGTATTTCCCTGATAAGGAGTGACGCTGAACATCTTTTCATGTGCCTGTTGGCCATCTGGATGTCTTCTTTAGAGAAGTGTCTATTCATGTTTTCTGCCCATTTCTTCACTGGGTTATTTGTTTTTCGGGTGTGGAGTTTGGTGAGCTCTTTATAGATTTTAGATACTAGCCCTTTGTCCGATATGTCATTTGCAAATATCTTTTCCCATTCCGTTGGTTGCCTTTTAGTTTTGTTGGTTGTTTCCTTTGCTGTGCAGAAGCTTTTTATCTTCATAAGGTCCCAGTAATTCACTTTTGCTTTTAATTCCCTTGCCTTTGGGGATGTGTCGAGTAAGAGATTGCTACGGCTGAGGTCAGAGAGGTCTTTTCCTGCTTTCTCCTCTAAGGTTTTGATGGTTTCCTGTCTCACATTTAGGTCCTTTATCCATTTTGAGTTTATTTTTGGAAATGGTGTGAGAAAGTGGTCTAGTTTCAACCTTCTGCATGTTGCTGTCCAGTTCTCCCAGCACCATTTGTTAAAGAGGCTGTCTTTTTTCCATTGGATGTTCTTTCCTGCTTTGTCAAAGATGAGTTGGCCATACGTTTGTGGGTCTAGTTCTGGGGTTTCTATTCTATTCCATTGGTCTGTGTGTCTGTTTTTGTGCCAATACCATGCTGTCTTGATGATTACAGCTTTGTAGTAGAGGCTAAAGTCTGGGATTGTGATGCCTCCTGCTTTGGTCTTCTTCTTCAAAATTCCTTTGGCTATTCGGGGCCTTTTGTGATTCCATATGAATTTTAGGATTGCTTGTTCTAGTTTTGAGAAGAATGTTGGTGCAATTTTGATTGGGATTGCATTGAATGTGTAGATAGCTTTGGGTAGTATTGACATTTTGACAATATTTATTTTTCCAATCCATGAGCAGGGAATGTCTTTCCATTTCTTTAAATCTTCTTCAATTACCTTCATAAGCTTTCTATAGTTTTCAGCATACAGATCCTTTACATCTTTGGTTAGATTTATTCCTAGGTATTTTATGCTTCTTGGTGCAATTGTGAATGGGATCAGTTTCTTTATTTGTCTTTCTGTTGCTTCATTGTTAGTGTATAAGAATGCAACTGATTTCTGTACATTGATTTTGTATCCTGCAACTTTGCTGAATTCATGTATCAGTTCTAGCAGACTTTTGGTGGAGTCTATCGGATTTTCCATGTATAATATCATGTCATCTGCAAAAAGCGAAAGCTTGACTTCATCTTTGCCAATTTTGATGCCTTTGATTTCCTTTTGTTGTCTGATTGCTGATGCTAGAACTTCCAGCACTATGTTAAACAACAGCGGTGAGAGTGGGCATCCCTGTCGTGTTCCTGATCTCAGGGAAAAAGCTCTTAGTTTTTCCCCGTTGAGGATGATGTTAGCTGTGGGCTTTTCATAAATGGCTTTTATGATCTTTAAGTATGTTCCTTCTATCCCGACTTTCTCAAGGGTTTTTATTAAGAAAGGGTGCTGGATTTTGTCAAAGGCCTTTTCTGCATCGATTGACAGGATCATATGGTTCTTCTCTTTTTTTTTGTTAATGTGATGTATCACGTTGATTGATTTGCGAATGTTGAACCAGCCCTGCATCCCAGGAATGAATCCCACTTGATCATGGTGAATAATTCTTTTTATATGCTGTTGAATTCGATTTGCTAGTATCTTATTGAGAATTTTTGCATCCATATTCATCAGGGATATTGGCCTGTAGTTCTCTTTTTTTACTGGGTCTCTGTCTGGTTTAGGAATCAAAGTAATACTGGCTTCATAGAATGAGTCTGGAAGTTTTCCTTCCCTTTCTATTTCTTGGAATAGCTTGAGAAGGATAGGTATTATCTCTGCTTTAAACGTCTGGTAGAACTCCCCTGGGAAGCCATCTGGTCCTGGACTCTTATTTGTTGGGAGATTTTTGATAACCGATTCAATTTCTTCGCTGGTTATGGGTCTGTTCAAGCTTTCTCTTTCCTCCTGATTGAGTTTTGGAAGAGTGTGGGTGTTCAGGAATTTGTCCATTTCTTCCAGGTTGTCCAATTTGTTGGCATATAATTTTTCATAGTATTCCCTGATAATTGTTTGTATCTCTGAGGGATTGGTTGTAATAATTCCATTTTCATTCATGATTTTATCTATTTGGGTCATCTCCCTTTTCTTTTTGAGAAGCCTGGCTAGCGGTTTGTCAATTTTGTTTATTTTTTCAAAAAACCAACTCTTGGTTTCGTTGATCTGCTCTACAGTTTTTTTAGATTCTATATTGTTTATTTCTGCTCTGATCTTTATTATTTCTCTTCTTCTGCTGGGTTTGGGGTGTCTTTGCTGTTCTGCTTCTATTTCCTTTAGGTGTGCTGTTAGATTTTGTATTTGGGATTTTTCTTGTTTCTTGAGATAGGCCTGGATTGCAATGTATTTTCCTCTCAGGACTGCCTTCGCTGCGTCCCAAAGCGTTTGGATTGTTGTATTTTCATTTTCGTTTGTTTCCATATATTTTTAAATTTCTTCTCTAATTGCCTGGTTGACCCACTCATTCGTTAGTAGGGTGTTCTTTAACCTCCATGCTTTTGGAGGTTTTCCAGACTTTTTCCTGTGGTTGATTTCAAGCTTCATAGCATTGTGGTCTGAAAGTATGCATGGTATAATTTCAATTCTTGTAAACTTATGAAGGGCTGTTTTGTGACCCAGTATATGATCTATCTTGGAGAATGTTCCATGTGCACTCGAGAAGAAAGTATATTCTGTTGCTTTGGGATGCAGAGTTCTAAATATATCTGTCAAGTCCATCTGATCCAATGTCTCATTCAGGGCCCTTGTTTCTTTATTGACCATGTGTCTAGATGATCTATCCATTTCTGTAAGAGGGGTGTTAAAGTCCCCTGCAATTACCACATTCTTATCAATAAGGTTGCTTATGTTTATGAGTAATTGTTTTATATATTTGGGGGCTCCTGTATTCGGCGCATAGACATTTATAATTGTTAGCTCTTCCTGATGGATAGACCCTGTAACTATTATATAATGTCCTTCTTCATCTCTTGTTACAGCCTTTAATTTAAAGTCTAGTTTGTCTGATATAAGTATGGCTACTCCAGCTTTCTTTTGGCTTCCAGTAGCATGATAAATAGTTCTCCATCCCCTCACTCTGAATCTAAAGGTGTCCTCAGGTCTAAAATGAGTCTCTTGTAGACAGCAAATAGATGGGTCTTGTTTTTTTATCCATTCTGATACCCTATGTCTTTTGGTTGGCGCATTTAATCCATTTACATTCAGTGTTATTATAGAAAGATACGGGTTTAGAGTCATTGTGATGTCTGTATGTTTTATGCTTGTAGTGATGTCTCTGGTACTTTGTCTCACAGGGTCCCCCTTAGGATCTCTTGTAGGGCTGGTTTAGTGGTGACAAATTCCTTCAGTTTTTGTTTGTTTGGGAAGACCTTTATCTCTCCTTCTATTCTAAATGACAGACTTGCTGGATAAAGGATTCTCGGCTGCATATTTTTTCTGTCTAGCACACTGAAAATCTCGTGCCAAGTCTTTCTGGCCTGCCAAGTTTCAAAAGAGAGATCAGTCACGAGTCTTATAGGTCTCCCTTTATATGTGAGGGCACGTTTACCCCTTGCTGCTTTCAGAATTTTCTCTTTATCCTTGTATTTTGCCAGTTTCACTATGATATGTCGTGCAGAAGATCGATTCAAGTTACGTCTGAAGGGAGTTCTCTGTGCCTCTTGGATTTCAATACCTTTTTCCTTCCCCAGTTCAGGGAAGTTCTCAGCTATTATTTCTTCAAGTACCCCTTCAGCACCTTTCCCTCTCTCTTCCTCCTCTGGGATACCAATTATGCGTATATTATTTCTTTTTAGTGTATCACTTAGTTCTCTAATTTTCCTCTCATACTCCTGGATTTTTTTATCTCTCTTTTTCTCAGCTTCCTCTTTTTCCATAACTTTATCTTCTAGTTCACCTATTCTCTCCTCTGCCTCTTCCATCCGAGCCGTGGTGGTTTCCATTTTGTTTTGCATTTCATTTAAAGCGTTTTTCAGCTCCTCGTGACTGTTCCTTAGTCCCTTGATCTCTGTAGCAAGAGATTCTCTGCTGTCCTGTATACTGTTTTCAAGCCCAGCGATTAATTTTATGACTATTATTCTAAATTCACTTTCTGTTATATTATTTAAATCCTTTTTGATCAGCTCATTAGCTGTTGTTATTTCCTGGAGATTCTTCTGAGGGGAATTCTTCCGCTTGGTCATTTTGGATAGTCCCTGGTGTGGTGAGGGCCTGCAGGGCACTTCCCCTGTGCTGTGGTGTATAACTGGAGTTGGTGGGCGGGGCCACAGTCTGACCTGATGTCTGCCCCCAGCCCACCGCTGGGATCACAGTCAGACTGGTGTGTGCCTTCTCTTCCCCTCTCCTAGGGGCGGGATTCACTGTGGGGTGGTGTGGCCCGTCTGGGCTACTTGCACACTGCCAGGCTTGTGATGCTGGGGATCTGGCGTATTAGCTGGGGTGGGTAGGCAAGGTGCACGGCGGCAGGGGGGCAGGCTTAGCTCGCTTCTCCTTAGGTGATCCACTTCAGGAGGGGCCCTGTGGCAGCGGGAGGGAGTCAGATCCGCTGCCGGAGGTTTGGCTCCGCAGAAGCAGAGTTGGGTGTTTGCTCGGAGCGAGCAATTTCCCTGGCAGGAACCGGTTCCCTTTGGGATTTTGGCTGGGGGATGGGTGGGGGAGATGGCGCTGGCGAGCGCCTTTGTTCCCCACCAAACTGAGCTCTGTCGTACGGGGGCTCAGCAGCTCTCCCTCCCTTTGTCCTCCAGCCTTCCCGCTTTCTGAGCAGAGCTGTTAACTTATGACCTCCCAGACGCTAAGTCGCGCTTGCTGTCGGAACACAGTCCGTCAGGCCCCTCCGCTTTTGCAAGCCAGACTCAGGGACTCTGCTTGGCCGGCGAGCCGCCCCTCCGCCCCGGCTCCCTCCCGCCAGTCCGTGGAGCGCGTACCGCCTCGCCGCCCTTCCTACCCTCTTCCGTGGGCCTCTCGTCTGCGCTTGGGTCTGGCGACTCCGTTCTGCTAATCCTCTGGCGGTTTTCTGGGTTATTTAGGCAGGTGTAGGTGGAATCTAAGTGATCAGCAGAACGCGCGGTGAGCCCAGCGTCCTCCTACGCCGCCATCTTCCCTCAATCCTCCCTTTCCAACGTTTTTTATTTATTTTGGGGACAGAGAGAGACAGAGCATGAACAGGGGAGGGGCAGAGAGAGAGGGAGACACAGAATCAGAAACAGGCTCCAGGCTCTGAGCCATCAGCCCAGAGCCTGACGCGGGGCTCGAACTCACGGACTGCGAGATCGTGACCTGGCTGAAGCCGGACGCTTAACCGACTACGCCACCCAGGCGCCCCCAAATTTTTTTTTTTAAAGTTTGAAACCAAAAAACGATTTCAAATCATGTAATGTTATTGGGATTACTGAGGTTGCCATTTAGAAAAATGTAAAGCTGGATACTTGGTGATGTCCAGATTGTTTCCCAGACATACTAGAAGAAATTGCAAGTGAATATTTTTATAGTATGTAGGCAGGGAAAACCTTTGGAGCAAGAATAACAAACTATAGATGCCAAAAAAGGGAGAACTGATAAATTTTACCACATACAAATTGAAAATTTTGGTAGAACAACAGGTGCCTTAAGTTAAAAGACAAAAGAAAAAGTTGGGAAGAAATATTGGCAGCGTGTATGAGACTTACATTAGTGTATTAGCCCGGGTCCAGTCAGGGGCCAAAAACCACACCAGGAATTTGAACAAAGAAATATTAATATAAAGAATTATTAACTAGTAAAAATGTTTTAACTACTAAAAAGGACAAAGGACTCTAAGGAATACTGAAGGAGCAGGTACTACCTCTAGAGCAAAAGGAGCGAACAACTTGGAAAAGGGCATCCCAGTCTAAGGTTGCAATTCAGACCTCAGAGAGGGTATAATTGCTGCCAGAGAACACAGCCATGGGCCAAGCTGGTCCACAGGAGATCTTCTAGATTCCACAGACCTGAGCTTGTGTGTGGAAAGTTACCTGCTGGGGTACCACGGGTCTAACTGATGATGAGCAGGAAGTTGCTTCTTAAGATCATGTGTTCTTTCCATCCTTGGCTCCTACCAGTTTCTGGGGTTCTACCTACTTGCTCCACTCTACTCTTACTCTTCATTAACCCTGGATTTGTTCCCAGGACCTGCCCCAGTCTAGCCCTATAGCCAGTGGAGTAGGCAAGAAAATGAAAAAAAAGACCAAAGCAGATTGGAAGAGAAGAAATAAAACTGTCTCTATTCACAGACAACATGATTGTTTATGTAGATAATCCCCCAATTGTCTATAAAAAGCTACTAGAACTAATGAGTGAGTTCAGCATGAGCATAGGATAAAAAGTTATATACGTAAATCATATTAGCAGTGAACAATTGGAAACTAAATAAAAAATTAAGTATGAAAAAAGTAGCACCAGAATCCTTAGGGAAATACCTAAAAAAAGTATGAACAAGATTTGTATACTGAAAACTAGGAAACAATGATGAGAGAAACCACAGAACTAAATAAATGGAGAGGTAAACCAAATTCAGGGAAAGGAAGACTCAGTATACTTAAGATGTCAAATTGCCGCAAATTTAACAATCCCAATCAAAATCCCAGCAGGCTAAGCACATTTTAGCTCAACCATTAAAAACAAAAACAAAAACAAACCTTGATGTTTTCATGGTTGCTCATTTGATAGAACTACCCTACAGTGGAACTTGCTGCTTTCTGATACAGGGAGGCTTATCATTTGAAATTTTGAAATAGGGATTAATGAAACCCCTTGTCAAGGATATTGTATAGGAAATTACAACGTTAGGTTGGAGGTTGACTAAATGATCTATTCTTATCCTTCTAATTCAGTCTTTCTCTGTTATTTGTAAGTCAGTGATTTACAACTTTAGGGCAGGGAGAGAGAGATACTGGAATGTTGAGACTTTTTCTGCCGAAGGTCCTGCCACTCTTTCTCCCACCTTTGAAATCTATATCATGCAATGAGGGATGTTACTAACGAGAGATGTTACATGAGTGAACTACTTAAGGCCTCTAATATGACATTTGTATTCCCTTTTTGGTTTTTTTTTTGGTGTTTGTTGTTGTTGTTGTTGTTACTTATTCAGCTGACTGACAGGAAAAATAATGTTAGTTTTCTCAGTTTTTTAAAAAATTTTGGTTATGGTTCTTCCGAAATGGTATAAACGTTAGGGAAGTAGTCTTTTAATACTCATTTTTAGACAGTTTAGAATATTCATATCAATTTCTTCAATATAGTCCACTTAATATATATTTATCAACAAGGAATCTCAGAAATTATCTTTATAATTATCCTTCCAGTTAATTGTACCAAAATACAATTCGTAAAGATATGTATGGAGTTCCAACAAATGTTTTGAATGTATGTTACATGCTTTTATAAAACTATGTGAAAGCCTCAAATAATAAGTAAAAATCCTGTGAATTCTATGATTTAAAAAAATTATTTGAAATGTGAATAGCTAGCTATATTTATTTTTATTAATATCCTAATTTCCTTTCTATTTTAAAGTCCAACCAGAATTCTTGAAACAGCCGACGAATATATATGCTCATGAGTCCATGGATATCGTATTCGAATGTGAAGTGACTGGGAAACCGACTCCAACCGTGAAGTGGGTCAAGAATGGAGATGTGGTTATCCCAAGTGATTACTTTAAGATTGTAGTAAGTATTTTTCAGAGGACGCTTATCTCTGAAACCTTTACATGTCTTTATTTTCTTTTAATTTTTTTAATGTTTATTTTTGAAAGAGAGAGAGAGAGAGAGACAGAACTTGACTGGGGAAGGAGAGAGAGAGGGAGTGACAGAATCTGAAGCAGGCTCCAGGCTCTGAGCTGTCAGCACAGAGCCCAACATGGGGCCTGAACTCATGAATCGCAAGATCATGACCTGAGCTGAGTCAGACACTTAACCGAGTCACTCAGGCGCCCCTTTGCGTGTCTTTAAATGCACTCACTAAGAGATCTGTTGTCTTCCACATGCCAAGTTTATGTACCGCAGATGAAGATAGAAAAATATTACAGAACGTAATCTCTTCACTGGCTGATAAGAAAGCTGAGCCTAGACATGTTTTGGTAGTTTTTATGGGATCGCATAGCATGTCAGTAGTTGAAGTAAGCCTAAGATCCAGAACTGATCAGCAGTCTAGTATTTCTACTCAGACATGCTAGCACTTTTAAAGACAGCTGTCACTATTTTCTTGGTAATGATTATCCTGTTGCTCTCTTCATATCTCTATTCAAAGAGCAGCATCTGTCCTTCATATATACTGATTCTAGGCCCTTCAAAATAAGTATGACCCAGGGTTGTGACAATAGATTAAAAAAAAATTCTTAAGAATTAAATAGCATTAAATTTATTTAAGAATACCAAGCCATTGGGGCGCCTGGGTGGCACAGTCGGTTAAGCGTCCGACTTCAGCCAGGTCACCATCTCGCGGTCCGTGAGTTTGAGCCCTGCGTCAGGCTCTGGGCTGATGGCTCAGAGCCTGGAGCCTGTTTCCGATTCTGTGTCTCCCTCTCTCTCTGCCCCTCCCCCGTTCATGCTCTGTCTCTCTCTGTCCCAAAAATAAATAAACGTTGAAAAAAAAAATTAAAAAAAAAAAGAATACCGAGCCATTAATTGTTTTTTGTTTTTTATATAGGGTTAAATGCTTAGTAAATATTGTCTACTGTTATCATTGTTTTAATCCTAGTAATAGAAATATCTAGGTTTGGGGCGCCTGGGTGGCGCAGTCGGTTAAGCGTCCGACTTCAGCCAGGTCACAATCTCGCGGTCCGTGAGTTCGAGCCCCGCGTCACGCTCTGGGCTGATGGCTCAGAGCCTGGAGCCTGTTTCCGATTCTGTGTCTCCCTCTCTCTCTGCCCCTCCCTCGTTCATGCTCTGTCTCTCTCTGTCCCAAAAATAAATAAACGTTGAAAAAAAAATTTTTTAAAGAAATATCTAGGTTTTGGTAATAAGGATTCATATCTTAAGGTACATATATGACATTCATAGAAATAATCAGAAGTAATTATGGTTGTTAATGATATAATGTCTTATTATAAATTTCTCTCATTAGTGATTCATTCTTAGTAAGAATATAGTTTCTATTTTGAAGTGCATAATCTTGTATGTTATAAAAGGTAATTCACAAGTGTTTAATTAAAAAGCAGTGTGTTACAGCTAAATTGGCATTTTTTTACTCTTTTTTGTCATTTTCACAGTATTCTTAAAAATCTTAAAACCATATTAATAACAACAGTATTTGACATTTATATTACTTTATAATTTAAGGGAAGTCGTATATATGTGGCCTCCCTTAACTTATCGTGGTCTAATCTGTTACAACTAATGATATTAGAGATAATTTTAAGAAAGTGCCTTGAATTCATAAATTCAGACTTTTGCTGTGGTCACGTGGTATTGCATGTCAGGTATTTTTCCAGACAAAGATGTAGGTTTTCAAACATTATAGGTATTACTTTCTATAAGGATTAAGTTCTTAATTGGTTAGTTACAGTGTTTCCTGTTCTAGGCAGTTAAATCAGTACCTTGTCAATAAAATTCAGTTAACAGGTACATAGACAGATATTTTGATAGCTGAATCATACAATTTTACTTGTTCTTCCTCCCCAGAAAGAGCATCCTCTTGAGATTTTCAACTAATGTTCATCAGTTGAATCATAACATTTTGCTTATGTTTTTCTTTCTCAGAAGGAACATAATCTTCAAGTTTTGGGTCTGGTGAAATCAGATGAAGGGTTCTACCAATGCATTGCTGAGAATGATGTTGGAAATGTACAAGCTGGAGCCCAACTGATAATCCTTGAACATGGTAAGAGGGGCTGAAATAGTAAAATGAAAGAGGCTGACTGTGTAGAGGAACTAGTACCTGTCACAGTACCTATTACTCTGGGATACCCCATGATTAATATCCTGTTTGTAAAGGCCAGTATATGGCATAGCTACGAGGAAGAGAAAGCAGTCTAAATAATTTCTGTTGCTTAAAATGGCCTATAAACACAACTTTGGAGAATGTTGAAAAGGAAAACTGTAAAATTAGACTTACATGAATGTTCTTCACATTTCAGTTATTTTAATTTTACAAATATATTTCTGCTCTATTAAAATAGAAAAACTTTACTTGAGGTAATGTTTATTTTACATTAAATTTTTCTAAAATAAAAATAACTTGCCTTTTCTGATTATCATGCACAAAAATTGCTTATTATAAGATCAGACAACATTGAAAAGTAAAAAGGGGGAAAAAAACCCCTACTCTATATCAGTCAAAGTCGATGGGGAAACCACACAATAATTTGAACAGATGATCGTTAATACACAGAACTATGAACTATAATGGGATTAAAGTAACAAAGGGTTGGCTAGCAAGAAGTAAAGAGAACTCTAGTGAATATAAGAATGGCAGATATAAAGAGCAGCCACAACCTGTAGGTCTGAGAGAGAGTGTTCAACCCCTCAGGACTAAAATCCAGACCGTGTTGGAGAGAGTGTGGCCATGTCTCACTGGACAACAGAGTAATTGCTGTGCTATTATGCTGTCAAACCCTGCTCAAAACCCAGTGTCTAGTGTGCTAGAGAAGACCAGTCACAAGGGGATGTCTCCCTGAAGGCTTTCTGCTACAAAACCACCTGAGGGGTTGGAGTGTTGGGAGAAGCACCCTATAGTAATAAAATTTAAAACATATGTCCGCTGCAGAGGAAAGGTAGATAAATGGGCCAGCTTCATTTTTGCAGAGCAGGCAATAAAGTATGACTTCGGAGTTGAGAGGCAATAAATTGGTAATGGCACATGCCCCATATCGTGCCTTCTAGGAGTACTACATATGAGCATGCACAGATGTGTATGTGGTTGAATAACACATTTGCTTAGAACAGCATGCTGTGGACGTCTTCTCATGTCAGTAAACACATAGATCTATGTCAACATTTTCCACTGTTGAACAGTATATATGCACTTTGTTTTGTATAAGTGATTGCCTATTAATATTTAAATTGTTTCTTACGTTTTACCATTATGAACAGTGCTGTGCTGAGCTTCTTTACATGATTATTTTCTCACACTAAATTACTAGAAGTTGAATTGTTGGATAACAGTTCTGTGTCAAATTGATAAGGATACCTGTTGGATGTATTGTTTGTTTTAGCAAGGAGCATTTTTCATTTTGTGCAGTTCTCAAGAGTACATGGAGAAGATAAAGCTTTTGACATGTAATCTGGTATCCGAGTCAAATTAAGTTCAGGTTCCAGTGTGGCCCCAGCCACATAGCCTCGTTGGGAAAGCTAAGTGGCAAAGATGGCGCCTACCCCGGCTTTTCACTAAAATAGCATATAGGATTTTTACATGCTCTTTCTTGAAAATGTATTTAAGAGTACTGTTACAAAAAGGAATAAAATATTAGAACTGTTCTTTTTCTTCCTGTATCTGTTTGTGACTATACCTTTCCCTATTTATTGAAAATGATTTAGTAGAAACTTCTTACTTTTCCATCTTGGCAAAGTGCCTGAGTATGATTACCAAACCAGGCACGAAGGTAGATAGACTTGTTTCTTTTTAGCAGCGGCAGTGGTTTCCCTTGATAAAATTTGTGAGTCTCTTGGGGTGATTTACGTGGAACTAATAAATAAAGAGATTTCAGTATATTTGTGTTTGGGATCACCATTACAGATTTAATAGTAAAGATGGTTGGCTTTGCTAGGAGGTCCCTAAGCTAAACCTAATTGGGTTTTCCTCTGAAAATGGGTGGCATGATCATTATAGTTGCAGTGTGTGTTTTTTTCCTTTTTGAGACAACATTTCAAAACCAGACAACATTTCCAGGCTGGCAAAATTTTTTAGTAGCCTTGTCAGGGGTGAATTAAGAATGCATGGATTATAAGGAAGGAAGTGGCATGTTATTAATTTTGCTTTTTTAATTTGCAAGATAAATATGTATGTGGAAAAGCTAAAAAGAGAATATAACAGTTTATAAGGTCTGATCTCTGGAGTTTATAATATTGTAAAGGATGTAAGAGGTGTACAATTTAATACTAGTCCATAATAAGTGTTATTTTTATAGTACAAATAAAGCAGTAATGCAGCATATAGTTTGGAAGAGAGGAATTCTGTCTGTGCGATCATGGACGTTTTTTCATGGAAAGTATCCCCTTTGTAATAGGCCTTGAATTATAAGATTTCCAAATGTTAAAAAAAGGGCTTGGGTCAGTATGGAAATAGAGTAGAATACCTATACCTGTAGGAAGGTAGCCTGTAAAGACAGAATAAGATCAGATTGATCATGGCCTTGAATGTAAATAGTCAAAACAATACCGTAGTTAGGCAGTCTGATGATACAGTCAGGTTTATTTAGAAGAAGTCCATCTGAAATTAATATAACACTGTGTGCTAACTAATGAATTAAAATAAAAACGTAAAAAGCCAAAAAATGAAAATACAACCATCCCACACACCCAAGAAAAGAAATAGGTGGCAGATTGAAGGGGGCATCTAGTCGAAGGAATATTGTTATAAAAAGACCATTCTAAGTAGTTATACTAGAAAAATAGAAAGCATCCTAATAAAAAATATATGGGGTGCCTGGGTGGCTCAGTCGGTTAAGCGTCCGACTTCGGCTCAGGTCACGATCTCACGGTCCGTGAGTTTGAGCCCCGCATCAGGCTCTGTGCTGACAGCTCAGAGCCTGGAGCCCATTTCAGATTCTGTGTCTCCCTCTCTCTCTGCCCCTCCCCTGTTCATGCTCTGTCTCTCTCTGTCTCAAAAATAAATAAACGTTAAGTGATTTATTTAATCCAGACTTTATCAACTGATTGGATATTAAACATTATTATAGAAAAGTCAGAAATACTTCCCAGGCTTTTTCTGGGTGGCTAGAAGAGTGGTGATGCCTTTCCACAATAGAAAAGGAAGGTGGACGGAAGTGGAAGGGGACTTCTACTCAGGTATAGATAGTGGACATAGAACATCCCACTCTCACCTACAATAAAAAAGCTGGATGATTTACAAAATCATAATTTTTCTGAGTCCATCAAAGAGCTGAGCTTGCAAAGCAGCCAAGCAAATTAAATTCCAAAGAATTGAACACTCTCCTGTCCCCAAGGAATGGGTCATTAATTGTTTCACCTTTGGCAGAGCACGAAAGAGTTGGCTGCTGTAAGAGTGGATAAGAAGAAATCAGCTAAAGTTTTATGTGATAGTTAAAGACTAAGCATGAACTAGTTTGGAATACCTCAAGGCCCCAGATGAAAGGGAAGTTCATACAGGCTTGCAAATACATATCCCTGGAACTCCACAAGATACTCATTGTGAAGACTGGAGGCAAGTCAGAGACTTGAGAAAAGTCATTTTGGGGGTGCTTGGGTGGCTCAGTTGGTTAAGCTAACTTCGGCTCAGGTCATGATCTTGAAGTTTGTGGGTTTGAGCCCCATGTCAGGCTCTGTGCTGATACCTTGGAGCCTCAAGCCTGCTTCAGATTCTGTCTCCCTCCACTCTCTGCCCCTCCCCGATGCACACCCTATCTCTGTCTCTCTCAAAAATAAATAAACGTTAAAAAGAAAAAAGAACAGTCATTTTGGTGGTGAAGAGGTAAAAGAGGTAATCTGTAGCTGCTGATAGATAGGTACAAAACCACTCTCATTTACTCAAACTCCTTTAAGCCTCAAACCAGTGCAGGAGGGGCCGAAAGCCTTATTTCATAAATTTATGGGGGGAAGATGAGAAGCCAAACCCTTCTGCTTCCCGAGGGAGGAACCAACCCTCTGATGCGCAGGACCTCCTAATACTGAGGCTGACCAAGGACAATTGAAAATCCTACCTGCCCTACCACCGAGCAATAGACAAAAAAGCTTTCTACTGCTGGGGGAAGGTCAAGAATATAGAGATCCCTGTGTCATAGAGTTATGTAGAAATAGTTGAAAGCTGAGAGGAAAACAGGTAAATTGAAGAACTCTCCTTCATCTCTCTTCTTAAGCACAAGATAATGGTAGTCCACCATTAGAAGAATTTGAAATCTATGGTGTGCTGAAGGTAACTAAAACAATAGTAAAATCTATACCAAGTTCAATTCCTATCTAAATTGATTTAACTCCTCCACACTAATGGCTTGACAGAATAGATATGCCATGTTCCAAGTGCAAATAATAATTATCTCAGTCTCTGCTCAGCATTCAATAAAAAATTATTGGACATAAACAGAGCAAGGGAAAACTGGTCCTTTGTTGCTAGATAAACATTCAACAGAACCAAATTAAGGAGGCCCAGATATTGGAACAATCAGACAGGGACTTTAAACTAATTATTATTAGTATATTAAAGGACTTAGTAGAAAAGGTAGATGACTGAACAGAGGAGGAATTTTGGCAGAAAGATGGAAACCATGAAGATACTATATTTGCATTTGTCCAGAGAGTGAAAGGGTTCTATAACCAGAGGAAGGGAAATTATTAAAAATAATAGTATCAGAGATGAAGCATTTACTCAGGGTGATCATTGGGCTCACGACAGCTGAGAAAATAGTCCATCAACTTGAAGATAGTTCAATATAAATTATTTAAACTAAAATAAAAGAAAAAGAGAGCATGAACAGAGTATCTAAGATGGGAAAATATAAGATGGTTTAACAAATTGGAGCCTCACAAAGAGAAGAGAACAAGAACAGAACAGAAAAAAATAAATATTTGAATAGATAATGGCCAAAATTTTTGAATTAAAAAAATGAACAAGACCATACCACAGGTCAAAGAAGAAGCTAAGATAGCCCCACGCAAGCTAATGATAATAATAATAGTGGTAGTAGTAGTAATAAAAGAAGACACACCTATATGCATCATAGTTAAATTACTGAAGACCAAACATAATGAAGAAGTCTTGAAGGCAGTCAGAAAGTTTTAAAAAGATACAGAGGACTTTTTCCTTTGGTGGCACGCGGTGGCAAGATGGTGCGAATTTCTAAGAAGAGGAAGGTTGTTGCCATTGGCCTCTTCAAAGCTGGATTGAACGAGTTTGTCACTTGGGAGCTGGCTGAAGATGGCTCCTCCAGAGGTGAGGTCTTAGTTACACCAACCAGAACTGAAATCATTATCTTGGCCACCAGGACACAGAATGTTCTTGGTGAGAAGGGCCGGTGGATCCAGGAATTGACCACTGTGGTTCAGAAGAGGTTTGGCTCCCCTGAGAGCAATGTAGAGCTTTATGCTAAAAAGGTGGCCACTGGAGGTCTGCATGCTATTGCCCAGGCAGTCTCTGTGTTACAAAACTCCTAGGATGCCTTGCTGTGCGGAGGGCCTGCTTATGGTGTGTGGTTCATCTTGGAGAGTGAGGCCAAAGGCTGTGAGGTGGTGTCTGGGAAACTCTGAGGACAGAGGACCAAATCCTTGAAGTCTGTAGATGGCTTGATGATTCACAGTGGGGAACCTGTTAACTACTACATCGACACTGCTTGCTGTATGCCATGCGCTGCTCCGACAGAGTGTGCTGGGCATCAAAATGAAGATCATGCTTCCCTGGGATTCACATGGCAAGACTGGCCCCACAAAGAGCCTGCCTGATCATGTGAGCACTATGGAACCCAAAGATGAGTTATTGCCCACCACTCCCATCTTGGAACATAAGAGTGGGAAGCCAGAGCTACCTGCCATGCTGTAGCCAGTACCCACAGCATAACAGGGTCTCCTTGGAAGCTGGATCTAGAGTTTGCTCTGTAAAGACCTTTAATAAAATCTTTGAAAAAGACACATGGCCTGAATAGACTTTGCATCCACTATTTGGACTGAGGATTCTTTTGCACCAAAAGAATATTACTTGATTGATTCTTAGGACTGCCTGGTTCATAATGCTTCTGGGCTTTCCCTTGGTTTCACCTGTGATTGTGAGGCAAGAGCCAGAACAGGAGGACCCAAGCAGAGCTAACCCTAGGGATATCCTGTAGGGGAGTAAATCTGGCGATGCTGAAGCACCTTGATCAGTTCATCTGTGGTTGGGGATTATAGGTTTAGAACAGGGATATATTTGAGATGGTTTTCTTTATGTGGTGTATAAGGAAATCTGTATTGCACACAGAAAATAAATATAGTGCCAATTAAAATACATAGAGGAACAAAAATAAACATTACAGCAGACATTTTACCAGAAATGGTGCCAGCCAGAAGGCAGTGGAGCAGTTTTAAAGTCCTATAAGGAAAGAAAGTCAACCCAAATAATATACCCAACAAAAAATATCTTCTAAAAATTAAAGTGAAATAAAGACATGTTAGAACAAAAGCTGAGAAAATGTACTGTCCGCAGACCTGTGCTACAAGTAATGTTAAAGTTCTTTAGGTAGAAGTAGTATGATACCCGACAGAAACTTACAGGTCTTCACAAAAAAACAAAACAGGCCAGAGTGGGTTAAAAACAGAAAAGTAAATATAAAATTCTTTCTTATTTTCAGCAGTTAATGAAATAACTTACTATCTAAACTAGGGACCACCGATATTTCAGTAAAGGTCTAGACCATAAATGTTTTAAATTTTATGGGCCAGTATCTGTCACAGCTACTCAGTTCTGCCCTTGTAGCATGAAATCAACCATATAAATCAACTTCGACTTTTCAGTAAAACTTCATTTGCAAAAAGAGGTGGCAGGTCCTTGTTTGCTGATCTCTGGTCTAAAGAAAAATAGTTTATAACCTATAAAATTAAAATGTATGACAAAACAGAGTACAGTAGGATTAAAAATAAACTGTTGTAAGATCCCTTTATTACATATCAAATTATAATATATGAAGTAGACTGTGATAATTTAAAAATGCATATCCTAAAACTTAGGGAAACTACTAAAAAGTAGAGAAGGAGATTTAGCTAATAAGTAAACAGTGGAAATAGAATGGAATCTTAAAAATTAGTCTAAAATAAGGAAAAGAGGAGAAAAAGGGAACAAAGAACAAATGGACAAATAAAAAACAACTAGCACAATAGTAGATTCAAATCTATGTATCAATTATTGCATTAAATGTAAATGGCTTAGGCCTTAAAACAAGTCTCAAAACATTTAACAGCATTTAAATCATCCAAGGTCCATTCTTGGACCTCAATGGCATTAAAACCAAAACTCAATAACAGAGACTAGAAAATTCAGAAATATTTGGGAATTAAACAGCCTTCTAAATAACCCATGTGTCAAAGAACAAGTCACGAGGAATTAGAAGATACTTTTAACTAAACGAAAATACTCCTTATCAAAATTTGTAGAATGCAGATAAAGTGGCATTTTGAAGGAAGCTTTTAAAAGCTAGATTAAAAACGAATTAAATCTAAAGCATTCAGAAGAAGAAAATGATAAAGAACACAAATGAAACAGAAACAGTACTAACAGCTGTTTACTAGTTACTAACTAGTTACTAACTAGTTTTTTGAAAAAATAAATTTAATTGGAGTATGTTTACACTGATCAAGAAAAACAAAAAAATATCAGTATCAGGATTGAAAAGGAGGATGTCATTACAAATCCTATAGACTTTAAGAGGACATAGGGAATATTAGAAACAACTTTATGCCAATAAATTTGAAAAGGAAGGTAATAGAGCTAGTTTGGTTAGGAGTGTTGAGTTTAGGTTAGAATAGAAGAAAACTAGTTAAAAATGTCTAGAATCAGGAGCAGTTCATGTCAGAAGCTCAGGAAAAAGGTTGAGGAAGAACATAACAGGCTTTGGTTTTACTAGGTTTTTTAAGAGTTTTAATCAAACTCTTGCTATAAATTAAGGCAGCTAAATATTTTATTTTCTTGTATGTAGTGAATATTTTGTCCCCAACTTTTATGTGGCAGTCTTTCACACTATTGTAAATTAAAACTCCCTAACTCTGTCTTTAGTAAGTGGAGTTTTAAGGGATCATATATTGTCTAGTCATATTTTTTTGCCTTCAGACTATTGTCTTAGTCAGCTAAAGTTCATCTTTGCATACTGTCTTGAAGATCTGCATGGATACCATCACTATAATCTTTGGGTAAGTTTCTTGCCATGTGTTATTTTCTTAATCAAAAAATTCATTCTTGTTTCTACCTTAAATCACCACAATTTTCTGTGGACTTACATCTCAGCCTCTTACTTTATCTACTTAAAGATAGCATTTATTGGGGCGCCTAGGTGGCTCAGTTGGTTAAGTGTTCAACTTTGGCTCAGGTCATGATCTCGCGGCTTGTGAGTTCAAGCTCCCCATCAGACTCTGTGCTATCAGCACAGAGCCCACTTCAAATCCTCTGTCTACCTCTCTCTGCCCCTTTGCATCTCTCTCTCTCTCTTTAAAAATAAACATTTTTGGGGCGCCTGGGTGGCGCAGTCGGTTAAGCGTCCGACTTCAGCCAGGTCACGATCTTGCGTTCCGTGAGTTCGAGCCCCGCGTCAGGCTCTGGGCTGATGGCTCAGAGCCTGGAGCCTGTTTCCGATTCTGTGTCTCCCTCTCTCTCTGCCCCTCGCCCGTTCATGCTCTGTCTCTCTCTCTGTCCCAAAAATAAATAAACGTTGAAAAAAAAAATAAATAAACATTTTTAAAAAATGAAAATAAAAATCTTCTTTTATCTCAGTCTTATACACATCATTTAAAAAATATGGCCTATAAGAAGCTAGAAAAAGAAATTTATATAGCAGAAATAGCACTTCATATTTGAATGTATGAAAACGTGAAATCACAAATCAGTGTGGATTGAAAGAAACCTGCATTACTTGATATGTGGATAATTGGTGTTTTGTAAAGAATTACATTATGTGTTTATCTTAATGTCAAAATAAAATATAGAGAGAGTTGGGGCGCCTGGATGGCTTGGTCGGTTAAGCGTCTGACTTCAGCTCAGGTCATGATCTCACGGTCCATGAGTTCAAGCCCTGCGTAGGGCTCTGTGGTGACAGCTCAGAGCCTGGAGCCTGTTTTGGATTCTGTGTCTCCCTCTCTCTCTACCCCTCCCCTGTTCATGCTCTGTCTCTCTCTGTCTCAAAAATAAATAAACGTTAAAAAAAATAGAGAGAGAGAGAGTTAAACTTTTAATTGAATCCATAAAAATGTTGAAAGATGACAGAAGAGTCTTGCCATTTGCTTTTACATATAAAAGAGGTAAGAGAGAATACAGATGGAAATTTGGTATTTTAGGGTGTAAAAACTTAATTCTTCTTCATAGAAAGTATAACTAAATTAAAGAAGAAACAAGGTAGGGAAGAAGTTTAATATTCTGACTATGTAAGAATGCGCACAAATAACTAACATAAGCTTACAATTCACAATAGAGCAAAGATAAAGATAATTTCTAAACACGACGTATGTTCCACTTCACTATCAAAGATACAAGATTAAGTCAGTGAGATGTCATTTTTGCCTAATGAAGATTTTATATCTTCTAATGAATTATTAGTTTATAATGGTTGGTTAGTGTGTGATTAGGGGTTGTGCTTTGCTTTCACTCAGCAAAAATATAAATTGTTACATCATTTACTAACACCATTTTGACAATTATATGTTAAACATTACTGACTCAACCCATTAATTGTTCTTTTAGGATTTTTTAAAAATTATTTTATTTTTGAGAGAGAGACAGAGACAGAGTGCCAGCGGGGAAGGGGCAGAGAGAGAGGGAGAACAGAATCCAAAGCAGGCTCCAGGCTCTGAGCTATTGGCACAGTGCCTGATGTGGGACTCGAACTCACAGACAGTGAGATCATGACCCGAGCCAAAGTCAGACGCTTAACTGACTGAGCCACCCAGGCGTGCCCCTTTTAGGATTTTTCCTAAGGAAGAAATCAATGATTTGGACAAAGACTGTTAATATCAGCATTTGTATTTTAAAAAGAAAAAGATAGGGATAAAGAGAGAAAGAATAGGAAATGACTTACATGTCCCAAAATAGAGGAAGTAGTTAAAATAATTATAGTACAACATTGTGATGGAAAGGTTATTTGGCCATTAAAAACCATGTCTTTGAACACTCTTTAATGACATCAGGAAAATCTCCAGATGTAATGTCAAGTAGAGAAGTAAAATACAAAGTTATGTATACCAAATAATCTGAATTTAGTTAAACAATTATATACACATATGGAGACATTCCCATACCAAAATGTTAACAGTGCTTATCTTTGGATACTAATATTTTTTCAGTTTTCTGAAATAACCATATATTCCTTCTATAATCAGTAAAGGTTTTATTTTTTTTAACTTAATACTAAAGCTATCTTTCAGTGCTAAAATTTAGAAAATACACCAAACACATAATTTTGAGGACTTTCTGCCAAAAACGTCTAGAATTACAAACACTTCCCTTCATAAGAGTTGGGTTGTATTGCAGGAAGTGAACAAAGCAATTTCCAGTAGACTCACTGCTACCCCTGATTTGGTAGGACAAGTACTAGAGGCCTGAGCAGCCTGGAGGAGGAAGGATCGAAACTGGCCTGCTTGGAGCCTCTCCCTTTGCATTCATTACCATTGTGAATCTCCAAGAGTAAAATAGAATGCAAGTATATAGCATTCCCAAATCTGTTTGACTATGGAGCTTTTGTCTTTTTTTATGTACACTCATTAATATCTTAAAGGGCACAATTTGGGATACATTGATGTAGAGATATTCAAAGGTGGATGGACAAAAGTGATGTTGGCAAACAGCCCACAGGCCAAGTCCAGCCAACCTCCTGTTTTTGTAAGTAAAGCTTTGAGACCCAGCCACGCTTGTTTACTGATTGTCTGTGTCTGGTCTGTAGTTGTTTTCACACTACAATGGCAGAGATGAGTAGTTTAGACACAGACCACATATCCCACCACGTCTGAAATACTCATTCTAGCCCTTTACAGAAGTTTGCTGAACATGGACACAAATGAGAGGAATCGTTCAACCCTGATACTTTGTGATCCTAAGTTATTTCTGGTCACTGGAAGTCTGTTTCAGTGAAAAGTTTTAAAATGAAAAAAGTGGGGGTAGGTAGAGAAAGGCAGAAGAAGGGCAGGAGAGTGAAGGATATAAGGGTAACAGAAGAACGTCAGACGTAGCGTGTAACTCGATGTGTCATGGTGACGGACTCCAGAGAGGAGCTGTTAACAGAAGAACTACCAACTACAAGAGAGTTTGCTAGCACATCTTTGTGGCTAACATCCGAGAGACGTTTAAATACCAGAAACCCCATGGAGTAAATTATTGAAAGTGGAAAGAATCTTAAGATGATGTTTACCTTCATGCATCAGGTTTAAAAATAATATTGAAAGTATTTGAGTGTCTTTGAGACTGAGCCTTATTTTTGTAGGGGGAATTTTCTACTGCCCACTGGCTACCATCTGCTGGCTAGTGCTTCGTTGCAAGAAGGTAGTTTCGAGTACCCACAGTTGGCCTCCGATATAATTTGGACGGTTCGGGTTTAAGTTAATTATCACCTTGGAATGTTAAATGAAACTTTGTAATTATAATTAAAATATATGGAACATGTATGCAACAACACTAGAAAACAGAATTTCTAATTGGGAATTAGAATTTGAGAATGAGTATGTTTGAAACATACCTTTCTTTTTTTTCCTCCAGCTTTATTGAGATATAATTAACATTCAATGTTGTGTAAATTTAAGGTATATAATGAGATGATTTGTACATGTTGCAAAATGTTTAGCACAGTAAGGTTAGTTAACACATTCTCTACCTCACATAACTGCCATTTTGTTATTGTTCTGGTGAGAACATGGTGAGCTCACCCCTCCTACAACTTTCAACACTACAACAGTATTGTTTATTAGAGTCACCGTGCTACACATTACAGCACCAGATCTTACTCCTTTGTAAGTGGAAGTTGGTACCTTTTGACCAACATTTCCCTATTTCCCCTGCCTTCAGTCCCTAGTAGTCATTATTCTACTCTATTTCTCATACAATATGAGTCAATGCCAAGCATAGCTTTCTTAAAATATTTAATTTCATGTGTGTTGGGAGTACTTTTTAAAAATTTTTGGTTAACATACAGTGCAAGATTGGTTTCATGAGTAGAACTCAGTGATTCATCACTTACATACAATACCCAGTGCTCATCACAACCAGTGCCCTTCTTAGTACCCATCACCCATCTAGACAATCCCCCTCCCACCTCCCTCTATCAACCCACAGTTTGTTTTCTATCATTCAATATTCTCTTGTGGTTTATTTCCCTCTCTTCTCTCCCCACCCCCTGTGCTGTTTTTAATATTTACTTTATGCATTTCTAGGAACAGCAACTGTCGATTTTAGAATCTCTTGTAGTTTTAAAAATAGTTACAGCAGTATTATTTTTATTTGCTGCCAGTTAAATTAATATTATCTGTCATTTTGTGCCAAAGTACTTTCTATGTCTTATTGTCTACTGAATGACTTTAAGTATTGGCATTATGAAGTATTGCAGTTAAGATAGTAAGAATTAAGTAAAATGTGTTTTGTCCATTAACTTTTTATTAGCCTTTCTTCCTGTCACTTTGAATTTAAAAATAGATTCCAAAATTATCTTGTAAGATTTAAATTTAAAAACACAAGAATGTTTTTCTTTGTACACTCATTCATATCAAGTCTGATAATTGTCAGTTGTAGTTCCAGTAAGGGAAGATGGGCTGGTGAAAAGGGAGTAACATGAACTTGTTTTTAGTAAAGGAAATTCATACTTCACCAGTTCATTAAATGACTTCTAGGATATTATGGCCATGGTAGATAAGGATACATATTCAACTTCACTTTTTTTGTGTGTGACAGAAACATTTGCAAAAAATTCCACGTGGTATCTAAGGTAAATACTGAATAATAGAAGTTCTGGAATAAGTGACTAAGGCCTGGCATGATTAAAAGTTGGCTAGGTAGCAGGAAATCATTAGTCATTAGTGGAATATTTTAAATCTGAAGCGCTAGGATGTGTGATAGTTGGTGTTGATTTTAATCAAAGGATAAATTCTAATCAGTTATTTTACCTTTTTGTAGCAGTAATTATAAATTTAAGAAAAGTTTTAACTCAAGACAACTATGATGAAATTTGACTTCTTAATCATGAATTCCATGTCCAGGAACTTACTGTGATTGAAAATGCATCTAATGTCAATGTCTTGGTTCTGGTTCTTGTCTGCCATTAACTTGCTGAATGATTGGATCAGGTACTGAAATTCTCTGATTTTAATTTTCTGTAAAATGGAGGATTTAGATTATATGACTTCCTTATCACTCAAATATTCTGTTAAATGCAGCTGTTACAGAAATATATGCACTAACTGTAAGATGCATTTTGAATATTTTTGTTTAAAATAGATATTTCAAACAAATATAGTTATTTGTATTAAAATAGATACATTGTTTGCAGAAAGACTGAGGCGTTGCCAGTTACCTGCCATAATGTGTATAATGACACAAACCTCATACAAACAACCTGAATTACTGGCTTCATGTCCCAGCCCCACTACAGATGAGGTAGTTAATCTCTCTGAGTATCATTTTCCTTATCTATAAGTATAAACAGTAATCTCTGCACAGCACACTTCTGAGGGGCAAATAGACTAATAAAGTTGACCCTTGAACAACATGGAGGTTAGGGGCACTGACCTCTGCACAATCAAAAATTTTCGTATAATTTGACTCCCCAGAAACTTAACTAGTAATAACCTATTGTTGGCTGGAAGCCTTTAGTAGTAAACAGTCAATTAACACATGTTTTATATGTTATGTGTATTTTAGACTACATTCTTACAATAAAGTAAGTTAGAGGACAGAAACTGTTAAGAAAATAATAAGGAGGGGCACCTGGATGGCACAGTCAGTTGAGCCTCTGACTCTTGATGTCATCTCGGGTCTTGATCTTGGTGTCTCGAGTTCAGGTCCCACATTGGGCTCTGTGCCGGGCATGAAGCCTACTTAAAAGAAAAGAAAAGAAGGAAGAGAAAATACATTTGAGCTACTATACTGTGTTTATTAAAAAAAAAAATTGTGTGTAAGTGGACCAGTGCAGTTCAAACCCATATTGTTCAAGGGTCAGCTGTATATGTAAAGCATATTGTAAATCATAAGCACTCTGTAACTCTAGGGTAATAGTAATTTGAAAGAATGTACAAAGGCAAAGCTACTGAATGGGAATTTAGTAGTCAACATTAAATTAAAGTGGAAATAGAAGGTTAACTTCATGGGGGCACCTGGGTGCCTCAGTCTATTAAGCATCCCAATTCAGCTCAGCTCATCATCCTACAGTTCATGAGTTCAAGCCCCACACTGGGCTCTCTGCTGTCAGCACAGAGCCTGCTTTGGATCCTGTGTCCCCCTTTCTCTCTGCCCCTCCCACTCTTGCTTTCTCTTTTTCTCTTGCAAAAATAAATAAACATTAAAAATAAAAAGGTTAGCTTCATGAAGCAAGGTTTGAGAGTTTTTTCAAGTAGACAGTAATTATTTAATATTCAATTAGATCATTTAAATTTGCAAATAAGAAAAAAATCTTATGTGACCAGATTGCAAGGCATCTGAAATGGTTTGCTTAAAACTAACTTGCACAAAATAGTTTTAAATAAATATAATCCACGTTCACTGTAAAAATAAGAATGAGTAATTGACTGCAATAAAAGTAAATGTACCTTTTACCCCTTCCCTTAATCTCACTTCCTAGAGATAGCCCATGTTAGCAAACATTGTGTATTTATTCAGTAACTATTTGTTGAGCAAAATTCTATATGCTATTTAAAATTGTATATTCGACTGCACTGAGTGGTGGGGGTGAAATAGCCAACAGGCAGGCATGATTCTCTGCCCTGTTAGTGTTTATACACTCTAAGCATAGACAGACATTGAGCAAGTGAATAAATAAAGTAATTATCGATTTTATGCCTATTTAAAGGAAATGAATCCTTTACCCTCTGATAAAGAATTATTGAGGGTATACTGAGAGTTAACTTTAAATAGGATGGACAAAGAGGCCCTTTCTGATGGCATATGTAAGTTGAGACTTGAGCCTTAGAAGAAGCCTATGTGTGCGCACATTTTATACTTACATATGCATATACACATGTCATGATTAACCTTTTCATTTGCAGAAATGAAATTATGTTTTTCTATGACTTAACTGAATGGAATTTGTGGACATGCTGGCACTTACAGGTTTCCTTTTTTTCTTCTTTTTTTACTTGCTCTGTTATCATCAGACTGGAGTATGAGGAGACTTGTGTTTTCATGTTCTTGATGGCAGTGTAAATTTTTTTGAAATGCAGTTTTATAATTTAGAATTCATATGCCCTTTCATCAAATAACTCTATTTGTAATAATTTATCTTGCATGTATAGCTATCAAATATTTAAAGATATTTATGTTAGGCCAGGATAACTCTGGAAACAATTCAGTCAATACAGTTAGTAAGGGGGCTGATTAAATAACATGAATGCAATGGATTACTAGGTAGCTGTTAAAATATAAGGTAGATATGGAAAATATCTGAGTTATATTATTAAACAAGTTGCAGAAAGGTATATGTAGGCTGATTTCATTTGTGGGAAAGGTAAGATAGAAGGATATTTGAACAATACCTTTGAACAGGGGTTAGGGGCCCCAACTCCCGTGCAGTCAAAAATCTGCCTGTAACTTTTGACTCCCTAAAAACTTTACTAATTGTGAGAACCATGAGAGATGACTTTTTACTGCAGTACACAATTTGCTGGAGAGACAAATGCTTACACAGAGATGGTTGGTGTTACACAACCGTCATTAGCTTCACACAGCATTTTCAGCAGATACTTGCAATACCTTAGCTCACCACAATGGCAACAAGACATAGCTACTAAATTATTACAGTACAGTATATATTGCAGTTGATCTTATATAGGTACAATTTATTTTTAAAAATTTTTTAAAGCATTAAACTACTTTTTAATATTTTTTAATGTATTATTTTTGAGAGAGAGAGAGAGCACATGTGAGTGGGGAAGGGGTAGAGAGAGAGGGGGATAGAGGATCCAAAGCAGGCTTTATGCTGACAGCAGGGAGCCTGAAGGGAATTTTTTTTTTAACTTTATTCATTTTTGAGAGACAGAGCATGAGCAGGGAAGGGGCAGAGAAGAGAGAGACACAGAATCTGAAGCAGGCTCCAGGCTCTGAGCTGTCAGCACGGAGTCCGATGTGGGGCATGATCGTGAGATCATGACCTGAGCCGAAGTCTGATGCTTAACCAACTGAACTACCCAGGTGTCCCAGCAGTAACAATTTAATACTGTCTTTACATTTGTTTACATTCCTCTAAACTGCACATGGCACCATGTATATAGACTGTGCCTAAGTTCTGATTACTTTTACCTTGGTGTATTTTAACTTTGTGTGTATTTTATGGTAGTAAATTATAAAATAGACTAGTATTTCCATATATTTATGTATTGATGACATATCTAACTTTTTCTTACTTTTTTGGATATTTCTAGGCTATAAAGTTTTATTATTATTTCTAGGCTGTGAGTTTTTTCAAATTGTTTACAAATCTCCAAAATAATTTCTAATATATTTATTGAAAAAAAAATTCATGTATAAGTGAACCCATGCAGTTCCAACTTGTGTTGTTTAAGGGTCCTCTGTAGATGTATATATGCTTATAAGAAAGTTTTATAAATCTACACAACAATCTGTTAATTGTGCTCAAATGTGAGGAATGGAGTTGGCAGTGTCTGAAGATGGGGAGGGAAGGACAGTGTTTTGTAAGTATTTGAAAAGTCAAATAAAAAATCTGTTACAAATTAAATTTGGAATATTGCAATCAGGTCTATATACATAGTGATTTTTATTTTGTTCAGGATAGTTTAAAACTTTTTGAGTTTATTTCTTAAAAACAAAATACTATTAGAGAAAAAGTAGGTATTTAAAGTATTTGGCCACTATCTCCAAATATTTTCCTATCTTCAAATATCTTCTATTAGAGCTCCCCCCCCCCACCCACTGGGAGATGAATCATGTCATATAAGTGCTAAGGCAATTACATATAGTTTATTAAAATATTAAAGCAAATTTGTAAAACCAACAAGAATTTTATTGAGTGTGTGTACTGTGTAAATAGAGCTTCCTAGTTACCCGGCAGCCAGCAGGAGAAAGAAAAATCATAGAGTCCAGTTTAGCTGAGTTGGAGACTCAGTTAAGTGACATGCCTTATATCACGTCGCTAGTTAGCATCAAAGTCAGGACTGGTATCTATGTTTTCAGTTTCAGAATTCACTGTGCCACTTAGCAAATTTAATGTTTTTAAGACAAAGATCATCCACATTCTCTTAATTTCAAGGTCATTTCTTTGAGTCTGCTGTTGTTGTACTTACTGACAAGGCTGGTTATGTGTACCACTTTGCAAGGGTGACCATGCATCTGGTGTGCCTGAAACAGCCCTAGTTGATGTCTGTTGTCCCAGCATAATTACCAAAAGTGCTTTCTTTTCACTCTCCCAAGTTATCTGGCTGTGGACAGTATATTCTACAGTCGCTCCAATTATTGCCAATCTATTGAATCTGAAAAGCCACGAACAATACCAGGGTAGAAATTTGGTATTATGAGTCTAAAGAACTGTAGTGCCAGCTGTGCTAAATGCCAAAACGCTGCTGTAATTCTGAGTGGAAAAAAATGACTGCTACTTAGTTTGACGGACAAGGATGGCTTCTTGAAGGATATGGCATTTGAGCTGAACATAGAAGAATGAGCAGGACTGTAGATTGGTCAGGTTACACAAAGATGAGAGAGGATGACATTTCAGATGTGTAAGTAAGAAGGCTCAAAGTGCATTTGAAGAATACCAAGCAGCTTAGTTTACCAGTCTTCAGAAAGCAGGAATATAAGAATATACATCCCAGAATCCAGATAGGCCGGATTATTTAGTACCAGCTCAAAAGATTGGCGTTTACTGAGTAGCTACAATACCCCAACAGTTTTCAGGTACACAAAGAAACAAGTAGCGCTTTGTGTACAAGTAGTACGCAAGGATTGGTCTATTGGAGGTGTGTTGAGTGAGTTTAAAGAGGAAAACATGAAATCTGTGATACTGATTAGAATTCTGTGCCATATCAGATGTGATGTTTTAGACTCTCCACTGGGCATTGACAGTGGAAAGAGAAACTCTTTTTATCTCTCAATGGTCAACATTTAATAAATGTTGGATAGGTGTTCCTACAAAGGAAGAGAGGACAAGATTTGTGATTTGGGGGGGGGTGGGATACTTAGGGTAAGGAAGAGAAGATTTAAGTTTCACACTAAATTCAAGTAGAGAGATTCTCTGTATAAGTCCAAGGTTATGATCTTAGTCTAGTTAGGTTAAGAAAGTTTGTCCCCATTACAGTTGACTTGTGCTGTTGTAATGAATGCTCTGTTTTTAGAGAGCTTTGGAGAGGTAGAAATATAATTAAAGTATGATTCATCTGTTGAATGCTTAACATTTCATCTTTGACAAAAGTCATGAATTTTGAGGCCAGAACTTGTGAGGTCCAGGTAATAACTTAGTGCCTCAATTATAGATTTTTGGTCTCAAGTAACTAAGTAGAAGTTCTACAAATGACCTTTCTGGACACAAAGATGGATTTAGACATTATCAAAGAGCAAGCTTGAATTTGAATTTAATGCTGTTATTTTGTTATAAAGAAAGAATCTATTATGCAGTGCTAAAACACCAGAAGGAAGATAGTATGTCTGAGTATCTTTTAATTGGTAGCTATATTTAAGAGATGATAAATTATACAATAATGTCATCGTTGGCAGAACATTATTTAGGGCTCTAAGACATCAGTGACAATCTGGCTGCTTGTAGGCTTTATTTCATATAGTTTCAATGCTGGATCAGTGTATTCTTCGTTTTAGGTTATAGTGTTGTTGGTGTTAAGAACTTCTCCCATTTGGTGCATGCTTAAGGGAGCACCAGAAATTAAAAAGTATAATATAACTTGATATGCATTTTGAGTTACATTTTTCTATAGTATTAGCATTTTAAATGCTACTACTACCTCATAACTACTATAATATTGTCCTCATACGTATGCATATTTTAAAAACCAACTTTGTTCACTACCAGAATCTCTCTCTGAGTTTCCTTGTATACATTGTGTACCTGAGCATTGTAGACCCCAAATGACAGAAAGAATGTGAGAGACTTGTTAGTGGGATTCTAGTTGGTTGACAGTTTTCTCCTAATTTTTAGGATTCCTCTTCAGTTCACACTCCTTTACACATTTGAGTAGTTGGGGCTTCTTGTCAAACTTGGTTGAAGATCCAGATTAGGTACTACTTGAATTCTATCACTTTTTACACAATCAGAGGAAATAAAAACTGCTAGAATTGGGGCTCCTAAATCTGAATCTTAACAAATGCCGAACAAATGCTAATGCTCCTTATCTCTTGACTATGTCTTGGGAGACTAGTTACGATGAGAGTTAATGTAAATCATTTAAGCACATTGGAACAAAGTCCGTTTTCTCTTTTTATTGGTCTAAATGGGTAATGAGCAAAAATATCTTTACTCATTTTGTCTTTCCTTTTTTCTAGAGTGTTTAAATCACACAGCATTTTTATTTAGGATGAAAGGAGAGAAGGCTATCTTTTTTCTGGGCTCACTGCTGTGGCAGGTGCGTCATTAGCATCTGGCACACCTTTTTTAATGAGTGCTTTTGATGTCAGGAAAATGTCAGATGACTTCCTTAAAATTGAAACATATCTCCTGCACACAAGAATGGGAGGAGTATTTTGTGTTCATTTTATTTTATAACTTCCTTCAGTTGTTTATATAAGTCATTTATTTAAACCAGCAGTTCACTGCAGGGGCTGCTTATCAGAACACACACCTACTAAAACTCTCCAATAGAGTGCGTTCCTCTGATATCAGGTTAGTTCTTCTCCTACCTTTGGGATTTAGTTCCTCAGAGGAAGAGCTCTAAAGTCTGTGGAATCATCACATGCAACTTTTATGCCCTTGCTTTGAAATTGTTTGAATACTTAAAATATGTAGCCTTGACAAAGCTTTTTTGTGAGTTCATGTTCACATTGCATCGTGCCCCTAACCAGTTGCCTAGCTCTTTAACGACTGTGCTGGTGGACATTTCAGGTATTTGCATAGTTTTGAATTATTTCATTTTGGAGTATGCTATTCTCTCACAACCCTTGAAGACCATTAATAAATTCATAAGCACCAACTTCAGTTGGGCCTCAGACTCCTGGAAGACCCTATTAGGTTTTTCTAGTCTACTTCCTCCCCCTTTCTTGTGTATCAATTATTTTAAACCTTCATGCTCTTCAGACCTACTATTTTAATGTCAGAAGATGACCACAGTTCTCCTTTCATTGGAATTTAAGATTGTTTTTATGATTTAATACACGGTCAGTTTTTGGTGAGAGTTCTACTGGTATCATGCTTGCTAGATATTACCGCTTGTAAGTATCTGTTAGCTCAAACTTGTTAAGTGTGTTTGTAAAATCCTTTAGAGCCTTACCTAATTTTTGTCTACTTAGTCTGCCAATCTCTAAGAAAATATATTTCTAAGAAAAGTATGATTGCAAATTCAATTCTTATATTTCTTCTAACTATAATTGTTTTGAATATTCAGAAGCTTTGTTAATGCATTAGGAATCATGGCTTATTCTCCTGGTTAGATTACTATGTTTCATCAAATCTAAGATGATAAGATGCATCCTGATTTCAGAGATCTTAAAATGTGAAAAAGTACATCATACAATCTAGAAAATGTGTTATCAGCAGGAAACATTCATTTTGCCCTGATTAATTCTTGTTACCTTCAACTATGTTTTGTTTATATTGACATTACCTCATTTCTTTTTTTTAAGTGTAGTTATTTTTTTAGAGAAAGCGTGTGTGTGTGCATGCACAGGGAGGGAGAGCCAGAGAGAGAGGGGAAGAGAGAATCCCAAGCGGGCTCTGCTCTGTGCTGTCAGCACAGAGCCCTGTGCTGGGCTTCATCTCACAAACCGTGAGATCATAACCTGAGCGAAAATCAAGAGTCAGACGTTTAACCAACTGAGCCACCCAGGCGCCCCTGCCTGTTTTCTTTTTAATACTATTGCCTGATATATATTTTCTTTTATTTTCAAAGTTTTGGTGTTCTCTTATTTTATTGATTATAGACAGCTTTACACTTACTGTTTTTATATCCTTATGAGTCCTGCCAATCCATCCTAATTTGTTTCTATTTATCAAATGGTTGTCTTTAAAACTTTTATGTACATATTTACCATAGTTTTTTTTTTTAGTAGCACTTAGGGTTAACCACAGTCTCTTCCCTCTCACCAAATAACTAAAAAGTTCATCATGCTGTCACTGCCTTCTTCCTCAGATGCTGTGCCTTCCTCCCAAATGTATTCTTTGGACTACAATTTCTACTTTCTTGGATGTGTTTAAATTTACTTTGCTAGAGTATACCTTGTAGTAAATTTCTCAGAAAGAATGTGTGAAAAGTAAATTTAAGACTGTGTATCTGAAAATATATTCTTTGCTCTCATGTGAAGCTTCATTATCTCTTTAGCATACTCTTTGGAATCTTTTTCTTGTTCATATTTTGGATAATAGTCATCTGTTTTATTCTCTGTAAGCTTTTGGAATTTTTGTCTTTCATTCTTTGAATTCTGCAGTTCGTGACACGGATTTCTTTCTTCCTCCACCTCCAATTCATACTGTTCAGCATTGAGTGGTCCCTTTAAAACAGACTTGCATCTGTTTAGTTCCAGAAAAATTTTATGATGTTACATACTTGACCATTTATTGCTCTTGCTGCTTGTTCGTTCATCTCCTCTCAGACTTTTCCTTTACATGTCACTTCTTGTACTTGAGTGTTTTGTTCTGGCAAAATCCCTAGTTTACTTTGCAGTCCACTAATTTTATCCTAATTTTGGGTCCAATTTTCTTTTCTGTCTGTATTTTTTAATAAACTTTTAATTTTAGAATAGTTTTAGATTTATAGGAAAGTTAATGAAGACAGTACAAAGAGCTGTTATACATTCCACACCATTTCCCCATTCACATTTTACATTAGTATATTTTTCAGGGTTAATTAAACAATATAATGTAAACATCACTTTTTTATTAACTAAAGTTCATACTTTATTCAGATTTCCTTAGTTTTTATCTAATGTCTTTTTTCTATCCCAGGATCCTACCCAGAATATACATTACTTTAGTCATCATATCTTGTTAGACTCCTCTTAGCTATGACAGTTTTTCAGACTTTCCTTGTTTTTCATGACCTTAACAGTTTTAAGGAGCATTCGTCAGATATTATGTAGAATGTCCTTCTATTAAGAGTTGTCTGATGTTTTTCTCATGATCATATTGGGAATATTATTTGGGGAGAGGAGGACCAAAGAGGTAAATTTCCATTCTCATCACATCATATCAAGGCATACACTGTCAACATGAATGATGACTGTAGATGTTGACCCTGATCACCTAGTTAAGGGTAGTACTTCTCAGGTGTCTCCCGATAAAGTGACTTCTTTTTTACTTTTCTATATCCTGCACTTTGGAAGAAGTCACTATACATAGCCCAGACTTGCAAAATGGGGAGTTATGTGCCACCTCCTTGTGGGCAGAGTAACTACATAAACTATTTTAAATTCTTCAGTGCAGGAGATGTGTCTGTTCTCCCCCCAGTATTTATTTACTCAGTCATTTGCAAATATTTTCTTAAGGATTTTGCATCTGTGTTCATATATCATGAGATATATTGGTTTGTAGTTTTCTTTTCTGGTTTGATATTAGGATAATGCTTTCTTTATAGAATGACTTACAAAGTGTTCTTTCTGTTTCTATTTCCTCAAGAAATTGTGGGGAATTTGCATTAGATGTCCTTTAAGTGTTTGGTAGAATTCACCAGTGAAACTGTCTGGGCCTAGTGCTTTCTTTATAGAAGGTTTTAAATTATTAACTTCATTTCTTTAATAGTTATATGATTGTTGAAGTTCTCTGTTTCTTCTTGTGTAAGTTCTCATAGTTTATATTTTTTAAAGAATTGGTCCATTTTATCTAAGTTATTAAAATATGGACATAGAGTTTTCATAGTATCCCCTTATTATTCTTTATTTGGTAAGTTTATTTATTTTGAGAGAGAGATTGGGGGAGGGGCAAAGGGAGGGGGAGAGAATCCCAAGCAGGCCCTACGCTGTCAGCATGGAGCCCAGCGCAGGGCTCTAACTCATGAACCATGAGATCATGACCTGAGCCAAAAACCAAGAGTTGGATGTACAACCAACTGAGCCACCCAGGCGCTCCCCCTTTATTATTTTAATGCCTGTGAGATCAAGAGTGATGGCCCTCCTTTTATGTCTCATATTAGTAATTTGTGGCCTATTGTTTTTTTCTTGGTGCCTGACTAGAGTTTTTCAATGTATTGATATTTTCAAATAAGCAGCTTTTAGTCTTGTTTTTCTCTGTTGTTTTCCTGTTTTCATTTTTGTTGATTGCTGCTCTAATTTTTATTATTTTTTCTTCTTGATTCAGGCTTAATTTGCTCTTCTTTTTCTAGTTTCCTAAGCTAGAAATTTAGGTTATAGATTTTAGATTTTTTTTCTTTTTTAATGTATGCATTAATGTTGTAAATTTCTCTCTAAACACTGCTTTTGTTGTATCCCACAAAGTTTAATAAGCTGTGTTTTCATTTCATTCAATTCAAAATATTTTCTAATTTTCTGTGTGGCTTCCCCTTTGACCCATGAATTATTTAGATGTGTATTTATTTTTAAATATGTGGGGGTTTTACATGTATATTTCTATTACTTATTTCTAGATTAACTCTGTTGTGGTTAGAGAACCTACTGTTTTATGATGTTTATTCTTTTAAATTTGTTAAAATGTGTTTCATGGCCCAGATGTTGTCCTAAGGAATTCCTATATAAGTTTTTAAACAATGTGCATTATGCTGTTGTTGGGTGTTTTATAAATGTCAATTAGATCAAGGTGACTGATGATACTATTCAGGTCATCTACATGCTTACTAATTTTCTTCCTGTTTGATTTACAATTTACTGATGGAAAGTTGTTTAAACTCTCCAATTATGACAGTGAATTTACGTGTTTCTCCTTGTACTTCTTTCCATTTTTGCCTTATATACTTTGGCACCTTTTTTGGGGTGCATATGTGTGTAGGATTGTTATATTGTCTTAGTTGACAGCTTTTTCATTATGTATTGCCCTTCTTTATTCGTAGTAATCTTCCTTATTCTGAAGCCTGCTTTGTGTAAAATTAATATACCTAGCTATTCCAGGTTTTTTTTGATTAGTGTTAGCTTTGTATATCATTCTTCATCCCTTTATTTTTTGTTTACTGAATTCATTATAACTTTTACTCATGTAGTCTTCTAATCAAGGGATTTATTTTCTTTTCTTTATTTGTGAGAGAGAGAGAGAGAGAGAGAGAGAGAGCGAGAGTGCACAAGCAGGGGAGAGACAGAGAGAGAGAAGGAGACACAGAGTCCAAAGCAGGCTCTACATTCCGAGCTGTCAGTGCAGAGCCTGATGTGAGACTCGAACCCACAAACTGTGAGATCATGACCTGAGCTGAAGTCGAACACTTAACCAACTGAGCCATCCAGATGCCCCTAATCAAGGGATATTTAAACTACAACTGCTAACATGAAGATCTTTAAAAAAAAACAAAAAAAAAAGCAACTATATTTAAAAAGGGATCCTCCTCAAAATTTTGGAGTTATTGTTCTAATTTGTAACAAAAAGATGTTTCTAAGTCAACTGAGCCTCACTGGACAAGCCTGAGAAGAGAATTTATAATCTTGATTCCTATTCACAGCCCCTAATCCCTTGAATATTATCATAAACTAGAATTGCCCTAGCCTATGGTTTTTTTGTTCTAGCTGTCTTTATCCTTTTTCTCTGTCTTACCTTCTCCTGCCAGTGTTCTTTTCTTAATTTTTTTATTGAAATGAAATTTACTTTCTTAACCGTTTTTAAGTGTCCAGTTCACTGGCATTAAATGCGTTCATATTGTTGTATACTGATTACCACAATTCATCTCCAGAAATCTTTTCATCTTGCAAAACTGTAACTCTCATATAGTGTTTGTCTTTTTGTGATTAGCTTATTTTACTTATCATAATGACTTCAAGGTTCATCCATGTTGTAGCATATGTCAGTATTTCTGCCTTTTTAAAGCTAAATAATATTCCATTGTATGTATATATCACATTATGTTTATCCATTCATCCATCAGTGGATCCTTGGTCTGCTTCCACATTTTAGTTATTGTGAATAATGCTGCTATGAACATGGGTGTACAATTCTTTGAGGTTTATACCTAGTGGAATTGCTAGATCCTATGAATTCTATTTTTAATTTTTTTAGTAACTGCCATACTGTTTTTCATTTTACCATTTTACCATTTTACCATTTTACATTCCCACCAGCAATGTACAAGGGTTCCATTTTCTATACATTCTTTCCAACCCTTGTTATTATCTGTTGCTGTTTGATAATAGCTGTACTAATGGATGTGAAGTGGTCATCTCTTTACTTTAAATGGGTTTAAAATGGATTTCTTATAGACAACATGTGGTTGTGTCTTGTTTTTTTAATATATTCTGTCTCTATCATTTAATAGCCTCATTTAGACAGTTTACATTTACATTGAAATTGATTACTGGGGGCGCCTGGGTGGCGCAGTCGGTTAAGCGTCCGACTTCAGCCAGGTCACGATCTCGCGGTCCGGGAGTTCGAGCCCCGCGTCGGGCTCTGGGCTGATGGCTCAGAGCCTGGAGCCTGTTTCCGATTCTGTGTCTCCCTCTCTCTCTGCCCCTCCCCCGTTCATGCTCTGTCTCTCTCTGTCCCAAAAATAAATAAACGTTGAAAAAAAAATTAAAAAAAAAAAAAAAGAAATTGATTACTGATGTGGGGCACTTGGGTGACTCAGTCGGTTAGGCATCTGACTTTGGCTCAGGTCGTGATGTCACAGCCCATGGGTTCAAGCCCAGTGTCGGGCTCTGTGCTGACAGCTCAGACCCTGGAGCCTCCTTCAGATTCTCTGTCACCCTCTCTTTCTGACCCTCTCCTGCTCATGTTCTGCCTCTCTCTCATATAAATAAACATTAAAAAAATTTTTTTTAATAAAAATAAAAAATAAATTGACTACTAATGTAGTCAGATTAATGTCTACCATGTTTGTAACTGTTTTCTTTCTATTCATTGAATTTTTTGTTGTTTCTTTCTCCTCTCTCTTTCTGCCTATTATGGTTTTGAGTATTTTCCATGATTCTATTTCAGCTCTTCTCTGTCAGTTATAGTTCTTTTAGGGGCACCTGGGTGGCTCATTCAATTGAGCATCCGACTTCAGCACAGGTCATGATCTCATGGTTTATGGGTTCAAGACCTGTGTTAGGCTCTGTGCTGACAGCTCAGAGCCTGGAGCCTGCTTCGGATTCTGCGTCTCCCTCTCTCTCTGCCCCTCCCCTGTTTGCGCTGTGTCTGTCTCCATCTCTCAAAAATAAATAAACGTTAAAAAAAATTTTTTTTTAATTATACTTCTTTTAAAAAGTTTTTGGTAGTTGCCCTAGATTTTACAAACGCCTTTTTAACTAATCTAAGTTCATCTTCAAATAACACTATTAGGGCTTCCTCTAGTGTAAGTACTTTATAACAGAGTGTTTCTAATTTTCCTCCTTCCCATTCCTCTGTATGGCAGTCATTTATTTCACTTATCCGTAGTACTACTTTAAACAGTTACCTTTTAGATCAGTCACGAATATGAAAAACAAAAGATTTCTTGCACTGTCTACTTTCTCCTTTAATACAGTCATTGGATGCATACAATTTCTTGTTTACTAAACTAGGATCACTGGGTAAAGGATTTGTGCCTTTTATCATTTGTGTCCTTTATCTAGGATTCCTAGCATTGCCTGTCATGTAACATTTCAACAGATATTATTAATAAATGCATATTTATTCAGTTTAATTTATGTCTTTATAACTGCATCCTTTTAAATCAATTTCTGCATCAGGGTTGTTGACTTATAAATATTTGTGTGGATTTTATTTAAATAGGAGTAGGGATCTTGAATATATCTGTTTTAATCCTGCTGATGGGATTAATATTTATGAATACCCAAGAAATGGAAAATAGTTTTAGAATTAATTAGATAGAGGCTCCTTATTATACTGGCATCAATAAAAGTATCTAAATTTGCATGAAAATTTCCAGGAAATTCAAGGTATTTAGGAGTAATTTGCATGCTAAATAAACATTTAGATTTTTTCTTCTAGAACTTAAATAATGTGGATCATCACATGGAAGATGATTCTCAAATCAAATGTAGGCATCACGGGGCGCCTGGGTGGCTTGGTCGGTTAAGCGTCTGACTTCGGCTCAGGTCATGATCTCACAGTCCGTGAGTTCGAGCCCCGCATTAGGCTCTGTGCTGACAGCTCAGAGCCTGGAGCCTGTTTCAGATTCTGTGTCTCCCTCTCTCTCTGCCCCTCTCCTGTTCATGCTCTGTCTCTCTCTGTCTCAAAAATAAATAAATGTTAAAAAAATTCAAATGTAGGCATCAAATAAATCATTGTTTCTGTTACATACACCTAAAAGGAAAATAGCATGTATCTGCCAAGTCTTAAAATTCATGCCACAATTTCATAAAGCAATTTGATTATAAAATATCTTTCTTTTTAATTATACATAACTGAGATTTGTCCCTCTTCAAACAAGGGATATGTTAAACATAGAATCGCTAAGATTTATTAACAAGACCATATTTTTTCTGTTTCAGAATATCATAGAATTTGAGAATTATAAGTGTTACATGTACAGTGATTGTCTTAGGAATAACTCCTTCCATTTTCCAGTGACAGGGCATTCTTTCTCATAATATATCACATTCTATTCAACATAATTTAAAAAATTATTCCTTTAAACTAAAATCTTCTTTTAAAAAACTCTGTTTTCTAGAGCTGCTTTCTTACTTGTAGTTTGAACCTTTAGAATCTATAAAAACCTTAAGATTTTTAACACTAACCCTCATGTGGGGCATCCAGCAGAATGAGGTGGAGCAGAGGCAGTGGTGCCATAGCTGTTTCTTTATATGAGTCTCCTGAAGGCAGATGTTTATAAACCAGATTGTGACAGTATAAGAGGATGCTAAGCCTAAATCATCACCATTGTGTCGCATTATTCCTCTGCTTTAGTTTTCCTAATTCGATGTCATTATATTTTAAAATTGGAAATAGTGGTGAACTATTTTCTTTTGAGAAAGGGGGAAGAAATCTGTCTTTTTCTCATGCGTCTCCGTTATGCGCTTCCATGAAATACGCCTGATCTGTTGAGAGACACCATTGGGAGCAACCAGTGCACAGCTTTGAACTCCCTGTAACTGCCACATATTTTTCAGTGGCTCCTTTATGTGATGGATTACTCTCAGGAGCAAATAATTTGTAGCTCTTCTCACATTCTGTTAGAGTTTTTATTTTTAATAAAGTGCTATGATTAATAGTCTAATGTAATTGTTGTTTCCCCGTTGAGTGTAAATGCTTCATTTGAATGTCTTTAATCTGAAGGAACAGTTGTTTTATTGGACTCTTGTTGTTTTTCTGTGCTTCTCAAGGTTTTTTGATTGCTTTCTTTGGGCTCTTTACAGTAGGAGGAGGAAATGAATTTCTCCATCAGAATTGTGGAGTAGGACCCAATAGAGAAACGTTAGGGATGAATACTGAGATACTTGAACATTCATGCATATATTTTTATGATAATTTAGAAATGGGATAAGCATTTATTGCAATTTTGATTGATTTTCCAATGGCAATTATGAAAATACCTTGTCTCTTTGGCCTACTGGTGTTATGATGACATTTACATTATAGATGCTTTCTGAAATGCCAGGGTCCTTTCACTAAGTTGTTTTTCTTGTTGTTTTTGTTTTTTTGTTTTTGTAAATTAAAGGATAAGGTAAGACAAGATGTAGAGAAGAATCGTTGAAAAGTGGAGAAATTGTGCACTGAGCTTTTAGAAGAATCTGATGCCCCACTCATCAATAGGACAGTTGTTTGTTCTTGCTCTTGAAGTGGTAACACTCTTCAGCCTGGTCATTCCTACATCCATTCTCAGAATCCTGACTGGGAGCAGAAGTGTAGGAAATACTTCTGTGTAACCACAGAGCAATTTCCCTTTTGTTCAGAAATCCAGAGTTTCAGGTTAGGCTTCTTTGGCACTAAACATTGAATACTTCATGAGCCCTTGCCAGCAGCCAACTACGTTGTTAATGGTGTAATGGCATTGGAAAGGTTGTTAATGGTGTAATGGGATTGGAACCTTATAAGAATTCAAAACTAGTAAGAAAGAATCTTGTGAAATTAGTGTTGAATGCATCTAACTTTATTTGAAAACTAATTGGGTGAAACTTTTACATATAAGAGAAAAGTCGCTTAAGACTAATTTAGAAGTTGAATAGCATATGTTTACTTATATCTACACAGATATCATTTTGGCCTTTTTTTGGCTAATAAGGGTATTACTTTTACTGTGTCTTAGAATTTAGGGAGAGCTGCTTATTTTGGTATAGTTAAAAGTCTTTATTTTCATGTAAACTAAGTTCTTTTTAGAAATTCAGCTTCAAAAGTTTTCTTTATGATATCAATTCATATTTTAAAATCTTTCATATCTCCACAATTACATACTTTTGTTCTCAAATGTTTTCTTAGTTTTTATTTATGTATTCAGTCACTAAGTGAACATTTATTGAATTGTAGTAGATATTAGTTTCTACATAGGAAACTAACGAACATATCAATTTAGTAAAAATAAGTGTTTTCTATAATGACTAGAGCTTAGAAGTGTTTTTAATACAGTGCTTTTTTTATTACAGTGGTACTTTTGAAAGAGCATTTTTAATTATTGTAGTATATTTTTTAACAGTTTTTAAATTTTTTAATTTTTTTTTTTTTAATTAGAGAGCGAGCATGCGCATAAGCAGGGAAGAGGGCAGAGGGAGACAGAGAGGGAATCTTAAGTGGACCATGGTCAGCATGGAGCCCCATATGGGGCTCAATCCAGTGACCCTGGGATCATGACCTGAGCCTAAATCAAGAGTCAGATGCTGAACCAACCGAGCCACAACCCAGGCACCCCTAATTATCATATCTTGAAAGTACTTGGGACTTACATTTCCAGCCATGACAGAGTAACTAGTACTGGACTAGCTGTCTTGATCTAAACAGCTAGAAAACTGGACAAAATATATGTAGTAAGTATTTTTAGACATTTGAAAACATGCAAGACCATAATCCCTAAGAGAAGGAAAACTAATGAGATGAGCCCCATAATTACCTCCAGCTTTCTGCCTGGAAGCACTTTCCAAACTGCAGTACAGGGTTGAGAGAAGGAAGCAGACAGCTTAGAGTCTCAATGAGCTAAGGAGACAGAGATCAGAGTTTAGGGTGAGAAAGGGTAGTTGGAATTTGTGGAGCAGCCCAGTGGAGAGAAATGAGATGTACAGAGAAGCTCAAGAAAACTGTATAGGGTTCCCCTTGAGTCTTTTACTGATGAATACTAAGCTGCACATAAACAGAGCAAGACTCTACAAGTTTAGCAAAGAACATCTATTAAGGAAAGAACAATTACAATTACTAGAGAGCTGGAAAATTCTTGGAGCATAAACCTGGTTGAGAAATGTTTATATTCTGTCCAATCAGAGTAGAGAGAACTTATTGAACACTCTAGGTCTTCAGTGGAGACTACAGAAAAGCTATTTTGAGAGTAGGGCTAATATAGTTCTAGATACCAGGCTACTGTAGAACCATCAGTAACAGTTTAAAACAAATCTTGAAAGGAACATGTTCAACACTCTACTTAGGAAGACAACAAAATCCAAACAACCAACAGGTTAGCATACATAATATGTAACATATAATCACAATTAGTTGAAAGGCAAAGAAAGGAAAAGAGAGAAAAGGAGGAGAGAATGGGGAGGGGAGGAGAGAAAATAGAACAGGGAAAGGAGAGAGAAGAGAAAAGGAAAGGAAAAGGTTAACAATTAACCTAGGAAAAAACAAACAAACAAAAACAACCTAGGGAAAAAAATTCAGTAGAAAACAAACTCAGAAATGGCATTAGTGGACAAGGAATGTAAAGTAGCTATTATGGATATGTTCAAAGATATAAAGGAAAACATGAACACACAGGGAACAAATGGTGGCTCAGTAAAGAAATGGAAATATAATAAAGAACTAAATGGAAATTTGAGTACAGAAAAACACAATATCACGAGGAATACTTGGAAGAACAGAAGCTTGCCGGAAAAAAAATTTAAGGAAAATCAATGACGCTAACAAGTACAAGTTTCTCTTTTCAGCTGTCTTGTTGAACTGTGCCTAAAAGGGTCATATAAGTTAATACTAATAGACTCACTATTAATGTAGATCTGCACATTTGGAACATTCTTATGTAGCCCTGTACAGGCAGTATAAAATTAATTTTAAACAATTACATAAGTGCTGTATAGGATAGCAAAATAAACTTACTACATGTGATATTGTATGACCTTTAGGTTATTGGTAGCTCAGTAGATCTCATCAATATGATATAAATGCCGAGAATCTATTTTAACCTTTGAATACAATGACAAAAATATATAACATTCTTATTTATGTTTTGGCCACTTTAGTTCAAGAGTTTATAGAAAGGTTTCGAAACCATGTTATGAAGGGAATAGAAGAAAGAACTGGCATATTTTAATCAAAAGAAGACGACTACCCTTAAATACTTTAAAGTAGTCTTTGGCAGCTCATTCATATTTAAGAATATGGTATTAAAAATATTGAAAGTTCTATTTATATGAAAGGAACTTTTAAAACACTTTTCAAAGTAATTTTAGAATTGCAGAAGTGTTAGAGTGTAGAGAGCTCTCATAGAATATATTCTCCACCCAACTTCATCTAGTGTTAACGTCTTAAATAACCGTGATGCAATAAACAAAACTAGGAAATTGACATCAGTTAACTGTTAACTATGAACTTTATTCTGATTTTACTGGTTTTTCCACTAATGTCCTTTTTCTGTTCTAGGATCCAGTTTTGGATCCCACGTTGCATTTAGTTGTCATATCTCCTACTCTCTTTAGTCTGTGACTATACTTTTGTCTTTCATGCCCTTGACTCTTTTGACTCTTGAGAAAAGTATTGATCAGGTATTTTGTATATTGTTCTCAATTTTCGTTTGCCTGGAATCATCTCATGATTACATTAGGTTAATGGAGTACATTAAGGCTATAATTTTTTTTTTTTTGACAAATACTATAGAATTGATGTGCCCTTTACAACACATCCATATCAGGGTTATATTATGCCAGTATGTCTTATTATTTGGTAATGCCAACTTGATCATGTGGTTAAGGTGGTGTCAGTCAGATTTCCCCATTGTAAAGTTTTCTTTCTGTAATTAATAGATACTTTAGGAGATATACCTTGAGGTTATGCAGATACCCTGTTTTCCCTTAAACTTTTGAGATGAAATCTTTTTACTGCTAGGCTTTATTATAGGACAGCTGAGTAGTCATTCTTTTTTTTTTTTTTTTTTTTTTTAAGTAGGCTCCACACCCTGTGCAGAGCCCAATGCAGGGCTTGAACTCACGACCCTGAGATCAAGAGTCGGATGCTTAACCGACTGAGCTGCGCAGGTGCCCCAAGTCATTCTTTTTTGTTATTCTTGCTAGGACTTTACCAGATAGCAATATTTGTAAGTCTTCTCTGCTGCTCAGCTTATCCAGAGAGGAATGCTTCAATTTCCTGCTTAGTGATAGGAAGCCTGATGGCCAGCCTTCTGGAACTTGCTGAGGAGAATGCCAGGGAGTTTCATATTTGAGTACGTGGTCTTAATCCCCTTGTTGGCTACCGCTGAGCGCAGAGCCCAGCCTCTCTGATTTAGTTTCTCCTGAGTATAAACCCCGTGTTTCCAGGGGTGAGGTGAAGGTTGCATAGCTCCTAATTCCTTTGTGCCCCATGTCATCCCTGTCTCCTGAAGTGCTGCCAGCGCCTCAAGGCCAGTTTGTTGGGAGTCTTATCAGTCTGTCCCTCTAGGAGTACTTGGTTCAACTCTGCTCCATCAATTAATCTGTCCGCTTTCTCTTTGCATATGTTTTGGGGTGGGATTACAGCTACCTCTTTTGTTCAGAATAGAGTTTGTGTTCGTGTTTCTTGTCCTATTTGTTGTTGGAAGGTATTTATAAAGTTGTGGACCCAGAGGTATATTTGGCCCTCTGTCCTAAAACTGAGGCCAAAGTAGATTTTCAGAAGATTATTTGGCATCGCCTCTGAAGCATTCAAATACACAAACCTTTGGCATTTCATTTCTAAGAATCCATCTTACAGAAATATTTGCACATGTGCACAAAGATACACAGATAGGAAAGTTTTCAAAAACATCATCAAAATAAATAAATAATGGAATCAGCCTAAATGTAAGTAATAATAAGGAAATTATTAAATTAATGGTGATGTTTGTGTTATAGAACAGTGGGTAGCAGTTGGGAATAATGAGGTTTGTTTTTATATACTGACATGAGACGTTCTTAAAGACATATTATACCATACAGCAGTTTGCAGAGCAGCATTTTTGGTAGCATTTTATTCTCATATTTTTATGTATATACAAGCGTATAATTGAAAAGGAAAATAATTGGAAGAATATGAACCAAACCTTTAACGGTGGTATTTTGGAGATGATGAAAAGTGGAACTTTAATCTTTTGGCTTTGTATACTTCTGTATTGTATATATTACTTTTATAACAAGCTTATTACATTTTTATTTTTATTATTTTTATTTTTTTTAATTTTTTTTAATGTTTATTTTTGACAGAGAGAGAGAGACAGAGCATGAGTGGGGGAGGGGCAGAGAGAGAGGGAGACACAGAATCCGAAGCAGGCTCCAGGCTCTGAGCTGTCAGCACAGAGCCTGACGCAGGGCTCAAACTCACAGATTGCGAGATCATGACCTGAACCGAAGTCGGATGCTCAACTGACTGAGCCACCCAGGCGCCCCAACATTTTGATTTTTAAATAAGAATATGAAATAGACTGCCTAAAGAAGTAGTTGAACAATGACTAGATTTCAAACAGAGGCTCTTTGAAAGAACTGTCTGCTAGATACTATCTCAGGTATTATTAAAGATTGCCCAAACTGGATTATGGTTTGGGGAAAAGAGATTTCACGATCATATAAGAATGGGAAAGTCTAGGTTAACACACCATATTCTCCTGTAGAATTTCTGGGAGTCTTTAACATACTAAAAAGGATGATACATCTGCACAGTCTCACAAATATGATTGTTCTCCTCTTTTATGGTATATTTGTTAACATCTCCCAAAAGAAATGCTTTGTAGAACTGCACTTTTGTTGACATTGCTTTTATGTTTAGAGCAATAAGCACCATGTTAATCTGGCTCTGTTTTGAACAATGAATTTTGAATAATACTGCTGTGAACGTTCCTGGGAAATACCAATTTAGTAAATTCCTTTATGCAAGGAAATGAAGGGCTTGAAAGATAGAAATTTTTCCCTAGATGCCTTCAAAACCTTCTGAACTCCTTCAAAAGGTAAGAAAGAAAGGTTATGAAAAGGGAACAAAATTTGGGGGCACCTGGATGGCTCAGTTGGTTAAGCGTCTGACTTTGGCTCAGGTCATGATCTCATGGTTCGTGAGTTCAAGCCCCACATCAGGCTCTGTGTTGACAGCTCAGAGTCTCGAGCCTGCTTCAGATTCTGTGTCTTCCTCCCTCTCTGCCTCTCCCCCACTCATGTTCTCACTCTCTCTCTCTCTATTAAAAAAAATTTTTTTTAAAGGGAACAAAATTAGGATTTCGAAAGAAAACTTAAATGTGCCTATTCACAGCTCACTTGGCTGGTATGAGTGGGTATCAAATCAGGATAATTGGTTCCACTTAACTGAGGGCAACATGCCCAGCACAGAATTTAATGATCTCTACCTAGAAACTGTTTTCAGTGCATAGATGTATTGGTTAAACTCATAATTACAAACTAAAAGTGACACATCATCCATCACAAATCTAATGTATCGTTAAAACTGGATCCAGCAACCACAGTGTAGCTGGATTTTGAAAATGATTTCTCAGAAAAATGAGAATATCTCTGATGATTTTCTCAGGTAGCATACTACATCAGGAGGAATATAATCCTTCAGGGTCTCACAGATCCCTTCAGAGCCTGTGGAGTGGTTAGGTTTCAGCGAAAGCGCCAGTGTGAAGCTGCTGCCAGGAGTTTGAGCAGCAGGTCAAAGCTAACAGCTTTTTTTGATGTTCACATTTTGAAAGTTTGATACCTTTTCTCAAACATATTTCCCAGTTGCCTTTCACTTGCGTCAGATTTACATGGTGTTTATTGCTCTAAATAGAGTAGCAGTGTGAACATAGGTGCAGAAGCTGAACAGCCCATTCTTGTTCAGTAACCAAGCAAACCTAGAGCACGGTATGTAGGACCTTGACCCTTGTACTGAGGCGTTGCACTTCATTCTGTAGATAGTTTTGGGGAGAGATGTGACAAGATCTTTTACTTTCAGGGGTGAACTTTGGTGGCAGATGGGAAAGGAAGCAGCTTAACTCCTAATACAATCAGACTTCTTTATTTAAAGAAAGATTTCACTTGTGCTTTAGGACCCTTGATGACTAACTGGCATTTGTAAAATCTTTGAGTAATTTCTGGACATTTTATTTTTTTTGTGAAGGCTTCAGATAGGTTGGTTTTAAGCTCTGATATTTTGAGCAACAGAAATGCCCTGGGATTCTGTCACTATTACTATTGTAACTGTCTATTTTAACTATACACTAGAAAAAAGTATGTTTAATACTTCCAAATGGCCAGGTTAAGCCATTTCATTCTTCTTAGTGATTTTATTGTAGTATGATTTACATACAATAAAATTGATGCATTGTAAGTTTACACTTTAGTAATTTTTAGTGAATTTATAGAGTTGTGTAGTCATCATCACAATATAGACACAAAACATTTCCATCCCCCAAATCACTTAACATCTGTTTGCAGTCAATACCTGCTCTTGTCCCCAGCTACAGATAATCAGTTATTTGCTTTCTGTTACTATAAAAGCGCCTTTTGTAGTTCTTTTACACAGAAATGGAATCATGTAATATATAGTCTTTTACAAGCGGTTTTTTTCATTTAGGGTAATATTTTTGAAATCATCCATATTGTGGCATACATCAGTATTTTGTATCTTTTTATTGCTGAATAATATCTTTTATAGAGATATACCTCATTGTGTTTACCTATGTATCAGTGGTTGGAGACTTGGATTGTTTCTAGTTTTTGTGTATTCTGAATAATGATACTCTGAACATTCATGTATAAATCTTTGTGGGGATATTTGTTTTCATTTCTCTTGGGTAGTAGATTCTAGGAGTAGAATTTCTGGGTCATATGCTAACTCTGTGTTTAACTTTTTAAGAAACTAAAACTCTCTACAGGTGACATCATCTTGTATATAGAAAATCATAAGGAGTGCACAAATAAACTATTAGAACTAATAAATGAATTCAGCAAGAGTCAATATCTGTACCCAGAAATCATTTGTATTTCTGTATACTTGACAGTGGACAATCTGAGATTAAAATTAAAATAATTTCATTTAAAAAATAATAATGCTTAGTAAATTAACAAAAGAAGTGTAAAACTTATGGCCTGAAAACCATGAAACATTTTTTAAAGAAATTGAAGATATAAATAATAAATGGAGACAGTTCGTATTCATCAGTTGGAAGACTTAAAGCATTCCCGCCAACCACGTATGAGGATTCCAGTTATTTGTGCCCTCACAACTTTTGTTGTACGATACTTAGTTACCCTTTTTGATGATATACATTCTGGTGAGTGTGTGGTTGTGTTTTAATGTACATTTCCCTAATGACTAATGGTGTTTGCACATTTTCGTGTGTTTATTAGCAGTTCTTATGTTTTCTTTGGTGAAATGTCTAAGTCTTTTACCTACTTTTAAATTGGGTTATTTGTTGTTGTTATTGATTTATAAGAGTTCATTTTATATTCTGGTCCTTGATATGTATTCTGACTTGTATGTTCAAGTCCTTTATCAGATGCATGATTTGGAAATAATTCCTGCCAGTCTGTGGCTTTACTTTTCATTTACTTAGTTGTGTTTTTCTTAAAGTGAAGAAGTTTTTTATTTTTAATAGAATGCAATTATCAATTTTTTTCTTTCATGTCTTGTGCTTTTGTTGTCATATCTAAGAACACTTTTCTAACCCAAGTCACGAAGACTTCTTCCTGTATTTTCTTCCATAAGTTTTCATTCTTCCATTAAGTCTACGAGGCATTTTGATTCATTTTTGTATGTGGCATTAAGTAAGGATCTAATTTCATTACTCTGCATATGGATATATAGTTGTACTAACACCAGTTGTTGAAAGACTTTTTTCCCACATTAAAATTTTTTGACACCTTGGCCAAAAATCAGTGGACCACAAACTTAGGGGTTTATTTGTGGACTCTCAGTTCTCTTCCATTGATTTATATGCCTACTAATATGCCAATACCAGACTGTCTTGATTCCTGGAGCGGTATTGTAAGTTTTGAAATGGAGTAATACAAGTTCTCCAGCCCTTTTTTCTGTTTCAGAATTGATTTGGCGATTCTAGGCCTTTTGTCTTTTCTGTTACATTTTAGGAGCGGCTTGTCTTCTTAACAATGTTGTCCTCTAACCCATGAGCATTTATTTATTTAGATTTTCTTTTCATTTAGATACTTTTGTTTTAGATGTTGTTTAATTTCTCTCAGCAATGGGTTGTAGTTTTGAGGATATAAATCTTACACTTCTTTTGTTAAGTTTATTTCTAAGTATTTTGTTCCTTTTTTGATGCTATCATGAATGAAGTTGTTTTCTTAATTCCATTTTTGGGTTGTTTATTCCTAGTTTATAGAAATAGAGTTGGTTTTTGTATATTGACTTTGTGTTCTGTGACCTTGCTGAACTTATTAATTCTAGAAGGGTTTTGTTTTGTTCTGTTTTTTTTTGGGGGGGGGTGCAAGTAAGCAAGGGGCAGAGAGAGAGAGAATCCTAAGAGGGGCAGAGAGAAACAGAGACAGAAGCATTGCTCACCTGAAGTGGGGTTCACCCAAAACGGGGCTCATCCGAAGCAGGGCTCACCCATAGTGGAGCTCGAGGTCACCTGATATGGGACTCAGACTCACCAACTGTGAGATCATGACCTGAGCTGAAGTCAGTTGCTTAATGACTGAACCACCCAGGCACCTTTTATTTACTTTTTCTCTTTTTCCCACCTTCCTGCACTGGCTAGAACTTTCAGTACCTGCTTAATATAAGAAATGAGAGCTGACATGTATCCAACCTTAAGGGAAAAGCATTTACTTTTTAACCATTTCATGTAATTTCACTGTAGATTTTTCAGGATGAGGAACTTCTGTTCTTTGTTGAGAGTTTTTATCATGAATAGGTAGGTGTTTGATTTTGTCAGATTGCTTTTTCTGCGTTTATTAAGGTGATCATATATTCTTTTTTGTCTCAATATGGCATATTACATTGATTTTTGGATATTAAACTAGTCTGAATTCCTGTGATAAATCCTACTTGGTCATAATGTATAATCCTTTTAAAATGCTACTAACTACGGTTTGCTAGTGTTTCATTAAGGGCTATTGTATCTGTGATCATGAGGGATATTGATCCCTAGTTTCTTTTCCTTTGGCTTTGATATTAGAGTAATATCGGCCTCACAGAATGAGCTAGAGGTGTTTCTCTTCTGTTTTCTGAAAAAATTACGAAGGATTAGTTTTATTTCTTGTTTTAAATATAGCATTTACCAGTGAAGGCATCTGGGCTTGGACTTGTCTGTGTGGGAAGATTTTTAATTACTAGTTAAATGTCTTCATTTGATATGGCCTTTTGTAGCAACGTGGATGGAACTGGAGAGTGTGATGCTAAGTGAAATAAGCCATACAGAGAAAGACAGATACCATATGGTTTCACTCTTATGTGGATCCTGAGAAACTTAACAGGAACCCATGGGGGAGGGGAAGGAAAAAAAAAAAAAAAAAAAAAAAAGGACGTTAGAGTGGGAGAGAGCCAAAGCATAAGAGACTGTTAAAAACTGAGAACAAACTGAGGGTTGATGGGGGGTGGGAGGGAGGGGAGGGTGGGTGATGGGTATTGAGGAGGGCACCTTTTGGGATGAGCACTGGGTGTTGTATGGAAACCAATTTGTCAATAAACTTCATATAAAAAAAAAAATAAAAAAAAATAAATGTCTTCATTTGTTTTATTTCTACCTAGATTTTGTGTTTCTTCATGAGTAGGTTTGGTAATTTTTGTTTTTCTGGGAATTGTTCTGTTTCCTCTGAGTTATCTGATTTATTGACATAAATTTGTTCATAATTTTACCTTATAACTTACCAATCTATAGGGTTGGTAGTATTGTCTCTTCTTTGATTCTTGAATTAGGCAGTTTATGTCTTCTATTAATTTCTTAGTCTTGTGTCTTTTTTTTTTTTTAAAGAACTTGGCTAAAATATTATTCAATTTAATTTTTCCCAGCTTTGTTGAGGTATGACTGACAAATGGTAATATATTTAAAGTGTCCAACATGATGATTTGATACATGTATACATTGTGAAAGGATTCCCACAATTAAGTTAACAAGTTAATTAATACACCTGTCACCATACATGGTTACTTTGTGTGTATGTGTGAGAGAACGCTTAAGATCTGCACTCTTCACTAAATAGGAGATTAGGTAATTTATGGGAGACTTCTTTTCTGGTAAAAGTATTTAAATTTCCCTTTAAGCATTGCTTTAGCTGCATCCCATAATTTTTAATTTTTTGCTTTTATTTTCATTCAGTTAAAAATATTAACTTTTTTGTGTGATTTCTTCTTTGACCCTTGGGTTACTTAGAAGTGGGTTGTTTGAGGGGCGCCTGGGTGGCTTAGTCGGTTAAGCGTCCGACTTCGGCTCGGGTCTTGATCTCACAGTCTTTGAGTTCAAGCCCCGTGTCGGTCTCTGTGCTGACAGCTCAGAGCCTGGAGCCTGCTTCAGATTCTGTGTCTCCCTCTCTCTCTGACCCTCCCCCGTTCATGCTCTGTCTCTCTCTGTCTCAAAAATAAATAAACGTTAAAAAAAAAAAAGAAGTGGGTTGTTTGATTTCCAAAAATTTGGGGTTTCCCCATATTTATTTGGATTCATGTGTTTGGGGGCTCTACTGTTAGATGTAAATGTATTTATAATTGATATGTTCAAAGAGGTATATAATTCAATGATAATGGTTAGAGATTTTAATAGTCTACTCTCAAAAACTGATTAAAACAATCAGAAAAAGCTAAGAGTATAGAAGATTCAAACATCCCTATCAGCCACTTTGACCTGATATTACAGAATCTTTGCACAACAACTACATAAAACATAAAACAAGTCTCAAGAAATTTTAAAAGACTGTAACCATACAAAGTATGTCTCTGACCACATCAGAATTAAATAAGATATCCACAGTACACCTGTTCTTTGTCTGGGGCTTGCTATAGAAGCCTCAGAGGTGCCTCAGGGCACCTGGGTGGCTCAGTCGGTTGAGTGTCTGATTTTGGCTTAGGTCATGATCTCATGGTTCACGAGTTCAAGCCCCACATCGGGCTCTCTGCTGTCAGCGCAGAGCCCGCTTTGGATCTTCTGCCCCCATCTCTCTCTGCTTGAGAGTTGTAAATCCCTCAAGCTCAGGGTTCTTCTCCTGTTACAACCTGCTGCAGGTGTAGGCATCCATCCTGGGCCTTTAAAACATTGCCTTTGTGGCACTTGAGGGGCATGGAGAACTGATGAAAACAAACAAGAAGCTCTGACCATTGCCATTGCCCTGAGTAATGAAGTTCTTTGTCTCTGATGTGAGGCTTGTGTTTTTGCCTGTGCCCATGAAACAGTAATAGGCTGTCTTGTTAGCTTAAAAGTAAGGTAAATCTCTGACACTGTATACTTCCTGACAGTTTCCTTTAGTTCTTTGAACATATTTTTAACAGCTCCTCTGAAGTCTTTATTAAATCTAATATCTAAGGACCCCAAGACCTTTTTATTGACTGCATTTTTTTACATTAGCCTCTGAGTGTAAGTCACACTTTGTTTCTTTGCATGTCTCTTCATTTTTTGTTGAATATTGGATATTTTGGATAGCATATTGTAGCAACTGTGGGTTCTGAGTCCTCTTCCTCCCCCCACTCCCGTTTCCCAAGCTGTTCTTGTTTCCTTAGTGTAGTTAGCTTGCCTGGACTAAATCTGTGACATCCACCTTCCCCACAATGTGTGACCGTTGATGTTTCTGCTCAGCTTTTGTTCTTTATTGTTTTGTTTTTATTTTTAAGCCTGCATTTCTAGGGTAACCCTTGTGTCTGTATGGATTAGCATTTATCCAAATATCAGTCAGAAGTCAAATATCAGTCAAATATCTCAAGCCAGTAAGCCTTCCACTTTTAGCTGATGGATCTGTGTGTGGTTTGGGCAATGCATTCAAAGTTCAGGTCATTTTTTAGCCGGCCTCAGCTTTTGCTTTCTGCGGGGCTCTCTCACTTGTGCTCTGAATACACACATAGGTTCCGCTGGCTGGGGATATGTAGGTCATCTGGACCTCTTCTTGGCTCTGCTGCATATACGCATGGCTTTCAGTCTTCCTGGATTATGTGGAGAACTTCTCAAGCCTTCTTACTATTTTTTACCTCACCAAACTCCCTGTTAAATCCAGCCTATCATCTGCTGTTTGCCCCCAAATCACAGTCGCAGGCTAGCAGAGACACTGGCCCTTCCTTTTCACTTGCCACCAACATTGCCACTTTAGCTGGCAGTGCTCCACATCGAGTGTGCCCCTCTGATGGCAGCAGCAGGGCCACTAGCTTCTGGGGCCTGCCGTACCCTGGTTGAACAACTACTCCCACAGAGCTGGGGAGCTTGGAACAGACCCAGGCAAGAATGGCACACACAGACTCACTGATTTTACCTGAACTGTGGTAATTTTTATGAATAAATCCTTCTTGGTTTGTTGTATGCCTTTGGCCAGTTTCCAGTTTTTGACAATTTTGTCCAGCTTTATAGCTGTTTTTGGGGAAGAGCATTTGTTGACATCCTCAAACCATCATGCTAGAAGTCTAAAGTCCCAATCTGTATCATTCTGCCATTGATCCTGGTGTATCTTAACTGCCTATTTGATTCTCTGAGATCACGTAAGACCCTTTCCCTTACCTGCCCAGCTAGATCATGGAACGGCAGCAAAAGAACCAACTTGGGGAAAGTGGGTATAAAACACTAGGACCACAGTGGACATGGATTTTTCCCATAGTTAACTAGGAATCATTTACAATGATCTGCCATTATTTACACTTTGATTCTGTGTATAACTGGTAAAATACATTTGCAAAGCAAATGTTTACATAGCATCATTATATTTGTATATACTTTGTAGCAGCTACAAAGATTAAAATATTTGTGTGTGTGATGAGCTTCTAGAAACACTGGTCCCCATTGCACTAACATTCTCCCTGATTTTTTTCCACTTATTCAATAAATACACATTTATTGATTATCTAAGGTATACACATGCACAACGAATGATGCCAAGAGGAAACAGATATGGATTTCATCCTCAAGGAGCTTACAGATGAGCGTGACTCATCATGAACATGAAAAATATAAGTGGGAAGTGCTGGATGCCATTCAAAACATTCACATGTGTGCCCTAGAGTTCCATGGGCTAATTGAAATGTCTGTGTCTGACCAGTTCTTAGTTATCACCCATCACTTGTAGCACCTGATCTTCCTGCTTACATTCTCCTCCTGGTTGCCTTTATATTTAGATTTTTCTGTCAGTGAAAACATGCACCTAGTGCTTCCACATACACTTTTCTTATGGATGATATTCGTGTGGTTCATACCAGCCTGGGACATGAGTGGGGAGCGTTTCCAGTTACAGACAAGGAAACTGAGATCAGAGAGACTGTGTGACTTGCCCAACTTCACGTTATTAGGACGTGACAGAGTCAAGTTTTGAATAGAAGGTCTTTGTACTTGAAATCCTGGGCTTTTTCCAGTATGCTGTACTGCCTCTCACAGTACAGATTTCCTCTCCTCTCCAGCCAGCAGATAGTTGGGAAAAACTTAGCTTAGTGGGTCAGGTCAGACTTGGAAGCAGTTTTTACTTAAGTGTATTTCTGGATAGACACAGAAATGAAGCAACAAAGGAAGACTATTGAGGCTACTCTTCAAATCATTTCCCTCTAAGGGTTTTTAGTGACTTAATTTTACATAGTCAGAGATTCAACATCTCCAGTTGCTTCTTACACATTTCTCTGGCACATGTGGGATCATTACTTTCGACACAGCGTGTTCATCATTTGCCATCTCTCCCTCAGTCTCTAGTCTCTTTTAATGTTGTCATTCTCTGTGAATGACACCCCCAACCACCCATTCTCCCAAGCCTGGTTTCTCCAGGAACCTGGAGTCCTTGACTCCTTTCTTATCTTCACCCCAACATCTAATCCTGTCATTCCCATCCTACCTCATAGGGTTGTTGTGTGAATAAACTGGCACAGCATGTGAAAAAGAACTCTGAAAGCTGTGAAGGAGAGGTATTTCTTTTCTCTGAGGAAGCGCATCTATTCAAGCATCAGGGATAAGAATGAGGCCTTAGAGGCCATTCAGACGTAACGGTCTTACAATATTGACACTTGTGTCAGTGAAATGTGGACTTGTATCTTCTGTGACTGTGGCTGTGACTTCATGGTCTTACATGCTGACAGCACTCTGTTCTCTCCAAAGTACTTTCTCAGAAGGAGAGGAAAAGAGAGAGTAAGTGACATGCACAAGATGATAAAATTAGTAAGAGGTCCAGCAGGGGTAGAGCTCCTATTGGCTAAATGCAGAGGCCTCTTAAACTAGAAATCAAAGTTGATTTTTTACACTCCATCACTTACCATCTGTGACTTAGGATGAGTGGTTTAGCCCTCTTAACTGTCAGCCTCTACACAGAAGACAGAAATAAAATTTTTCATAGAGTTGTTGTAAGGATTCAGTGAGTACATGAGCCAGAGTGCCATGTAGAAATGATAGCTGTTGGATGACTTCCACCCTGCGCCACCTGAAGAGCGACGTTAGGTTGGTCTTCCTCTGTACTTTCCCTTAGAGAACTCATTCTACCTGGTGTATTTATTTGACTGCTTCACTTTAGATTCTCTGCAGTTCACAGATCTTTCCTGGAGATTGTTGAGTTAACATTTCATTGAAAACCAGCTTCAGGAGTTTTCGTGTTTTCCTCTCTGCCCTTTTTCTCCTAATTTTCCCATTAAGGTTTTGCCAGAATTCTGATGAACTCCTTTAGTTGAAAATTGTGAAATTATCCTTATACTTTCTGGCCCCAAGATGAAGGAGATTTTAAGTTCACTATTAGGAAAATCAGAAGTGTCCAGCAACAGAATGGACTGCCTCAGCGAGTAATAAAGTTACCCATGACTACAAATATATGAGGCTCTTGACAAGCAGAGCTTTGACTTGCCTTCACTTCATCTGTCCCACCCAGTTCCTGAGTTCTGCAAGCCACGGAAATATATATTGCAGAGAGGGCTGTAACAAACAGATGAGCTACCTAAGTGTTGTATTTTTATGGTTTTGGAATTTTTGATTCATGTTTTTATACTATTGTAGTTAAGTGAATTGATGAAGATAGCAGATGAACTATTTGTGAAGTGAGGAAAGTTGTCGAACTTCCCTGGGGATTGCCAAATTACAGAGAGCAGAGTTTAATGTTAGTCTGAAGTTAAAGAGGTGGCTCTTGAATCTCCTGCAGAGCCGAAGACCCACAGCTGTGCCTTAAGGCTGACGGTAGCCTGGGCCTATGCTGAGAGTACCTACACTCCTCCATACTGCACATGTTATTCCATATTTGATAAAGTAGCTAAAAATACTGAGGTTTTATCAGTAGATGAGACTTTTATGTGAAAGGTTTGACAGGTGATGCATGCTGCTTTCAGGATTAAAAAAAAATTACTTGGTCACTGCTGTGTCCTTCTGTGAGATGTTTTATTCTCAGCTGTCACCTTCCCTGTCCCTTACCCACAACCATTATAGTGACCAAAAAGTCTGCTTGCTCTACAGTGATGTGTCTTGAATAGTGCCCATTAGTTTTCAGTAGTTACCCCTGGCCTGCATGTTAGCCTTCAGTTTAATGGCCTTTTTTATGTTCATTCATTTTATTTTATTTCCCATCGTGGTTTTGTTTATTTCTTTTTTGTTTTTTGTTTTTCTGTTCTCTTTTTTAAAACCGTCGTGGTTTGCCCTTCATATTCCCCAATGTTTGCACATGACAAGATGTTGCCATCCCAACATTACCTCCCACTTCACTGACCAGTGCCACTACTGACCATCTAGCACCAGCCACAACGGGACCACTGCCTTCAGCTCCTCGGGATGTCGTGGCCTCGCTGGTCTCTACCCGCTTCATCAAATTGACATGGCGGACACCTGCATCAGATCCTCACGGGGACAACCTTACCTATTCTGTCTTCTACACCAAGGAAGGGATTGTTAGGTAAGTGTCTGTATGTCTGGAGCCAGTGGTTGCATCTTGGTCTACCCCAGGCCAGTCATGCTCACCCTGGCTCTTTGTTGTGCAGAATCTGTACCAATTTCCAGTCCAGAAAATATGACCACCAAGATGCATATTTCCCAATTTTAGGTCATTAAAACTTATCCCAAACAGACTCAAGTCCTGGTATTCTTTCCTGCCTCCCTGGAATGACTTGGGGAGAAGGTAGATAGAGCTTTTTAGGCAGAAGTATTAAAATGTAATGAGGGCTGTTCTTTTTTCATAAGATTCAGTCAGCACAGCCTATAGGATGTGGCTTACTTAGAACATTCAGATTCTAGAAATTAAGGTAGACTTAATTTACAGAAGTAATCGTAAATGAGTATTTGCCCGCACCCTTATGTGGATGTGGACTGCCCAGCTCTAGGGGGTCTCCTTGATGATATAAGAGTAATTAGTAGCTAATTTTCCTAAAAAACAGCACTTCCATTAAATTTCTCTCCATCTCCACCTCTTTTAGGAGCTCATGTTGCTTCTCCATTGCTTATGGGAGATTTTCCAGAATCCCCAGGCCACTTTACCCATAGTCCAGCTTTATTTTATTTGTCCAGCCTTACTTGCCTCACCTCACAGTTTAATTCACTTTCTAATGAAACCAGTCCAATTCCTATCACTACACTGCCTTTCTTCAAGTGTGTTCTCTTCTGTCACTTCCCCCTTTCCCAACTGAAGCTGAAGTTAGTGAATCCTTTGTGGCCCAGATTAAGCCCCATGAAGTCCTCATGCATTTTTCTCCACTTTTTCACATAGTCTTTCTCTTATATGCATTTCTGCCACTAATATTGCACTTAATTATGACAACATAGGATCTTATACTGCCATAGATTGTTACTCTTCTATTTTATGTATATTTGTGTTGTTTTCCCAACCAAATTATAAAAACTTTCGGAAGAACCAAGCCGCATGCTGTGTATTCTTAGCCTTGTCCAGTAGATTTCTTTATTCATATCAAAATAAGAAAGCTGAAATCACTGTTTGGTCTAGGGCCCTCACAGATGAAATAAAGCTTGTGTTTCTACCAGGGTGCTTACATCTGGTACATATTGTATTTAATAACTAGACTGTCAAGTTCCACAAATACAGGAACGTAAATCATAATCCCTTGATTTAATACTTTTGAGAAGTCCGAGTGACCTAATTTGAGCCAGTTGGAGATAGATAGAGCTTTGAGATAGATGGAGCTTCTGCTAGAATGATGTTTATCTGAACACTGTACCAGATGTTTTGGGCATTGCAAAGATAAAGAAACAAAAAGGCAAGACATTACTACCGAATGGCTTGTGTTAGAATGCCTCCAATGGTCTTTCACATCTCCTTGCTAATTTCATAATATTTCACAAAAGAAAAAACCATTTAGTAATTCCTCAGAATAACAAACTTCTTTCCATTATAGGTCCTTTGTCTCTGCTGTTCCTTCTACCAGAAATGCATTTCCCTCACAAACAACTGTTTCTGGCTTCTTACCAGTCATCTTCAGATGACACCTTCGTAGGCCTTCCGTGAATACTCACCCGGCTTAGCCCCCCTCCAACCCTATCACACAGTGATGTTCTGGGGCCAGCTTGTTTCCAAGCATGTTGTTAAATTTTCAGGAAATATTGTAAACCCATGACAACTTGGTAGCTCAAAATGGGGTGTGGCATGAGTATTTACTGAGACAAGTGCTACAAACCAGAGCTGGTTATTAAACGTTGACCACAACACCACTGCTGTCACATCATCCTGTTTTGTCTTTCTGCTTGTTTCCAGAACACGGAACACTCTGAAATTTTCTCTCTTTATTAACCAATTTCTGGTGTCTGTCATATCAGTAGAATATCACCAGCACCTGGAACAGGGCCTGGCATATAATAGCAGTAAATAAATACTTGTCCAGGGAATAAATTCATTTCAGTCAATGGAGAGGTAACAGCTTATTCAAGAAGTCATGTTGAGATAATTGACTCCATTTGGTGGAAAGAATGGAAGTTCTACAGCTCTGTCTTATATCATGTATGACAATAAATTATAGATAGATGAAGAGATTTTAAAGCTTATAAATGTATTAGAAGAAAATACAACTGCTTTATCATTTGAGTTTGAAAGGCCTTTTAAAGGAAGACAGGAAATCCAGAAGCCACAACAGGAGAGATATACAAAGCTTATTATACAACAATGTAAAATTCCATGTGATAAAACATCATAAACAAAATCAAACCATCAAGTGATAAGCTGGGGAAAAATTGGTAACAGTTATAAGAAAATAATATTGCCATCCAGTCTATATAAAGAGCTCCTATAAGTCATAACTAAAAGATACTCCAAGAGGCAAATGGTACAAGTGGATGATTAACAGAAGTTAATGGAAAGCCTGTTAAAGTTAAAAAAGGTTTTGCCATCACTTGTAGTCTTGGAGATACAATGTAATAATACAAAAAGTGAAACCATTTTTCACTTACAAAGTTGGCAAAGATTTTAAATTGATAATATCTAGTGTTAAGCAAGTTAAATGCTGGGAAGAAATCCACTCTAGGCTTTTGGTGGCAATATAAGAGTAGCCTTTGGAGAAAGTGGTTTGGCAGAATTATTTTTTTTATCTCTTTAATGCATATACCTGTCAGCCCAACAGTTACACTTCTGGGTGTTCTATAGATAACCGGTATGCATAGGGCACTCATAAAAATGTTTATTGTAGCATTGTAAGAATGAAAAGAGGAATGAAAGTAAATGCCCATTCATGGAGAAATGAGCACATAATTAATATATGTATATCCACATGAAATGTGATATAGGAATTTTTAAATGATGTGTCTATATATTTTGATGTGTATGTAAATGCTTAGAACAGTGATTCTCAAACAGGCAGTTTGCCCATCCCTTGGGAGACATTCGGCAACGTCTGGTGACATTTTTGGTTATTACAACTGAGATGAGGGAGGATGCTTACTGATGTCCAATGAGTAGAAGCCACAGATGCTGATAAACGTCCTGCAATGTGCAGGACAGCCCCTTACAACAAAGAATTATCCTGCCCAGCAGCTCGCTAGTGCCAAGATTGAGAAAAGCTGACATGGAGAGATCTGGTAAGATACAGGTCAGTCCATGCCATGGTTAGGTGTCAGGGAAGGACATGCTTTGAGGAGAGAGAAAAACTGGGACTTTCAGATTTTTTTTAACTATATATACTTTTGTTTTTAATGAGAATCTGTCACTTCAATTTAAAATTAAATTGTCAGGCAGGAAGACAAGGCAAGTATATATAAAGGAAGAAGAGATGCAAGGAGGATCCAACTTAATGTGTCTGTCTGGTGTTTGAAGGATGGGAAAGTAAGAAAGCTGGCTTAAGTGGCCCAGAGTTTTGGTAGGAATTAGTAAGAGATTATAATAAAGTGGAAGCTTGGAGCCAGATGTCATAATGCCAGTAAGAATTTGGACACAGTCAGTTAAGAAGGGACCATTTTAGACTCCTGAGCAAGTGTGCACTGTGATTTTATTAGCTTTTCTTAGTAGTTTATGAGCACTACATAGAAGAGGAGAAGAAATAAAGTCAGCGAGACAAATCAGGTAGTTAACCTAGTCGTGTGGTAGGTATGGCCTGGACGAAAGGGAGAGCCGTGACTTGGAGTGGACAGGATAAATATGGGGAATATTTCAAAGGAAGGTTCTTGGAGACTAATTTTTTTGTCACTTCATTTGTGAATGAAGCTTATGATTTCTGAATATAAGCAATGAAGGAGTAGAAAGAACACTAAGTCAGAAGACTAGATCCTGCTCACTTGTTTTATAAATAGAATTTATTTGACCTTTATAAGCTTAACTTTTCCCATCTGAAAAACGAGGGTCGTAACTTTTCTTCATAGACTTATAATCAGAATGCAGTGTGAGGAATTTACAAAGCCTTCCACTTCCTGCATTGGAAAAATCAACCACCAGGTGGCAGTATGTGTCTTGGTCATATATTGGTCATGTGTATTGGGTGCCAGAGTTTCTTGAGATTTCAAAGGGTCCTTCCTCTGCGTTTGCATCTAGGAAATGTTCACCTTGTTTTTTTTTCCCCAATGCCTTTAGTGTAATAGAAGTGCATTTCTGATATTAGGCACTAAATGGAAAAAAACAGAGTGAGTTATTCCAAAATTAATAGCATTTCAGAGTTGGACGAAACCTTAGCTATAAGTTGAGCCCAGGAGTTGGCAAGGCAGGAAGACAAGGCAAGTATATTGGACCTTGGACCAAACCAGACTTGTTATTTTTATGACCCAGGAGCTAAGAATATTTTTACATTTTCAAATGGCTACATTTTAATAGGTTATATAAGTAACTACATAATATTTTCCATTTTGTCTGTAAATATTTGCTTTCTGGCTCAGAAGGAATTAATGATTGGCCTACAGTCCCCTAGAAAGCTAGTAGCTTGCCAAAAGTAGAATTGAAGCTCTTATCGCCTAGCCCAGCACTGTCTTAATATAAAAAATACCTTTGTCTTTCTTCCTTGATTCTTAGCTAACACATTCTAACCCAAGTTCCATTGTAACGTCACACATTTATGAGAATTGTACTTTGTAACTCACCCTGGATCTTGTCCTCAAGTCAAAAGTTTTTTCTAGACAGACACATGGTTCTGGGACCTCAAACCAATCTAGTGTTACAAGCTTTTGCAGGTAGGTGCTGGGTATTTATTTCATCTGAAGGAATCATACCTATTACTGATTTTTTTTAATTGTAATGCTTCTATAGAAATTTATTCCAGATTTTTAGTTCTCTTCACTCATTTCTCTTGTTTTTTTCCCTTTCACATAGGAATGAACAAAAAATATACACGTTATTATTACTATACAAAGGTTTACGTACAGAAGGCAAATTTCCGTTCATGCATCTGCACACGTTTGTGAGTGCTGCAGTATGAGCATTCTGCTCAGTTCTTATGTAATATGTGAATGTGAATGAGACACTCACTTCAACTTAAAGTAAAATGGTGCCTCCCCCAACTGTCTTTCTCAAGATAGTCTCAGCTTTTTTGTACAATTAACTTTTTGTTTGAACTTTTATGTACAGAGTGAGCAGAACAGACCACCTGTGCTCTCACAGGCAGCTTTTTTTGGGTAAAGTGTAACATACCAGACAGCAATCATTTGTGATCAGACCAAAGGTCAGAAACTTCAAAGTGTAAGAAATCAGCTCATATCCTCCATTTAAATGTTGTGATTTGGAGGGTTAGCTGAAGAGAAAAGTACCTGTATGTACCTCAGGTATCTTAGAGCAGTAACTGTTCCCATAGTGCTCTTCTCCAGTGGACCTACCTGCTCATATAGAGACAGACACTCTATAAGTATGATGTGGGTACTGTTTGTTTGTTTGTTTGTTTGTTTGTTTTAAATTAAAATGAGGTAGTTTAAAAAAGCTAGAAAGCTATTGAAAAACACAAATATCTGAAATGTAAATGTTCACATACAATCAGGCCAATTGATGTATGGTCATGTAGAACTAAATTAATTTTAATCAGTGATTTCAGAGAAAATTACCAATATTTTAAAGTAAGAATTTTAATTCAATTGATTATGTGGTTTCAGGTAATTTCTTCCACAGAGTAGTTTTGGGCCTTTTTTATTACTGTCAGGATAGATACAGAGCTCTCCTTACATGATCGGTGATCCATAAAGGCCAGCTATTTGTCTAATACAGTGAATGAATACTTCCACAATATTTGTTGAAAACGCTTGTGTCATATGAATTAGTTTTTATTATAGTACATACAGTAGGCTGAACATAATTATGGACCCAAGTGTGGACACACAGACCCTGAGGATAGAGAAAACAAATAACTGCTTTTATGTTTTCAGTTCATAGCACCAGACCACTGGATTCATTTGTCCTGTTTGTCATAAAATTTGTCAAATATTTCAAATCAGTTTGGAAATCATTCAAAAAGAGTATTTGTTTTAACAAATAAGTTATGAAAATCAGTATCAGGATTGGCTTATTTTAAAAATTGGATTACTTAGGATTCATTTAAATGTTTAATGTTCCCAACTTTAAAAGTGTTAATCTCTAGTTTTCTTTTTATTGGGTCTTTTATCCAAAATATACACAGACTTCCTTGGTATTTTCTTTGATAATTGGGTCATACCTGTAATCAGCTTCTGTTTGTCTCCCTGGAAATCACTCCTTAAAAACTCAGTGATTCCTAAAGCCTGCAAAATTGATGACCAGCTGTCCCATTTGAAATGGCAGTGAGAAGATCCTTGTCTGTGCCTTCTCTGAAAGGAAGTTGTGGTTATGACCTGCAAAGTCAGTCATGTTTAAGCAAAATGTCAGTAAGTTATCAGGCACATGTGACATTGTTCTTTGCCAGTGTCTGTATTCTGTGCCCTGTTCCACCCCAAAGGTTTGCTTTTTTGAGAGTTCTTTGACTTCAATTAAGATTTTGATGTGGTATTATATCTATAGGACTTGCAGTGAAAATGAAACCGCACATTCTAGAAGTATTCCTAATCAATGCTGTTTCTTTCCAAACCCCTCTTTGTCTAAAGGGAACGTGTTGAGAATACCAGTCGCCCAGGAGAAATGCAGGTGACCATTCAAAACCTAATGCCAGCCACTGTGTACATCTTTAGAGTTATGGCTCAAAATAAACATGGCTCTGGAGAAAGTTCAGCTCCACTCCGAGTAGAAACACAGCCTGAGGGTGAGTCTTCCACCTGTCTGTTGGCCATACCTGTAGGTAGACTTATAGCAAGGTCTGTCTTCTGTGTAGCCTTGCGTACTATAGCAAGTGCGGAAAGTACCAGTTCCTTGCCATCAAGGACTTGTGAATTAGGGCAGATAAAATTAATTCCCATCAAACAGTAGCAGATGGTGTAAGGCAATATGATTCTGCCGATACACAGTCCAGTTTTATTGATCCCGTAAGACCTACCTCAGATGTCTTCTAGCGTCTTTCCTCTGATCCTTTCTATCTAATATTGTACCTCTATTATTCTAAGGAAAGTAGGCAGCACAATCTTTTGGTCAAGGAGTTTGATTAGAAGAAAGAGGTGAAATAAGAATGTAGGTGGAAGGGGAACCTGATTCTCTTGAGGGTATTTGAGGGATGGAAAGCGACTATAACATGTTTTGGCAAAAGACAAGTTAGCAGAAAGAGACTTACACTTCATTTGGAGGTGTTCAGCCTGTGGCGGGCGAAGGTGTAAGTGTTGGAGTCAGTCCTCAGAAAATATTTCACATGTTTAGCTGAACAAACCATCTGAAAATGTTTTCCATTTATTATGCCACTGTGCAGGTTAAATGGAAGAATTTCTTAGTGCCTTTTAAGGATAATATTTGCTTATGTTTATCCAGTGAATATATTGAAAGTGATTTCAAGGGAATTGGGGGACTGTTTTGTTTTCCTTTTCCTTTGATAAGTGAGAGGAAAGTTTTCCGTAGCAGGAGAAGTGTGACAAATCCCACCTGTCAGGCTGCACAAAAGGATGCTCTTAACATTAAATGAATAACATGATTTATGGCTAAATAAAGAAACAACTGTCAGAATAACCACATTTAGGTTTCTCTACTTTGGTAGCAAAACTGTCAAACTGTGGTGCTGTTATTTAAGAAATCCAATTTGTTTTACATTTTGCTAGTTTTTTCCCCTTCTCCTAAAATCTAATGGATTCTGTTGCAGAAACACTAGCACCAGAGAAATTGTTTTCAAATATAGACTGTCTACCAAAGTGTAGGTGTAGGCAACTTCCAGAATTTGTGTATGAATTGGAACTGGAACCTATCAGACAAAAAGAATATAGTAAAAAGGTATGGGAACTGTTGTAGGAGGTAGAGCTGGACAATCAGGGGACTAACCATCCCACAGAGGGTGTTGTAATAATCTCCTAACTGGTCTCCTTGAGTCCAGGTGTTAGAATCAGAAAGTGTGCAACTCCTGGCCCCACTGCTCACTAACTTTCCCATCATTTAAGAACGATTCTTAATCTCAACCTCATGTGTAAATAGGGATGACAGTAGTATCCCTCTCATGTGAGTTAGTACAAGGATTAAATAAGACATAATTGAAATTTATGTAAAGCGTAAAGCACTTTAAGCCGGACTGATTATAAGCATTCAGGAAATGGTAGCTATTTTTAAAATCATTATTCTTTTATCTAGTCTTATTCCCATACTGTTTTTCTTCCATGCATGTGTTCACATGTCCTTTCTAAATACAGATCTGATCATGTCATGTCATGTTCCTGCTCATAATTTTTCAGTAATTACCTAACACCTACAAGAGATAATTCAGACTCCACAGCAGCACATTAGAAGCTCTTTGGCTCGTGTCCTCCTTTTAAACATTCTCCCTCCCACATTTATTCAGTATTCAGCCTGAACCACATTACACTGTCTTCTCACGTATCATCCCCATTGACTGGAATAATTTTCCCCTTGGTGTCTGAGAAAGCTGTTCCTTCTTGCTTCCCAGAAGTCTTCCCCAGTCCTTCCCTTGCCTCCCCACCCCCTCCCAAAGCAAAGTGTGTATTCTCTTTATGTTTTTGTTACAATCACGAAATCTGTTAGCACTTGTGACATTATTTGTAACACTTATATGTCTGACTTCCCTCTAGACTGGGAATTCTTTGCGGGCAGGCACCCTGTCCATCATCATTTCCCCAGTTCCTGGTAAAAAAAAAGGCGCTCTCTCTTTTTTTTTTCTTATTAAGTTTTTTACTTTAATCCCAGTATAACTAACATACTTATATTAGTTTCAGGTGTACAATACAGTGATGCAGCAGTTCTGTACATTACTCAGTACTCATCATGATAAGTGTGCTCTTAATCTCCAGAAGGCTCTCTTTTTGTGATGGCTGTTTTTGTGTGCTACTGAAGAATTAGGACTTTATAAACCACAGGAAAAATTCTGCAATGTTTATTTTTTTCATTGAATACATTTGAGATACCTCACAGATCATTTTTGGTTATAATTTGAGTCATAAACAGGGCAATGCATTTAATTATATATTATCCTAAAGCCACTTCCATCAAAACGTTTTCTCAGTTTTTATTGTTTTTAAAAACATGGCCAAAATGACATTACTGCTGAGAATGGTTATTGAGGAGTATATTAAATATCACTCATATCTCACTGTCTCAAAATTTTCCTTCTAGTTCAGCTTCCTGGCCCAGCACCTAACATCCGAGCACATGCAGCTTCACCTACGTCCATCACTGTCACCTGGGAAACACCTCTGTCTGGCAATGGGGAAATTCAGAATTACAAATTGTACTACATGGAAAAAGGGACTGATAAAGAACAGGTATAAGATGAAGCCATTTTTTCATCCATTGATTGGAATAGTGGAGTTGAAATATATTTCCGAAACTCAATACTTGCTTGTCTAGAAATCTGAGAATAAAAAAGATGTATATAGGAAATGAAAAGTCAGCAGACTCTATTTCTTTGTACCAAGTTTTATTCTGTATTTTTTATCAGCAAGGGTCACTAAACAACAAGCAGTATTTCCCAGTAAATTGCCAGTGTTTATGATTATTCCACTTTGTTAGGTAGCATTCTGTAAAAGAGATAAAAATCTGTATTGTATCAAATATAGAATTTGTATAGCGCATTATTTCACAGCATGTCTTTTGGCTTGAGTTGTATCCATGGAAATTGTTTTATTTTATTCAAGGATGTTGACGTTTCAAGTCACTCCCATACTGTTAATGGGTTGAAAAAATACACAGAGTATAGTTTCCGAGTGGTGGCTTACAACAAACATGGTCCTGGAGTCTCCACACAAGATGTTGCTGTTCGAACGTTGTCAGATGGTGAGTCTTTCTTCCTTTGGAACACGTGCCGTGCTTGGGGGCCCTGGTGGCCTAGTAGCAAGGTCATGGGCTTTGATGACAAGAAGATTCAGTTCAAACCCAGTTCTACCCCTTTTCTGGACTTCAGTCACTTAACATGTCTAAGCATGCTTCCTTACGTGTGAAATGTAGATAATACCAACTTCATTGGTTTGCTGTAAAGATTTACTGAGAGTACAGAACATGTAGTGCCTGGTACTAAATAGTTTCTCGTGTTTTTATTTTTGTGTAAGTAAATGGTGTTGCTTGTTCGTAACAAAGACCATTCCAGGACCGATGGAAGGCTGGCTTCCTTGACTTAGCAATCATATTTGTGTTCTGAATGGCTCTTTTTAATTCTGAGTATTTTGTGACAGTTTCATTTCTGTCTGCATTTTGAAGCTAACTTATATTCGTATAACCATGATCTGGAGCAGTATTTTTCAAACTACAGCCTGCCAAGGGCATTGAGTAGGTTAAGACCAGCATTTTTAAAAAAATATTTTTATAATAGAACAGAAGATAATGGCATTTATTACAATTAATAAGTATATGATGTATTGTTTTCTGAAAGCAATATTTTTTAAGAATCTGGGCCAGTTTGTTTGTTTATAGAATTTTCCTTAGTTTGGATGTGTCTAACAGGAAAATTCTACCAAAAAAAAACAAACAAACAAACAAAAAAAACTAAACTGGCCTGAATTATTTTTGTTTATTTATTTAATTAAAAAAAATTTTTTTTTAAGTTTATTTATTTTTGAGACAGAGAGAGACAGAACATGAGCAGAAGAGGGTAGAGAGAGAGAGGGAGACACAGAATCCTAGGCAGGCTCCAGGCTCTGAGCTGTCAACGCAGAGCCGAATACAGGGCTCGAACTCACAAGCTGTGAGATCATGAGATCATGACCTGAGCTGCAATCGGATGCCCAAGCAACTGAGCCACCCAGGCACCCCTGGCCTGAATTCTTAAAAAATATGAGTCTCATGAAAGAAAAGGTGGGGGAGGACAATTAAAAAAAGTATACAGACTATTCAGAGGAAAAAATGGGGAGTATCATGGGGCACCTGGGTGGCTCAGTCAGTTGAGTGTCTGACTTCAGCTCAGGTCTTCATCTCCCAGTTTGTGAGTTTGAGCCCCGCGTCCGGCTCTGTGCTGATAGCTCAGAACCTGGAGCCTGCTTTGGATTCTGTGTCTCCCTCTCTTTCTCTGCTCCTCCCCCACTTTCTTTCTGTCTCTTTCTCTCTCTGTCTCTCTCTCTCTCTGTCTCTCCAAAAATAAATAGATGTTAAAAATGGGTGAGGGGGGTGCCTGGGTGGCTCAGTCAGTTAAGCGTACAACTTCGGCTCAGGTCATGATCTCACGGTTTGTGAGTTCAAGCCCCTTGTAGGGCCCGTGCTGACAGCTCAGAGCCTGGAGCCTGCTTCGGATTTGTGTCTTCCTCTCTCTCTCTGCCCCTCCCCTGCTCATGCTCTGTCTTTCTGTCTCTCAATAATAAATAAATAAGTGTTAAAAAAATTTTTTTTAAATGGGGAATATCCTACTATAATCTAGGTTAAAGAAGAATAAAGACATGAAATAAAAAATGTGTATTATCTTCAACTGGCTTCCAGATCTGGGAGTAAAATTAGCTATAAAGGGGGGTGTCGGGATGGCTCAGTTGGTTAAGCATCTGACTTCGGCTCAGGTCATGATCTCACGGTTTGTGAGTTTGAGCCCCACATTAGGCTTCTGTGCTGACATCTTAGAGCCTGGAGCCTGCTGTGTGTCTCCCTCTCTCTCTGCCCCTCCCCTGCTCACACTCTGTCTCTCTCAAAAATAAACATTAAAAAAATTAGCTATAAAGAATAATATTGGTACAATTAGTTAATGTTAGGTAGGCAATTTTAAATATTAGGTATGTTACATAATTTTTTTAATTTATTTTTTTAATATTTAAAAAATTTTTAATTACAGTGTAGTTAACATACAGTGTTGTATTAGTTTGGGGTGTACAATATAGTGATTCAGTGATTCCATACACATTGCTCAACACTCATCATGATAAGTGTACCCTTAATCTCCTTCACCTATTTCACCTATTCCCACACTCAACTCCCCTCTGGCAACCGGAAGTTTGTTCTCTGTAGTTAAGAGTCTAGGTTTTTTGTTGTTATTGTTTTGGGGATTTTTTTTTTTTTTGGTTTGTCTCTTGTTTTCTTCATTTGTTTGGTTTCTTAAATTCCACACATGAGTGAAATCCTATGGTATTTGTCTTTCTCTGACTGACTGACTTCGCTTAGCATTATACTCTCTAGCTCCATCCATGTTGTTGCAAATGACAAGACTTCTTTCTTTTTCATAGCTGAGTAATATTCCATTTTGTGGGTGGGTGGTTGTGTGTACATACTGCATCTTTATCCATTCATCTATATATGAACACTTGGTATGCTTCCATTGTTTTGCTATTGCAAATAATGCTGCAATAAACATAGGGGTACGTTTATCTTTTTGAATTAGTGTTTTTGTATTCTTTGGGTAAATATCCGGTAGTGAAGTTACTGGGTCATACGGTAATTCTATTTTTAACTTTTTGAGGAACCTCCATACTGTTTTCCAGAATGGCAGCACCAGTTTGCATTTCCATCAGCATCGCAAGAGGGTTCCTTTTCTCCACATCTTGCCTACGCTTGTTGTTGTGGTTTTGATTTCAGCCATTCTGACAGGTGTGAGGTGATATCTCATTGTGGTTTTGATTTGCATTTCCCTGATGATGAGTGATGTTGAACATCTATTCATGTATCTGCTGGCCATCTGTATGTCTTTTTTGGAGAAATGTCTGTTCATATCTCCTGCCCATTTCTTAATTGGGTTATTTGGTTTTTTGGTTTTGAGTTATATAAATTCCTTATGTATTTTGAATACTAACCCTTTATCAGATATGTCACTTGCAAATATCTTTTCCCATTCAGTAAATTGTTTTTTAGTTTTGTTGATTATTTCCTTTGCTGTGCAGAAGTTTTCATTTTGAAGTAGTCCAATAGTTTATTTTGCTTTTGTTTTCCTTGCCTCAGGAGACAACATTTTTTCTAGAAAAATGTTGCTGTGCCTGATACTAGAGATTACTGCCTATGTTCTCTTCTAGGATTTTTATGGTTTCAGGTCTCACCTTTAGGTCTTTCAGCCATTTTGAGCTTTTTTTTGTGTATGGTGTAAGAAAATGGTCCACTTTCATTCTTTTGCATGTGGCTGTCCAGTTTTCCCAGCAACATTTGTTGAAAAGGCTGTCTTTTTCCCATTGAGTATTTTTGCCTCCTTTGTTGAAGATTAATTGACCAAATAATTGTTGGTTTCGTTTTGGGATCTCTGTTCTGTAGATCTGTGTGTCTGTTTCTGTGCCAATATGATACTGTTTTGATTACTGCAGGTTTGTAGGTTAATTTGAAATCTGGGATTGGATACTTTGGTTTTTCAGGATTGCTTTGGCTATTCAGAGTCTTTTGTGTTCTACACCAATTTTAGGATTATTTATTCTAGTTTTGTGAAAAATGCTGTCTGTATTTTGATAGGGATTGCATTAAATTTGTAGGTTGCTTTGGGTAGGATAGACATTTTAACAATATTTATTGTTCAATCCATGAACACAGAATATCTTTCCATTTGTTTGTGTTGTCTTCAATTTCTGTCATCCATGTTTTGTAGTTTTCAGAGTACAGGTCTTTCACCTCCTTGGTTAAGTTTATTCCTAGGTATTTTATTGTTTTTGGTGCAGTTGTAGTTGGGATTGTTTTCTTAATTTATCTTGCAGCTTTATTACTAGCATATAGAAATGCAACTGATGTCTAGATAATATTTTTGGGTTAAGATGAAATGTTCTGAATGTGATTGTTTTATTATAGTTTTGTTGGAGAACATCCTTGTTCTTAGGAGGTACGTACTATATAGTATTTAGGAGCGAAGTATGATGATGACTGCAGCTGTTCCTCAGATGGTTCAGAAACAGTACGTAGATATATAAATATGCAAGTATAAATATAATGAGAGAAATAAAGCAGATGTGCCAGAACATTAACAATTTGTGAATCCAAGAAAAGAATATGTAGAAATCAATATCTTATTCTTGCCGCTCTTTTCTGTGTGCTTGGCATTTTTTCAGGATAAAAAGTTGGGAAATATAAATACAAATTATAGTTTGGTTAGCCAACTACATAAGCCATTTGGTCAGGACTTTTGAGAAAAATTGAGAGAAAAAATGTTTAATGTAGGCTTTTAAACTTACACATGAACCAGTTTCAATGCACTCATTGGAATGCTGACTACAGTGCCTGTCATGGGAACTGAATGTGTCTGAGCATGGTGGTTAAGGGCAGCACTGTGGATTAAGACCATTCTTTCCCTACATTAGCGAAACAAGTAACTCGGTCAGGTTCACTGCCCTGAACCTCATCTATAGCTTTCTCATCTATACCATGGGAATGATTATAGAAACTCCTTTGTGGGATTGTTGTAAGGATTAACTACCTGCCATGTAGGAACAGGCAGCAAATCTTAGTCATGATGATGAAGAAGATGAAGACACCAGCAACAGCTATGTTGGCTGCCTCTGCAACTAAGTCAGGGGTTCTTAGCCAGGAGATGATTGGAACCATTCATAGACTTTTTTCAAAATGCACTGGAGTCCTACTCGAGGCCTTCTCTGCCTAAATCTCTGGGTTGAGGCCTGATGTACTGTGTTTAGCACAGAATACAACATTGAGCAAGAAATAGTGTCTGTCCTCCAGAAGCATATAGAGCAGTGGGCACTGAGTCATATATCTGGTCACCAAATGTCAGAGAAAGGGAGACAGAAGTTTCCGTGGATGCGTTAGGAGAAAATGAGTTAAAGTCAGCATTTTGTGAGTGAAGAGGAAATTAATCAGGTTTACTTAAATTCTTTTTGCCTGCTGTAGTTTCTACAAAGGGATGCTGGAAGGTGTGTGGATCATAAAATTTGAGAATGCCCTGCCTTGTGTTCTCATACATGAGAAATTAAAGTTATGCAGCTATTTGTTTAACCAGCAGTCCCAAACTTGTCACATCAAAATGAGTGTTCCCTGCAATAGAATTTGTCTTGGGAAAACAGATGGCCCCTTTACTGAAGCTGTCATTGTATATCTCTCTTTACTCTACTTGGGAATTGGCTTCAAAACCAGTTTAGGAACCCCACAAGAATGCAGAGCTCACTGATTTATGCACCTCATATTTGGGGCTCATAACAACATTACCCAGTACATTTACTCGCCATATTCGTTAGACTTGTTTCCAGAAAATTTGTAGGTCTTCCCCTAGGTAAAGATATGCTATCACCAAGAATATTCAGAATGATATGTTGAAGGTTCAGAATGTATATATGGGGTCTAAAAAAGTTTAGAGTCAATGTCATTTCCTTGAAATGACTCCCCAAAGGTGCAACCTAACTTGGATATGGGGGCCTTTATATGAATGTGTCCCTTTTTTTTTAAGTCAGTCAAATATGGCCACACCTTATCCACATACTTCTATCAACATGAGGGCATTGGCAGCTAGGTTTAGATCTGCAAGTTGTATAATCAGTGTTTGAGATGCACATTTGTATAAAGTCTGGCCAGGAATGTCACATGATGGGTAAAAAAAAAAAAAAAAAAATTTTTTTTTTTTCTTTTTCTGCCTGTCCAGTTCCCAGTGCTGCTCCTCAGAATCTGTCCTTAGAAGTAAGAAATTCAAAGGTAAACTTTATGTTGCTATTCATTTTTACTAGCATACTGTTAAGTCTCGGGAGGGCTTATAGACAGGGAGAGTCTGTGTCAAAAGACTTGTCATCAAGCAGAGAAATAAGGTGTCATAGATATTCCACCTGCCAGTAAAACTGAATTCGGAAACCGACTCCAGGATTTTCTGTTTAACTTTACTGCCTTTCTCTCATGCCAAAATTACTATAGTCTTTTCTGCAGATGTATCGCAGTTATGCAAATCATGACATTATAAATCTCAGCAGTTCAGAACATTGGTGATAAGGTAGAAAGAAGTAAGTTTATGATACCATAACCCCTCAGTTCCATGCGTTGAGCTCAGTGCAAAGCCGAAGGTGGACATCTGTCAGAGCGTTGCATGTGCTCAGACTCCCTCATAGTCAAGTCCCTGTTCACTGAAGACCACGTGTGCCTCTCAAAGGCCCAGAGCCCTTCTGGGCTCACTGACACCTGAGACACTCAGTCCTTTCAAAAAGTACCATAGGACCCCTTTTCCTTTCGTCAAAAACCACTATTAGTTAACAGTTCCCTTCTTGAAGAGTTTTTGGCAGAAATTGCCCAACTTCAGCTGTTCCACAGTGGAGATAGAAGAGAGCACCTTACACCTAAACCATAGTTTACTTTCTAATCCATGTGCCTCTGACCTTATATTTTCCTTATGAAAACTTTTCTGAGACTTTTGCCTAATGTATAAGGGCCCAGAACATACTACCTGCAACTGGAATCTCCCCATTCGATCATTAAAGATTTTAAAATTGAAAAGTAATTTTGAGTGATCCTTAAGCAAAACTCCGAGCACCCTGCTGCCTTTAAAATGTCAGTGCATTCAGGATAATAATATACAAAACAGGACCAAGCTTTTGATAGATTTGGTCGTTTCCCAATATTCTTGTCTTCCCCAGAGTATTGTGATTCACTGGCAGCCACCTCCTCCAGCCACACAGAATGGTCAGATTACTGGCTACAAGATTCGCTACCGAAAGGCCTCCCGAAAGAGTGACGTCACGGAGACCTTGGTGCCTGGGACACAGCTCTCTCAGCTGATTGAAGGTAAGCTGCCCCGCACGTGGGCAGAAGTTAGGAGACAGCGTCTTTCTCAGGAGTTGAATTATGTTAGTCTAATGACCACTCTGAGCTGGTGACTTAATGTGAAAACAGTGCAAGAGAATTAATTCAGTCTACTTCTGACCTGATAATCAAGTTAGTGGAAAATAGTGTTAAGTGTTCTGTTATCTGAGTCTTGAGATTGTGTTTGAGTTTCATTTCTTCACTTGGGGTTTTCTGTAGTCTCCACATTTTCTTTTTTGAATATATAGATACAGATCTTCCTTGACTTACAGTGGGGTTATGTCCCAATAAACCCATCAAAATTTGAAAATATCCTAACTCGAAAATGCATTTAATACACCTAACCTAGCAAACCTCATAGCTTAGCCTAGCATGCCCAGAACACTTACATCAGCCTACAGTTGGGCCAAACCATCTGACGCAAAAACCATTCTATAACAAATTGTTGGATATCTCATGTGCTTTATTGAATACTGTACTTAGAGTGAAAAACAGAATTTTGTAAGTGTATCAGTTGTTTACCTTCGTGATACAAGGTTGACTGGGTGCTGCCACTGACCCCACCCAGCATCACAAGAGAAGACTGTGCTTCATATCACCAGCCTGGGAAAAGATCACAATTTAGAATTCAAAGTACAGTTTCTACTGCATGTGTATCACTTTTATATCATTACAAAGTCAAAAAATAGTAAGTCGAACCATCCTAAGTCTTCATTTTTTTGTAATCTCAAAAGAAGGTAAAACAAAGCTGTCTAGGCCAAGAATCTGCTCAGTCTAGCTGTTAGCAGAGGTCTACATAACACGGACACCACTCATGTATATGTGGCCCGAAGCAACGTTTGTGAATAGCTATAGCAGTGTAGCAATCATTCTACTACTTGCTACATGATAAGTTTTAGAAAGTTCTGTCAGGGATAGCTCCTTTTGGGCAGTTTTCCCTTTTTGTGCAGCAGAGCAGGTGGCATAGTTGGTAAAAATGGACCCTCTTGCATCTCTAATATGGATTCCCTCTACAGATGACAGAATGCCGCCCCCCGCCCCCACTTCTTTCCTCAGGTAGGGGAGTAGAGTGGGCTCGGCAAGGACCAGTTGGCTTTGCAGGAGAAGCATGAGAAGAAACATGAAGTGCTTTTTGCTCTTTGGATATTGGGACTATGCTTACAAGGAACAGAGATAGATGCCCCTAAGAAGCCATTTTGGGGCTTCCCAGCAGAGCTGGTAGAAGAGAACTACAAGAATTGGAGATATTGTCACCATTATTTAAGCCCTGAGAATTAGTTTCATCTCCCTTGAGGAGCTCTCAATTTCCCTTACATTGCTTCCCTCCTGGGGAGAGAAGCGTGACATCAACCTCTTTGCTGTGCCCAAGGGGTCACATTCTTGGCAGAACCAAGATCTGGGGTCAGGAAGTGTAATGGTAGGAATCTCTAACAATTAATTGAGTCTCTGTAGTGGAAACTTTGCTCTGGTAATCCAGCACGCTTTTCTCCTTACTCCTCAGCTCACAGATGGGATTGACTTCTTTCAAAACAGGTGAATGTTTGTCTCTTAGGGTAGCTTTCAGTCTTTTAATTTATTCACGGGAACCCCACAGCTCTAAGCTTCAGCGTGTAAACACAGTTGAAGTAGTGTTGCTGAGACATCTCACAGAGGAGCATCTTCTATGTTCTTAAAAATCAGTTTCTGGGGCGCCTGGGTGGCTCAGTCAATTGAGCGTCCGACTTCAGCTCAGGTCATGATCCTGCAGTTCACAGGTTCAAGCCCCATGTCAGGCTCTGTGCTGACAACTCGGAGCCTGCAGCTTGCTTCAGCTTCTGTGTCTCTCCCTCTCTCTGTCCCTCCCCTTCTCGTGCTCTGTCTCTGTCTCTCTCTCAAAAATAAACGTTTAAAAAAATGAGAAAAAAAAACGTTTCTGATTTTATACCAAATACAGATAACATTTCCCATCTGTAAGGCCTTTATTTTGAATATTTAGTAGTAGATACTTACTGTGTACCAGGTACTGTTCCTGTTACTAATATAAAAACAGAGTGTAGTCCTGGACCATGAGGAGACTGTTCATTTTCTCAATGAAACATTTGACATGTAAGCCAAGTAATCACCTTCATGTTAAAAACAGCTTTTTCTTTCTTTTTTTTTTAATAATTTTTTTTTAACATTTATTTTTTACTGAGAGACAGACACAGAGCGTGAGCAGCGGAGGGTCAGAGAGAGAGGGAGACACAGAATCCAAAGCAGGCTCCAGGCTCTGAGCTGTCAGCACAGGGCCCGATGCGGAGCTCGAACTCACAAACTGAGATCATGACCTGAGCTGAAGTCGGTTGCTTAAACAACCAAGCCACCCAGGTGCCCCCAAAACAGCTTTTTCTTTATCGAGAAAATCCTTGGATTTTAAAATCATATATGGATTCATTTGTTTAATGGACTATACTGAACTTTTGTTCATATGTGCTGGCACTAGGTACACAATGGGGGGGGGCAAAAATGGACATCTTTGCTCTCCTGGCGCATTAACTTGAAGCTTGATAAGTATTAGCAATGTGGATTACCAGGATCCTGTACCGAAACACAAATATGACTAAGTGGTAGCCAGAAGGAATTGTTGTTTCTTCGTTTTATGCCACTTACAGCACTTAACACATTCTGCCATGTCTTTGTAAACATTAAGTGTGGGCCTTAGTTTTAGTCTGCATTATGTAGGTTACTTATGGGGAGAGGAACTCAGCCTCTTTACACTCATGTCTCCTGCTCACATGGGCGTGTGCACTGTCACTTGCTTACGTGCTCTCTTACATTCTGACTTTCACCTACAGGGAGGGAATGATAATCTGATTGGTTGAATTCTTTTAGGACCTCAGTTGAGCCATGTTTGCCGGTAGTCCATATTATTTGTCTATTAACAGTCATAAACACATGCACAACCCTCTCTGGCACTTTTGGGTTCAGTGTATGCAGGGAGGTGACAGGTTGAACTGACTTGGGCCCAGTCATTTGACTCCTCCTCCTGCCCTGCTTGTTGCTTCTCCTGTGGGCAACCAGCTTCAGGGTGGGCCTGCTGAGAACAGAACCTCCCACCCATCTCTCACGTGTGACAGGATTGTTTTGAGCCACGCTGCATCCTGGCCGTGTCCTCCCTCTCAGGTTCTCTCTTAAGAGCTTCTGTACTATGCTGCTGGCCAAAGAACCTAATATTTCGATATGGGGAGGTAGGATCATTTCTCACAACCTTATGAGATCTAAGGCTATATTTAGTATTTAAGTGCTCAAAAGATGTATACATGTGAGCTGTACGCTGAAAAATGGTTAAGATGGTAAATTTTATGTTATGTTTTAACAGAAGAAAAAAATGGATGTGTAAATAATATGAATAGCTGACCATATTACTGCCTGTTGCCCTATTTTGTAGGGTAGACTTTTACATGTGGGTTTTTGTTGCCTTCAGTACATAGGCAGGTTTATTACTGATAGTCATTATGAAAAATTGCATAATAGAAAGGGCTTATTCCTAAGTTTATGGGCAGGTAGGCTGTTGCGAAAAGATTTCCAGGACATATTTGGTGTTTAAAATTGTTCTACTCTTGTTATGGGGATGACTCAGAGAACAGAGGTTGAGGTAACCCAGCAGGAGTTACATCTTTGAGTTATTTTCTGGTCTTGGGTATCTTCTGAGACCAACTGACTTTGTTTCTTTGTTAGGATTCTTTCATTATCTTTGACCTCTTTTTGACCTTAGCTACCTTAGTAACAAAGTGAAGAGATTACATTAAATGATCTCTGAGGGGCCTTCAGACTCTTTAAAAAAAAAAAAAAAGAAAAAAAAAAGTCTGTAATCTCTTGGGACCTTTAATCATTGGTTTTCCTCCTGATTGTGTGGGCTTCAGCCTCTCCTGGAGATGTGGGGAGCTCCTCTGAGCTGTGTTGATGTATTGCTTGTGCTATGTTAACTTTAACTGAAACTTTATCAAGATAGTAGCTGTGTATGGAGTTGGTGGATGGGATACTTGGTTAATGACAAATTGTTAATCTTCTGTTTTCCAAATCTGTTTCAACTTGTCTTCTTTTTTTTTTTTTTTTTTTTTTTCTCCTCGTTTGGGTCTCAGGTCTTGATCGGGGAACTGAATATAATTTCAGAGTGGCTGCTCTAACCATCAATGGCACAGGCCCGGCTACTGACTGGCTGTCTGCTGAAACTTTTGAAAGTGATTTAGATGGTAAGAACAACAATCAACAGGGTTGGCAGAAGCTAGGTACTAACTAACTGTAGTTAAATTATTTAAACTGGAAAGCCACAGATTTGGTGGTGTATGTGGCTTAAATCTGTGAACTGTAATATATTACACTGCTGTCCTTACTGTAATGCAGCAAGTCTCCTAGAATGCTTTTTTTTCCCCCAGTGGCTTTTAGAGATCTGTCCCTTTAAGCAGAACCAGAACAAATAAAATGTACAGGTGCTTTAAGTCTAGTTTTTTTATCAAGGCCATTGAGTAGATGGATAATCTAAAATTTAACACTGAGCCACATCAATCCCTCCTTTTTCAGCTACAGTTCCCCTTTTCTCTTAGTCCTGCACACCTTGCCCTTTTTCTCACCTGTGTTCAGTGAGTACCTCCATATAGGGTGTGTGTGTGTGTGTGTGTGTGTGTGTGTGTGTGTGTGTGTGTGTGTCTGTGTCTGTCTTTATCGGACACTGGTACTGCACTTAGGAGACAAAAGACCCCGGTCCTTATTCTCATTCTTGGCTTACCACTTTTTAAATTTAGATAGCAAGTTATGCCTTGAAGTGATGGATTTGAAAGATACTATAAATTGCCACCTTTTTTAAGCCTCTTAGTCTCCCACCATTTAAATCAATATGTAGTTCTAAGGTTTCCTGTTTTCTGACTTACATTACTTAGAGGAGTAAATAATTGATACAGTTGCTGTAATGTGATACTTGATCACCTGTTGACAACAGGCTTCTAATTAGTTGGTATTCTGCCTTTCTCATTCTACCTAGTTGAGTCTGGGACTCAGATGTGGGACCAAGAGGAATGAGTAGTTATTGAAAGGCAGTTTATTTGTTTTCCCCATTGGGCAGAGGTTCTTAGATTCCTTTGCCTTCCCTTCCAAATTAATATTTCATTGTCTTGTATTTTAGGCTGTTTGGGTTTTGTTTTCTTCTTAGAATGTGGTAAAACCACAGGCCATACTTCACTATATATACAGATTCTCTGTGAATTCTTGGGTGTAATGGAAAAATCTTAGCCCCAAATAATTTGACAGGAGGCTAAACACCATGACCCAAGGATGGTGAAATATTCTAAGTCCTGTTTTTCTACTTTCCTTCCCAGAAACTCGTGTTCCTGAAGTGCCTAGTTCTCTTCACGTCCGACCACTTGTCACTAGCATTGTAGTAAGCTGGACTCCTCCAGAGAATCAGAACATTGTGGTCAGAGGTTATGCCATTGGTTATGGTATTGGCAGCCCTCATGCCCAGACCATCAAAGTGGACTATAAACAACGATATTACACCATCGAAAATCTGGGTATGTATGCTGAGTAGAGGAAGTAAATGCACATGGAATTTCTTTCTTTTTAACTTTTTAAAAAAATTTAAAAATTTTTTTATTTTAGAGAGAGATGGGAGAGAGGGCCAGAGGGAAAGAGAGAGAGAGACAGAGACAGAGACAGAGGGAGAATCTTAAGCAGGCTCCATGTTCAGCACAGAGCCTGACACGGGGCTTGATCCCACGATCCTGGGATCATGACCTGAGCTGAAGTCAAGAGTGTTGGATGCACTACCAACTGAGCCACCCAGGTGCCCCTTAACTTTTTATTGTATAATAACTTTATTTTTACAGAAAACTTTTAAAAACTACAAAGAATTCCTATATATCCTTCACCAAGAGACCCCAAAGGTTAACATTTTACCATATGTGCTTTATCATTCTCTATCTTCCTATACATACATATTTTTTTCTCTGAAACATTTGAGAGTAAGTTATACATGTGATGCCCTCTGCCCTCTGACACTTTTATGTGAGTTTCCTAAAACTTGAGGGCATTTTCTAATATAACCATAGTACATTTATCAAAGTCAGCAAGTTAACACTGAGACAATATCTATAGACTTTATTTATATTTTACGAGTTATCTCATTAAAGTCCTTTATAATAAAAGAAAAACATTGTTTTCTGGTCCAGAGTCACTTACTGCATTTAGTTATCATGTCTCATTAGTTTTCTCTGACATAGAGTAGTGCCTTGTTTTTTTCTTATATTTTATTACTGTGACATTTTTTATAAGTATAGACCATTTATATTTTGTAAAATGTCTCTCAGTTTAGACTTGTCTCATGTTTCCTCACTACAGTCAGCTTACCCATTTTTGGAAGAAATGGCATCCATACGTTGTGTTCTTGTCAGTGCATCACAACAGGAGGCACGTGAAAGGCTGTGATGTTAATGCTAGGTGATGTTAATCAATCACTTGGTTCAGAGGGTATCTGCCACATTTCTCCAACATAAGGTTACTGGTTTTTTCCTTCATAATTAATAAATACCTTGTTGGGGAGATACCTTGAGTCTTTGTAAATATCTTGTTTGTCGTCAGATGTTCACTCACTTGTTTTAGCATTTTCCTAACAGGTTCTGTGGTGGTGTTTCCCAAGTGAAGTTCTAATTCTATTACTTCTACATTCATCAGCATTCTTTGATACAGAAGCGCTTTCCTTTTCTTCCTTAGTGAAAGAATGGCCAGTGGGAGTCTCTTTATAGCCACTTCTTTTGTTTGACATCTTCCAGCTTTCTGTGGGTACTTTCTTCCTTGTGACACAGTAAGATATTTTCCCTGCCCTTAGCCCTTGAATCAGTCATTTCTCCAAGGAACACTGATTTCTTTTTTGGAAAATGATATTTAGAAACCAGTATCTGCACTGTACATACTTCCTGTTATCAAGGTAGAAAATCCTGAGGAATCTGTAAAAACTCTAAGTGAGCTTAACAAAGTCACAAGAGACAGAGTTGATATACAAAAATAGTTGTGTTCCCATGTACTCACAATAAACAGAAATTGGAATTAAAATAACAATACTAACATAGCATCAAAAAATATGAAATACTTAGTGATAAACTTTAAAAATATGTAGAAGGTCTGTACTGGAAATTAGAAAACTATTGCTGAGAGAAATTAAAGATGACTTAAATAAATAGAGGTACCATGTTTATAAATTGGATAATACTATATATATTGGATAATACTATATATACTAATAAATAGAGGTACCATGTTTATAAATTGGATAATACTATTAAAAGAAAATGATTTTATTAAAATGACAGTTCTCCCCAGTACTACTCCAAGTAAAGTCCTGGCAGGTTTTTAGTAGAAATTGATAAACTTAATTCTAAAAATCAAAGGAACTAGAATAGCCAAACATTTTTTAAAATGAAGAATCAGATAGTGTGGTCTTTTCAACATTTATTCAAGTGTTTTCTGAGACCCACACTGCCTGATTTCAGTACGTATTATAAAGCTACAGTAATCAAGACATTGTGATGGTATTGGTACAAAGGTCGGTGTTATAGATCAATAGAACAGAATGGAATCCAGAAATAGATACATAGGTTGATAGAGTGAAATGATTTTTTGATTGATAGAGTTAATTGATTTTTTTTTTTTTTTTTTACAAACACGCTGCCATAATTTAGTAAGGAGAGGGTAGTCTTTTCAACAAAAGGTATGGGAGTAATTAGATACCTGTATGATAAAGAAAAGGAACTTTCCTTGGCCTTTATCTCACACCATACACAAAAACAGATCTAAATGCAAGAGCTAAAACTATAAGACTTCCAGAAAAAGACAGGGAAAAACCTTCATGACTTCGAGGTAGGTAAGGATCTCTCAAGATATAAAAAAGCATAAGTTACAAAATTAAAAAATTAATCTATTGTACTTCATCGAAATTTAAAATTTCATCTTTTGAAAACACACCAATAAAATGAAAAGATAAGCCACAGACTAGGGGAAAATACTCCTCATTCAAATATCTAACAAAGAATTTGAGTCCAGAAAACATAAAAACTCTTACAACTTAATAAAAGAATAGGCAAAAGATTTTGATGGGCAATATACCAAAGAAGGTATGTGAGTGGACAGTCAGCACATGAAAAGACTCTCAGCATCACTAATCATCAGAGAAATGCAAATATAATCACAACAAAATACCACTCACATTCTCTACAACTGCTAAAAATTAATAGTCTGATTATATATCAGCAAAGTTCAGCCGAACTGGAACTCATACTTGTTGTGGGAACATCTGAGGTTACAACCACTTGAAACAGTTGAGAGGTTTCTTAAAAAGCTGGCCACACAACCCAGCATTCCCACTCATAGATGCTTAGCCAAGAGGAATAAAAATACATATTTACACAAAGTAAATACATATTTACACAAATCTAAAAGGAGTAAACAGGTAAATGGTAAATTGTATCTGTGCAATGGAGTACTCAGCAATTGAAAGGGATAGGCTGTGGATAGACACAGCAACATAACGAATCTCATAACATTATGCTGAGCAAAAGAAGCCAAACACAAACACTGCATTACTACTTTTCTATGAAATTATAGAGTTGGCATCATTTATCTACGGTGACAAAGCAGGATCGGTAGTTGCCAGAGGAGACAGGGGTGATGGGAATTGACCGCAGGGGACACAAAAGAACTGTTTGCAGTGTTGAAAATATTCTGTCTGGATTGTGGTAGTGATCACACAGGCAGGTATATATATTTGTCAAAAGTCAAACTGTATACTTAAGTGGGTACATTTTATTGTATGCTAATTACACCTGAAAGTTGATTTACAAAGCCAAAATTTTTTTGAGAAATAGTAATACTTTACAATAGAAAATGAACTGATTTTGGTAGCTGTAATTACTTTTCCAAATTAGGCTATCATTATAGAGATCTTTCTTTGAAAGGCTTCTCTTGAAATTCAGAGTCTGCCCTGACCAACTTTTTTATTCAAATCATTTCTTTGTAAATATCTTTCCTAAGAATGACTTTACGTGCCTAACAAATGAATTACCTTCATCTTTTCTGGTAGAGAATAAACAGCAATTTAATGCTTTATTCAGAAACATTATTTGTATTTTTTCCTTTAAGAAGAAACAGCACAGCTAACCTAGGAAGTATTCCCCATGTGAAACAGTCTTATAAGGCAATTGTAGGAGAACAAACGAAAAGCTTTGCTGGTAGGATAAAAGTGTCTCTGTGGTGTTTCCTTTATGCAGCTGCTCAAATGAAGATCCTCTGCAGTACACATGGTCCTTGACCTTCAGGTGCTTTCAGTCTAATAGGAAAACACAAGAAACAATGAAATGAGTTGATGTGAAGTATGTTCAGAGAACAGAGAGCTAGTTAAGGTAACAGTGGAGCAGTCAAGGAAGAGGCTTAGCCTGCACTTGAAAGACTGAGTCATGATTGTGTTTGAAAACGAAAATGAGAAGGAGCAGTGCATGTGCTGAAGAATAAACAGACTTTATTAGAAAAGAGAGTGGACATTGAAAAATAGTAAAAATGTTTAATTTGGCATTAGGTGAAGTAAGCTTGAGCTGTTTGTCAACACAGATAGATCAAAAATGCATGTAATGTTAAACAAAAGAAGAAAGTCAGAAGTGGAAAAAGTACATTTAGGAATTCATTAATCAACCAACAGCTCTCTCCTTCCAGTTGATGTAAACTTCTGCTAACTGGGTATCTGCACCGGGATATATCCCATATTCTATCGTAATTTAACCCAAATTAAAGTTAGTGTCTTCTGAAGATCTTTCAGTCAGTTAATATTTCATGAACACCTACAATATCCCAGACTTTCAAACAGACATGATTCTAATTATTAGAAATAATACTATTTTGAGATGATTCAAATTGTTTAGAGTGCTGAGGAAGAGATATGAGGTGGTATAGCCTATAACCAGAGAGGCTAGTCCAGTCTGGGATGAGCCCTCTTGAAGGAACAGGCACCGTTCAGGCAAAGAAGGGTGATTGTATCACAGCACATGGAACAGCTGCACATGTTAAGGCCCAGTGGTAGGAGAGCTCACGGTGCTCAGTGAACTGAAAGATAGCGGTAAAGAGCATAGAGCACTGAGAACAAGGCAGAGTGGTGAGAGGCAAGAAGGTGGAATCAACAAGACTTGATCATTTGCATAAAGGGGAGGAGGGAGAGGGAGGTCTTATGATTCCCAAGTTTCTGACTTGAGCAGCAGGATACATAGTGCCATTTACAAACTAGAGAACACTGGAGTAGATCTGAAGTGGGGACAGAGAGGGAGATGCCAAGTGGAGCATGCCAAATAGACAGTTGAACATAGAGGTCCAGTGCTCAGAAGAAAGGTCTAGACTGGAGATATGTATTTGCATTTGATGGCACGTGTGTGCTCATCCAAACTAAACACAATAGGAAAAAAATGAAGAGTGGGAATTGAAGGGGGCCTAGAATCAAGCCTTGAAAATGCGTCCATGGTTGCTCTGCCTCTGTCTCTGATCCTAGTGAGTGACATCACCATCTATCATGTTGCCCAAATCAGCACCTTTTCCTTTTTCCTCACCTGTCAAGCACTAAGTCTTGTTGATTCTATTTATCATCACTTCTTTCTGACATTGGAAAACGAGGTGCCTTTGTACATTTCCCACTGATAACTAGAGAGTGGGCCACCAAGCAGACCAGCTCTTTTAAGCTTTTGAAGTAATGCAGACCACTTGAGGTGTGGCCTCTTGGAAAACTGCCCAACTTCACCAGAAATAAGTGGTATGGGTCAGCTCCTTACCCTGCCATACTTCGGTGGAGCCCAAGTCCCATTTCTGGAACTGGACTTCAAAGTATGAATACTAAACCTTGCCTAGATCAGGAATGTGAGAAGTAGAGCCTTCCTGATTTGCCAACAGGAGAACGAATTCTGCTCCAACCATTTTATGCCCCCTTTCCACCAAGTGTCACTAGTAGCATTTTACATGATCACTGGAGGGAGCATTTCTTTCCAGCTTCATTTCCTGCAACATCACCTCCAGGCCAGTTGAAATTTGGGACCATACCTTATCCAACCAAGAAGTCTACCTGAGGGCTAGATGGGGGTTGGCAGTTCCTGGATTTGGAGGTCCTCCACTTGCTGAGTTAACAGTTCTGCTACTTCTCCACTTGCTTGGCTGTTCCATTCACTGTCCTGCTTTCTGAGAATAAAAGGGGTTTAATTCTAAGCTCCATCTATGGGCTTACAACACAAAAAATTCCTATTTACTCATTCTCATCTGAGCCCCTCACTGTACAGTAACATCAAACCATTGGTTAGTTGAGGCCAAGAGAGGATTCAGGTACAGCCACCCTCACTCCTGGAACGAACTCCAGATAGTTGATCCCAGCCAACTTTTCTGGGCTGTGTACGATGCCATCTCCATTTCCTCACACCCCAGAAGAATCCCCACATGAAATTCTCAAAATCTTTCCTAACTTGCTCTGCATTTAAGATCATGCATAGTCACCCTTGGATTTTTAAAATTCTGGAGTGAGAATTTTTTTCTAAGTGTTTTCACTTGTTTCTTTCCTTCAGATCCCAGCTCTCACTACGTGATAACCCTGAAAGCCTTTAACAACGTGGGTGAAGGCATCCCCCTGTACGAGAGCGCTGTGACCAGACCTCACACAGGTAAGCCATCCTGACCATCTTCAGTCTTCAGCATTTTTTCCAGCAGCTTATGTGGAATGTTGGCACGAGGTCTGCCCCATAGGTATCAGTGGAACGGAAAGTATATGCCACTATAGACTTCATATAGGAAAATGGGCTTTCAGCAGGGAAATTTGTTAATTTCTGGTTTTCTCTTTTTAGAAAATATTAACAGTCCTGTTATGCAAATAATTCTTTGTAGATATGCAGCAGATGTTTTTAATATATTGGTCTCTAGAAAGCATAGTTGTGAGAGAATTAAAAGTGATTTTCATCTTTTGGTCATGTGAGTTACAACTAAAAGGAGTGAAAAAAAAGAAAGGATCTCTATGACTCTGGAGGAATTATATAGGTTACTGACTGTAGCAGTAAATGTGTATGATCAGTGAGTGAATCCATCATTTTCTTTACTAGTTGCTTGAGTTGATTGGGAAAGTACTTCTATTTGCTTTTCATAAACTTTGTTTATATAAAGAGTATAAAGTCCGTCGTACTATCCATTTGATCGACTGTACATTTATTACAAAAGAGACCAAAATACTCATTTTTTTTTGTAACAAAGGAATACACATATAAAATTTCTGTAGGTAAATAAAATCTCTAATTTAGAGCTGTATGAGAAAGCTTATTGAAATAAATATGTAAGACTTGTAAATTTTTCTAAGTAATACTGAAAACCCAAGAATTTATCATTTTCAGAAATGCTCTTTTCCGTTTGTTTTCCAGAACTGTGAATCTCTATTTCCTGCCGTATTTTTTGGATACTTTGTATAATAGTGCAAATTTGACATTATTCTTTTTAAAAAGATAATCTCTGTCCCTTTTGTTCTTTAATGCTTTTACTTGACAAGACCAACATCCTTACTGCCTGTTTGGTAGTTCTGTCCTGTCTTCTCCTGTGTGCTTGCAATTTATAAGTTCTTTTTCCAGAAAGGGGAAAAAATGTAAGATGAAAAAGAGAATATTTAAATAAGTGGTTTGCTACTTTTTAAAATTGGCTTATAATAGAAAAATTTTTTTGAAATTATTTTCTCTTATGTGACTTAAAAATAATAGTCTTCTGGCTAGAAATATACAAGAAAATATTCCTAAGTCATGTAACATCATTATCTTTTCCAAGAGTTATTACAAATAAAAAAAATTTCTCAAAGAAGTCTAACGATTTTTGCATCTGAAGGTGCATATTCTGTAACTAATTGGTTTGTGTCCTAATTTTTGAACAAAGCCCTTGACTAGAATGTGTGCTATTCCTCTGTTATTTTTAGTACTCATTGTGTAGGAATACACAAATGGAGACTATTACATTAGTTTGGCAATTATTCATGAACAAGGTCCATGCCATTTCAGATTTTGAGTTACAGGAAGGGCTAATTTCCATAACCATGTGGGAAACCCATTTTAAAACCTTAACTTAAAATAAATCAATCTGTGTATACTTAGAAAACCTGACCAAGAGTTGATAAAGCCCAATGGATCCTGCTGTATCACCCTGGGTTTGTGGTCCTTGTTGCCTTTGTGCACATTCCATCAAATAAGAACTCTTACTTCTAAAGTTCATAAAGGCTGTCACTTGGATCCATAACTATGTCATTTCCCATAACTGATTGGGATTCATTAGATGCGTTGTTTTCTGACCCTACTGGAGAAAGTACAGCAGATGTTCCTGCATGGTATCACCTTACCTTTTCCCCAGGAAGAATAATACCCTTGAGAGTTACTTTTGCTTTATTTGGATGTATGCCATCTTGCTGTACTGCTTATAGACCCAAGACATCAGTAGATCTCAACTGGACCCTGTGGGTATCAGATAACCCTAACACCAAGGCCAGGTTAAGTTGCCATTGGCTGGCATTCAAGACTCAGGTTTGAGAGTAGGACCCTTACCTGGTCATTGACATGCATTGATAAGCCATGTCCCAAAAATTCGGCCATATTCACTGAAATATCAAAACAGATCATAAGCTTTGTGTTGCTTGTTCTGAAATTACACCCTTGATTTTAAAAGCAGATTGTATCTTCTCACAATCCTTTTTGGAAAGGTAGTAGAATTTTCAAGTAATTAAAAAAATTCAAGTATGATTATGTTAATATCACTGGATTATCAGATTTTAATATACATACAGATACTGTAGAGAATATAATTATTTCCCTAGAGATTTTCCTGCAAATTTTTCCTGAAAGAATGCAAGTAGAAATATTCTTTTTAATGAATGATGGTTGTCTATTAACTCTGGATTCTATTTCTCTTTTTCCATTCCTCATCTTTCATTCCATTATGTTACCCTGCATTTCCTTTTCTTTTATTTTTGTTTATGTTAAAATGCCACTTCCCTTTTTTAATTACTTTTTACCCAGACACTTCTGAAGTTGATTTATTTGTTATTAATGCTCCATACACTCCAGTGCCAGATCCCACTCCCATGATGCCACCTGTGGGAGTTCAGGCTTCCATTCTGAGTCATGACACCATAAGGATCACATGGGCGGACAACTCACTGCCCAAACACCAGAAGATTACGGATTCCCGGTACTACACAGTCCGATGGAAAACCAACATCCCAGCAAACACCAAGTACAAGGTACTGGCACATTTGCTGTGGGTGAGAAAAGCTAATAGCTATTGATATTTCCTAATTCTAAAGTTCTTCATTCATATGCTTCCAGAATGCAAATGCAACGACTTTAAGTTATTTGGTGACTGGTTTAAAAGCAAATACACTGTATGAATTCTCTGTGATGGTGACCAAAGGTCGAAGATCAAGCACATGGAGTATGACAGCCCATGGGACCACCTTTGAATTCGGTATGTATTGTCTGAATCTTACATCACATGGCATTTCTTCTCTTTGCAAGACATGAGAGACAGTGGAAGTCCATGTGAGTATTGTCCCACATCCCAAGTCCTGAGACTTCTCATCACCTGCTTCTACGACCCAAGGAAAATTATCGAGGGTGTGAATTAGCAGAACATAGTAAGCAGCTACAGCTGGAGTTCAGTGTTTGAATTGTTTTCTTCATCACTGAACAAGAACATTAGCAAATAATGGGATAATATAATGCAAAGTATACTAGTTTTTAGGAATCAAGAGACTTGAGTTCAATCCCAGATCAACCAAACACTGACTGTGTAAGTCATAAGTAAGTCATCCAGCCTCTCCATCTGTTTCTTCCATCTGTAAAAGAGGGGTAATAATATCTGCTCTTCATACCTTACAGGGTTATTGTAAGGGTAAAATGAGCAGATGAGAAAGCACATGGTAATTATAAAGCACTGTGTAGATGTAGAGGATTACTGTCATTAATCCTGCTTTACTGCTAAATTGAGAGAAAAACAAGTGACCTGCCCTTAACGAAGCAGCTGCCAATGCCATGCTTGCTGGAGCCTCAGAACTTTACTGGTAGGCCACAAAGCTGCCCCAGCAGTCTTCTTACAAACCAGTTAATATCTGGTTGATATCTGATAAATCTCCCATTGGGACAGCCTCTAACAGGTTTTGCCTGTAAATAAACATGAAAGGTAAAAGGCACCTAAACAAATTAAGGGGAAAGCAGGCTATCCAAGTTTGAGATTCCATTTGCCTTTTGCTCATTTGTAGGCCTACCTTCTACCTCTTATACTTTTCTAGCATGTGGATATGTGTAACCATTGGGAGTCTCTGTCTCTTCTGGCCTCCTATGGCTTTTTTCACCTGTATATAATGAAAAAAATGGAGCTATTAAGTCTCTCTGGACTGGGCCTGGCCCTAATGCCTTTTTGTCTTCTGCACAGTTGATTGGACTTCCTACAGAGAAAAAGGGTTGACTTTGGAGAGCTTAGAATTAATAGTGCACAAAAGTTTAGGTAGACATTGAGTTTACTTTCTTTGCTAGTTTTAAGAATATCTTTTTGCTTGGGGCCCCTGGGTGGCTCAGACGGTTGGGCGTCCGACTTCAGCTCAGGTCATGATCCCGCGGTCTGTGAGTTCGAGCCCCGCGTCAGGCTCTGTGCTGACAGCTCAGAGCCTGGAGCCTGCTTTGAATTCTGTGTGTCTCTCTCTCTGCCCCTCCCCCGCTCATGCTCTGTCTCTCTGTCAAAAATAAATAAACATTAAAAATAATTTAAGGGGCGCCTGGGTGGCGCAGTCGGTTGAGCGTCCGACTTCAGCCAGGTCACGATCTCGCGGTCCGTGAGTTCGAGCCCTGCGTCAGGCTCTGGGCTGATGGCTCAGAGCCTGGAGCCTGTTTCCAATTCTGTGTCTCCCTCTCTCTCTGCCCCTCCCCCGTTCATGCTCTGTCTCTCTCTGTCCCAAAAATAAATAAATGTTAAAAAAATGTTTAAAAAAATAATAATAATTTAAAAAAAAAGAAAATATCTTTTTGCTTAATTCCAACCCATTAGTTAATAAATGATACTACATATTCCCTTAGGATGTGTGCATTTCACCAGGCTTCCTGCCTTCCATTTTATGCTAGGAGAATTCCAGTATTTTAGGTAAAGAAGAGTAAATTGAAGGATATACTTAATTTGCTCATTTCTCTACTGGTACATTAATAGTTATCAGCCATGACATTGAAATACAAGAAATGCAGTGTTGTTTTATTCTGTTGTTTTTTCCATTTCATAAACAACTTTACATTTCAGAACAATATTCTCAAATAGTTGACAGTGTGTGTTTAGTGCAAACTTAAAAGCATCAATTTGTAAATCATTTGTTTTTTGAGGGAATAGGGATTTTTAAACATTGTATTTGGTTTGGAGAGCCATCTATAAATGAAGAGAAAATTATTTTACACTTGAAAATATTCTAACAAAATTATCCAAATTTGAGGGGGAATGTCATCTTGGGCAAATTACCTGACTTTTTTCATTGCCAGTGCCCTGATCTGTCAAGCAGGGATAGTGGTAACTGCCTTTCAAGTTGCCATAAATATTAAGTGAAATACTGTTTATAAAATGGCTGGCATATAGTAGATACTTGGTAACTAACTACAAAGGTCTTTTGACTTCCCTAAGTATCCTATAAATCCCTGACCCGAAGCCAAGATAACAATTCTGTATTCTCATTGTGTGGTATTTTCTCTTTGGTACTTGGCATATTCTTCTCTTGATTGGAGCTGTTTGCAGGTAGACTTTGAGTTCTTTGAAGCCAGGAGGCTTTATCTTTTTTGCCTTATACCTCTTATTGTACCTTATAATGGGTTGAGGAAATGGTGACTTAAATTGAAATGGACAGGAACTAATGAAAGTCTTGTTTTTTTGTAGTTCCTACTTCTCCACCCAAGGACGTGACAGTTGTGAGTAAAGAGGGAAAACCTAGGACCATAATTGTAAATTGGCAGCCTCCCTCAGAAGCCAATGGCAAAATTACAGGTAAGCTGCCTTTGAGTGTATGTCTGCCCTCTGTTCCTACCCGGCAGAAGCATCCCAGCAGAGTGCTGTGTGGTTGGGGGAAGTGGGAGTCTGAAGGCTGGCTTGGTCATTTTATGAGGTGCAGAGTCATGGTGATCCTTGAAAGTGGACCTAGGGGGGTGCTGTTGCTCACAGTAAGGTAAAAATGAATGGCCAGTTGGTTGTTCTGACTCACTTTGGGTGAAAGTCTGATGGGCGTTGTTACATTAGACAGTCTTTGGCTATGGTGGGGCTTTATGGACATATTTATTTTCATCAGAAAAGCTCTTCTTCTCTGCCTCTGACTAGATAATCAGCTTTGGCGTCAAAGACCCTGCCTGATTCTAAAGGGTAATACCCAGTAAATATAGATTCGAAGACCCAAAAAGCCCATTAAACTTTTAATTCAGTTTTTTGTCCCCAGACCTGCTACTTCAGCTTCCTGTGCTCTTAACACTAGAGTTAGAAGTTTGAATTGGCGTAGGCCTTTGAAGGGACCTGGGATTTTTCCTTGGACTTCCAGGGAACTTGCCACAGTAGAGGACACTGTGTCTTCCTTGGCTTTATCAGGGAGGAAAGCCCAATGGGATTTAGCTCTTAATTATTCCCCTTGAAATCTCTGCTCCGGTGTAGGTTTATGCTGAGGAACAGGAGTTTGCTTTCTGATGTTCCTATGTATGAATAAGGAGGCCCAAGGGAACTGATCGCATTTCTCAGTGTTGTCCTGCTTCCACTTCCAGTTAGAATCCCTTTCCATAAATCCCTCGGCTTTCTCATGGTGTGTGTGTGTGTGTGTGTGTGTTTTTAACTTCCCTGTTCCTTACAAGAAGGAAGCATGACTTGACTTGGATTACATTTTATTTTATCTTTAAAAACCAGTAATGATGCATGCAGTGCATTTTTGCATTGTGTAGGTCAGGTAGGCATGTAGCTCTTCCTGCCTCAGCCATGGAGACTGAGTGCCCCCTGGTGGGAGTATCAGGTGATGTTTCACTAGGACTTCAGCCACATCAAGTCTGCAGTTTTAATAAAGGTACTGCCCAACCCTCTCCCCGCCGGGGCGGGGGAGTTTTTCTCCTGGGAAATCATGTTGGTGCGAGGTAAAACAGCGCTTCAAATCAGTGTCTGTTTTCAAAAGTGCATTATTTTATTTATTTATTTTTTTTTAATTTTTTTTTTCAACGTTTATTTATTTTTGGGACAGAGAGAGACAGAGCATGAACAGGGGAGGGGCAGAGAGAGAGGGAGACACAGAATCGGAAACAGGCTCCAGGCTCTGAGCCATCAGCCCAGAGCCCGACGCGGGGCTCGAACTCACGGACTGTGAGATCGTGACCTGGCTGAAGTCGGACGCTGAACCGACTGCGCCACCCAGGCGCCCCAAAAGTGCATTATTTTAATTGTAGACCATTGATGTGTATGCTATTCAAATATTAAGATGTTGAAGTGATTGGATTGTTTCCTTCTGAGAGTTCTTGCCCCTGTATTATTAACTTATGATAGTTACTATATAACTGCTTTTATTGCTTCAACTGCTGATACAGATGATAACTTACAGCTTGGCACTGTTGAGATTGCGGTTTTCTCTATATTATGTTTAGTGTAGCATTTTGAAGGCATTTTACCCTTGCCCCCCCGCCTTTTTTTAAGTTTATTTTGAGAGAGAGAAAAAGTACGAGTGAGGGAGGGACAGAGAGCCGGGGAGAGAGAGAATCCCAAGCAGGCTCCACACTGTCAGCATAGAGTCTGACTGAGGGCTTGATCTCACAAACTATGAGATCATGACCTGAGCTGAAATCAAGAGCCAGATGCTTAACCCACTGAGCCACCCAGGTGCACCACCATTGCTGTTTAATCAGTAGCTAGTTTTCTACTTGTATATGTCATAACACATATCTTTGTTGACTTACCGATTGCAAAGAAAAAGCAGGAATAAGGTATCTTTTCTCATTTCCTCCTTTGGACAGGTTACATCATATATTACAGTACGGATGTGAACGCAGAGATACACGACTGGGTTATTGAGCCTGTTGTGGGAAACAGGCTGACTCACCAGATACAAGAGTTAACACTTGACACACCATACTACTTTAAAATCCAAGCCCGAAACTCAAAGGGCATGGGACCCATGTCTGAAGCCGTCCAATTCAGAACACCTAAAGGTAAAACTCCACTAAACAGTGTTTTCTTATATGTCTCTTTAGTGAGGCAATGCTTGCACATATAACTTTAGCACATAGAAACTGTGGAGAATATAAGAAGTCCTGATGATGAGTTTATGAGCCACAGTGTGAACCTTTATCTCAAAATGATCCTTCACTCACCCATTGACCACCAAATCAGTGCTCCCTAGGTTATTGGCCTAACCATATCACTTACAAGGCTGTTTAAGGCAGATGAATTGCAATGATCCTAAAGTTTTTACCGGTCAGATCAGATGTGATCCGTTTAGTTACCGGGTACAGTAATAGCATGTTAATTTCCTTTCAACACATGCAGGCTCTCAACCTGAAAGGCTTATGGACCTTTGTAGAGAGACACTTTGTAGAGAGAAAGACACTAACGGGGGATGTTTGAAGAAATCTCTAGGTAAAAAAGTAAAGATAAAGTACTGAACCATGTGAGATTAGGAGTAAAATTTAGCTGGGGACTGAGTCTGGAAATTTCTTTTCTGTTAGTACTGAAAACAAGATTCAATTTGTTTGGAAGTTTGTGGGTTTTTTTTTTTTCCTTTAAAAATTCTGCCTGTCCCATCTTCAAAGCTTGTGATCCTTGCTCTTGTTTTTTCTTCCCCTGTGCTTGGCCTGTTAGCGGACTCCTCTGATAAAATGCCTAATGATCAAGGTAAATCAGTTAGATGGCCTCTTCTTTCCTTTCCTCTCTTTTGTGACCTATTATTACTAGCTTTTTGTTGTTTTTGTTTCTTTTTTTTCCCCAAAAAATCGGTACTTTGTGTTAAGAACCACATATTTATTGGCCAAAGTGGAGTTGAGTCCATGTTCGTGGCACTTGGGGTATCTGAAAAGCTGGGGATCTACTTAGAAGCTAAATAGGCAGCATCAGAAACGGAGCTGTAGATGAAATTCTGCAGCTGTAGGAGATTGGCCTTAAGTATGGGTCAGTTTGTCCTTTGTGTTAAGATACTGAAATTCTGTAACAATGATAGGCATTTGGGCCATGATGGGAACCCTCACAGTTGTTTGTCATATTTGTAGCATCTAGGATTGTATTAGTATTTCTAAATGAAAAGTTGTAATCAAATTCAGCCGATACCCTATTTCCCTCCCCTCACAAAGAATCTACCCTAATGAATTGTATGGTCATCCATGACAAAATTAGTGCTATTTATTCTGTTACCCTAAGCTTACTTCAGAGCTTTTCTCCATTTCTCCCTTAAATATACTTGCTCATTTCAAAAGAGGTAGAAACAATTTAAAATGGAAACTTAAGAGGCACTGGCCTCAGTGTCCATTCTTGAAATTATCTGTCCACATGGTTTTTCTGCTATAATTGCTATGGTGGAGAAGTAACTGGATTGTGGTTTTCATCTCCAGGGAGTCAGCTACAGTTGGTATCTGTTTTCTATACCAAGAGCAATGAAGGGAAAGTTGATGATTGCTTTCAAGATTTAAAAGTAGTTTTTAGAAATAAAAAGTCTTTGGATTTTGGTGAATGGCAAGGAAGAGTCAGAACTTGAGGTTACATGTTTCAGGCTTTAGAAATGTGTTTGCACTCAGTGAGTCTTTCTTTGTATGTGCTTGTGTATATGTGTGAGGTACCTTGATGATGGTAGACATTTTAACTTAAGCATGAGAACAGAAGAAGAACCCTACTGTGTGCACAGATTACAGATGTGCTCACTGTCCTTCCTCTACTTCACTCGATAAGCTAGAGTACAAGTCTTCACTTGCACCACACCTCTAGCCTTTAAATTCCTTACCCATGTTTATTTTTGGTGTTTGGTTAATCCTTGGAATTTCTTGCTCATAGGTTATATTTAAAAGAAAAAAATGCTGGGGAATACAGGAATTCAGCCAACCAGTTTATTGGCAAAGTGTGTTCTTTGGCAATTAGTTACATGCTACGATGCTCTGGATAGTTGGACTTATAGGTGGGCTACCTGAAAAAGAAGCAGACCTAAATGTGAAGAGCTTTGCAAGTACTAAGTCATCCCCTCCAACTAGACTTCATCACAGTGAAAAGAACAGCTGGAGTCATGGCCTGTGGTGTGTGCCACTTGGCAGGAATGATGGCGACAGAAACAAGGGGATGAAGTAACAAGTATGGACAGCAGGAAAGGGATCAGGGACTCTGAGTTAAATATGCCCTTTTGGATACCCAACAGCTTGCATTACTTTGGGAGTTTTGAGCTTCTTGAAACAGAAAACATTGTTTTCATCTAGATATTTATTCTGTTCAATGAACTATATACACAGATGTTCAGATTTTAATTGTTCATTTAGTCCAATGCTATTAACTTTTATAGAAGTACTTGACATTAGCTGTAATATTTTGTAGAAACACATCTAGTTTATGTATTTCTAGTCAAGCTTTATTTGTAGAAATAACTCATTTTTAAGTGTTTTCTGAAGCTTCATGCTCTGTGCCTCTGCAAAGGGAAAGATTATATTCTTCCCTGGAGATTTATTATATTTGTAATAATAGTAGTTAATATTTGTTGAACATTTGCTATGTGTCAGGCGGTATTCAAAATACTTTATAGGATTAAATTTCTATTTAATCATCAATACCATTTCATGAAGTAGAAACAATTATTATCACTGTTTTACAATGAAGAAACGAAGACCCTAAAATAATGAATAACTTGCCAAAAGTCAAGTACACGAAAGGCCAGTATTCAAGTGCAGGCAGTGTCCTGTATTAACCATGAGGAGCAGCTTTGACTTTGCAATTCTTTCAGACTTCAGGAGAAATCCAAACCTTGAATTGAGGAATACCTTTGATTTACTGGGAAAGGGCTCCTTATATTTGCTTTACCCAAGCAGCTTTTTCTATAAATGTGAAGAACAAAATCTAAGACCAAGAATATGAATTATTAAAAAAACTGATCTTTGTATTTCATGAAGTCTGTTTGTGAGGTGGTCCCAAGCCTAAGGTCGACAGCCTCACTCATTGTGTTTCATTATGATGGATTAGGAGACAGTGTCCTTGGTGAGCAACTAGAGGGAAGACTTCATTTTTCCATCCTTGGGTATTTAGATTGGCTGAGCAGGAACTGAGAACCCGATTTGAACCTCCACTTGTTTTCCTGCTCCTGCTTAAGGCAACTTTATAATTGGAGAAAAAAAAAATCCAAACACTACTGATACCTGGTAGGCCAGATCAACATAGCCAGGTCCTTGGAAGAGTCCACTTCTGTAATGCAGAAGTCAACCCAGCTGGTCCCTCTGTTCCTTTTCTGAGAGAAGCTAGTTTTGCCATAAGTGCTCTGAGCAGTCTTTCAGGAACTGTTTCCTGGGCGAGAGGAATGGGTGTGTTCCCACCTTATGAACAGCAAGTGGCAGTCTAGTTACATGCTAGATACAGCCATGGAACAAGGGTGTCAGCCTTTCAGATGCCTCATTGCATAGAAAGCTATATACCTTAGTTTGCTTTGCACAGCCTATTTTTTCCCCTGTTGTTTATGTGCTACTTTGTTTTCTCATGGACAGAGTAGACTGAAAATATTTTTTGTAGAAAACACTTGATGTGAAGCAGACTCATCACACCAATGGCTTGGACCCTTACTGATATGATTTCTTCTCCTTCAGCCTCAGGGTCTGCAGGAAAAGGAAGCCGGCTTCCAGACCTAGGATCTGACTACAAACCTCCAATGAGTGGTAAAGCCTTTCTTATGGCTCTTCTGGCTTCCTGTGGGCATGACACAGTTCTACTTGAGTCTCAATAAGTCTTTTGTAGCTTGTTTGTGGTGGGTTGTGGCATGTTACCTATTTCCTTTTACTGAGTAGAGTTTAATTTAGGCATTTTCTGGCAAATGTTCGCTGAATTATAATGAATTACCCATTCATTATAGGATCCATAAGTAAAATTGTTTCCCCACATACACAACTTAAAATAAGATTAATTCTAAACAAATGAGTCTTCCTTTGCCCACTGCCTGCTTCTATAAAATTAGAATCTTGCTTTCAGAAATAAACCTTCTAATGTGATTATCCATCACATAACAACAAGCCAAAGAAATGCTTCAGAATCATGAGTTTCTCCCCCACACTGCTTACCACACTGTTTTTAATTTGGGAATTCTAAAAACTTCTTCCCAGTTTTCCTAGCCAGGCTAAGAGCTGGTGCCTTCTGATTACTTAAGTGATGGCACCTACTTCTCTGTAGAACTTCACTGTTTTAAGTTATTGTCACATGTGAAATTACATTTGATCCTCATAACACTGTGAAGCAGGGAGAACAGATGTCATTCCCATTTTTACATTAAGAGACTGAGTGAAGTGAGTGCCTGGGTCCACCCACTAATTATGGAAGTCCTAGAACCAAAATCCAGGTCTTCTGACTTCTGATTGTGCCTTTTCCACTATCACATGCAGCCTAAAAGGTGTGGGGTGCTGTTCCAGATGTGGGAATCTGAGTCCTAGGCTGAGTTCTAGGACTCTTGAATTTTTCCTCCTGGGATGCATGTGTTACATTTATGTGCTGTCCACAAAGAATATTCATGATTATGAGAAAAGCAATTACTTCCTTGTCTTTTCTTTCATTTATACTTTCATTCACACATGTTTTTAAAGGTTCAGGTTCTGTGTAACAGGCTATGGGAGCAAAAAGAATGGGTAACAAACCAGCTGACGGAGAAAAGGGAAAGCTTCATAGAAGAGGTGATGACTGACCCAGATATGAAAGGATGCATGGAAGATGGCTTGACATTTGTCAAGGAGGGGGTTGGACATTTCAGGAAACAGTAACAGCATGTGCAAAAGCATGGCAACAAAAAACAGCCGGCTCTCTCCAGGGATCACGCTGCCTAGAGACAGGATAGAGAGTCTCACACCAGAGAAGGTAGTGGGTTAGAACCAGCCTGCCGAAAGCTCAGGTACCCACACTATGAAATGTGAGTTTCATCCTGTGCATAGCACATGTAAGATACCTCCTACCACAGGGACACTGGGGTTTCCATTTATTGAGTATCTAGTGTTATTACTCTGATGAATGAAGAATGAGTCAGGGGCTAAGATTATGAAGTCAGAGTGGGGAGTTAAGAAGCTGTTGCAGTAGTCCAGATGAGGCTTAAGAAATGGCCTATCATAATGTCCCTAACAGGACACGCTCCTATGGCAGCTCACTCTCACTCTATCTTCCCTGGGGGGTTTTGGCCCTCTCAGAAATTAGAGGTCAAATGCGGTTTAATGGGAATTCATCTCTGTTGAGAACAGGGAAGAACTGCCCCCACCACCCCTGCTAGCCTCCACACCCCAGGCCCCTAATCTCTGATTCGTACCGCCTGTCCCACCACATATCCCACCCTGTAACTCAAAACTGCTGTTAGTGAAAGTTATTTATGCAAAGCCCCAATATGGTCTAATTTTATTAGTCCCTAGCTCTGTAGTCTTTCCCGAATATAAAAATGTTGTTTTACTAAAGGTCGTTATGTACAGTATACGTTATCTGTCTGCTTACCTTTCTCTCAGATGAAGAATAAAAATAATCAAAGCAAATGTAGAATAATAAGCTCTAAGCCCTCCTAAATCAGCCCAGATTTCTAGCACTGTGCTTAGATGTAGCCTATAAAATCATATAATCAAAAGTTGGAAGGTCAGCTAATACAGTGTTCTGGATAGGATTCCCACAATAGGTAAAGTTTGAATTAGATCCTAAGTTTATAAACCAGAGTTGTATTTGAGAATCACTTTAGGAGCTTTTCTAAACACTCACATTCCCAGGCCATAACTTCATGTTAGGAATTTCTTCCACAATCTCCCAGACGGGTAGATTCTTAGGCACTTCTAGAAACTAAACACTCATTACTTGGTAAGACAGCTCATCCATCATTGTGCAGCTCTGTTTGTTAGGTAGGAGAGAGAGAATCGCTAGAAGGAAAGACATCAGATATCTATGGTAGAGCTGTTTGGTGGAATTTCCCACATTTTATAATATGAGCATGCATAACTTTTATCACAAGGTGGAAAGCAAAGCAGTGTGTTCCAGAAGGTAGAAGAGCAACACAGAATAGAGCTAAGTTACAAAAGGCCTTGGACGCAGAGTTTGGCCCTCATCCTGTAAGCAGTGGGGAAATAGTAACAGGAAGGAAAGCCAAATTTCCTCAGGGTCATAAATGATCCAGCCTCTGCACACTCATCTATCTCTGTCTTTTTGTGCTCACTTTCTTCCCTGTAACTTTGCATCTCTCCTTGCTTGAGCAACACTGGCTGCCTTCCTCTTCCTTGGACATGCCAGGGCTCATTCCTGCCTTAGGATCCTTCCGCTAGCTGTTCCGTCTCGAATGTTCTTCCTCCACATGTTTGTATGGTGGGATCTTTCTTGTCCTTCATATCTCAGCTCAAATGCCATTTCCTCAGAGAAGCCTTTTCCAACCATTCAATCTAAGATAGCCACCCAGTCACTCTGTATCATATCCCCTCATTTTATTTTTTTCACAGCACTTATTACTAATAATTTCTTACTTGTTTATTTTCTGCCCCTACCCCAGCAGTCACATCTTTGTTGTTCACTGTTGCATCCTTAGTAACTAGAACAATGCCTGGCACATAGTAAAACTACTCGGTAAATATTTGTCAAATTAATGCGTATGTACAGACCTGCTTTTTCCTGAAATTGAATAAAAGAATTGACTTTGCAAAGACTGTATTTATAAAAACAGACTGTATTTTTCAAGTAGTTTTTTGTGGTCTCGGACATCTCTATGGTGGGGAAGACTTCAGCTTTCTATGAATGTACATTTTTTAAATGGTTTTGAAAGTCATAAAACTAAATGATTTACAAATGGTGCTTTATAACACAAATTTATGCATAATATAAGACCACGAGGGGCAGACCCATTATTTGTCCAAGTATAATGTTTAGTATAATTTGAGAAGCTTTTATTGAACCAGCTTTGTGCAAAGCACTGTGCTAAGAACTGTACATAGTGCAGAAACTTGGGTCTCTAGATTTTGTGAGACACCTGTATGCAAGGCACAGCAATGAGTGTATTACAGAGAAGTTCACATGAAGTTTCCATAGCCTGAGTGTATACATGTTTGGAATTCTCTAACACTAATAAATGTCCCGGTTTTCCCTCTCCAGGCAGTAACAGCCCGCATGGAAGCCCCACCTCTCCCCTGGACAGTAGCATGCTGCTGGTCATCATTGTTTCTGTTGGCGTTGTCACCATTGTGGTGGTTGTGGTCATTGCTGTCTTTTGTACCAGGCGTACCACCTCTCACCAGAAAAAGTAAGGAGCCCCAAATGTAGCCCATGATTTTTGCCATTGATTCTTTTGCTACTATGTGACTTCTGTGTTTGGCGTTGTACAAAGAGATCAAACATAAAATGCACTTCTCCCTTGAAAAATGTGAGGATTAGGGACACTGACCCTAATTCAGAATTAGGCAGTCAGAATTCTGCAGGTAAATTTTGACGACCCCCAAATTTAACTACCAGTAGCCTACTATTGACAGAAAGCCTTGCTGGTAACATAAACTATTGATTAACATCTATTTTGTATGTTATATATTATATACTGTATTCCTTCAGTAAAGGTAGAAAAAAGAAAATGATTAAGAAAATCATAAGGAAGAGAAAATACATTCACAGTACTGTACTATAATTATCAAAAAACATCTGCATGGTGAATAGCAAACGTATACCCTCACCCTGGCCCTAACCCTAACCCTAGATCTGGAAAGTGGATTCCTGAACACCCAATAAGAAAAGCTAGGAAGCAGCCTAGTTATTTTGGAGAAGACCCCAAATATTTAAGAATTTCTGAAATATTTAAGAATTTCTGAAAATTGGTATGAAGGTAGAGATAAAAACAGAAGGAATAATTGAATATCTATTTAAAGACTGTTTAGAGCCCCAAATCCCCTCCTTGCCTCAGTTCAGTAGATGGCTACCATTCTGTTTTCAGCCAAGCAGAAGTCTGGGGTTTTACTCTCTAGAGAGGTCTCTGAACTGTCGGATGCCAGGCACTTACCCTCATGCTCACTCTAACCCTAGATCTGAGGGGGCAAAAGGGAAGATATGGTATATTTATGCAATGGAATATTACTCAACCATAAAAAAGAATGAAACCTTGCCATTTGCAATGACATGGATGGAGCTAGAAGAGTATTATTTTAAATGAATTAAATCAGAGAAAGAGACAACCATATGATTTCACTCATTTGGAATTTGAAGCAAAACAAATGAGCAAAGGGGGAAAAGAAAAGAGAATGGCGAACCAAGAAACAAACTCTTAACTATAGAGAATGAACCAATGGTTTTCAGAAGGGAGGTGTGTGGGGGACGGGTTAAATAGGTGATGAGGATTAAGGAGGGTCCTTGTGATGAGCACCGGGTGGTGTATGGAATTGTTGAATCACTACGTTGTACGCCTGAAACTAATATTACACTGTATGCTAACAAATTTAAATAGAAATTAAGAAAAAAAAAAGTCTGCATGTAAGTGGACCCCTACTGTTCAATCCCATGTTGTTCAAGGGTTAACTGTACATGAAAAATTATGTTTTAAGTATTTTTAAAGGAAAAGAAGAAGGGTTCTCATAAGTGTGTATCACTCGGTGTCCTGGCAGGAGAGAGGTGGCACACTCAAAAAGAGTGAAAGGAAGATTCTCTTTCCTAACCTGACTCTTTCCTAAATGGTCCCTTTAGGACATTCACAAAGTCATAGGTGGGGTTAGGAAAGAGGCAGAGATGTTTGAGGGCCAGCAGCCATGATGGGCACTGTCACCCTTAGGCCTAAAAGGGCAAGAGGTCTTTCTGAAGAATAGCTGTGTTCAGAGGTCTGAAGCAGTAGGAGAGGGCTTTCTGACAGGAACTGGGTGTGGTTGTAGGAATGTAGTCTCTGCCAACCTCTAGCCCAGCAGGGAGGGGACAGGCTAAAAACTCCTACTCTCCAGTCTCTTGCCTGTGTCTTCTGTTGGCCAAATCCATAGGAAGCCACATAAAGCAGATATAGTTCATTTGACTCAACCTCTCGGGTCACATAGAGAATAGATCTGGAGAGGAAAGTGGACCGCGTCCCGCCTTGCTGGTTTGGAGTACTGTTTAGACGTGCACACAGTGAGCCAGATGGACAGGGGTTTATGGGCATTCTTACAAGCTTTTTCATGGCACAAATATACCTGAAGTGGAAGACCACAGCCCTCTTTATTCTACATCTAAGCTTAAGAATATTTTCCAGAAAGTGCTACCAAGTGTGGAAGTTGAGGTTAGGGCTGGCAGGGGCAGGTTGGGGGTCAGTGGGGACAGATACTGATTTAGGGAATAAGAAAGGCTCATTTAAGATCGGAATATCAAATGAGCAGAGGGGTCAGGTGGCTGCTAGCTCTGAGTTCCTCTGAGATATTGAGGGTCGTGGTAATTGTTTAAAGCAGATAGCCAGATGATTGAGTTACATACTGCTTGATAACAGCCTACACTCCTGAACTTGACAGAATCCCTGACCCAACACTGCTTTTAACTCCTATATAGTATCTGGCCAGCGAGACAGATACCAAAAATAAAAAGGTTCCTGAGTTAGCCCTAATAGCAAAACACATTATGGGCAATAAAACGACTTCAGTTGCAGTATCCTAAAAGATCATAAGATGGAGATACTGCTGCGTAAAAGAGAGAGAGACCAGTTCATGTTAGTGTTTGTGATTATCCCTCAGACTTGGTCTGCCCAAGGCGAGATGCATGTGTTTGATAACAATGAATTTGGTTTTAGTACCGAGGACGAGTACAGACTAACCACCCTGTCACTGCCACTAGTGACAGCTTCATGTCATTTTGTGTACATTATGTGAGGTGCTGAATCTTTCTTTTGCCCAGAGAAAGTAGCTTTCTAGATCTTGCAGAGCATCTCTTTTCCAAGGGAATGGGAGCTCCTTTTATAAGCCTCCTGGTTACTGCCTCTTACACCTCTCCTTGTCCCCTTTGATTATAGAAAACGGTTTCTCTTAAAAGCCTCAGAGATGACATTATTTCTACTCTAGAATTTTCCTGCAAGCTTCTTTGTTTGGCATTTCACATTTATTTACCTTTATGAACTTAGTTTTATATCTAGTTTCAGAAATCTTGAGATCTTTATTTAAAATAAAAAAACAAAGTGACATAATTCCTTAGTGCTTTGGGGAATTTAAAATTCAAAGTAAATAAAAAATACTTATTCTTCAGATTGAGAGGTAGGAAACTGAGTGGATAATAGGCTCTGTACAAAAGGCTCTGTACTTTGTACTTGAATCTGCAAGTCCTACAGATTTGGGTCCTTTGGTTTAAAAAGAATTGTACCGAGGGGACACCTGGGTGGCTCAGTCAGTTAAGCATCCGACTTCAGCTCAGGTCGTGAGTTCAAGCCCTGCATCGGGCTCACTGCTACCAGCACAGAGCCCACTTCAGATCCTCTATCCCCCTCCCTTCTTGCCCCTCCCCACTCACACTGTCTCTCAAACATGAACAAACATTTCAAAAAGAATTGTATTCAGTCTTCATGGAGCTTTCCCTCCCCCTCTCCCAGTGACCATCTTTCCAGGTGTTCCATGAATACTAAAAAATATGTGAGCTTTTCTTATCACTTTTCTCCCTTTCTGATACCTGAAGTACCTCCCATTTCAATTGTAGCTGTTTATAGACTCTTACAACCTCAGTGATGACCGAGCATTTAGGGCCTCATTGCTTCTCAACATGTTCCTCATTAGCCGCCTTACCCTTGGCAGATGAGAACTACCTCCGGGTACCACCATTGGATCCAAAAACCTTCCTCTGCATACTTCCTCCAGTTGTTCATTTATCCTCTGGATCAGTGGCTCTCATCTTTCTAATACCTTATACTTGCTGTTACCCCCTCTCTAGCACAGCCAGCCTTTCACTCTCTCGGTTCTATACCTTCAGCAGTTAAGTGTGCTCAGACTCTTTCATCTTAAGAAATCAGTATAATTATAACCCTTATTCTGCTGTGTAGTCCTTACCACTGGCCTTTTACAAACCCCTGTCTTTCCCTTCATCACAGAATTTCTTGATTACTGTGTCCACTCGTCCACTTTTCCATTGCTTACTCATGCTTCAGTCCTTTTCAATCTGGATTCTGCTCCTACAACTTTTATCAAAATTGCTTTTGGTAAGGACCAGTGACCTCCATATTGCTGAAGCCAGTAGACATTTTTTAGTCCTCATCTTAATCTCTCAACAGTGTTCAACTCGACTACTCCTTCCTTTTGAAACATTCTCTTCTCTTGTATTTCATGATTGTATGGTTTGTTTTTTTTTTCACAGCTCCTCCTGTCTACCCAGCCATCAAATACAAACCTTCCTTAGGGTCTGGTCCTAGGCTGACTTCTCCCTCTATGCTCTTCCCCAGTGATATCTGCTCCCATGGCTTCATTTACTGTTGGCATTCCAGTTACTTCTGTGTTTCTATCTCTAGCCAGGGCCTCTCTTCTGAGTCTCAGACTTGCACACCACTTGCCTCTTCTGCATTTCCTCTTGAGTGTCTCAGAGGCACTCAGCATGTCCAAGACAGAATTTATAATCTTTTCTGTGAAACCTGCTTCTACTGCATTAATCCCAATGTTAGTGAATGGCTTATCCTCACACCTTGTCTTCATCATCTGCTCCTCTTGCTTCGTCACTCCCACCCCACCAAATCTCAAATGACCAAATCTCGTCATTTCTGCCCCCTGAATAGCTGTCAAGTGTGCCCTTTTCTTTCATTCCACTATCTTGAACCACCATCAGTCATGGCTAAGACTATTGCAGTAGCATCCTGTTTGGTCTCCTGTTCTGTCGCCTACCACATAAATCCGTTCTTCACACCACAGTTAGCATAAATTTTTAACTCAAAATTGATCTTCTTACTCTCCTGCTTAAAACCACGTAGTGAAATTAAACTCTTGGCATGTCTCTAAAAGCCCTTTATGGTCTGGGCTCCCTTTCCACCATCATTTCCTGTCATTCTTCCCATGGTTCACTGTGCTCCCACCACTCAGGACTTCTTACAATCCCACTGATACACCAGGCTGTTGTGCTCTGCTGCAGGACTTTGACATAAGCTGATTTCATCACCTGGAAGGCATTTTCCGCCCTTCCTTCTTTAAGTCTTAACTTTGGCATCACCTCTTCCTCCAGGTTTGTCCTCTCCACCTTATGTGCAACTATTAAGAAGTAACTGTAACTCTTGGCATTTCATTAAGTTCAGAATATTTTAAAATACTTAGTTCAATATCTCTTCCTCACTTGACCAGAAATGCTGTGGGCACAGCAAGCCAACACAGGGATTGACTGGCATACAATGGATACCTAATAAATGCTTACGGGGTGGATGAGTGAGCGAATGGAGAAATTAAGGCACAGAGGAGTAGACACTGTCATCTGCTTTCGTGACTTTACCTGTTTGGTAGTCCTTGTTTGGGTTACCTAAAATGTTCCCTGCCTTTTTTATGAGCCATAGACTACCTCTACTCCACTCTTACATTTCTAATTAATGTTTTCTGTCTATTGTTTGGAACTGGAGGAGAAACCTTCTGCTTTAGAGATTGTTTAATCTTAAAATGCTGTCTAATCTGTTGATAAAAAAAATAGTCACAAAGCAGTAGTCAAATGTGCCCTTGTATGTATCTCTAAATACGGGTGGACAAAGCAGAGATACCCTTATTATTCCCTGAAGTGAACTTACTGCCTCAGTTTTTTGTTGTTTCGTTTGTGTGTTTTTAGTTTCTGCCTTTGCTTGAAGCATCTCTCAGATGGGCAGTTTTAGTCACTCAAGCCTTTGACAAATATGTTCAAAAGCATGACTTTAAAAAAAAAAACCCTCTTAAATTTGTGCCTAGGAAACGAGCTGCCTGCAAATCAGTGAATGGTTCCCACAAGTACAAAGGGAACTCCAAAGATGTCAAACCCCCAGACCTCTGGATCCATCATGAGAGACTGGAGCTGAAACCCATCGATAAGTCTCCAGACCCAAATCCCATCATGACTGATACTCCAATTCCTCGGAACTCTCAAGATATCACACCAGTTGACAATTCCATGGACAGCAACATCCATCAAAGGCGGAATTCATATAGAGGTGCAGGTTATCCCCAAATATGGGGAGACTATTTCCATTTAAATCATTTTCTGTTTTCTACAATTGCCTCAATTTGGTGATTCCTGTGTGAGGTTAGGTTTAAAGAAATCTGTGTGGTGGGATTTGGTCAACATCAGGTAAAGAATAGCTAACCTGAAGGAAAAAAAAAAAAAAAAAGAATAGCTAGCTTGTTGTGGGGGAGAGGTTCTGTACCCAGATGAGATAGCTTTCTGGATCTGTTAGGTCTCCTCTCATGTGTTGCCAACTCGATACTCAAACATTTGAGACAACCTAGCCCACGTCTGTACATTTCGTCCTGTCCCTTCATTTGGAGTCCACCTGTCATTGTGGTTTTCAGAATGTTCTGGTCTGGATGCCCTTACTCACAGACACCACACTGAAGCATGGTAGGCAGCATTGTGTCAACTGCATTGACTCTCAGCAGAGACTTCCTGTAATGCACTACCGGTCATTCGCCTCTTTATTTCATTTCCTGCAGAAACACCTCATCCCCATCATGGTGTTTGTGAGTCCTGAGTCCCCCACCAGAGATGTTCTACTGCTGAGCCTACCTAGTGGCGTAGGGCATACACTTGTAACTAACCTCTGTATTTGATGTCTAGGGCATGAGTCAGAGGACAGCATGTCTACACTGGCTGGAAGGCGAGGAATGAGACCAAAAATGATGATGCCCTTTGACTCCCAGCCACCCCAACGTAAGTTAAAAGCCTCTCATTTGCCCTGTGCTATCAGTATATCTAGTCATTCTGGGGAGCAACTATGAATGATCTCTTTGACTTCACTTGATCCTAACACAAAAGATAACCTACTGAAGCTGGCACCTTGAGGGAAGAAATACCAAACATACTTTGCAATTAATATTATTCGTGAGACTATTTTCTTTAGATAAATAAGCTAAAAAGCCAACTCCCTCAGTCTCTCAGGAACAGGGAAGTTGCCAGTCTCCCTGACAATGTGCATAGCATCTCCATGGCACAAATGAGGAAGGCAAATTTCACAGTACTCCCTAGACTTCCTGATACGCACTCAGTGTTGATGGGGCACCTGTGGAATTTTTTCTAATTTGTGGACTTTATATTTTAGAGAATTTTTAAGTTTATAAAACAGAGTTTTTAAAACACAATTTTTCAACCTTATTTGAAACCTTATTTGCCTCACTTTCATAAGCATAAAAGTTACCTAGCCTTCTTTAATAACGTTTGAAATCCAAAGTGAAATATCATGACTGAAAACCCAAAGGCAATGGGACAGACCAATTTCTTTCTTAAAACGACTGTGTCTTCTCCCTTGTCACTGTTTTCAAGATAGGGAAGCAGTTCAGACTAGCTAGCACAGTGGGGCTCTCAGTGCGGGTCCCTGCACCAGCCTAGAGTGATACAAAACCACCTGCCTACTAAGAGCAAGTTTAAAAAACTTGGAAGTATTTGCTCTAAGCTGAACAGGTGCCCAGCAAGCCTTAACACTGCCCATCCTGAAAGCATCCATTAGATCACTTTTCAATTTAACCTAAATGAGCCTTTGAATTTGTTATTCATTTCATAAGATGTCTGATTTCAGAACTCTCGGGCATCTCTCTGTTGACAAGTGGCAGGGATTTAAACCACAGATACCCTACACACAAAGAAATGAACCATGACTCCCTATGCTTGGAAACTGGCGAAACACCCAAGTGTGTAAGTGTGCGCGCGCGCACACACACACACACACACACACACACACACACACTGTGCACAAACATGTAGGCACTAGCCTCTAAAAATCAACTTTGGAAGAGAAAGGCTGATTCGTTAATAGGTCATTTCTGCACGAAGTAGTTTTTGCTCAGGGACCGTGATGAAAAATGAAGAGCCTGAACTTGGAAACATGCAGGGGGAAAATATGGTTTTCCTCTTATAAGAGGTGCCCAGGATGGGGTCCCCAGGTTTAAAACATAAATGTCTGAAAAGAGTAAATCCATTAAAGTTGCTTTTAATTTATAGGAAGATGGTAGCTATGGTAGCTTGACTGCTTATTTGTTTCGTATAAGATTTTAGTTTTTACCTGAACTGGCTTATTTTTAAATGTTAAGGAGAAAAGATATGTTATACCAGTTGCTAACAGTTATTTTTTCTTTCTTTGGGAGGGGGATGGGTAAGGTATACACATAAATATACAGTATTATTTAATTTGTGCCTTAATGGTTGGGTGAGTGAGTGGAATCTTTAATTCAGGAATCTGGAAACCAGGTACCCCGATGTACTTGTGACCTTCAGGTTTTGAGATCTCCTTTTCTGCCTGTGGCTCCAGTCCTTTCTCTCAAGCTGCAGCTCCCTGAAGTCTGTCTTCACCATCCACCTCCCTATTGCCAACGTTGGGCTGGGCTCGGTCAGCCTTGTACAAGACCTTGCTCAGAAGCATCAGGATCCAAGTCAGTTGACAGCTAGTAATTGCCAGCTGTAATCTAGGCAGGCACTCTCACATTTCTTTTTCTACTTACTCCACTTGGAAAGATTGGAAATGCCTTTAAAAAGAGGAAGCCAATTTTGTTTTTCTTTGTTAGAGTCCTGCATACCTAGGATGCTTTGCAGGTTGGACTTCCTAGGTAAAAATCAGGAGACTTCTTTCCCTCGTCCTAGCCTCAATTCTAGAAAATGCTGATTCTGAAGCTTGTTGCTCCTAACAACCACCTATCTTCCCCCTAAAGGAAATGCTGACTCCCAGACTGCCCTGAACCCTCCTCTGCCAGCTTTTCCAAGTGTTTTATTCCGAAGGACCACCTGAGCCTTCTGGTCTCTTGGTGGAGCCATCTGCTTGTCCAGCAAGTGGCCAGGACAGGAAATAGCTGGAGAATAAAAGCATCCTGTTTATTGACTAGGATTTTTCTTCACCAGAGTAATTTTGAGTGGCCTCACAAAGATCTAGGGAGATCCTTGATGACAGAGACATTTAATAGACTCCAAAGGCTAATTAAGCTTTATCATAGTTTGTGAAGCCCTTACTTAGAGGGAAAAAAAAGATCCCCTGTGTTCCTAATCAGCCCCACCTGTTTGCCTGTTTAAGGGTTTAGAGCCGACCATGTTGGTCTTAAACATTCTGTTTCTGAAAGTGCTCTAAGGGAGGACCAAAGAGAGGCTTATTCCCCAGCTGGGCTTCTGGTTTTGTTTGTTTGCATCTCAATCAATAATGAAGCCTCATTAAAGAAGTGTTTTGTCTTCATAGAAAGTTGTATATGAGATATCTGTGTGGAAACTTGGATTCTATAGCTAAATGCAGCAAATTTAATTCCTTAGCTTTTGTGGGATGGAAAGAGGCAATTAGGAAAGATCCATTTATATTTTAAAATGTGAATGGATATGTCTGAGCTTCCAGACGAGAAGAGAAGCGGTCAGAGATGGTGCCATAGGCCTGTGTTCCATACTTTTCTTACAACTTTGGAGTCCAGGCCCATTTGCATCCTTTTAAGAGACGAAAACTGATTAAGCGGCTACTCATTCATTCAGCCTCAATGCCTACTGCATGCCTCATCCAACTGTAAGAAAACAGAACGTGTTAGGAATATAATCAGAGGAAAAGAGACTTGTATTTTTTTTTAGCAGGAGAAAAAAAAATGATAGAAACCTCAACCATCATTTGTTTGCTAATGGATTTATATTTTGTGACATATTCAGTTCGATGTTTTAATAACTCATGTAATCCATGTTTATTGTAGAAGAATTGGAAAATACAGGTGAACCAAAAGAAATTTTTTTTTTGACTCCTGACCACTCTTCCCCACAAGATAATCCCCATAAACATTTTAGTACCTATTCCTCCAAGGTTTTTTTTTTTGTTTTGTGTGTGTGTGTGTGTATGTGTGTGTGTGTGTGTGTGTGTGTAGACAAATACATAGCAGTATGTTGACTTTTTAAAAAAACAAATGTAAAATCCATGGCTAATTGTTCACATCCAGCTGCCACCCAGAAGCCAAGGGAACGGTCGTACCGCATGGGAGGGGCAGGGGCGGCTTTGCTCTTGAACTGTACTTGTGTGTGTGTGCAAGCACGTTAAGCACTTCTCTGTCTTGTGTTCGTTCACAGCTGTGATTAGTGCCCATCCCATCCATCCCCTCGATAACCCTCACCATCATTTCCACTCCAGCAGCCTCGCTCCTCCAGCCCGCAGTCATCTCTACCACCCGGGCAGCCCGTGGCCCGTTGGCACATCCCTGTCCCTTTCAGACAGGGCCAATTCCACAGGTGAGAGATGAGGCTCGAGCCCCCGATGGAAAGCATCCTGGGAGTTGGCAAGCCCAGATGGGGAGGACTTGCCCTGCTTAGAAGGATTTGGAATTTTTCTGTGTTATTTATGTATCATAACATTTCTGTTACTGACTCAAATTTGTTTCTATAAAACTCACCCCATTTTCTTCTCCCTAAGTTGTTAAGTACTCAGTGCAAGGTGTTCTTTCAGTAAAAACGCAATAACTCTAATCACATAACCATGTCCTGTTCCATCAAGTTGCATCTTAATTCAGTCATGTTTTCAAGTTTCTTTATTTTTTTAATCTTACAATCTGAAAGGAAATCTCATTCTGGGTGATTTTTCAGACACTAGAGGTAGCCTTTGCCTCATAGTCACCCTGATGTTGGGAGGGTCTGGAGGGCAGCCATAAGGTAAATTCTCATCTGAGGTCTCACTGCATTCCTCCTGCTGTGGCCTGGAGTGAGAGGAGTACCGCAGGGCCACATTGAATTCTGTGCCTCAGATTGTACACCTCAGGATGTGCCCGGTGGACGATTGAAGTTACAAGGGATTGCACAGACATAGATCATCTCTAAACAACAGGTAGAAATTAGCCTAAAAATCTGCAGTGCATTGCCAGACAACCATGCCCCAGTTGGGATATCTCAGGAAATAGCATTATCAAAACAGTTTTAGGGAGGAAATCGTGAAGGTGAGGAGACAGTAAACGGAACAAATACTGTAATTCCTCATTAGATGAGAATGAACTTCCATCTTCTCAGTTTTAAGGCAAAAATCTAGTAGCTTCTCATATGCACAGTATGTTCTTTTTCCACCATTTGAAACTTGTCTATTAATAGTTATGACGTTACTAGTAGGACTAAATTTTGGTCGTTCTGGAAAACAAGAGAACTTCAAGTGAATTCCATTTTTTAAAAGCACCTCAAAACCTCATGCTAGAAGTTTGGGTTGCCAGTAACACTCCCCCTCCCCTTTAAGTTTTGATCAATTTGAAATATACCTAAAACATCAAATGAAGGTCAAAGCTTTATTTAGGGATCTACTGACTCCCACAATTACCTCTCCCAAAGCTTTACTTGGTTTGGACAACGCCACTTAAACCCACGTCAGAAATTGCCCTTATGCTCTCTCCCTCAAGATCCAGGTTTGGGGTCCTGCCGTAGGGAGAGACCATCTGCCAGAGGCTGTATGGAGAACAACCCTCTGGCTCACAGACTTAGTCTCAGAACAGGGACCAGAGAGCAGACCTCCAGATGTGCTCTTAGAAAGCATTTTTATGTCCTGACTCTGTTTCTCTATTTTTAAGCCAGAGGAGTCCCACCCACTAAGATGTGGGCCTGCCAGAGTGCATGGTAGGCTCTTCCCAACCAGATTAGCCCCTCTTCCTTCCTCTCAGACTAGGAGGGGTCAAAGGTTGGCAAGAAGCAGGGCAGCCCCGCCCAGCCCTCAGCCAGGTAGTCTAGTGCTGCTGAAAGCACTAGTCTGTACGGACTTGGGCAGAGAGTGAAGAGAGGGCAAAGTAAAGATCTGCATCACTAGAGGGTTCCTCACTTTAATGACCAGGGGGATAAAGAAGGTAAACTAATGACTGGGAAAGTCACTGAAGATGGATTTGAAACATAGAGCAAGTCTCTAGAAATCATCTGCATTCTCTCACTGTTGTATTTCCCTGTGTCTCTGGAGCTCCGAGCTGCCACCAGCCCTGCACATGCGGGCTAGGCGTGACTCGGACCGGCCAGGGCAGTCCTTGCTCTGGAGACCATTTACTGTGTCACCACCACTTGACATAGGAAGAGCACTTTCCTTCTGTCCAAGCCCTTGGCCAGTGTGAACTTTGTGTGTCTTAAACTCTGAGAGGTAAGTCAGTCAGGAAGTAGACTCCTCACCAAGTGGAAGTTTAGTTACAGCATAGTTTTCCCCGTGAGCCAGCAGTGTTGCACACTTTCAGGGCACACCCTTCACTGAGAGTATAGTGTGCCTGGTGCCCTCTGTAGTTACACCACAAGACAGCCCTGGTCTGTGGCAGCAGGCCAGGGCTCTGACTCATGTAGGCAGCCCTATCTTCTTTTTTTACATTTCCCACCATCTCTTTGGCCCTCAGAAGCTTATGTATGAAATTAAGGCCGTTGAGGCAGCCAAGGTAGGCCTCTGTGCCCAGAGCTGACCCAACCGCCTGCCGATACAAGCTGACGGTCCCAATTGGAGCCTGCCTTTTTCTCTGCTACTCCCTGCAACCCTCCTTGACCAGCTTCTCCCTGGCCGAGGATCACACGGAGTGGGTCCAGCAGCTCCCAGCTGTGGCTGTGGCTGTGGCTGTTTAAGCAAGCACAAGAAACAAGGTCCTTGGTGCACCTCTTGAGAGGATGAGAAGTGATCTAGTCCTAGTAGGGTTATCATCCCAGCCAGGCTTTCAGCACTAGGGGGAGGGGAGTCCCTCATCCCTGAGACCCAAGGTCTTTAAGCTAAGGGAGTAGCACTCGTGACTGGTGTGACTTGTCTCCTAAGAGCCCAAGGGAAGAGATTCAGTGATACCTCAGCAAAACAGGCAGGGAAATAGGTTGGATTTCTTCAGGCTACTCATGCACTACTACTTAAAAGGGTTTATTTTCCTTTTTAAGGTTGAGGACTCTAGGAGTCAGGGGAGGCCCTCCTCCTGACTAGCTGGTGCAGCCTATTTGCGGAGAGCTGGTGCCTCTGGGCCCCTTCTCAGGACAGGGATGTTGGTCTGCACCCCTGTTTGAAAGGGCTTCCTCTTATGGCCAGCCTGGGTCTTGGTGCTGCTTCTGCCGCTGCAGGGTCAGGGGCCATGTGGTACTGGAAATGGAAGGGCAGTTTGACGTGGTAGTTCAGAGCATGGGCTTGGGAGTCAGAGCACAGGGGTTCCGATCCCTGCCCTACCCATTCTGTCTGCATCTTTGGGTGATGCCTAACCTCCCAGTGCCTTCTGAGTTAGTATGAGGACTGAGGGAGGTAAGGAATACGAAGGGCATAGCATAGTGCCTGGCTCAGCGTAAGCACTCAGTAATTTACAAAGAAAAGAGCCTTATCAATTATTCAGGTCCCGTGTTCAGCACATTTCATACATCTTCTCAATCCTCAGTGAGTTATTTTATTCTTCCTGTTTTGTAGGTGAAAAGAAAACAGAGAGTTTCAGTGACTGCCACATTCACCCAGCTAGTATGCCAGGATTAGAGTCCAGGTTTATCAGACTCCAAAGCCAGTGCTTTTTCCATCCCCCCATGCTGCCTTCTAGAACAGCTCTGAGCCCTCTTCACATGTTTTGAGATTATCATGTTCTTCCTTAGTCTCCCCCTTCTCCAAGCTGATCTACCCCTGTTTTTCCCTCTGGACCCAAACACCCCTCCTATGGCATGCTCTTAAAGCTATTTGCAGACCTCTGGACTATTTGGTTGTCTAGGTCTCACTTGAGCTGTGGGGCTGTTGCTCTGGTGAGGCTGCACACAGTCCACAAAGGACATATTCACCACTTGTGGCATTGCTTCTCCTGTAGTAACCACCAGGCCTTGTGGGCAGATACTTGTCAGGTACCCAGCCAGCCTTAGTTGACTAGATGTGTACTCTGTGAAAGACCAGCTTCTAAGGCTGAGTGTCAAGGAATGATGTTTTAATCTCTTTTTATACTTATTTACATCTTAATAGACAGTAGTCTCAGGAACCTTTCTGTGTACTACACAGTAAGTACTGAGGAGAACTTTAAATCTGTAAAATTGTGACCACTTAGCTGTGTAGGTGAGAAGGTTCCAGCAGAGTGGCTGGTTGACAAAATTCTTTGGGACTCTCTTAGGTTAGTCCATTCCTACCTGGCCTTGTCAGTAGTGCTAAACCATCTTCCCTTGGACTAGCACTGATCCTAAGTGCTTATTGAACTGGTTTCGGGGCCCTTAGAAGTAGCCAGAACCCCGGTATGTGCGTATGTTTCATGGTAGAAGAAATGCTAACATTTAGACTTTCCTGCTGTAGAATCCGTTCGAAATACCCCCAGCACTGACACCATGCCAGCCTCCTCGTCTCAAACATGCTGTACTGATCACCAGGATCCTGAAGGTGCTACCAGTTCCTCTTACTTGGCCAGCTCCCAAGAGGAAGATTCAGGCCAGAGTCTTCCTACAGCCCACGTTCGCCCTTCCCACCCATTGAAGAGCTTTGCTGTGCCGGCAATCCCGCCCCCAGGTCCTCCCACCTATGATCCCGCGTTGCCAAGCACACCATTACTATCCCAGCAAGGTGAGTGAGGGCGGCAGCACCACTGGAGGGACCCTTTGGCTCTGGCTTATGGCAAAAGTCACTTCTTTGAAAATAACAAAGCAAGTATCTTCCAAGGTCATCCTAGCAATTTAGAGTAGCCGTAAGTCATTGCCCCTCTCAGGAAGTACATGGGCTCCCCTCCTTGGGGAATGCATATGAACCAGAGAATAATTTGGTGGGGAGTGAGGGCTGACTTTCCAAATCGTGTTTTGGGTGCAGAATCCTTGATGGTAAAACCCAGTGGCCATGGGTATGGGCAACAGATCTAATCCATTCAGTTTCCCAGAAGTATCATCCTGTAGGGTTCCTACAACCTAGAGAAGGATCAGGGAGGCCAAGACACGGAAGCCAGGGGACCCTTTGGATGGGAAGTCTGTATTCCCTAGGTTCACGTGGCCCAACAAAGTCCCCTGACCTGAGAGGCATGCTTTTCCCCACTTATGTGTTACGATGGTTTGTTTTAGAATAAGTCAGTGGTTTTCAAGCTTTTTGGTCTCAGGATCCCTTTATACTCTTAAAAACTATTGAGACCATGAGAGAGCTTTTTTTTTTTTTCATTAAAAGAAATTTTTTTTTAATGTTTATTTATTTTTGAGAGAGAGAGGGAGAGAGAGAGAGACCAAGTGCAAGTGACCGAGTGCGAGTGGGGTAGGGGTAGAGAGGGAGACACAGAACCTGAAGCAGGATTCAGTCTCAGAGCTGTCAGCACAGAACAGTGAGATCATGACCTGAGCCGAAGTCGGACGTTCAACCGACTGAGCCACCCAGGCTCCCTGAGAGAACTTTTCTTCACATGGGCTATATCTGTCTATAATTTACTATATTAGAAATTAAAACTCAGAACATTTTAAACTATTTTATTAATGCATTTAAAAATAGCAATAAATCTATCATTTGAAGATAGCTTATTTTTCTGAAAAATAACTTCTCAAAACAAAAATACAGTGAGAAAAGTGACATTGTCTTCTGTTTTTGCAAACCGCTGTAATGTCTGGCTTAATAGAAGTAGCTGGATTCTCATACCTACTTCTGCACTCAGTCTGTTGCAGTATGTTATTTTGGTTGAAATATAAAAAAATCTTGGCCTCAAATAAGTTGGAAAAGGGAAGAGTATTTTTGTAACCTTTTCAGATAACGGGATATTCTTTTTTGATACTATAGCAAAATGCAAAAAGTTGTAGTTTCTTATAGGTTTGTTTGTAATGTGGAATCAGAAACCATACCCATGAACTGTTCGTACTCTGTTCCATTAAAATCCATCTATCTTGTACTTTGAGTGCATGATATCAAACATCACACATTAGTCCTTTGGAAAATACTGGTTCAGTAAGTTATACAGATCCTCCAAGTCTTGACCTATTTCATTGTACAATATCTAAAAATACATTTATTAATATCCCCAAAGGCTGTGAGTATTGGGAGGCTCTGAAGCTCATGCTGGCAGACACAAGTTTTTCAGGATTCTAATTTTCACTTGAAACTTAAATTTTATCGTTAGCAGTAACTACTGTCCATTGTTTCTCTTGAAGTGACCAGCTGTTTGTACTTTGTAGAAAATTTCTACAAACGCTCAAGTCTGAATAACTGGTTTGCCTTTCTTTGGACTAACGGTGCTTCATGATAAAAGCAACAATTGCGCTTGTAACTCAAGCTGTCACAAATGCCTTACTCGAAACAGCCACCATCCTTGAGTATATAGCAGGAGTTCTTTATGCAGACTTTCCATCTTGTCGCGTAGAATATTGAAAAGATGTGTAATCAAGTTGAGATTTAATAAAATAATTTTTACTACTTCCTTAAGGATGATCTTAATGAAACAGTCAAACTGTTTTGTTTTTTTCATTGCAAGGGGTGTCAGCTGATGACTTACAGTTTGGTGCCACTGCCTTAATTTGTGCTAAGGCTCCAATAGTTTTACCCACTGCTTTCATACCCTGAGTGCAAAGGTGAAAAATGTCTTCATATTATTATGAAAAGAATTTTGACCTCCTGGACATCCCACAAGGATTCCATGGATACACCAAGGTGTGGTGACGCTTTGAAAACCATACGAGTAGATTAGTTTTCCAAAGCCAAATGGAGTATTTTCTCTGGCCTCTGAGATGCCACACTTTCTCCCTCCTTCCATCTAGTGCAGCCTTTTCAGAGCCTGATCTGTGCACTGGGTCTGGGTGCGCCCCTCACCCAGAAGCAGCATTTTGACCTTAGTTGCCTTGGTGCGGAATGGGGGGAGCGGGCTCAGCCCTACACCTGATGGTGTGCTTTCCCCCTCAGCTCTGAACCATCACATTCACTCGGTGAAGACAGCCTCCATTGGGACTTTAGGAAGGAGCCGGCCTCCTATGCCAGTGGTGGTTCCCAGTGCCCCTGAAGTGCAGGAGACCACGAGGATGCTGGAAGACTCCGAGAGTGTAAGTTCCTGGGCCACCAGCCCAGCCACGATGTCTAGGTGCATGTCCCACAACCTGCGAGTGTGCTGGTCACACTGATCCTCGGTGCCGGCCCAGAAGTGTGAAGCAGATGCACTCATTCATTGAGCAGATGTACACTGAGCATCTCCTCTGAGCCAGGAAGCATGCTGAGGGTTTATCTGCTTTCTCTTTCCTGCAGAGCTACGAACCAGATGAGCTGACCAAAGAGATGGCCCACCTGGAAGGACTAATGAAGGACCTAAACGCCATCACGACAGCATGACGACCTTCCCCGGGACATGACTGCAGACCTGGGTCTAGAAGTCTTGGGACGGAGCCTGGAAAGCAAGGATTGTACAGAGCACGTGAGGACAGCACTTGAGAACACAGAGCGAGCAAGCAGACCGGTCAGCGCCCCTGTGTGGGGCTGGCTCCGGGCATGGCCACCTGCCTTCTCCTGGTCAGCCTGGAAGAAGCCTGTGTCGAGGCGGCTTCCCTTTGCCTGCTGACACCCTGCAGGACTGGGCACCATGGGCCAAAATTTTGTGTCCAGGGAAGAGGCAAGAAGTGCGACGACCTACATTTCACTTTGTGGTCAGGCTGTGTCTTCGTGCTGCGACTGCATCGCCTCTATGGAGTGTAGACATTGGCATTTATGTACAATTTTATTTGTGTCCTATTTTATTTTACCTTCAAAAGAAAAACACTATCAAAAACCAAGGGAGTCCATGGTGTTCTCCACAAGTGGTTGACGTTTGACTGCTTGTTTGAATTATGTATGGAAAGTCATTGACAGTGTGGGTTGTTCCAGGGGTTGGCTTGTTTTTTGTTTTTGTTTTTATTTTTGAATTCCAAGTCATTGCATCCTCTACCAGCTGTTAATCCATCACTTTGAGGGGGGAGGAAATGTTGCATTGCTGTTTGTAAGCTTTTTTATTATTTTTTTATTATAATTATTAAAGGCCTGACTTTCTCCTCTCATCACTGTGAGATTACAGATCTATTTGAATGAAATGTAACATTGAAAAGACTTGTTTGTTGCTTTCTGTGCAGTTTCAAAGTATTGGGGTGGGGGTGGGCTGGGGGGTTGGGAATAGGAAATGGCGGGGCTGCTGAGGTCTGTGAATGTTTCAGTCGATGTACTTTCTTCCAGAAGCCTGCAGAGAATGGAAGCATCTTCTTTATTGTCCTTTCCTGGCATGTCCATCTCTATTGTCACTAAGTTGCAACTGGAGTTTTCGTTTGGATCTAGTTAAAAAAAAAAAAAATTCTTCTGTGCAATAGGTGAGTTCGAGAACTTAGCTGCCCTGATGTCTTGGTCATATCCTGATAAGATTGTCCATGCTGAGGCGCCAGTGCCATATTTCCAGCTACAGGAGTGATGCCGGAACAGGACAAGAGCCCAAGCCTGTTCCTGGGAAATCGGGGGAAAAGATGGAGTCCCTTTCCTGCTGTTATCATGTGTTCCCTGGGGGAGGCCAGAGGTGAAGGAAGGAACTTTGTCTCCACACAGGACTCCTTGCTTCTCTCTAGCTCCTGTCCTCAGCCAGCCTGGCTCTCGCTGCCGTGTTTCAGAGCCGCTTAGGAAAAGCATTCCCAGGATGAGGCAGGCAGGGGCTGTAGCACCCCTGAAGCTCTCCTTTCTGAACATTGTAGATAATGGGACAGGGACAGCGGAAGGGGACAGAGGAGGCAGCTGCCCCCTCCTCCATCCCAGCAGCTCAGTGAAGCCCCTAATTAGAACAGGGTAGCAGGAGGTTGGTGAAGTAATGCTGAGAGGCCCAGCCACATACACAGAAGCCTTTGCCTTTGCCAACAGTTCTCATGTTCTTTGTCTTAAAAAGGTAAGGAGCTGAGGTGGGTTTTTTGGGTTTTTTTGTTTTGTTTTTTCTTTTGTTTTGTTTTTTACTATTGAGAATCTATTCTGACAAAACACAGGACTGACCCTCAAGCATCTTCCCCTACTCCCTACCACTCCCCGGAAGACAGTGTGTGGAAGGCAGTGTAGGAGCATCATGCTTTGGTTCTGTAGCCAAGAAGAGTTCAGCTCGCTGAGACCACCAGGGGGCGCCCAGCCTACCCGCCTTGGCCCTGCAGGCACCCCACTTGCCTTTGTACATTGGTCACTTCTCCTTTTTTAGGTCTTAACACATATTTGCTTTTTTAGAAGATGAACTCTTTGTATTTATTATTTTGGGGGGCAATGAAAAGTGCAATGCCGGAACTCCCGCCACCGTGCCGGCCTGTCGTAGAGGGCAGTGCCAGGCGGGATTCTGGAAAACCAGTGCACTTCAACTGATCCTGAACAGAGCACTCAGAGCACTCTGGACACCAGGAGGGCTAGATTCCCCAGAAACTGTCTTACCTTTTGCCCAAAGAAACGTGCTCGGTATTCGGGGCATTCCCTCCCGTGAACCCTGACACTCGTGTTACCTCAGGGCCTTGGAACCTGGATACTGCCACAGAGCTGGGGCGGGGGGGGGCGGGGCCTATTTTTAAATAAAATAACTGTTCAAAGTCGGGGGATTTTTTAAAATTAAAAAGGAAAGCTATTCTGTATTGCACCTTTTCACAATTTAATACATTTTCTTACATTTTCCTGTGATTTTTGCAATTAAACCATTGTGTGTCTTGTAATGTCTAGTTGAGCTGCTGTTCAGCAGCTTCCTTCAGGAGGATTTGGAACACATGTGTCTGTTGCCTTGTCGCCTGCTGGAGGGGGGCCTGGAGGACTGCTGGGGACTAGTCTCTGTACACACTTGTTTGGCCTTTTCTGTAGTTGATGCTGTAAACTCTATGGCTTTTTAAAAAAACAATTTCATGTTTTTATTTAGTATTGGAAATCCAATACACTTTTTTAATCCAATCAAACTCTGGTGTGGTCAAAGAGTGTTTTTCCTGGAGAAAACAGAACTGCGGGGTCCCCTGTTCCCTGCCCCAAAATGACTTTACCATTGCCCTCACCACCTCAAAGGCAGGAGTTGTGCAGGGTACGCAGGGAGGTGTGGCAGGTGAGCCAGGAGACTGCAGGCAGTGGTAGGGTTGTCCACCAGCCCTGAACGGGAGTCCTGTCCCTGTCCCCGACACCACCCCCCACCCCCCGCTTTGCTGCCCTGCAGGGAGGAGCAACCTGAAGAATGGGAGGTGACAGCTGGTCCAAAGGGCCAAGTGGCCCCAGCAGAGAAGTGCAGCCGCCCCCGGAGGGTGTGTAAAGGCCAGGTCACCGATGTGGCAGCGTCCTCGGGCACACTGAGCACCCTGCAGACCTGCGCCCTCCCCTCCTGCCCTGCCTCTCATGGGCTTTGTGACACGAGAGGCAGCGTCCACCAGGAGCCCCACCTTTCCCAGGCAACCTCACTCTCAGTCTCCACCCTGGCTCTTAGCTTAGGCTACTGTAACAAAAATACCGTAGACTAGAGGACATAAACGGCAGACAATTATTTCTCACAATTCTGGACGCTGGGAAGCTCAAGGTAGAGCAGATGTTGTGTCTGGTGAGGACCTGCTTCTTGGTTCGCAGATGCCATCTCGCTGTGTCCTCACATGGAGGAGGGGCAAGGGAGCATCTGGGGGCTCTTCTAAGAGCACTGGTCCCACCCACGGGACTCCACCCTGTGATCTAATCACCTCCCAAAGGCCCCACCTTCAAATAATTCATTAGGAATTAGCGTTTCAGTATATGAATCTGGGGGCCTAAACTTTCAGTCCGTAAAAGCTGTGAGGTCTCTCATGGTACACGAAGGTCTGGGCTTGGAATAAGGGTGAACACAACAGCCACAGGCCCTCCCCCTCCATGAACTTGCAATAGTGTAAGGGATACAGAGCCCAGCGTCCCTACCGACTGCTCTGATGTCAGCACTGTTTCTGCTCTGCTGCCAGGTGCACCTTATGATACACAAATCTCATCCTTCCCATTAGCAGCCTCAGGATGGAGTCTGAGCTCTCAGGGCTGAGGTCTGTGCCGGTCCGCTCAGCCTCCCGGGCAAGGCTTCCATCACCTCGTGCTCCCAGGATTCTAGCCACAGAAACCTGCTGTGAGACAGTGTGTAGGCATTGCACATGGACCGTCCTCTCTACCAATGCTCCTGTTCCACCAGTGCTGGCCCTCCTCTGTCTCCCTAGAGGGAGCTCTTGGCACGTTTTATCAGTTTGAGTCTTTCCCCACTGGACAGTGGACTCAGTGGGGACGGATTAATTACTCTTCTCCTGATGTCAGGAGAAGTTTCTGACAACAACAGATGCTTGTTTCCTGGATGGATGGACAGATAATCATGAGGACTCACGGCATAGAGCATGTTGGAAGGCTTCCCACACAAACACCACCCCACCCCTCCTTTGGACTCTCGTTACTGGTGCCAGGACCCTACCATTCCAGCAGACATGGCCCCGTGGTGTCCTGGGCTGAACTTGAAAGAGAACACCTGTCTGCCTGGCAGTCCTAAGTAAAGATGCTGATGCCACGGTGACCAACTAGGTACTGGGAACTAGGGCAAGAGTGTCCTCCAGATTGGCTCTAAGATGAACATTGTGAGCAAGACTCTACGTGAAGAAGTACCCTCTCTCCCCAGTGCATCGGCCTCTCCAGTTTCAGCCATCTTCTGCTAGGGGTGTGATATCATCACGAGAGACCGGAGAATATCCCTGAACATGCCATCAGATTAATGGAGATGGGGGCATGGGCAGGGGTAAAGAAGCAGAGAGCCAAGAGGGGCCCCAGACAGCAGGCATGACTCTTCCCCTTGGGTTTCCAGCTACCAAAGGAGGGGGTTCACCAGGAAAGCTGGGAGAAGAGGGGGGAGAGACTAATTGAAGGGAAACAATACTTTCTATTTTTCATAATCTTTTAAAAGTATGTAGTAATACTTTTTAAAGTATTCATGATATTTTAAAAGCACATTGAAAAAGTGCTACTCAAAACAATTGCTCTCTAAGCAGAGTGGATGATGTTCATCTCAAGATACTCTTTTACTCAACTAGGGACTTGATGGGTTTTGGAAATGACAAGGTAGGCCTGGAGCTGAGCTGAGAAGGGGTTAGAGGGGGCTCTTGCTGCACTATAAAGGAAGAGGAATTAAGAATTTCCCGAAATAATGGAGTGGGGGGAGGTGTGCTGGCAACATGTATAGTCAACAAGATGGTGGGAGAGTGAGGGGCGAGGTGGGAAGTTACCCCCAGTGGGAAATGGCTGCCCTCGAGGTACCCAAAAGGGCATTTTCAAATGGGAAGATCCGAGAGGTAAATTTAATGCTGTTTGCTCCTTGCACAACTAGGACACAAACCCCCTCCAACTCCCCAAATTCTGCATGACATCTGCCATGTGTATAAGGCCTGGCATGAGTTACTGGTTTCCCCCCAGCAAAGAAAGGGGCATGTGGGCCAACACAGTGATGGACAGACCACAAATCAGGCATGGTGGGGGTGACCATAAATGGGATTGGCTCACCAGAAACAAGAGCCCAGAGCCAGAAATGACTAAAAGAATCTAAACCTGAGAATTCGCAAAAATCCAGGGGGCAGAGGGGAGGGCACGAGACCTTTCACAGGTCAAGAGATGTGAATGCCAATCAGCTTTGTTCAGATTTTAAGAGGCAGGCTGACCTCAGCTGGAGTCTGGGTTGCAATCAGAGATTTCCACACTGTCCGTCAGCGTCCTGGAGCCACTCCCTGTCACCTGACACAGGAATGTATGCTCGATGCCTGCTCTTCCCCAGTGGGTCTGCCTTCTCTGACCCTGGTCTCCCAAGGGAGAAACCTGGGAGCCATTCTAAACTCTTCCCTCCTCACCAAAGCACATTGCTCAGCTAGTCCTGCGGCTCTCTCTCAAATGCCCCCCAAAGTGGCTCCTCTTTGTTGTGTGTTGGGCAAATTCCTGGCCCACACCCCTGCCTCTGCCTCACCGGCAGTCCAGCCTCCACACGACGATACGGGTGATTTTTCTAACTCAAATCTGGCCTCTCTCCCCTGCTCAACACTATATGTTCTCTTTCCCGTCACCTGCCCTGCGGAAAAGAGACCAGTGCGGCCCTGTTCACCTCTTCACATTTGCCCCTCAGTCTGTCCTCTCGCCCACACGTGGCCCTAGCATTAGAGAACCATTTGCACTTACAGAATAAGCCACACCGTCCAACCTCTGTACCATTCCCTTTGTCTCAAATCACCACCCTACCCACTACCATCACTGCTGGCTTTCCCTGGCTAGTGAATTTCCATTCGTCTTTAAGGACCCGGCCTAACCACCCGGTCCTCTGACTGTCCTCATTCATATTTCTGTCTCATCCAATACACTGTGAACTCCCCGAGGAAAACGATCATGCTAGTTTTTGGATCCCCCACCCCAGGGCCTAACACACAGTAGGTGTTCACTGACTGAACTTTCCTGAGGAAGATGGACTGAAGTTACCGTGGCCCAGTGCTGGGGGGTTGGGCAGCACCCTGACTCATCCTGGGAGCATACACAGGTTTCGCAGAGGAGGTAAGGCTGAGGTGAGTATGGGAATTACCATGAGCCCATCTATCTGGAGGGAGAAGGAGCCACTGCAGACCTGGGCAGCTGCGCCCTTCATGTGGCCGTCAGAAGACCTAGAGGGGCACACATCCCAGCCATCCTGTTTCCTGCTGAGGCTGGGGCCTCTAGGACTGTGCTCAGCCCGCTGCCATCAGATTAAGGGCTGGAGTCCCAGCAGGCCGGAGCAAAGGGTGTGGAAGATGACAGAGCTGGTCCCGCCCTCCCCAGAGTCCCTGGAACACTGCAAGGATGATTCTGGGCCCCGTCGAGCTGGGTTTGGTTGGCCAGGTACCACAGGTGGAGGGCAGCCCTGGTGAGTTAAGAATAAGGTGGGGTTCCTTTCAGAAACTCAAAACCCAGGTCTTAGAATTCTGGGCAGCTTTCTGAAAGAGGACAGGAAAGTCTACTCGTGAAGGCAAAATGATGGATCAAACTAGTTGCCTGGGACCTGGCAGGAGAACCGGCTGAAGAACATTCTAGACTAACACACAGAAGGAAAACTTACTCCTCTTCTACTTTGAAGGATTGGTGTTAATTGTTCTTTAAACATTTGGTAGAATTCTCCATTGAGGTCCTCTGGTCCTGGACTTTTCTTTATGGGAAGTTTTATTACTAATTTAATATCCCTACTTATTATAGATCTATTCAGATTCTCTATTTCTTCTTCTTCTTCTTATTTTTAATGTTTGTTTTTTGAGAGAGACAGAACATGAGCAGGGGAGGGGCAGAGAGAGAGGGAGACACAGAATCTGAAGCAGGCTCCAGACTCTGAGCTGTCAGCACAGAGCCCAACGAGGGGCTCAAACTCACGAGCCACGAGATCATGACTTGAGCTGCAGTCAGATGTTTTACCGACTGAGCCACCCAGCTGCCCCTCTCTCTCTATTTCTTCTTGATTTGGTTTTGGTAGTTTGTGTGTTTTTAAGAATTTGCCCAATTTCTCAGTGTTATCGAATTTGTTGGCAAACAGCCATTCATATACAGTGTTCTCCTATTTTCCTTTGTACTTCTTAAAGGTTGGTAGTAATAGCCCTTCTTTCCTTCCTGTTAGTATTTTGAGTCTCTTGCTTTCTCATTCTCTTCTCTGTTTTTTGGCAGTCTGGCTTTAAAAAAAATTGCAAGTAGTGAGTTTATTTTCTTTGATACAGAATTAACAGGGTTAATTTGATGCCAAGTCCCAAATGAGGTAAACGTGTAACATTTGCCTGTGAAAACTTCCCTTGAAACAGATCTTTGTGAACGTTATTGATTGTCAGATCAAAGAAACTAGTCAGTTCAAGTTTGTTCACAGAAATTAAAAAAAAAAATGTTATGTGGGAAGTTTCAAAATGGCAATTCTATGCCAGAGCCATAATTACCAAGGGTGGGGGGAATACCGTCTCTGCTGAGCGTATCAACATCACGTTAATACTAATATATCCACTTTATAGGAAGGCATGTGCATCTTGCAAAGAGAATGGATACAAACCTATTACCTCATTTTGGAAATGGACTCAGTTGCCTTATAGTCTCCAACAAGGTCAGTTGTCAAAATGAAAATTTGTCAATTTCACTGATCTCTGCAAAGAACCATCTTTTGGTTTTGCTGACTGTATCATTTTTCTACACTGCATTTATTTCTGCTCTAATTATTATTTAGTACTTAATCATTTATTATCTCCTTCCTTCTACTTGATTTGTTTACTTTGCTTTTATTTTCCTAGTTTCCTAAGGTGAATGTTCAGGTTATTTTTTGATCTAAGATCTTTTTTACATATAGGAGCTCGTTTGCTATAAATTTCTCTCTGAGCACTAGTTTTGTTGCACCCCATATGTTTTGGGATTTTGTTTTGTAAGTTTTGGGGTTTTGTTTCCATTCATCTCAATTTACTTTTTAATATTCTTTGTGATTTCTTCTTTGACCCTTTGTTCTTTAGAAGTGTATTGTTTAATTGTTTATTGTTAATTAAACAATAAAAATTGTTTAATTTTTATATTTGCAAATGTTGCAAATTTCTTTGGCATGAATTTCTTTTAAAAATATATTTTTTAATTTTTTTTAATGTTTTATTTCTTTTTGAGACAGAGAGAGACAGAGCATGAACAGGGGAGGGTCAGAGAGAGAGGGAGACACAGAATCCGAAGCAGGATCCAGGCTCTGAGCTGTCAGCACAGAGCCCAGTGCGGGGCTCAAACTTGTGAACCACGAGATCATGACCTGAGCTGAAGTCGGACGCTCAACCGACTGAGTCACCCAGGCGCCCCTGATTTCAATTCTTTTAAATTTATTGAGATGATCTATCCTGCAGAATGTTCCATAGGCACTTGAGAAAAATATATATTTTGCTCCTGTTAGGTGGGGTATTCTAGATGCCTATGAGGTCTAATTGGTTTGTATTGCTCAAATTTTCTATTGCCTTGCTGATCCAGTTGTTCTACCCATTATTGAAATACTACATTTAAAGTATTTTCGGGGCGCCTGGGTGGCGCAGTCGGTTAAGCGTCCGACTTCAGCCAGGTCACGATCTCGCGGTCCGTGAGTTCGAGCCCCGCGTCGGGCTCTGGGCTGATGGCTCAGAGCCTGGAGCCTGTTTCCGATTCTGTGTCTCCCTCTCTCTCTGCCCCTCCCCGGTTCATGCTCTGTCTCTCTCTGTCCCAAAAATAAACGTTGAAAAAAAAAATTTAAAAAAAAAAAGTATTTTCAAGTTTTAAAGACTACAACTATTATTGTTATCTATTTCTCCCTTCCATTGTGTCAGTTTTGCTTCATGGATTTGTGGCTCTGTTGACAGGTGTATATATGTTTATAATTGTTAAATGTTCTCTATAGATTGACCCTTTTATCATTTTTAAAATATTTTTTAACTTTATTTTTTATTTTTTAAAATTTACATCCAAATTACTTAGTATATAGTGAAGCAATGATTTCAGTAGATTCCTTAGTGCCCCTTACCCATTTAGCCCATCCCCCCCACAACCCCTGCAGCAACCCTCAGTTTGTTCTCCATATTTATGAGTCTCTTTTCTTTTGTCCCCCTCCCTGTTTTGATATTATTTTTGTTTCCCTTCCCTTATGTTCATCTCTTTTGTCTCTTAAAGTCCTCATATGAGTGAAGTCATAGGATTTTTGTCTTTCTCTGACTAATTTCACTTAGCATAATACCCTCCAGTTCCATTTACGTAGTTGCAAATGGCAAGATTTCATTCTTTCTGATTGCCGAGTAATACTCCATTGTGTGTGTGTGTGTGTATATATATATACATACATATATATACATCTTCTTTATCCATTCATCCATCGAGGGACATTTGGTCTCTTTCCATACTTTGGCTATTGTCGATAGTGCTGCTATAAACATGGGGGTGCATGTGTCCCTTCGAAACAGCACACCTGTATCCCTTGGATAAATGCCTAGTAGTGCAATTGCTGGGTCGTAGTGTAGTTTTATTTTTAGTTTTTTGAGAAACCTCCATACTGTTTTCCAGAGTGGCTGCACCAGCTTGCATTCCCACCGACAATGCAAAAGAAATCCTCTTTCTCCGCATCCTCGCCAACATCTGTTGTTGGCTGAGTTAATGTTAGCCATTGTGACAGGTGTAAGGTGGTATCTCATTGTGATTTTGATTTGTATTTCCCTGATGATGAGTGACGTGGAGCATTTTTTCATATGTCGGTTGGCCATCTGGATGTCTTCTTTGGAGAAGTGTCTATTCATGTCTTTTGCCCATTTCTTCACTGGATTATTTGTTTTTTGGGTGTTGAGTTTGATAAGTTCTTTGTAGATTTTGGATACTAACCCTTTATCTGATATGTCATTTGCAAATATCTTCTCCCATTCTGTTGGTTGCCTTTCAGTTTTGTTGATTGTTTCCTTTGCTGTGCAGAGCTTTTTATTTTGATGAGGTCCCAGTAGTTCATTTTTGCTTTTGTTCCCTTTGCCTCTGGAGACGTGTTGAGCAAGAAGTTGCTGCAGGCAAGATCAAAGAGATTTTTGTCTGCTTTCTCCTCGATGATTTTGATGGCTTCCTGTCTTACATTGAGGTCTTTCATCCACTTAGAGTTTATTTTTGTGTCTGGTGTAAGAAAGTGGTCCAGGTTCATTCTTCTGCATGTCGCTGTCCAGTTTTCCCAGCACCACTTGCTGAAGAGACTGTCTTTATTCCATTGGATATTCTTTCCTGCTTTGTCAAAGATTAGTTGCCCATACGTTTGTGGGTCCATTTCTGGGTTCTCTATTCTATTTCATTGATCTGTCTGTTCTTGTGCCAGTACCATACTGTCTTGATGATTAGAGCTTTGTAGTACAGCTTGAGGTCTGGGATTGTGATGCCTCCTGCTTTGGTTTTCTTTTTCAAGATTGCTTTGGCTATTTGGAGTCTTTTGTGGTTCCATACAAATTTTAGGATTATTTATTCTAGCTCTGTGAAGAATGCTTGTGTCACTTTGATAGGGATCATGTTGAATATGTAGATTGCTTTGGGTAGAATAGACATTTTAACAATATTTGTTCTTCCTATCCAGGAGCATGGAATCTTTTTCCATTTCTTTGTGTCTTCTTCAGTTTCTTTCATCAGCTTTCTATAGTTTTCAGTGTATAAATTTTTCACCTCTTTGGTTAGATTTATTCCTAGGTATTTTATGGTTTTTGGTGCAACTGTAAATGGGATCGATTCCTTGATTTCTCTTTCTGTCACTTCATTGTTGGTGTATAGGAATGCAACCTATTTTTTGTGCATTGATTTTATATCCTGCAACTTTGCTGAATTCATGAATCAGTTCTAGCAGTTTTTTGGTGGAATCTTTTGGGTTTTCCCTATAGAGTATCATGTCATCTACGAAGAGTGAAAGTTTGACCTCCTCCTGGCCTATTTGGATGCCTTTTATTATTTTTTTTTTTAGATAAAGTTAGATTTTTATTTTTTATTTTTTAAATATATGAAATTTATTGTCAAATTGGGGGCGCCTGGGTGGCTCAGTCGGTTAAGTGGCCAACTTCGGCTCAGGTCATGATCTCTTGGTCCGTGAGTTCGAGACCTGTGTCGGGCTCTGTGCTGACAGCTCAGAGCCTGGACCTTGTTTCAGATTCTGTGTCTCCCTCTCTCTGACCCTCCCCTGTTCATGCTCTGTCTCTCCCTGTCTCAAAAAAAAAAAAGTTATTGTCAAATTGGTTTCCATACAACACCCAGTGCTCATCCCAAAAGGTGCCCTCCTCAATACCCATCACCCACCCTCCCCTCCCTCCCACCCCCCATCAACCCTCAGTTTGTTCTCAGTTTTTAACAGTCTCTTATGCTTTGGCTCTCTCCCACTCTAACCTCTTTTTTTTTTTCCTTCCCCTCCCCCATGGGTTCCTGTTAAGTTTCTCAGGATCCACATAAGAGTGAAACCATATGGTATCTGTCTTTCTCTGTATGGCTTATTTCACTTAGCATAACACTGTCCAGTTCCATCCACGTTGCTACAAAGGGCCATATTTCATTCTTTCTCATTGCCACGTAGTACTCCATTGTGTATATAAACCACAATTTCTTTATCCATTCATCCGTTGATGGACATTTAGGCTCTTTCCATAATTTGGCTATTGTTGAGAGTGCTGCTATAAACATTGGGGTACAAGTGCCCCTATGCATCAGTACTCCTGTATCCCTTGGGTAAATTCCTAGCAGTGCTACTGCTGGGTCATAGAGTAGGTCTATTTTTAATTTTTTGAGGAACCTCCACACTGTTTTCCAGAGCGGCTACACCAGTTTGCATTCCCACCAACAGTGCAAGAGGGTTCCCGTTTCTCCACATCCTCTCCAGCATCTATAGTCTCCTGATTTGTTCATTTTGGCCACTCTGACTGGCGTGAGGTGATATCTGAGTGTGGTTTTGATTTGTATTTCCCTGATGAGGAGCGACGTTGAGCATCTTTTCATGTGCCTGTTGGTCATCCGGATGTCTTCTTTAGAGAAGTGTCTATTCATGTTTCTGCCCATTTCTTCACTGGATTATTTGTTTTTCGGGTGTGGAGTTTGGTGAGCTCTTTATAGATTTTGGATACTAGCCCTTTGTCCAATATGTCATTTGCAAATATCTTTTCCCATTCTGTTGGTTGCTTTTTAGTTTTGTTGGTTGTTTCCTTTGCTGTGCAGAAGCTTTTTATATGACATCCCAATAGTTCATTTTTACTTTTAATTCCCTTGCCTTTGGGGATGTGTCAAGTTAGAAATTGCTACGGCTGAGGTCAGAGAGGTCTGTTGCTGTTTTCTCCTCTAGGGTTTTGATGGTTTCCGGTCTCACATTCAGGTCCTTTATCCATTTTGAGTTTATTTTTGTGAATGGTGTGAGAAAGTGGTCTAGTTTCAACCTTCTGCATGTTGCTGTCCAGTTCTCCCAGCACCATTTGTTAAAGAGACTGTCTTTTTCCATTGGATGTTCTTTCCTGCTTTGTCAGATTTGTTGGTCATACTTCTGTGGGTCTAGTTCTGGGGTTTCTATTCTATTCCATTGGTCTATGTGTCTGTTTTTGTGCCAATACCATGCTGTCTTGATGATTACAGCTTTGTAGTAGAGGCTGGGATTGTGATGCCTCCTGCTTTGGTCTTCTTCAAAATTACTTTGGCTATTTGGGGCCTTTTGTGGTTCCATATGAATTTTAAGATTGCTTGTTCTAGTTTCGAGAAGAATGCTGGTGCAATTTTGATTGGGATTGCATTGAATGTGTAGATAGCTTTGGGTAGTATTGACATTTTGACAATATTTATTCTTCCAACCCATGAGCACGGAATGTTTTTCCATTTCTTTATATCTTCTTCAATTTCCTTCATAAGCTTTCTGTAGTTTTCAGCATACAGATCTTTTACATCTTTGGTTAGATTTATCCCTAGGTATTTTATGCTTCTTGGAGCAATTGTGAATGGGATCAGTTTCTTTGTCTTTCTGTTGCTTCATGATTAGTGTATAAGAATGCAATTGATTTCTGTACATTGATTTTGTATCCTGCAACTTTGCTGAATTCATGTATCAGTTCTAGTAGACTTTTGCTAGAGTCTATGAGACTTTCCATGTATAACATCATGTCATCTGCAAAAAGTGAAAGCTTGACTTCATCTTTGCCAATTTTGATGCCTTTGATTTCCTTTTGTTGTCTGATTGCTGATGCTAGGACTTCCAACACTATGTTAAACAACAGCGGTGAGAGTGGACATCCCTGTCGTGTTCCTGATCTCAGGGAAAAAGCTCTCAGTTTTTCCCCATTGAGGATGATGTTAGCTGTGGGCTTTTCATAAATGGCTTTTATGATCTTTAAGTATGTTCCTTCTATCCCGACTTTCTCAAGGGTTTTTATTAAGAAATGATGCTGAATTTTGTCAAATGCTTTTTCTGCATCGATTGACAGGATCATATGGTTCTTATCTTTTCTTTTATTAATGTGATGTATCACGTTGATTGATTTGCGAATGTTGAACCAGCCCTGCATCCCAGGAATGAATCCCACTTGATCATGGTGAATAATTCTTTTCATATGCTGTTGAATTCGATTTGCTAGTATCTTATTGAGAATTTTTGCATCCATATTCATCAGGGATATTGGCCTATAGTTCTCTTTTTTTACTGGGTCTCTGTCTGGTTTAGGAATCAAAGTAATACTGGCTTAATAGAATGAGTCTGGAAGTTTTCCTTCCCTTTCTGTTTTTTGGAATAGCTTGAGAAGGATAGGTATTATCTCTGCTTTAAACGTCTGGTAGAACTTCCCTGGGAAGCCATCTGGTCCTGGACTCTTATTTGTTGTGAGATTTTTGATAACTGATTCAATTTCTTCACTGGTTATGGGTCTGTTCAAGCTTTCTATTTCCTCCTGATTGAGTTTTGGAAGTGTGTGGGTGTTTAGGAATTTGTCCATTTCTTCCAGGTTGTCCAGTTTGTTGGCATGTAGTTTTTCATAGTATTCCCTGATAATTGCTTGTATTTCTGAGGGATTGGTTGTAATAATTCCATTTTCAGTCATGATTTTATCTATTTGGGTCATCTCCCTTTTCTTTTTGAGAAGCCTGGCTAGAGGTTTATCAATTTTGTTTATTTTTTCAAAAAACCAACTCTCGGTTTCATTGATCTGCTCTACAGTTTTTTTAGATTCTATATTGTTTATTTCTGCTCTAATATTTATTATTTCTCTTCTTCTTCTGGGTTTAGGGTGTCTTTGCTGTTCTGCTTCTATTTCCTTTAGATGTTCTGTTAGATTTTGTATTTGGGATTTTTCTTGTTTCTTGAGATAGGCCTGGATTGCAATGTATTTTCCTCTCAGGACTGCCTTTGCTGCATCCCAAAGCGTTTGGATTGTTGTATTTTCATTTTCGTTTGTTTCCATATATTTTTAAATTTCTTCTCTAATTGCCTGGTTGACCCATTCATTCTTTAGTAGGGTGTTCTTTAACTTCCATGCTTTTGGAGGTTTTCCAGACTTTTTCCTGTGGTTGATTTCAAGCTTCATAGCATTGTGGTCTGAAAGTATGCATGGTATGACCTCAATTCTTGTAAACTTATGAAGGGCTGTTTTGTGACCCAGAATGTGATCTATCTTGGAGAATGTTCCATGTGCACTCGAGAAGAAAGTATATTCTGTTGCTTTGGGATGCAGAGTTCTAAATATATCTGTCAAGTCCATCTGATCCAATGTATCATTCAGGGCCCTTGTTTCTTTATTGACCATGTGTCTAGATGATCTATCCATTGTTGTAAGTGGGGTGTTAAAGTCCCCTGCAATTACCACATTCTTATCAATAAGGTTGCTTATGTTTGTGAGTAATTGTTTTATATTTTGGGGGGCTCCCGTATTTGGCGCATAGACATTTATAATTGTTAGCTCTTCCTGATGAATAGACCCTGTAATTATTATATAATTCCCTTCTTCATCTCTTGTTACAGCCTTTAATTTAAAGTCTAGTTTGTCTGATATAAGTATGGCTACTCCAGCTCTCTTTTGACTTCCAGTAGCATGATGAATAGTTCTCCATCCCCTCACTTTCAATCTGAAGGTGTCCTCAGGTCTAAAATGAGTCTCTTGTAGACAGCAAATAGATGGGTCTTGTTTTTTTTTATCCATTCAGATACCCTATGTCTTTTGGTTGGAGCATTTAGTCCATTTACATTCAGTGTTATTATAGAAAGATATGGGTTTAGAGTCATTGTGATGTCTGTAGGTTTCATGCTTGCAGCGATGTCTCTGATACTTTGTCTCACAGGATCCCCCTTAGGATCTCTTGTAGGACTGGTTTAGTGGTGACGAATTCCTTCAGTTTTTGTTTGTTTGGGAAGACCTTTATCTCTCCTTCTATTCTAAATGACAGATTTGCTGGATAAAGGATTCTTGGCTGCATATTTTTTCTGTTCATCACAGTGAAGATTTTCTGCCATTCCTTTCTGGCCTGCCAAGTTTCGGTAGAGAGATCCATCACGAGTCTTATCGGTCTCCCTTTATATGTTAGAACACATTTATCCCTAGCTGCTTTCAGAATTTTCTCTTTATCCTTGTATTTTGCCAGTTTCACTATGATATGTCGTGCAGAAGATCGATTCAAGTTACGTCTGAAGGGAGTTCTCTGTGCCTCTTGGATTTCAATGCCTTTTTCCTTCCCCAGATCAAGGAAGTTCTAAGCAATTATTTCTTCAAGTACACCTTCAGCACATTTCCCTCTCTCTTCCTCCTCTGGAATACCAATTATGCGTAGATTATTTCTCTTTAGTGCATCACTTAGTTCTCTAATTTTCCCTTCATACTCCTGGATTTTTTTTATCTCTCTTTTTCTCAGCTTCCTCTTTTTCCATAATTTTATCTTCCAGTTCACCTATTCTCTCCTCTGCCTCTTCAATCTGAGCTGTGGTTGTCTCCATTTTATTTTGCAGCTCCTCCTGGCTGTTCCTTAGTCCCTTAATCTCTGTAGCAATAGATTCTCTGCTGCCCTGTATACTGTTTTCAAGCCCAGCAATTAATTTTATGACTATTATTCTAAATTCACTTTCTGTTACATTGTTTAAATCCTTTTTTTTTTAAACTATTTTTTTTCAACGTTTATTTATTTTTGGGACAGAGAGAGACAGAGCATGAACGGGGGAGGGGCAGAGAGAGAGGGAGACACAGAATCGGAAACAGGCTCCAGGCTCTGAGCCATCAGCCCAGAGCCTGACGTGGGGCTCGAACTCCCGCACCGCAAGATCGTGACCTGGCTGAAGTCGAACGCTCAACCGACTGCGCCACCCAGGCGCCCCGTTTAAATCCTTTTTGATCAGTTCATTAGCCGTCGTTATTTCCTGGAGATTCTTTTGAGGGGAATTCTTCCATTTTGTCATTTTGGATAGTCCCTGGAGTGGTGCGGAACTGCAGGGCACTTCCCCTGTGCTGTCTTGAATAACTTGCGTTGGTGGGAGGGGCCGCAGTCAGACCTGATATCTGCCCCAGCCCACCGCTGGGGCCACAGACTGGTGTGTGCCTTCTCTTCCCCTCTCGTAGGGGCGAGATTCACTGTGGGGTGGCGTGGCCCGTCTGGGCTACTTGCACCCTGCCAGGCTTGTGGTGCTGGGGATCTGGCGTATTAGCTGGGGTGGATCGGCAAGGTGCACAGGGGCGGGAGGGGCAGGCTCAGCTCGCTTTTCCTTCGGAGATCGCTTTGGGAGGGGCCCTGCGGCAGCAGGAGGAAGTCAGACCCACTAGAGGGATGGATCCGCAGAAGCACAGCGTTCAGTGTTTGCGCGGTGCAAGCAAGTTCCCTGACAGGAACTGGTTCCCTTTGGGATTTTGGCTGGGGGATGGGCGAGGGAGATGGCGCTGGTGAGCACCTTTGTTCCCTGCCAAGCTGAGCTCTGTCGTCTGGGGCTCAACAACTCTCCCTCCCGTTGTCCTCCAGCCCTCCTGCTCTCCGAGCAGAGCTGTTAGCTTATAACCTTCCAGATGTTAAGTCCCGCTTGCTGTCCAAACACACTCTGTCTGACCCCTCCGCTTTTGCAAGCCAGACTCGGGGGCTCTGCTTTGCTGGCAGGCTGCGCCTCTGCCTCGGCTCCCTCCCTCCAGTCCGTGTAGCGCGCACCGCCTCTCTGCCCTTCCTACCCTCTTCCGTGGGCCTCTTGTCTATGTTTGGCTCTGGAGAGTCCGTTCTGCTAGTCTCTTGGTGGTTTTCTGGGTTATTAAGGCAGGTGTGGGTGGAATCTAAGCGATCAGCAGGACGCGGTGAGCCCAGCATCCTCCTACACCGCCATCTTCCTCCTCTCTGGATGCCTTTTATTTCTTTGTGTTGTCTGATTGCAGAGGCTAAGCCTTCCAATACTATGCCGAATAACAGTGGTGAAAGTGGACATCCCTGTCTTGCTCCTGACCTTAGTGGGAAAGCTCTCAGTTTTTCCCTACTGAGGATGATATTAACGTTGGTTCGCTCGTGTATGGCTTTTATCATCTCGAGGCTATGATCCTTCTATCCCTACTTTCTTGAGGGTTTTTGTCAAGAAAGGATGCTGTATTTTGTCAAATGCTTTCTCTGCATCTATTGAGAGGATCATATGGTTCTTGTCCTTTCTTTTATTGATGTGATGAATCATGTTAATTGTTTTGTGGATATTGAACCAGCCCTGCGTCCCAAGTATAAATCCCACTTGGTCGTGCTGAATAATTTTTTTTAGTGTATTGTTGGATCTGGTTGGCTAATATCTTGTTGAGGATTTTTGCATCCATGTTCATCAGAAAAATTGGTCTATAGTTCTCCTTTTTAGTGGGGCCTCTGTCTGGTTTCGGAATCAGGGTAATGCTGGCTTCATAGAAAGAGTTTGGAAGTTTTCCTTCCATTTCTATTTTTTGGAACAGTTTCAAGAGAGAATAGGTGTTAACTCTTCCTTAAATGTTTGGTAGAATTCCCCTGGAAAGCCATCTGGCCCTGGACTCTTGTTTTTTGGCAGATTTTTGATTACTATTTCCTTACCGGTTATGGGTCTGTTCAAATTTTCTATTTCTTCCTGTTTCAGTTTTGGTAGTGTATATGTTTCTAGGAATTTGTCCATTTTTTCCAGATTGCCCATTTTATTGGCATATAATTGCTCATAATATTCTCTTATTATTGTTTTTATTTCTGTTGTGTTGGTTGTGATTTCTCCTCTTTCATTCTTGATTTTACTTATTTGGGTCCTTTCCTTTTTCTTCTTGGTCAAAGTGGCTAGTGGTTTATCAATTTTGCTAATTCTTTCAAAGAACCAGCTTCTGGTTTCATTGATCTGTTCTACTGTTGTTGGTTTTTTGGTTTTTTGCGTTTTTTTTTGGTTTTGATAGCATTAATTTCTGCTCTAATCTTTATTATTTCCTGTCTTCTGCTGGTTTGGGGTTTTATTTGCTGTTCTTTTTCCAGCTCCTTAAGGCATAAGGTTAGGTTGTGTATCTGAGATCTTCCTTCTTTAGGAAGGCCTGAATTGCTATATACTTTCCTCTTATGACCGCCTTTGCTGCATCCCAGAGGTTTTGGGTTGTGGTGCTATCATTTTCATTGACTTCCATATACTTTTTAATTTCTTCTTTAACTGCTTGGTTAGCCCATTCATTCCTTAATAGGATGTTCTTCAGTCTCCAAGTATTTGTTACTTTTCCAAATTTTTTCTTGTGGTTGATTTCGAGTTTCATAGCATTGTGGCCTAAAAATATGCACGGTATGATCTCGATCTTTTTGTACTTACATAGGGCTGATTTGTGTCCCAGTATATGGTCTATTCTGGAGAACGTTCCATGTGCACTGGAGAAGAATGTATATTCTGCTGCTTTAGGATGAAATGTTCTCAATATATCTGTTAAGCCCATCTGGTCCAATGTGTCATTCAAAGCCATTGTTTCCTTGTTGATTTTTTGATTAGATAATCTGTCCATTGCTGTGAGCGGAGTGTTGAAGTCTCCTACTACTATGGTATTGCTATCGATGAGTTTCTTTATGTTTGTGATGAATTGATTTATGTATTTGGGTACTCGCACATTTGGCGCATAAATGTTTACAATTGTTAGGTCTTCTTGGTCTATAGACCCCTTGATTATGATATAATGCCCTTCTGCATCTCTTGATACAGTCTTTATTTTATTTATTTATTTATTTTTTAAATTTTTTTAAATATTTATTTATTTTTAAGACAGAGAGAGACAGAGCATGAACAGGGGAGGGTCAGAGAAAGAGGGAGACACAGAATCCAAAACAGTCTCCAGGCTCTGAGCTGTCAGCACAGAGCCGATGTGGGTCTGGAACTCACAGACTGCGAGATCATGACCTGAGCCAAAGTCAGACACTTAATCAACTGAGCCACCCAGGCGTCCCATACAGTCTTTATTTTAAATACTAGATTGTCTGATATAAGTATGGCTACTCCAGCTTTCTTTTGTTGACCATTAGCATGACAGATTCATCCCCTTATTTTCAACCTCTAGGTGTCTTTAGGTCTAAAGTGGGTCTCTTGTAAACAGCATATAGATGGGTCTTATTTTCTTATCCATTCTGTTACCCTATGTCTTTTGATTGGAGCATTGAGTCCATTGACGTTTAGAGTGAGTACTGAAAGATATGAATTTATTGCCATTATGATGCTTGTAGAGTTGGAGTTTCTGATGGTGTTTTCTGGTCCTTTCTAATCTTTTGTTGCTTTTGGTATTTATATATATATATATATTTTTTTTCATCTTTTCTCCCCTCAGAGCAGAGAGTCCCCCTTAAAATTTCTTGCAGGGCTGGTTTAGTGGTCACAAACTCCCTTAGTTTTTGTCTGGGAAACTTTTTATCTCTTCTTCTATTTTGAATGACAGCCTTGCTGGATAAAGATTTCTTGGCTGCATATTTTTCTGATTCAGCACACTGAATATATCCCACCACTCCTTTCTGGCCTGCCAAGTTTCTGTGGATAGGTCTGCTGCAAACCTGATCTGTCTTCCCTTGTAGGTTAGGGACTTTTTTCCCTTGCTGCTTTCATGATTCTCTCCTTGCCTATTTTGTGAATTTGACTATGATATGCCTTGTTAATGGTAGGTTTTTGTTGAATCTAATGGGGGGTCCTCTGTGCTTCCTGGATTTTGATGTCTGTGTCTTTCCCCACGTTAGGAAAGTTTTCCACTATGATTTGCTCACATAACCCTTCTACCCCTATTTCTCTCTCGTCCTCCTCTGGAACCCCTATGATTCTGATGTTCCTTTTTAATGAGCCACTGATTTCTCTAAGTCTTAAATTGTGCTCTTTTGCCTTAATCTCCCTCTTTTTTTCTGCTTCATTACTCTCTATAAGTTTGTCCTCTATATCGCTGATTCTCTGTTCTGCCTCGTCCATCCTTGCTGCCGCTGCATCCATCCGTGATTGCAGCTCAGCTATAGCATTTTTAATTTCATTCTGGCTATTTTTTACTTCTTTTATCTCTGCAGAAAGGGATTCTAATCTATTTTCGACTCCAGCTAGTATTCTTATTATCGTGATTCTAAATTCTGGTTCAGACATCTTGCTTGTGTCTGTGTTGGTTAAATCTCTGGCTGTCATTTCTTCATGCTCTTTTTTTGGGGGTGAATTCCTTCATTTTGTCATTTTGAAGGGAGAAAAGGAATTAATGAGGTAGAAAAATTGAAATTAAAAATTAAAGTTAAAAAATATTACAATTAAAAATTAAAAATACACACACACAAAAATCGAATAGATGATGCTAGATCGTAGGTGTGTTTTGGTCTGGGTATAGAAAGTGGTTTGACAGATTAGAGAAGCAAACAAACAAACAAAAAAGGGGGGGGGTGAGAGAAAGAAAAAAAGGAAATCGTTTGAGAATTTGAAAAAATGAATACACTAAAGTAGGCTAAAGTACACAAAAGTAGAGAATATAGTAGAAAAAATTATAGAAAAATATTTTAATAAAAATTAAAAAGAAATATGAATTTTTTCATTTTCTGTATTTAAGAAAAAAGAAAAGAAATGAAAAAGAAAAAAGAAAAGACAAAAAAAAGAAATCGTTTCAAAATTTGAAAAAGTGAATACACTGTAGTAGACTGAAATAAAATGATGGGAGTAAGATAGAATTTGAAAAAATTTACATAAAAGCAAAAAATATAGTAATAAAAATTAAATAAAAATATTTTAAAAAGAAATTGAAAGTAAAAATGAAGTTTTTCTCTTTCTGCATTCAAGAAAAAGAAAAGAAATGAAAAAGAGAAAGAAAAAAAGAAAGAAAAAAGGAAATTGTTGGAAAATTTGAAAAGGTGAATACAGTGAAGTAGACTAAGATAAAATGATGGAAGTAAAGTAGAATTTGAAAAAACTTACACAAAAGTAAAAAATATAGTAATAAAAATTAAAGACAGAGATTTTTAATAAAAATTGAAAATAAAAATGAGTTTTTTCTCTTTCTGTATTCAAGAAAAGGAAAAGAATTGTAAAAGAGAAAAAGGAAAAAGAGAGAGAAAAAAATTGAATAGATGAACCTGCTAACAGATTGATGTAGGACTGAAATTGCTTCGTTTTCCCCTAGAGGTCAGTCCATACATGGACTGGCTCTTTATAGTCCATAAATTAAGCTGGCGGTGAGGTTTGTGTTCTTGAAGAGCGAACTTGGCCCAGTTGGGCAGAGCTCGGTGTAATATCTCCACTCTCCCCTAGATGGCGCTGCTAGCCTACTGGGGTGGATTGTTGCGGTGCTCGTTGGTGCGCATGCGCATGCGCTGGAGCGGTGAAAAATGGCGCCACCCAGCCACCAAGTCTGTTCTCCCAGATCAGCAATCGCGCACGGTCCTTCATCTTCAGCTCTTATCCACTCCCTGCTTTTCCACTCTCTGTGACCAGGCCCCAGGCAGTACCTCTCTCCCAAGTTCCGTCTCAGATGCAGCTGTCCTCCCCGGCCCCTTACCTCCGAAGGACTGCGGCTTTGACCCGCTCCGCCCCTCTGCGGGAGGGTCTCACGGAGCAAGGGCCGAATCAGCAATGGCCGAATGTCAGCTGCACCCAGGAAAGCCCGCTGGACCCTGCTGTTGCCAGTGCCGCAGACTGCGGCCAGGTGCCAGCCCGCACCTCCCCCCCCCCCCCCCCCCCCCGCAAAAAAAATCGCAAGACAGTGTAGCCTCAGCATTTCAGGGACTATGGGAAATTGCAACACACATCTGACACCAGGCTTCACCCTCAACAACCTTGTCCCAGCACCAGCGAATGTGGCTGCCTTCTGGGGTCTGCTGGGACCAGGTGGCTTCAACATTCTCTACCAAATGTCCTTCCAGCAGTGGAACTGCTTTCCCACGTGTGGCCTGAGAACCTCCCTGACCCCACTCTGTTCCTAGGGATTCACCTTTCTCACCGCCAGGTATGGAGCTGAGGAGTTGCAGCCTTTGCGCTCCCCTTGTTTACAGTCTTCATGGAATGTAAACCCTCTCCTTTCTCCTTTCTTCCTTTTTAGTTTAGTCCCTGCGGCTGTTTCCAATTTTCCACTTTCTCTCCAGCTGCTTTTGGGGAGGAGTGCTTTTCCCGTATGCTCCCCCTCTCTGCAGTCTCCATCCTCTCTCCACCCGCAGGGCTTCTTGCCCCCCAAGTTCAGCTCTTTGTGTCACGTACCTGCTGAATTCTGTGGTTCAGGTTGTGCAGATTGTTGTGTTAATCTTCCAATCGGTTTTCTAGGTGTGTAGGATGGTTTAGTGTTGGTCTGGCTGTATTTCAAGGATGCGAGACACACAAAAAACTTCCATGCTGTTCTGCCATCTTGGCTCCTCCCCTAAAATATTTTTTATCTGTAGTAACGATTTTGTCTTAAAATCTACTTTGTCTCATATTAGTATAGCCATTCCAGCTCCCTTTTGACTAAAATTTGTATGATGTGTCTTTTCATATCCTTTCAACTTACATGTGTATTTGAATATGAGGTGTGCTCTCACAGACAGCATAGAGTTGGATTTTATATATATATGAGACATATTTAATGTATTAAATAATATCAACAAATAGTATTATATACAATTTATTATGTTAATATATTCATAAATAATATAGTTATATTTTATTATATATTAAGATCTGTCTATCAAAATTAGATATTTTTATTATTCATTCTACAAGTTTCTGCTTTTTAATTTGATTGTTTAATCTATTTACATTTTATGTAACTGCTGATAAGGTAAGATTTACATTTGTTATTTTGCTATTTGTTTTCTGTCTTTATTTTTTTTTGTCCTTCTCTTACTCTGTTACTGCCTTCTTTTGTGTTAAGTAAATATTTTCTAGTGTACCCTTTTACTCTCTTGTCAAAAGGCACAAATCTTAAAAGAAAAATTCGAGGGGTGCCTGGGTGGCTCAGTCAGTAAGGGTCCGACTTTGGCTCAGGTCATGATCTCATGGTTCATGGGTTGGAGCCCCACATTGAACCTGGAGCCTCAGAACCTGGAGCCTGCTTCGGATTCTGTGTGTGTCTCTCTCTCTGTCTGCCACTAATGCTCTGTCTCTCTCTCTCTCTCAAAAATAAATAAACATTTTTTTAAAAATTTGGTAAGTTGAACATCATCAAAATTAAAAATGTTTACCTTTTCAAGACATGGTTAAGAAATTTAAAAGGCAAGCCAAAAACTGGGAGAAAATATTTACAAAATATGTATATTATAAAGGGCTTGTATTCTGAATATATTATTTATAATTCAATATGAAGAAAACTAAGAAAAAAATGACCCAGTAAAAACCAATGGGTAAAGATTGGAACAGTCACTTTACCAAACAACACATATGGATAGCAAATAAAGGCCTGAAAATCTGCTCAACATCTTTAGCCACTATGGAAATGCAAATCAAAACTAGGAGATAAACATTATACACACTTTTGATGATAAAAATAAAAGACTGACAATATCAAGTGTTGCCAGGATGGGTGGTAACCAAAACTCTCCTGGAATTGCTGGTGGATGGCAATGGAAGACAGTATTCCAGCTCAAAAAAATATTCTAGCAGTTTCTTAGAAAGTTAAACATACACTTAGCATATGACCCAACAGCGTCACTCCTGGATATTTATTCAAGATAAATGCAAATCCATGTCCACATGAAGACTTGAACATGAGTGTTCATAGGAGATTGATTGATTGATTGATTTTTTTTTTTTTTTTTTTTGAGAGAGAAGGAGTGGGAGAATCCTAAGCAACCTCCACACTGTCAGCACAGAGCCCGACAGGGGACTTGAACCCATGAACCATGAGATCATGACCTGAACCAAAATCAAGAGCTGGATGCTTAACCAACTGAGCCACCCAAGCACCCCTGGAGTCTTATTTTTCATGGCCCCAAACTAGAAACAATCCTATTGTTCAACATTTGGTGAATGACTAAGCCAGTCGTGGCATCTCCATAAAGGGAGTGTTTGCTCTACAATACACACGACACACACAGATCTTAAAAACTTCAGACTCATTGAAAGAAATCAGATGCAAGAGGGGCATATTTAATGATTCATTCCATTTATATGAAATTTCTAGAAAAAACAAAACGTTAGTGACAGAGGCAGACCACCAGGGGCCAGGAAAAGGAGGGCAGGGGTTGACTGGAAAGGGTCACGAGGCTCCGGAGGAGTGAAGGACATTTTCTAGATCTTCACTGCTGGGTTGCTTACAGGACTGTGTACATTTGTCAAAATTCAGCCTCCGTAAAGCAAATAGATACGACTAGCAGTCGCAACATTAAAACAAGGGATGAGGAATAAATCTAACAAAAGGTACAGACCGCTGTGAACTGTAAAGCCATGTGAAAGATTTGGCAGAGGCAGTTAATGCCCAGCGAATATTCCACACGCTTCCTCACGTACCACAGTCTCCTTGGCGGTTACGAGATGGCCAAGTGACAACAGACCATGAGAGGAAGTGAAGCATGTCTCTGCTGGACAGAAGTGGTCCACGATCACTCACCTCTTCCAGTTGCCTCTGCTCCTCCCACAGCATCTTGGACACCAGGGGTTCCAGCTGATATCAGTGAGGAGAGTGGCTGCCTGGCCTGCAGGGGGCTTTCCCTGAGCTGGAATAAACCCTCCTTGTGTAAGACCATGGAAATTTGGAGCTTTTCCTGTTGGGGCAGCTAAGTGCTAATTATCCTGACGAGTATATATATAGCTAGATAGATATAAAAGAAACACATTAAAGAAGACCCAGGTGTGGGGAAAGTTATACTCTGTTCATCCATAGGAATACAAATTTTAATAATAATGCTCATGTAATTTCAAATGAGAAGTCCATTGAATTCTTCATGCATCTTAACAAACTGATTGTACAATGTATATGGTAATACAAAGAGACTAGAATAGCCAAGACATTCTTTAAGAGGAAGAAGGTGGGGACTCGCTCAACTAAATATCAACGTACTTTATAAAGCTATAGTAAGACAGGTACTGTTTGAACAAGGACAGGCAAGGACAGGTGCTGAACACAGAGCCTCAACATAGACCCAGAGATGATACATAGTGACATTGTAAATTAGTAGGAACAATTGGTTATCCATATGTGGTAAAAATGAAACTGAATTCTGTCCTGATACCATACCAAAGTTAAGATCAGGTAGGTTAAGCAACACTTCACATTTTTGCAAATTAATATAGAAAAATATCTTTATAACATCAGAGGAAGATAGGTTTCTTAAACCAGCAAAAAAGACACTAAAGAAATACTAGACATTTTCTTAATATTGCTAAAGTTGATCTCATTAAAACGTAAAACTTCTGTTTATCAAAGAACACCAAAAAAAAGTGAAAATAAAAGCCATAAAGAGGAAGAAGATGCTTGTAACACATCTAACGAACAAAGAATTTGCTCCCCAAATAGATGTGTGTGTGTGTGTGTGTGTGTGAAACTACTACAAATCAATAAAAAGATAATAAGAAATCAGGCAAAATACATTGAAAAAATATTTCTCAGAGGAGGAAATACAAATGGCAAATGAATATATGAGAAAATATTCAACTGTACTAGTAATCAGGGATTTGCACATTAAAACATAATCAGGTGTCACTAGATTGGGAAAAATAACAAAGTCTGATGATTCCAATTGGCAAGAACGTGGGGCAGGAGTAAGTCATACCCTGTAGGTGGGAGGTATAAATTGTTAAACCACTTAAAACTGTTTGGCATTATCTTGTAAAGCCAAGAGTAACTCACCCTATGACTCAGTTATTCTGCTTCTAGATACAGAATCTAGAGATCTTTTTACACTTCTTTATCCGGAGCCACAAAGAAGAATGTTTCTAGTAGCTGTGTTTGTAATAACAGGACCTGGAAGTAACCAGAATAGCCATCTCCAGAAGAATACCTATGAACATGGCATATTCATATATCGGAATGCTGTACAGCAGTGAAAGTGAATTAACTAGCTCTATGCATCAACAGGGTCTCAAAATTACAATATGGAACCAAAAAAAGCAAATTACTAAAGAATACATACAGCGTGATACCACTGTGCAAAGTTCAGAATTTTACAAATGTATTCAGTGGTGTACAAATTGGAAAGGGCAGACAATGAAAAGATAGATCATTTGCAAAGAAACTGAAAACAAGAAAATGAACTAAAACTCAGTTTGCTTTTTACGATCACCGTCTATCAGCAATTCTGAATATGATTATTGATAACTGCCCCCCCCCCCCCCCCAAAGACAGCTAGTTCCAATCCCTATCCCCCAACCTTGGTAAGCAACCGAACACATTGTTTAGACATGCTTTATTTTGGTAGTAAAAGTGTCAGGAAAAGTAAGGGGATGATAGTGGTACATGGTTGCTTTATCATATTTTTAATGTCTTATTTATGTATTTAATATGTGTTTATATCTTCTGTGTGTGTGAAATATTCCACCCTCAAGAGAAAGGGAATTGAGGAAGCAACATCAACAAGGGGCGGGGCGGGGTCGGAGAGGACCACTCTGTAGTGATGTCCTTGTCTAGAGCTATTGGTGGGGAGGAGGTGGGAGCCAGATTGTGGTGGAGGAAGAAGTGACTTGGAGGAAAGGAAATGAGGGTGGGGAACGGAGACAACTCTCAAGAAGTTTGGCTGGGAAGAAACAGAGTTGACGGAGGGATTTTATTCAACTTTTTAAGTGTTTTTTCAAAAATGTCAATCTGGCTTATCCCCACGAAGGCAGAAGGGGTGACTTCAGTCCTGCCCACCGCGATGGTAGCGGCACATGGAACCGAAGCCTGGGGTGTGGTGACACTTCTGGGGGTGGGGGGCGCTGCCTGTGTGGAGGGGAGGGAGGGTCTTACGGCCAGTGTTGTTCGGAATCGCTGGTAGATGGTGATGATGACAGATAAGAGAAAGCAACCTGGCGTTTAGTCATTTTTATTCTTGCTTTTAAATTCTTACAGACAACACCACCTTTCTTGCCTGCGCCCAGACTGCTCCTGCCATCAGCCCCTTGGCATGTCACCACGGAGAGGGGCAGGATTGGAGTCCCCAGTGCCAGGTGTGCATCCTGGTCCCTGCACATTCTCGTGGACTGGTCTGGTCCAAGTTCCTCGCCCTGTTGAGTGTAGGTGCCCTTCTGCTCACTGTAACTGAGGTGAATTCTGAGTGGTCAGGGTTGTGTGGGTAGAAGGAGAGAAGGGGAAATCACCAGCGCCTGGCACACGGTGGGTACTTACCAAGGGTCCTTTTGGAGTCAGGGAACAGAAAAGATCGTGATTGGTGTTGCCTGGGTCCCCCAGTGGAGCAGCAAGGCCCTGTGCTGTGCAGGTACCTGGGGTGATGCGTCCCGGGTAGGTAGGGGGGTGGATGGGGGTGAGTATCCTTGGGGCCGCTGAAGTACACGTCTGCCCCTCGAGGTTTGGCTGGACTAAATCACTCTTCTTCGAAAAGACTTCCCCAGAGCCTCAAAGGCCAGGCCTGTGTCCCAACTCTGCCCTCCCCTGGGTCCCTGAGGAAGTGCCTGCTGCCTGGGCCGCAGGGGGCAGTTGTCATGGGGACGCCAGGCCTGCCAAGCTGCCTCCTTAGCAACGGGACTCCGGGGCCGGTTACCATGGAAACAACATCCACTTGGCAATCCGTGATGGGGACCGGGTTCCCTGCCCTTTGCTGAGGGCTTTCCCCTCCTCCTGCAGGCGGCCACGTGGCAGTCCCCGAGCCCAGCAGGGAGCCCCGGGGACTTCACTTTTCCAGCCATGGATGGCTGCCTGTCCCCTACGGCAAGGTCGCAGAGCTGATAGGCACCGTCTGTGGCCTGGGGAGAGTGGGGGCACCTGCCTGGGCTTCACAGAGAGTCTGGGGGCCAAGCCCAGGGCCCCCACCCCTCAGCAGGGAGTGGGTGCCACACCTCTTAACAGCGAAGCCACCAATCCTGAGTGTGCCCTCAGGTTCCCCAACCCACACAGCAGCCCAGCGGCTGTTCCCTGTCCTTGGCCATTCTGAAAGGCAATCCTCTGTCCTGGCCATGACACCCTACCCCCAGCCTGGTCACCTTTTGCCCCCCAGCCTCCCTCCAGTTGCTGAGGGCTCAGGCTAAAATGGCATTTCACTCTTCAGTATCCAACTGGAGTCCACATGCACACTGACTATCCTCCTGCCCCGATGGGGAGCACCAAGGAGCCCTAACAGCTGGGGTGGGAAGGGTCTGAGCCAGGGTCTCCTCCACCAGCCGACAAAGGACACTCACACACTCTCACGCTCCTCCTTAATGACTCACCAGCCCGTAAACAGTGCACACCAGCCCCCACAGCCAGACCTCTCACACTCCCTTGCACATGTGACCCCTGCTCTGGGGCACAGATTTGTACACACAAGCGCCCCCGTGTGCTCTAGGGGCCACGTCCCACCGCCCACCACAGGCTGGCTCCTGAGCCTCCAGTATATCCCACTGACCTTACTCTCCAATCCCAATCCCTGACACCTGGAAAAAGACAGCATCTGCTGGAATTTTTTTATTTAAATAAAATATACAACACGGTGCATTTACCGTTTTCTGTTTTAAAAGTGGTAGATTTGAAAATTGCTTGTGGGGGATTGGGGATGAGTGGGCCTGCTGACTGGACCTGGCTTCCCCAGTCTCTGAGGAGTGGCTGGACGGGGTCAGAGCTTTTATAAAATGTGTGTGTGTGTGTGTGTGTGTGTGAAGAGGGTAGTGAGGCCAGGCCCTGATGGCAAGGGGGGTGGTCCTCACTCCTCATGGCCCTGCACCCTTCACCCCTACTCCTGTCCCCTCCCCCCACCCCATCACCTCCAGGACTAGACTGGTTTTGGATCGAGTCCTGTTCCCTTCCTTGGGGGGAGGGCGGGACAGGGGTGTGTGCAGAACTCACGTTGAGGCTGCCACTTAAATCCTTCCAGTTCTGAGAACTCCCTGGGCCTGAGGGGTATTCTGCCCCACTAGAGACCAGGGCCAGGTGCTTAGTCTCCCCCCAGGATCCTTCCCCACCTTCTCTCCTGGATGACTGCCCCCCTGTCCCTGTGGCCCAACCATGGAGAAATTGGCCTGCCCTACATCCCAGGACGACTCAGGACAAAACCTGATGGTGACATCATTCTGGTTGGAGCATGGAGGGGGTTCCTGGATGGACAAGGCGAGACCAACCCTCCTCACTGTGCGGGTCCTGGCAGCCATATCTGCTCTTGCCTGATAGGCAGAGGCGGACCATTAATCTTGGCTCTGTTGTCCGGGAGGAGGAGCATGCTTCAGGAGGCACCTGAGCAACTTTCACATTGGCCCCCCACTCTGAACCTGCTTCTGGCTCCCAGGTGCCTTCAGAATTGAGCCAATCCCCTTAGCCTCTCATCCAGGGCCTTCCCTGGATCTCCACCCAAAGCCCCTGACTCGACAACTGTTCGTCCACCTCAGTCTGGTCCTCACTGGACGCTCCATCCCACCCCTACTCTCCTCTTCTTGACACTCCCCTTCTCTTCCCTTTCCTTCCTTCTTCCTTTCTTCCCTCTGACACTTCCTCCTCTCAAGGCCTGGCTCAAGCCCACCACCGGCCACAGGAGGCCCTTCAGGAGGCCCAGGCACCTCCTGTGTCCTGAGATCATAAGATCCTGGAGCCCTCAGCTGAAGTTCTCTGAGCTCTTACCATAGCTTGTTGGAGCAATGGCTGGGCACATGAGGGATCAGAGGAAACATTTATTGAGCACCTACTATGGTGTGTGCCAGGCTCTGGGCTGAGCATTTCACATCTACTTTTCTCATCTGGTCCTCATAGGTCCTTGTGAAGCAGTACCATGATTATTCCCATTTTACAAGTGAGGTAACAGACTCAGAAAGGTCAGATAATTTGCCCAAGGTCATATAGCTAAATGGCAGGGCTGGGATTCGAACCCAGGTCTGATTGCTTCCAAAATCTGGTCTCTTCCCGCAGCACTACAATCGAAGACTCACTTAGCCCCGCTCAACAATTGCTTATGGAAGGGACATAGGATTTGGCCACAGGCAGGCGTGGATTTAAACCTCAGATCAGTCCTGGCTCTGCCACTCCTAGTTACAGGATTCTGGGAAAAATACAGCCAAACTCCGTTTCTTCACCTGTGAAATGGGGAGAATCAAAGTACCTACCTCATCGTCTTTGTGAAATTGAGGGAGTTAACGTGTGTAAAGTGCTAAACCAGTGCTTGGCACAGAGCAGACTCAATAAATAGAAGTCCCCCTCACCTCCCACTGTACAGATGGGAAAATTGAGGGCCATGGAGGTGACAGGATGTGCTTGAGGCCCCACAGGGAAGGAGCAGTCTTCTGCCTCCATATGGTGAGAGGTTGGGCTGAGACTGGATTTGAGACCAGAGATGGGGAGAAAGGGAGCCTGCTGAGAGGTCCTGGGGTCCTCTTCCCTGAGGACTGCAAAGAACACTTCCCCGAGACCCTGTGGTGTCCAGCCCGAGGGCCAAGGCGTGTTGCTGGATGTAAAGTGACCTGGGTGTCCTGGCAACATGGGGTTAAAATGTGCACACATGTGAGTGGCTATCTACATGGCTCTACAGAGCGCTACATAACTATACATATACACATCTTACATACATATACATATACATATACATGTTCATATACATATCTTGCTAAGTTTGCAGTAGAAAAAATGCAAGACTCTCAGGGCCCTGGCCCCATTTTTGTCTCAAGGACTCAGGCGACTGAGGCTCCCCAGAAACACATCCAAGGGCAACACTTTCCTACCCCCATAGAATGGGGCTCCAAGTTCACAGCTAGGGGGCTAGTGGTGCCTGTTGCCCTAAAACAAATACAATAAACAGATCTGCTCTAAGAACCCCAAACATGGGTCACCCCCACCCCGCCAAGCCCCAGAGACCCCACCTGCCTTCTTCTGGCTTTTGCCTTTTGGGCCCTGCCTGCTTCCCTCCCCCCTCCCTCCCTCTAGTGCTGTGTATTAAAATAGTCTATAAAAGCAAGTGACCAAAAATCTATAGCTCTAAGAATACCTGGTTATTTTCTGCTGTCTTTTTTCTGGTGTGGTTTTTTTTTTTTTTAATGATAATTATTATTGTTATTGGTATATCTCCTAATCACAGTTAAACCTGAAGGAAGAAAGAAGGGAGAAAAAGGGAGAGAAGAGGGAGGGAGGGGCCCCAGCTCATAGATTGGACGGCAGTTTGGAGCGCACCGGCTCAGACCTGGCCCCAGGTTCCCTCTGGGGGGCAGCAGTCAGAGGGGGGCCCCCAGAAGAGGCGGCTCTTGCCCCAAACAAAGAAAGAGGGGGTGGCAAAGAACCTGAGGATGTCTTCCGAGGCAGAGTGACATGCTGGCCGGGGACGGCACCATAGGGCCTCCCCGGGGGACCGAGGCCCCCGCTGCCCCCGCTGGCGCCCCCAGCTCTGGGGACCAGCGGGAAGGCAGCCACGGACTCCCCCGAGGAGTGCGGAGAGGCTCTGCGGAGAGTCTGCGCCCCGTCCTGGGGCAGGGCCGGCTGAGAGGCTGAGATGAGCTTGAGGTCCTGGGTGAGGCGGCCTGGGGTGAGGGGTGGCGTGCCCCGGCGCTGGGGGACCTGGGGGGCCGGGGGGCTGGATGCGGGCGGCAGGAGCAAGGAACCGTGGGAGCCAGAGGCCCGAGGGGGGGCACTTGGGAAAGTTCTCGGGGGGCCTGGGCTGTGGCCAGGGGGGCTGAGACCTCCGCGGGGTGTAAAGGCTACGGGAGAAGCCCCCCCAGAGGCCCCGGCCACGAAGGACAGGCGCTCCGGTTGCCGCGGGGGCGTCTCTGGCGTACTTGGTGGGCCGGCGGCCAGACCTGGGGACAGCTCCCCGGGAGGCTGGCCCAGCTGCCCGGGGCTGGACGACGGGGACCGGGATGAGGGCGGGGGCGGCAGGAAATGCTCCAGGAGTCCCAGGCCCCCCCGGGCCCCCGGCAGCGGCGGCGGCGGCTGGTTGGCCTGCGGCGAGCGGGCGCCGGGCTGCAGCGGGGTGAGCAGCGGAGAGTCGGACGAGGACAGGGAGCCGCCCAGCGCCTTATGGAAGTGGCTGAAGCCGGCGGCGGTGGCGGCGGCGGCGGCGGTGGCGGACGGCGTGGGAGCCGGGGAGGAGCCGCCGAGCCCGGGGGGCGGGGAAGAGCTGGACGAGGGCAGCAGGGGGCTCAGGCCCGCGGGCGCGGAGAATCCGGCCAGCTGCTGGATGTGGAAGGAGGAGGAGGACGGCGTGTCCACCTGCGACGGGCTGCTGGCGGGCGAGGCGGAGCCCAGCGCCGACGGGATCAGGGACTGCAGCCGCTTCAGGTGCCTGGGCGTCTGCCCCGCCCCGAGGCTGCCTAGCCCGGGGCCGGGAGGAGGGCGGAAGATGGCAGCGGGCAGGCGGGGGTGGTGGGTGAGCGCGATGGCCACCGAGGTGGTGGCCGCGGCGGCCTGCAGCGGCGCCTGGATCAGCGGGGTCCAGATGACCGGCGTGGGGGTCGGGGTGGCGGAGGCGGCGGCCTGGACGCGGTGGGCACAGTGGGCCATCTCGCGGTCGTGCTGCACGATCTGCTGGATGATCTCGTTCTCCTGGTAGTTGAAGACGCCCGAGTTGAGGTCGTGCTGGACTTTGTGGAGGAGGATGGAGTTCTTCTTGCCTGGGCCGCAGAACGAGAGCAGGGGCTCAGGCCAGAGCAGGAGGCGGGGTTGGGGAGGGGGGAGGCCCCAGCCCAGCCGCCCTCTTGCCCGGCCCCTCACCAATGCGGTCCAGGCGGTCCAGGGCCACCGTCTCGAAGGCCCGCCGCATCATGGGGTACTCCTCCAGCACCTCGTTGAAGTTGTCCACGCTCAGTGAGTAGAGGCGACAGTAGGTGTCAGCCCTCACGCTGGCCGTGCGCCGGCCCCGGGTCAGCAGGCAGATCTCTGCCAGGACAGCAGGAGTGGGGAGGGAGCTGGAAGGGGCCTCCTGCTAGACCCCGACCTGGGTCCCCACTGTCTGGTACAGAAGCTTGACAGTCACAAGACTCCATCCCCGGCTGTGACCACACTAGATGTCCCCCAGTGGGTGCCAGGCTCTTCCAGTTCTGGGACCCCTATACTGGGCCACAGACACCCACTTCCAAGCAGTGGCCACGAGGGGCTCCAAACATCATCCTTTGTGTCTCTCCTGTCCATTCCCCTGTCCCCCCCAGGGCTCCCCGGCCGCCTCACCTCCAAAGTAGGAGCCATCTGCCAGCTTGGTCTCCTTGTTGCCCTTGGTGAGCACACTGACCACACCGTGCTGGATGAAGTACATCTTCTTGCCAATGGTGCCTTCTCGGATGATGTAGTCCCCTGGCTGAAACACCTCGAAGCGCAGCTTGGTCAGCATGGATGTCACAAAGTTAGGATCCGCATTGGCAAACAGCGGCATGGAGGCCACCAGCTTCCGGCAGTTAAAGTTGATGATCTCCTGCTCCCCAGACAGGGTGGGTGGGGAGAGAGGGAGAAGGTGAGGGAGCCACCCAGCAGGAAGGAAGCTCCCTTCCCAGACGCCCCCACCCTGCTCACCTCCCTCAGTGGCTCGCTCAGCTCGCCCAGGATGCTCTCCTCATCGAACATCTTGCCCTGGTAGCGGTGCTCATAGTAGTCATGGATGCGCTGTCGGGTGTCGGGCGGGAGCTTGTGGAAGGACATGTACTGCTCCACCTGCTTGTACTGAGCCCCGGGAGAGAGGGAGAGGGCGTCACCTCCTGATCAGCCTCGGTCCTGCTGGTGACCAGAGCTGGCACTGACCCTGTGGGCCTTCTTGGCTGTCCCTGGCTCCTTGAGATTGAGATCCTTGGTGTGGGTGTGCCCCAAACAATGGCCCTGACTCCCAGCTGCTTGGGGTGGGGGAGGGCTCCATCAGCGTGTTCAATACTATGGAGATGGCCGGGGTCAATAGGGACTGTCCAAAGTCTACTTACAGGCCAACTGACCAGGAGATCAGTCAAGTTTCCTCTGCACATGGGTCTTTTCTGTGTCACACTATGGACCAAGGCTATGGACCAAGGAGGCTTCACTGACCCTGGAAGGAACTCTTTCCCACCAGTGGTAACACTGGCATAGGCAGCGGGGCTGGGCTGCAATGGGTTAGGAGGACTGGAGGCTGCAGTCATGATGCCTGACCCGTCATATGGCGTGCATCCAAATGTGGCCCCAGCTGGGTCCAAGTCATTTTGTTGAAGACTGACTCTAGCCCACGGGAGGGCCAGAGTAGAGCAAGGTCCTTAATCAGAGGTTGGGGATAAGAGATTTGTGAGCCTATGTGCCCAGGGCTCAAACTAATAAGAAATGCTCCTGCCCACCCAGAGGTGAAGGATGGGTGCTGCCCCAGCCATCCTAGGACTGTGGGTGGAGAGTAGGGGTCCACAGGAGCATGGTAGACAGAAACAGATTAGGCAATTAATAAATTTTTCCCACACTGAGATGTCAAGGAAGTTTCTCTACCCCAGGAACAAGCAGATTAGGGGAGCCTGTTCTCATACATCAGTACTTCCAAGAGGTGGGGTGGGGGGGTACACAGTGTGGCTACAGATAGATGCCAATAGACAACTGAGAGCTGGGAGATGAAGTTTCCTAAAGTTCTTCCAGCCAAGCTGGCTCTGTCTGCTCAAAGTTGTACCCAGCCCCAGGGGACAGAACAGCTAGAGCTGTATCTTAGAGAATTCCCCATGCCTACAGAATCAATAGTGGTGAAGAGGCAAGGTCTGGAGACAGGGATGGAGTTAGAAGGTTGCTGAAGTGGTCCACGTGAGAGCTAGTAGTGGGGACAAAGGGAGGTAATACATTTCAGAGAGATTTCAGAGAGAGATTCAGTGAATCATATTGGAGAGCCATTAGCTAAAGAAGAAAATAAAGACAACTCTCAAATGGAAAGCCACAAGAGGCTTGACTCTGCCCTAAAATGAACCCTGGTGCTTTTTCTGAACTGTCCCTGATTGTAGTCCCGGACTGAGCCCCAATCCTGGCCACACACTGAGCCTTCAGCCTGGTCACACACTCGACCCTAATCCTGGTCACACACTGGGCCCTCGCACTGATCCTGCAGTGAGCCTGATCCTCGTCACACACTGAGTCCTGCCCTGGTCACAGGCTGGGCCCTGACGCTGGCCCATATGGATTCCTCACCCGGCCCAGACTAAGCCCTGGCCTTTATAATCCAACTCCTTCTGTCCTTCCCCTTTCCAGCCCCCTCATTCCTAATCCAGACCCTTTGTTCTACTCGGGCTGATTTCTCTCCCACCCATCTACATACCTTTGCTGCTGCTCATCATGACGACTGGCCTAGAATTCTACTCTTCTACCTTCTCCTTCCTCTGCCTTCCCAAACTGACCCTCCCACCCTGCCCTGGCTCTGCAGGCTCTCCTTTCGGCAGCATGGGACCTGGGCCGCCATCTCTCGGTCACCCCACCAAAGGACAGCACCTGGAGCAGGCAGGCAGCCAGTTAATCCATACATACTGAGCCCTGCCATGTGCCTGACACTGCGAATTCAATGGGGATGGAGAGACCTGGGTCCTGCCCTCACAGAGCCACAGCCTGGATAGGGAAGAGGGGACGCTAAACAACCGATCACACAGATTAATTAAGCAATGGCAGGTGTACCAAGTGTGGCGAAAGGGAATTAGAGGGCATGGTGGGGTCACATGATGGGTGGGGTCACGGAAGGCTCACCACGGAGGCCAAGTGCAGGCTGAGAGGTGGAGAAATGGTCAGGTGAAAAGGAGAGAGGAGAGTTCCAGGCTAGTGTTTGAGCCAAGGCCCTGTGGCAGAACATGTGTAAGGCCCTGGCATGGCTGGAATAGAGGGCTGTGGGCCCATGGCTTGATCCGGGCATGAGAAGGGCAGGGGCCAGGGGTGCCCAGATGGCTTAGTTGGTTGAGCATCCAGCTCTTGATTTCAGCTCAGGTCATGGGATAGAGCCCTGCTTCAGGGGGATTCTCTCTCTCCCTCCCTCTCTGCCCCTCCCCCACACAATCTCACTCTCTCTCTCTCTCTCTCTCTCTCTCTCTCTCAAAAATAAAATAAATAGGGGTGCCTGGGTGGCTCAGTTGGTTAAGCATCTGACTTCGGCTCAGGTCATGATTTGATGGTTCGTGGGTTCGAGCCCCGCATCGGGCTCTGTGCTGACAGCCCAGAGCCTGGAGCCTGCTTCAGATTCTGTGTCTCCCTCTCTCTCTGCCCCTCCCCTGCTTGTGCTCATTGTCTCTCAAAAATAAATGAATAAACATTTAAAATAAATAAATAAAATAAAAACATTAAAAAAACAAAAAAAGGAAGGGCAGGGGTCAGATTATGCCCCTTAAAGGCCAGGCTGAGGAAACACACCTCAGAGTTCCTCTGCATGTAGGAGTAACCTGAAGACTAACAAGTTTTAAGCAGGGTGATGTGATCAGCTTTACCTTTTTTAAATGCCTGCTCTACCTGCCACGTAGAAGATGGAGTAGAAGGTGGCGGACGGAGTCCACTTGGCCAATAAATATTGAATGGCTTGCTCTGTGCTAACACAGTCTTAGTGGTTGGCAGGTACCATTCACTCTTCGTAAATGCCATGATATGACTGACCCCTTCTAATGTCCCCATCTTACAGATGAGCAAATGGGGCGCAGAGACGTGAAGGGACATGCCCGCGCTCCGCAGACAGCTGGTTATATCATTTGGGCCCCACTGCACAGAGGTGGCCGTAGAGCATGGTGGCGGGGGTAGCACTGAGAAAGACGGAAGACAGGGAGGAGTAGAGAGCAAGGCCTGAGCCACCAGGGACCCAATGTGTGACAACTGGGAAAACACGCCAGCCACGGAGAGCAGCAGAATCGGCCAGAGAGGGAGGAGGAAAACCGAGGGTGTACGCTTACGGAAACCAAGTGCGAAGCCAGGGGGGGAGAGGTAACTGTCTAATGCCACTGACAAGCTGGGCGAGATGAGGACCCAAAGGAGCTATTGGCTTTAGCAACACAGAGGGCACTGGTGAACGTCAATTTAATGGGCTGAGATATGGATTCGGCAACCGGAAACAATGTGGGGGGTTGTTTATTGTAGGAATTTGTTCCACGAACAGGAGGCAAACTAAAAAGTTAACAGCCAAAGCCAGATGATGGTAGAGGACAGAACACGTGGGGGGCCTGGTGGGGACCCACTGGCTGCCAGCCTGTGCTCCCTGGGAACCAATGGTCAGGTTCTCTCGAGAGCGCCCAGGATGGACCACAGCTTTCTGACCTACCTTTTCCTGGTACTGGCGCCGGGAGGAGTCCAGGGACTGGATGAGGGCGGTGGCGTGGCCGATGAACATGGCGTAGCAGGTGGCGCCCACAATCATGCTGAGCATGGTGAGCCAGACGTCCGACATGCCTACAGGTGCCTGCCGTCCGTACCCGATGCACAGCATGTGGCTCATGGCCTTGAAGAGGGCATAGGAATACTGCTTTCCCCAGGAGTTGTTCTGTGGACAGATTGTGGGGTGGGTAGTGAATGGCCTGTCCTCTCATTAGCACCTAGAAAGATCCTTGCCACCTTCTGCTCGTCAGCCTAACTCTTTCCCAGTGTGTGAGCCCTGGGCTTCCAACCTGGCTGTTGGCTGAAAGCCTTGGGTGAGGGACAGGAGGTCCACGCTGGCAACCTGTGGTGACAGTGAGTCCCCGACTTGGGCCTTTCCCTTGCTATCAGGGACAGGGATCAGACCGGCAGCCCCAGCAAAGGGAGGGGAGCCAGCCTCTCAGCCCCCATGGGGCAGCCTGGAGCCCCTCCCCCACCCAGCAGCCAAAGGCTCCAGGCCGAGCCACCCTGCTGTCCTCTGCTTGCTGAAATAGCCTTATCCCCCAACCAAATGACTGCCAAGTGAAGCCCATTTCCCCACTGACCTCAATTATAAAACCAGATACACTTCCCCTGGGGGGACAAGCTCTGGCAGCCTGAGCCAAAAACACTGCCCTCGTTTTGGGTGAGCAAAGTTTAGGCGCCGTGGAGCTAACTCGCCTCCTGGGTGAGCCCCGCCAGAATCAGTCCAGGGCTGAGGCCACTAGTTGTCCTCCCCCATCGGGAGGTGGACTGTCTGGAACACACAATGCTTGGGGGCAGGAGAAGGGAGAAAGGGAGCGAGAGAGGCTCTTGGCTATTTTTGTCTCCAAAGCCACTCAGTGTCTCAAGGAAGTCTCTGTGTGGGAACGCTGGGCGCAGAAGGACCATCTCCTGAATTGAGTGCATGTGTGGGCCTGTCACCCTCACACAGAGGAAACTGTCCCAAAAGAGGAAGCTGCCAGATGAACCCCAGCACCTGCCACCTCCCCAGCACCTCCCTGTTCACACAGGGAGTGTGTGAGCAACAGTGTGCACGACCTAGTGTGGAACCCACAGAGCCCCTGCCCAGAGCCCCAAACCCTTCCACGGTCACCAGGCTGTTCTTAGCACCCAGAGAAAGGCACAGGAGCTGCGTGCCGTGTTCAAGGTCACTCAGAATGGTCCTAGACAAAGCCGAGCTGGTCTGGTGGTTCTCAGTCCAGACCAGGTTGGGAGGTCAGCGGGGCTGATCCAGGGGTGCTGGCCTGTGGTCCGGGCCTGGGGAACTGGGGTGGCCCCCAGCTGCCTCTCAGTCAGGGCTTCTGGCCTTACTGCAGAACCTCTGGGGACCGGGAAATTCAATCCATATGGCCGATTCATTTACACTTAGCTCATCAAAAGGCTGTTTTGTAAAGGCCTATTTGATGCTGAAAGATGCCTCAGGGTCTCTTTCACCTCTTTCAAAGCTGGTTTTTTGTCCCCTGGGGCCCTGGGGATTTGCCAACAGACCAAACCAACTGGAGGAGGGAGGCAGGGGTTCGCCAGACCCACAGAAATGCTCACAGGTCCAGGGGTCCCCACCCCGCCTGGTGCCCAATCTGTCCATGGGAGGCTGGGGGGCTGACTCTACGCTATGGCTTCCCAGCCCCAATTCCATCTTCCCTCACCCACCACGGGGTTGGTGGTAGGGAGGTGGTAAGTCTTCCCAGCTGAGGGCCCCACCTATCAGCAGCAGGTGTGTATCTGGCGGCGGGGGAGGAATGGGGGGCAGGGGACAGCCCAGCTCAGCTGCTGGAGCAGAAGGAGGCCCTGTGTGATCTGGGAGTCCGGGCATTGCCAACAGCGCCCTTCATAGGTTTCCCTTTTCTTGGGTTCCGCTTTTAGGACTAGTCTGCCTCTGGGGAGCAGAGGTAGGACAGGAGCCCCCAGCCCAGCTTTGCCACTCTTGAGATAGTCTGAGGAAGGCCAAGGTTTCGTCTCCCTGGGTGAAGTTGGGACAAACACGAAGCTCCCAGCCGTGCTGGATGCTGTAAGAAGGCACAGGTAACCGCACGCAGCCCAGCGCTCTGGGACAGATGGATACTGGCTAGATCCATGCGCCCTTGGGCACCAGGCTGGCACCCCAGGATCCTACGTGTGGGGGCCCAGGAGTCCCAAGCCCTAGACCTACTCTGCCCACCTGTGCCTCGCTGGCTCCCCTCTTCCCAACGCCCAGAGGGAGGGCTGAGCCGCACGCTCACCACCATGTTGTTGATGGACACCCAGCAGTCGTCGGGGAAGTCCTGCAGCATGGGCACCAGGAACTGCAGGCAGCCGTCCCAGTGGCAGAGCAGGAGCATCATGCCGATGAGATTTACTATGCGCACCACGGCGCTGGCCAGGTCGTAGGTCATGTGGAAGATCTGCAGGCAGAGGGCAAGAAATTGGCCTGGATAGGTGGGCGGTCAGGAGGGGTCTCAGCTCGCCCCTGCAGCTGCTTGTGGGCGCCGCTCCACGTGGACTTGGCAGAGCACCGGGCTGGGTGCAGGTGCAGGCTGTGGCAAGGGTGGGAAGGTGTCAGGCCGGGAGCCGGAAGCACATGGCAGGCCGTAGGGCCCCAGAGGGATGCCTCCTGGGTTGTGGGGGCCTCCCACGGGAAGTCCAGCCATCCAGGCCGATATGCGAAGGGAGGGCATCCGGAGCCCCATAGACCCCAAAGGGTGCAGAGAAGCTGCTTCATCTGCTTGCCTAGGCCGTGAGGACAACAGGGAGAAAGCCAGAGCCAGCGTGAGCCTCCTCCGGGGACCAGAGTCTGCAGTCTGGCCAGGGGCACGGTGCTTCCCTAAATCTGCCACTAGACGCTGAAGACCTACCACGGGCAGTGTGCTCTGCTTAAGACAGCCACGGAACTGAAGGAGAAGCAGCACAGACACTCCAAGTTCACACAGACCTTGATCCCAAGCCCACTTCCACCCCATTCCTAGCTGTGTGCCCTTGAGAAAGTCCCTGACCCTCTCTGAACATGCCTTCTCATCTGGAAAATGGCAATAAAAATTCTTACCTGGATGGATTGTCAAAAGGATTAAATTATACATATAAAGTGCTTGGTACTGGCTATAGAAGTGTTCTATAAATTGCAAACCATTATTAATTGATAAGTGGTTAATAATTAATCTTTATGATTAGTTAATATGCGGTCGTAGTAATGCTCTCCCGTATCGTTTAATAAAGCACAGCACCCTCCGCCTGGATGGCTCAGTCAGTTTAGCGTCCTACTCTGGATTTCAGCTCAGGTCAGGATCTCACAGTTCGTGGGTTCGAGACCCTCACCAGGCTCTGCGCTAATAATGCGGAGCCTGCTTGGGATTCCTCTCTTCCCCCCTCTCTCTCTCTCTCCCCCCCCCAAAAATAGATTAAATTAAAAAACATAAAAACAAAATAAAATAAAGTACAGCCCCCTCAACCCCAGCCCAGTGGCACCCATGCATCCCCACTCTCGTGGCTTCTAGTGAGAGGCTGAAGCATGGGTGGGCGGGGCCAGGGTGGGCACATCAGCCCAGCACCCCCCGCCCACCATCCTCCTTCCAGAGCTGCTGCTTCGTCTGGTTTCAACAGGGCTCACCATGCTGACAGGGCAGTGAGGGGACGGAGAGATGGAAGGAAGTCTGGAGGGAGGTCTCAGGAAGTTCTGGCCTTGCCTCTGGCCTGGGAGGCTCTGGGGGCAGCATGGGGTAGACTTTGGTAGCTGGCGGCAGGATATTCTGATACTAGCGACCTCAGTTTCCCCTTCTGAAATGTGGGCCTAGTTTGGGTCTAGGTCTGAAAAGCCGAACATGAATCCTACTTGTCCCTCATCTCCAGGGCTGTGCCCGCCTGTGGCTCCCTTAGTCGCATGACTCTGGATATTCCAGCTGAAAGGCTGTGGAGCCTTTTCAGGAGGAAGCGGACCTTGGAACGGCTGGTGGAGGGAGGGTGGTGCCGCACCACCCCTATGGCCCCAGTGACAGAGGGACAGTGACACCACACCTGAGTGTGGGCACGTGGTCCCACAGCCACCACCTCACTTAAACTCACCCTTTGCTGAAAATATCATTAATCCATTTTACACCAAGGCTCAGAGAAGTAAAGGGATTTGCCAAAGTCATGGCGGCAGCGGAAGAGGCATTATCTGAAGAAACCAGGGCTGCCTGCAGATTAGTGGGTTGGCCTGGTGAGGGAGGGGCTGTTTTCGGTGGCTCTGTTTGGCAGGTGAGACAACTCAGACCCCAAGTGGCTGAGTGATGTGGCTGGATTCACACAAGCAGGACCCAGGGCTAGCCGGAACACCCCGGCATCTCGCCTCCGCAGCCCAGTGCACAGACAGAGCTGCGTGTGCTGCAGCCTGGCCCCACGGGGGCCCCAAACCGGCCCCCCGTCCTCAGTGTGCCAGCTCCCAGCCAAACCGATACATTAGCGTAAGGAGTGGCAGGCACTAGCGACCGGGCAGGGCGGCTTGGGACTGGGGTCTCGGAGGCGGAGCAGGCCTGAGCACGACACCGGTGCCTCTGGCCATCGGTCCACTGCCAGCTGTGCCCTGGGACCTGGATCCCGAGCCCAGGAAGCTCCTCAGCCTCTCCCCACCGTTCCCCGCAGCTCCTGAATACCAGCACCACATCCTGGGCTCTGAGGGGAGATGCCCCTCCTGGCCCTTCCGTGCTTAGGTGAACACAACAGCTCTATGACCTTGGGCAAGTCACTAAACTTTCAAAGTCTCAGCTGACCAGGATGCCACCAGCTCTCCAGACTCAGAGGCTGGCAAGTGACGTGGGACCATCCGGTCTCAGAAATGGCCAGCACCTGCCCTCACGTCCCACCACATCTCAGCCTCCCCTCAGCTAAGACGAGCCAGGCATCTGCCCCCCATTGCTCAAGGTTGCTAGAGAAATTAAACTGGCTAAGAAAGTCCTCTGGGCCCTGAACACAACACAGGTGGGGTCATTATTACGAAGCTCCTTCATTTCCCAGCTGCTACAGACTAGATGTCTGTGTCCCTGTGAAATTCATATGTTGAGGCCCGAATCCCCACTGCGATGGGGTCTTTCGAAGGTGATTAGGTCGTTAAAGTGGCATCCTTATGGATGGGGTCAGGGCCCTTAGAAGAAGAGACATGAGAAGGAGGATCTCTCTCCACCCTGTGAGGACATAGCAAGAAGGTGACCATCCACAAACCAGGACGAGGGCCTTAGGCAGAACCCAACCACACTGGCACCCTGGTCTGCTCTCCAACCTCCAGAACTTCAGGAAATCACTGTTTGTTGTTTAAGCCCTGACGTCTGCGGTATTCTGTTATGACAGCCTGAGCTAGATGGTACCTATGGTGTCTAGGGCATAGAGTACTATGTTGTATATGCTGCAGAGTATAGACTATATAGTATGTGGTATATAAAACAGTACTTGAGCTGAAGGAAGCCTTGGACCCCTTTTAGAAAGCGTCCCAGGGGTGCCTGGGTGGCTCAGTCGGTTAGGCCGCCAGTTCTTGATTTCGGCTCAGGTCATGATCTCGTGGTCATGGGATCAAGTCCCACATTGGGCTCCATGATCCTCTCTCTCCCTCTGCCCCTCCCCCACTTCTCCTCCCTCTCTCTCTCGCTCAAAAAAAAAGAAAGAAAAAGAAAAGAAGAGAGGAGAGAAGAGAAAAAAGAAAAGAAAGGAAAAGAAAAGAAAAGAAAAGAAAGGAAAAGAAAAGAAAAGAAAAGAAAGGAAAAGAAAAGAAAAGAAAAGAAAAGAAAAGAAAAGAAAAGAAAAGAAAAGAAAAGAAAAGAAAAGAAAAAGAAAAAAGAAAGAAAGCAAGCATCCCAGACTGGGGCAGCCCCTGAAAACTTTCCTCTACATGAATCACCCTGGGCCTTAGAGACAGAAGTATCAGGGTTGGCACGTTTTTATGCAGTACTTTCTTTTCCTTTGGCATCATCTATGTTTTTTGTTCCTTCGTGGCGAATTTTCTTCCAGGATCAGGTGCTTGTCTAACTTTGGCTTTATCACGACCTCAGCAGCGAATATGGCAGAACACATGGTACGATCTCAGGAACTGAGAAGTGCTTAGCGACAAGGGTAAAGGTGAAGGTGATGATGACAGTGATGGGATGACTGCGATCAGGGCTGCCACACGTGTATATGGTGGTGTTAGGGAAAGGCCCCACTCTGGGCAGGTGCAGCCTGCCTCTGACCTTGCGGGAAGAAAATGGTGCCTTTTCCTGCAGGTGGGCACAGGCTCATGTGTCCTGCACAGAGCACAGTGGTGGTGGTGGTGCCAGTGTCAGGCTGAAGAAGCATGTGGATATAGGGAAGGCCCATGGGGAGGCAGGGAGGGTGCTGGGAAGCGGTGGGAGGGTGGGAGTTTTCGGTGGGGGTGAGGGGTATTGTGGCTGACTGCACCAACATGGCAAAATCTGAGCTTCCTGCCAAGAGTTGGGTCGGGGGTACATCCATTCAGGCTAGGAGGGCACCCAGGTGGTGAGGTCACTCGCCCCGGCCCCGACACTACGGCACCCAGGTGTGGTTGCTGAGAGTAAGGCTGGACGTTGCTGGGAGAGGCTGCTGAACACTTGTGTGTCCCTGCTGTGGGCTGGAGCCACAGGCCACCCGCAAGTCAGCTGCACTACACAAATATTTGTTTTGCTCTTTGTACCTCATTAAAACCCCCGTTTACGATGTTGGTTCTGACCGTGGGGGTTGAGTACTTCATTTCCAGGCCCTGCAAGGCTTGCTGGGTGGGCAGCCTGGGCAGCTTGCTCTCTGTGCCCCGCAGGGCACTTGGGGGAGGCTCCGTATCTTCTGGCCACAGTGTGGAGACAGAGCGACATGTCCTCTACCTCGGCCCAACTCCTTCTCATCACAGATGAGTTTCCTTATCTGTGCAATGGGTCAATAACTGCCAGCTCCCAGGGCCGTCTTGGGGATAAGGAGAGATGATGTCCACAGCTGGTACACAGTAGGTACTAAATGCATGTTGGTTCCTTTCCTTCCCTCTCTTCCCCAGCCTTCAAAGACAGAGTTGATTTCTCAGTCCTGGGAAGAGACCAGAAACTGCAGTTTCTGCCAAGGCCTCTTCTTGGGACCTAGTTGAGTTCCCTCCCAGGGACTCGTCTTCTCCTCAGGGAAAAAGAATAACTTCTCCTTGTGCCTCAGGGACCAGTGGTCACACTGAGGTCAGCAATCCCAGGCCTGAGAGGATGGCTGTTGCATGTGTATCCTGGGAAGAGCCTGGAGGTGCCCAAACTGAGGGTCATGCTGAGCCCCTTCCTGGGACGCATAGACAGGGCCAACCCCCTGCCCCGAGGACCACTCCTTGATTCCAAAAGATAGAAAAATTGAGGCCCATGGGAGAGGAGACTCATCAGGAGGCTCGGCCTCGGCCCAGCCTCCTGCCTCCAGCCTTCCTCCCCAGGATGGCTTCCCCGCTCCTGAGGGAAAGAAGAGGATTCTGGGATGGGTTGCTGGGGTGCAGGGCCTGCAGGGGAACATCCGGAGGGGGGGCGACCAAGGTTTCTAACAATAGCCTCTGTGCCTGTAACAAGCTCACACCTCAGAGGGAGGGAAGAGGCTTGGCTGGGAGAGGCTTGGGTGGAGGATGCTGACCTAGATCGCCTGGGATGGAGGCAGAGGCTGGCATCCTCTGAGAGGGTGGCTGTCACCTGCCGAGACCTCCCCCTCCCCTAACTCCCAACACCTGCTAATACCACTAGAGAACTGTCTGATGGGGGGCTGAAGCCTGGGGGTCAGGAGTCTAGCATCTTACAGCTTCACCAGGGGTTACTTCCTCTTCACAGGTGGCTACCACTCTACCTGCCACCCGGGGCTGAAGACCATGTCCTCAGGATCAGCTAACACGATCCTTGCCGACAGAGGCTGGAGTGGGGACCAAGCTCCCACCTCCTAGACTATCAGAGCACACCTGACGGTTGGGGAAAGTGAAGCCTAGAAAAGGAAAGAGAGTCACATATGGAGTTAGAGGAGGAGACAGAGCAGGGTTTTCTCTACCAAATACCTCCTTTCCCATGTTTCATGTAGACCTGGGACCTCAAGGGCCTCCCTGCTCTTGCCTCCAGGCCAAGTTGAGGCTAGAAGCCCCAGGACTGGGGCAGGCTATTGAGGATGTGGAGACAGGGTTTCTGGGACCAGCTGGGAAAACCCAATTCAATCCCAGGGGTCCAATGGGAGCCCTTGGTTGGGCGGTGTGCCCGGCAGAAGCCAGCTCAAAGCAATTTCCTCCCCAGCTGATAGGCAAGATAACAGTGTATGTGGAGGGGGTGGGGAGTCATCCATCTGGCCTCCTGGGATCTCCCTTCTGCCCACAAGATTGAGTACCAACTTCTAGTTCAGAGCCCTGACCTGAGGCCTCCTGGGGCCTCTGTCTGCCCCAGGAAAGGGCCAGGGCAAGAGCCTGCCTGACCAGTTCTGGATAGCCCAGAGAGGCAGCAGGGACAGAAGCCCTGGACAGAGCTCCCAGGAGGCATGGTGCAGGGACAGTAAAGAAGCACTTAGTTTCTATTCTCAGGCTCATCCTGCTGAACCACTGGCCATTCTGCCACTTCTCCCCAGATATCATGGCCCTCAGGGCCCAGGCATGAGGAAGGAGCAAGGATGGCTCCCAGGGGGCAGGGGCCTGGAGACACGAACCAATGCCAGAGAAGGCAAAGAGTGGCTATTTCTCTGCTTTTAATGACAATCTAGCTGTAAGTTCAAGACAAACAGAAGTTCGGGGTGTGGTGGTATCTTAGGGACTGAGGGAACCAACGTGGTCCAGTATTTTGACTTGGACGAGCCTGTTAGGGCATTCTAGGAAATATGCTTCCATTCTTCCTCCGCAGCCACTCAAAGGGGCCCAGCCACCGTCCCCTCCTCCTGCCCGGCACTGTCCCCTGTCAGGCCTGAGCTCAGCCCCACATGCCAACATCTCTCCGTAGCTGGATGTCCCATGGTTACCTCAAACCCGACCTGTCACACAGAACTCCTCACGCCACCCATCGACCCGCTCCGCTGCCTGCCTTCCCAATCTCGGCTGGGAGTCATCCCTAACAGAGGGACAGATAACAGAATCAAAGTCACCCCGCATTCAGGTGACCTAAGAATGCAGGGAGTGCATGGAACCCGGAATCAGGAGGCCCAGGTCCAAGACCCTAACACTGGGGCAGCTGACTCTTCTGACCCCTGTCCTCGCTGACAATCAGGAATAATAAATCCTGCCTGGCTTGCCTTGCCAGATAGGTGTGGCGAGCCAATAAGATAAGGGTTAGAAAGTATTTGAGAAAAGCAACCCCTCCCATAGAGGTATAGAGGATTATTAAGACAAGTGACTGGGGAGGGGCATTTATCAGATAGTTCACCAGGCTTTGTGCTAAGCATTTGGTAAATATCATCCCATTTAATTCTCAAGGCAATCCAGTGAGGATTAGACCCACTTTGCAGATAAGAGATTGAGGCTCAGGGAGGCAAGGTGGCACCAAGGTCACAGAGCCAGGCAGTGTGGAGCCAGGATCTTCATTCAGGTCTGAGAAGTGTAAAGCCCTGTGGCCGTTCACTGCACCAGACAGGCACTTCTCATTGCTGGGAGTCAAGAGAGCTAACTGGGTTCTGCTCCAGCTCTTCCAGAGGCCTGCCGCATGACCTTGGGCAAGTCATTGCCCCTCCTCTGTCAGCAGGAATAATGCAAATTTTCCTAGGCAAGGAAAATTTCTGCCATGCAGGGATGCTGCCAGGCCGGTGTAGGCACTTCTGCAGCACAGGTGTTCATGACACCTCTGACCTCAATCTGCCAGTGCCCTAACCATCAGCCATGTGTGCTATTTGCCCAGGGCCCACGCTGTTGCTGGGGTGGGGTGGGGGCTTTGTGTCCTGAGCATAGGAACTTCTGTCCAACCAAGCAGAGGGGTCCTGGAGACCAGAAGACCAGCAGTGAGCCACGGCAAGAAATACGTCTCTGTAGAAGCTTCCCCAGGCTACAGCCTGCTCCAGACCCCAAGGTGGGCAGCCTCACAGAGTATGCCTACCTCTGCCCTGACACTTCCAGGCTGGCCTGCCTGCCGCCGCCGCCAAAAGGTGTAAGGTGGATGGTGGCAGACACAGACAGAAGCGCTTGCAAGGTCACCTGCTTTTTCTCAAACGCCAGCCCATAGCCCTCCTCTTGTCCTTCCCACAGACGACTGCATTCAGCCCATGGCTGAGTTAGGTTTGTTCAGAACAGTGTTTTTTTTACACCCAGTCCTTTTACAATTTTTTATTTAGTTTCTGTAGCCAGTGCTCTGCCCACAGCCCCTAGGATCCCTTTACAGTTTGTGCACACACAACTCCAGTCTCCTCGGAGCTTTTCACTCCCTATGGCTAGCACCTGCGGCTCTTTGTCGGAGACCTGCCCCAGGCTGCTGGAAGCCGCTTCGCCTGCTAGCACTGAGCGCAGGAAGTACCCTGAACTAATGACAGACACGCAAGGGGATATAAAAACTCCAACTTCTTTGCCCTGACTGGGACAACTCAGAGGTGTGAGGTAAGAGGTGTGAGGTATGCTGTCCCCAGAGCTCCCCATGGGACTTTGCTTGATGTCACCCTTGTTTGGCCTCCTTCCTTCTTTCGTGTGTCCCTCTTCCTTAGTCCCCCACCAGATGATTTCTGGAAACACTCCCCACCTCAACCCCACTGAGAGAAAAGCCACTTTCATGCAAATCCTCACCTCAGGGTCTGCTCCAGAAGAACTCCCAGGATACCTAATAGAGTTGCCTACAAAATTTGCACAAAAGTCCAGATTTCTGCATCCCATGGTCAACCTATAGATCTAGCAACCCTGGGCCCTTTCTCACTTGGCAACAAGTGGCCAGAGCAGAGTAGAGGCAGACAGAAAATGTTTTCTTCAGTTTTCCCCAGTCTACCACACTCTCTACTGCCTTCAGCTGGCCCTTTTCACCCATTCGCGTTCCCTGCCTGGCCCCTGCCAGCTCATGAGTTTGCATTTCCTACAATATAGTCCGATGGTTAACAGTGCAGGCTTTGGAATCCAGGTTCATCAATTACTGATTCTGTGACTTGATATAAATCCCTTAAACTTTCCGCCTCTCGGTTTCCTTATGTAAAAAACGATGTACCTATATGATACTCTCTACAGTTGTTAGAGACTTCAATGGGATACTGCCTGTAAAGTGAGTTTTACAGTATCTAGCACATAAGAGGTCAAGAAATTACTAATATTTGTCCTCTCGGAGCAGATGTGCCTGCTACAATCTGACAGCCCAAATCCAACTATCTGAGATTACCTGGGGGCCCCTTACTCCCCCTGGGGGTAAGATACCCTTCCCCCAAGATGTTTGGGTCTGACCACTCACCTCTTCCCACTGATGAATATATCGAATGAGGCGGGAGAGACGCAAGAGGCGCAGGAGGCTGAGGATCTTGGTGAAGCGGACAATGCGCAAGGCCCGGGCAGTCTTATAGACCTCTGAGTCAATGCGTGTCTCCACGATGAGGAAAATGTAGTCCACAGGGATGGACGAGATGAAATCTACCACGAACCAGCTTTTGAGGTACTTCATCTTAATCCGCTGAGGATCCAGGATGATCTCTGTGTTGTCCTCCACCACGATCCCTGTGCGGAAGTTGAGGACCAAGTCGATGAGGAAGAATGTGTCCGACACCACATTGAAGATGATCCAGGGTGTGGTGTTCTCATCCTTGAAGAAGGTGATGCCCACGGGAATGATGATTAGGTTTCCAACCATCAGCAGCAGCATGGTCAGGTCCCAATAAAATCTGCCCAGAGACACAGGGGTCAGTTGCCAGGAGGACAGACAGAATGAGTTACAGACTATGGGAGAAAATTCCAAGGGACAGCAAACATTGAAGAAGGAAGTCTCGGGAGGTTCTGAGTCACTGGGTGAGAAATGCACATGGGTACCAGGGGAAGATATGGAGATTGGCATAGAAAGGCTCTTCCTTCACTAAGGATACCCTCTGCCTGCCCCTCTGTCTGCTCCCCTGACCCCATCCCCACTCCCCAGTGGGATTCAGGCTGAAAAGCAAACCACAACGATGATATCCAGAGAGAAGTGCAAAGCTATTTTAGCAGTGGGAGTAGCTCGCCCCACAACACCCCAGGCTCAGGCTTAGCTGCTCCATTCTCCCTGAGGGTCAGCTGTGGTCTGAGACAGGCTGGCAGGCAGACATGCTACAGACCGTGACCAGAGAGCAGGGGAGGTCCAGACACACAGCAAGTGTCTGGGTGGAAGGATGCTTGGGATCCAGTCCCAGCTCTGTCATTGACATGCTGTGTGACATCAAGCAGGTGGCCTCCCTGCTCTGGGCCTCAGTTTCTTCACTGTGCAATCAGGGATGGAGCCTCAACGCTTTGTCCTATAATTCTGAACTGGCCCTCACCCACACTGACTTTCTGGGGTCCCCCTTTAGGCTATTTCTTATTGCCAGAAAATGTCTGACCATCTCTCTCCTCAGAGGTTTGCATCCTAACACAGGGTTAGGGAAGGACAGTGAAATCTTCAAGGGCAGGAAGTGTTAATAAGGGGATTTCAGGCACCAGTGAGGTGCCACTCGATGCAATGGAGTGAGATCAGTGGGGGCTTTAGAGTATCATTTCTCCTAATGCGTCAAAGCAACTGCAAGTGTTTCCTGCGGGAGGTGGGGAGGGCCCCCTCAGGGTGAAGCCACCTGGCTCATCAGGAGCCCCTGTGGAGTGTGCAGACAGCACAGGTAGGCACAGACCCATGTCCAGAAGGTGTGATCAATCAATCCCAGGGATCCTGCCCGAGTACCAGCCACCCTAGGGCTGGCCCCAAGATCTAACACTTGCACTGCCCAGCTATTTCCCTCTGCTATTAATTTAGACAGTTACACAATGATAGATAAAGGTATTAAGTCAGGAAGAAATAAGCATGTTCTCCCCCAAGAGAAATAACCTTTCAGCCATCTTTAATTCTCAACTACACGAAAGCCAGGAGGGAGTGGGAGACAAAAAGACAAGCTTTCCTCGAGTCTTCAGAGGGTCCAAAGTGCTCCTTCCAGAAGAGTTCCAGGTTTGGAAAAATATTACTTCCCAGCAAAATGTTTCCTTTGCCAAATGCAAAATGGTGCTATGAGTCAAGGAGAGGGTAGGGCCTGCTTCACTAAAGGTGGGCAAGACAGCTGTCCCACAACACACAGCTCAGGGAAGCGCAGCTTCTGGAAAGGCAGCTTTGGAGAGCTCCTTTGAAAGCCATGCCATTTAGGGCCTCAAGAAAAGACTTCAAGTCAGGAGCCTCTCAGGCTAAATATTCTCATTCTAAGGCTAGTGCCAAGAGGTCAACTTCAGCTCCTTCCTTGCTCTACAAGCCACCACCCTTTCTCCAGCCCCAATACCCCTATGCCATCTGGGAGAACCCAATCTATGACCCAAGAACCCACCCCAGTCATCACACCCACTACACAGAATACAGCATATCCTGCTAATGACTCGTGGGCCCCAAGAGAATGGTTTCAGCTTCTATGGGGTGTTCCTAAGCTGTGTATACTCTCTACACAGCCTCATGCATGTCATTCAAAGACAGCTGCAGATGCTCATTAGAAGCCACAAACAGGTATCCCCATTCACACACACAGTATGGAAACACCCCTATATACACATGGCCACCATTCCTTTTCACTTAATCTCTTGGAAGAAACAAAACAAAACAAAACTGGCATAGAGAGACTACTGAGGGCCTTGTGGCCCTCTGTACATAAAGCTAATAATACACCCAGGCTAGAAGAGTTTCTAAAATTAACAGAGCGGGCGCAAAGCGGCTGGGAGTGCTGACTCGGGCAGGCCTGCCACTCCAGTGGGTTTCTGCACTTTTCCCAGCTCTAGTTCCCTCAATTACAGACCAAATTTGAGACAGTAATTAACAGGAGAATGTTTGCATTTAGTGGTCTTCATAAAACCAAATTACATGAGGGAAAAACAACCATTTCCTTGCATTCTGACTAATTATTTCAATCGTGAGTTTCCAGATGCTAAGGGATATTTCTGGTGCCTGATCTGGGCTGGGGTCGGAATACTGGAGCATTCCTCCCCACAAACCACTATCCTGAAGCATCACAGAACTACCCAAAAGGCAGCATAATATAGTGGGAAGAAAGGCTTTCAGAGCCAGCCAACCTGGGTTCAATTCCTGGTTCCATCATTTACTAGCAAGTCACTTAATCTCTCCATGCTTCAGTTTCCTTGTCTGCTCAATGAGGATAATAACAGTACCAAACTGGCAGAATTGTTGTAAGAATGAAATGAATTGACGTTTGTAAAATGCTCTGGCCTATGCCTATCTGTATCACTAAGTGAGGCAACAAATTCACAGGAAAGAGGTGAGGGAGGTGAGGGAGGAAGACGAAATCTTCCAAGGAAGAGCCAAAGCAAAGCATCTACTTGGGGGTGGGGGTCAAAGGGAGCTTAGAATGATTCTGGGAGAATCCAGGAGTGGAAGTCAAGGGCCACAATATTCTGCGAACGGTCAGACAACAGAACCAATCTACCTTGGCAGACAGATGCCCTGACCTCAGGGAGCTCATGGTCCAGTCAGACAGAGCACAAGGCTTAGTTAGAAGACAAGTTGAGCAATGATGTAAGAAACCATCCCAGGCAGCAGCCCATGCAGCTGAGAAGGTGAACTCCTGGTGGCCCAGAAGGGCGAGGCCAGAAAGTGTTCCTGGAGGAGCTGGTCTTTGGAACCTGTCCTTGGCCTTGGAGACCACCTCTCCTTACTCTTGCAAGATGATTCCACAGACATCCAAAAGCAGGGCTGGACGAGGGGTGAGGAAATGGTTCAGCACCACGGACAGCTCCCAGCGCCAGCGAGCCCCATTCTGTTGGTCCAGCCAGGGGCAGTTTGCAACAGCCTCCCCACTGCATCCTCTGCTCCCTGGGCCCTTCTTCTTGCCAACCCCAGTGATTAGAAGCATCTCAAGTGACTCCTTAATGTCCCTGGGCTTTTTTACGGGGGCTCCTTAGTTTCCGAATTCATAAAGCCTCCAAAACATTTTACATGTATCAAGCGCTTGCTTTGTGCTTTCCATGCATTACTTCATTTAATCCACACCAGCACTGAGGTGGCTGTTAACATCTGTATTTTGCAGATGATGACACTGAGGCTCAGAAAGAAATATCTACCTAAGACCACACAGCTAGTGAGGAAAAGAACGAGATTCAGAGAGGTCTGGGGGACTTGAGAGCCTGACTGCTTAGGATTTTAGGCACCTCAATGGGATGCAGGGAGGGAGACAAGCCTTACTGGCATTTCTGCATCACACTAGGGAGGTAGCCTATCACGGCAGGTGTGGTCCTCTCTTGTAGACGAGAGAGGAGAAGAGATACGGTGACAGATGGTGACTACACTTATAGTGGTGAGCACTGAATAATGTATAGAATTGTTGAATCACTGTGTTCTACACCTGAAAGGAATATAACATTGCATGTCTGCTAAACCTCAATAAGATTTTAAAAAGAGGCAGAAGAGAGACTTGTGAAGAGGTTTTGAGGAGACCCATCCTCCTGATGTCAGAGCCTTCTGAGGTGCCTCCTGGGTGGGGGAAGTAGCACACCTTTCAAATATTAAAAGCACCTTGGTCATCAGCAACCAGGTACAGTTGTGTGAATCTGTAAAAGGGGAAAACTAAGGTCCATGGAGGAACAGTAACATTTCCAAAACCTTGAGCTGGATGCCCCCTATTTCCCTAGCACCTCACTGCCCCTGGAGTCATGCATAATTAAATTCCACAATCCAGGGTACACACTCCATGGTAGCGTGTGGCAAGCCCTGGCAGGGAAGTCATGGACAGCCAGACTCAGACATGCTGGAGTTGGCACATGCCTGCATTAGAGGCCTTGTTCTCTCCAAAGCCAGAGGACCCTCCCGTATCCCAGTATTCTCAAAGATAAAAGGAAGCCCTGGCCAGCAACACACCTCACCGCGGTTTCAGCCCCATGATCCCAGGCCTGTCCTCCCTCATTCCTGGACCTTCCTTCCCACCTGGCCATCCAAGCAGGCAGGTGGCCTCTCAGCAGGCGGATGTGGCCCGAAGGCCAGCTTTGGAGGAGGTCTCATGTGCAGAAGGAACGGGGGATGGCAAAAAGCCAAGCAGCCCTTTTACACTGACACCTGGAGCATTTCATCATTTGGTCTGAGAGGAAGGTTATGGTCTCAAGGGAGCTGAGGGAAGCGAAGATAGGAGGCTCCTGATCCTGAACGCAGAGACTCAAGGACCAGACCAAGGGCCCTCTTCTTTCCTAGAGGCTGAGAGGAGTGAAGGGTAATAAAATGGGAGCAGGAGAAGTAGAAGCCGAACAGGGATGGCCTCCTTCAGCCTCCTCTTGCCCACATACGCCCATGCTTGCCCGTGAGCACATATGCTCATGCACACAAATGCATGCACATGCACACATGTGCACATACCTGCACACGTGCACATGCACACACCCACCCCTGGATACATTTTTGTACACGTTTCATCTATGTGCTCCTGTTAATTTTTCCCTCGTACACACATGTTTGCATACATTCCCTGGGACTCCTGCCAGCTGGAAGAAAGAGTGTCAGTGTTTCGCCCATTACCTTCTTTTCCATCCTTCAGGATTCATCTGAAGGGCTACTTCTTCCAGGCTTCTCCAACCTCTCACTGAGGGAGCCTCAGCCCAGCCTGAGCCCTGGCTTTGGACCTCCTAGAATGCTGCATCTCCCTGAGGGCAAGGGCCTTGTCCCAGACAATGCTGACTGCAGGCCAGGGTCCCCATGCTCTCTCCCCGGTGAGTGGCACACCCAGGGCCCCATCTTCTACCCCCTCCCTCTGTGTAGACACCTCTCCTAGCGCCAGGCCTGCATTCCCACCTGCCACCTAGAGGGCCCGCTGGCTCCTGCACCCAAGTCCAAGGCTGAACTCAGCATCTTCCTCCTCAGGACTAAATGGTACAGTCAGCATTTCAATCACCTGGGCTTAAAACCACAAAGCCGTCCTCAGCTGCTTTCTCTTTCCCACAGGCCCCATATGCAGTGACAAGTCTTGTCCAGCATCCTCTACGATGGCTTCTGGATCTGTCCCTGACTGCTCTGTTCTAGATCAGTTCCTCACTGCTCCTCACCTGGACCCATGTCCCTGCTGCCTACCTGGATCTAGCCTCCACACTCTTTCCTTCCAACTCACATGATCTCTGGGTTATCTTCCCAAATATTATGATTACATCACTCCTTGCAAGCTTGAGCAGACTCCCACAACTACAGAAGAAAGTTGAAGCTCCAAGATCTGGCCTCGCCTGTGCCCCACTTCTCCTGCTTCCTTCCCAGTAGCCACCGGACACCCGACCCCTGGCTCTATCGCCATCCACGTTCTCGCTTCTCCTTCTCCTGAGAACCACCCCAGCCCCCTGAACCCCCAGCTTGTGAAATCCCTTCCCTGTTTGACTGCCTCCTCCTCCGGGAGGTTTGTGTAGCCATGCTGTGTGCCTGGGAGCAGCTGTCGCATCCTGCCCCTTTCAGCAGGGTCTCCTCTCTGCCTCCCAACAAATCACAGAAACCAGAAATCTGGGAGTCCTCGTGTCTGAGACAGGGATGGCAGCAGGGAGACCCCTTGGGTTCCCAAGCCATCCCTTGGTGTTCCAGGCCCAGCACAGACGACTGACCCATGTGACAGTGAAGACAATGAAACTGGAGGGGGCCAGGGGCCAGTGTTTTTTGGAGACTTATTATTTGCCAGGCCCATTTATTTACTCATCTGAATACCTTATATGGATTATCTTATTTAATCCTCATAAAAACTCCGCGAGGGAGATACTAGGATTATGCCTATTTTACAGATGAGGAGACTAAGGCACAAGAAGGTGAGAAGTTTGCTATAGATGGTGCGTCAAGAATTGAAGCCCGAAGAGCCTGCCTCCAGAATCCCACTTTTAACTACTCTACAGAAATATCAATCTGGCTCGTAGTATTTTCCTCTCTCCTAAACTCTGTACCTCCTTCTGCTTCTCCTCCCCTCACTGAACTTATCTCCTGTGCTCTCTTCACCTGCCTCCTCCACCTCTTTACTTCCTGACCCCTCCGGCACTTCCCTTAAACAAGCCTTTGCTGTGTCCTAAGGACATCACTCTCCCAGTGCCACACACCTCAGCGTGGGGGGTGGGGTCGGCATCCTCCTCGCTTCACGCTGGTGCCACTTCCTGCCGGTGCTGGAATGTTTTCAAGATCTTGAGAGCATCCTGTCATTTTCTGGCCATCCTGCCAACATCCATCTGCCACCCTTGGGGACCCTGGCAGTGCCGACACTTGGTTCACAACCTCCCATTCCACTCCAAACCCTGCCATCGCCCTGGGTGACTTCTACGCTGTATATCAACCCAAACGCCCAGCTCCTCAGTGGCTTGGTGCCCTGACTCTAATGACCGCACATCAGTCACCCGCTCCTGCAGTGTGGGATGGACCATGTCACCGTCCCCAGTTCTTCCATCTCTTCCCAACCCCCTTTCCCTCCAGCTCTCTTAGCCAGTCATGCTAAGTCTATTCCTTAGTGTCTGTCCCAGGAACCGTGAGTCACAGAACCCTCTGCCCCCTCTCCTCCCCTGAGACATACTGGTCCAGCTCATCCACCTGTCTCGCCCGGTCCTTCTGTCACCCACTTCACAAGGTCACACCCTGGCTCGGGACCACCATTCACCCTTTTCGTGCTTCACGAAACTGCAGAAAACCCCACAACCTCAGACCTGTCCTAGTAAATATTTAAGCACCTTGGCTCCTGTGCCTCTCTTTCCTCATCAAGGCTTCCGTACTCAGCCGGCCTTCCCCTCCACCAGCCCAGCCTTCCAGGAGACCCTAGGAAACACCCGACACCCTGCTCCTCCAGCAGCCATTTCAAATCACCTCCTCTCCTCAAAGCTCTGAAACTACTTTTCCGCCCATCTCAGCAGAGAACACCGTCTTCTACTTCTTAGAGAAAAGAGAAGCCACCAGAATGTCCCCTTTCTCTTTCTGCCGCCAGACCCCTACCCTGCTTGCCTCTCCCTCATCCACCTCCCTCCTCCGGTCCCAAAGGCTTCGGTGACTCCTCCACCTGCCTCTTGACACCCATCCCCTCCCCCTCCCCAGGGATGCTGACCCATAGGTCACCCCTCCCTTGTCTGTATTTTCGGTCTCCCTCTCTACCCATCCCTTCCCATCAGCTTGTTCTTTTAAGCTCCCTTCATTAAAAAAAGTAAAATGGAACCACTCCGGATCCCCGCTGCCTTATCTCTTCTCCCCTCAGAAATGAGCTTCCTGGAAGAGGCGCCTCTCCCTCACTTCCCACACTCCTGTCGGCCCCCCAGGCCAAAGCACTGGGTGCTTTGCGGTCTGTTCCTGGCTGACCCTCGCTGTGGGTCACTCTGCGGAGGCCCCTCGCCCCGCTGGGCTTTCTCCCTTTTCTCGGCCTCTCTTTTTCCTTCCCCTGAAGGGGCTCCTCTTCCCCTGCAAGACCTTTAAGTGCTTTTGTTCCTCTGGGCCCCAGCCCCTTCTCTCTCTACACGCCGTCCCAGGGTGACCTCACCAACTCCCAAGGCCTCCGTTGTTCGGCCTCTCTCTAAAGCTCCACACCCACGTGTTCGCCTGGCAACCACCCCTTTAAACCTGCACGTTGTGCAGGAACCTCATTCTTGCCACATCCAGGTATGAGGAAACAGCTTCCTCCAAACCCTTGTGCTCCCAGCACGTGTTCCTCCAGCCATCCAAACGCTCGGTCTAGAAACCTGGGAGACACCCTCCATCTCCCTCACCCACCGACCACCCACTCAGAGAGTCTCAGCAGCACACCACCTGGCCTATCCCGTGGCTCCTTAACTGGGCTCCTGGGCGCTGGGTGGGGCCCACATCTCTCCACCAATCCACTCTCCATGTGTTGCCAAGCCCAGAGGCCTTCTGCGCTCCCAGCTAAACCAAGTTCCTCACCGTTGCCCCCCGGGGCCATCCTGATCTGGACTCTGCCTCCTCCCCGTGTCTCATGACCCTTCCTCCTCTCGTTGCTCTGCTCCAGACATACCAGCAGCTTTCAGTGCCCCACGTACACTATGCCTCCTGTCCTCTAGGGCTTGCCTACACACTAGCGTCTGCCTGGGTCTCTCCTCCCCGCCCCTGCCCACCCCAGGCTCCTTGGCTCAGAGGCGTCATTTCTTTGTATCCTAGGAAATCTGGTTAGGTGCCCCTTGCGTGTGTTGCCCTAGCATAGTATTTATCACACCACGATGAAATGGTGTGTGTTTTCATCTCGTGGTCTATGCGCCTCTCGGAACTTGGCACAGGGCATTCAGGGCCTTTTGCGTGGTAGGTCCTGACGAATGTGTGAATGGATAGGTGAATGAATGAACGAACTCATGCCTTGGGGAACAAAGCTGAGTGGCAGGTGGCCCAGCAGAAGCTGCGTGAAATGGCAGCTCACTGAGACCCATGAGGCTTTCACAGGACCTCGGATGATCAGGGTGGAACTTATCCTGTCCAAACCCCATAGACTCCAAGACTCCCAGGAACATCCATCAGAGAATGGCCCCCCTACCTGGTGCTGAAAACCATGGTGGAAAATTCACAGAGAAGGAGGGGCAGAGTTGAGGGGGCAAGGGGGACTAGGTGAATGAGAGGCCAGGAGAAGGATGCGGGTTGGGGTTTCTGACAGAACGGGATGACAGGAGGAGCTGGTGGGGGGACACAGTGGCTTCAACGTAGGCATGACTATTTCCAGGCTGACCAGCGCAGGCGCCTGGTAGTCGAACACCCCCTCATTAAGGGCATGGCCTCTCATGAGGATTTTAAGGATTCTCCCTCCTCCCCAAATAGGCCTAGCACAGAGATCCAGGAGGTGGGGGTGGGCAAGGGGAGGGGGCGAAGGGCAAGAGCAGCAAGGAGGCTTCTCCTAGGATCTTCTCCTAGGATCCCCCTGTGTTGCCCCCACCTTGCAGATCCAGCATGAGTCTTCTGTCCTCAGCCCCGCCACATGCTCCCCGAGAGCAGAAACGATTGCTCTTCCTTTTCTGAGATGTGAACACAGAGCTGGGCCTTGGGGGTGGGTGGTGGGGCGAGGGGGGCAGTGGCCTCTCAGTAAAACTGTCTTATCGCTAAAGAGATGAGTGGCTGTTGCCAGTGGGGGGGGGGGGGGAAGACTGCCAAAAATAAAAATGAAAAAACTACCCTAAAATGTTAACGCTGATCACTGCTACGTGGTGGGATTATGAGTGATTTTGTTTTCTCCATCACACCTTTCTATATTTCCTACATTCTGTTCTATTTCTAGATTCTTTATTTTCTTAAAAGTGGGCAAATACTCCCTTTATGATCAAAACTCCAAAACCTGCCTTTAGCCGATGACCATGCCCCATGCTGGGAGGAGTCCCCTCGCGTGTGTCAGGAGACAGACACACTGGGTCCCCGGGGGAAACTCTTAGGCAGCCAGAGTAAACATGCAGGAAATGTGTTAGCAAGACGGGGAGGTCAGGATGAGCAGATTTTTTGGAGGAGGGCAGTGATGAAGGAGGGAGGGAGGCCATTTGAAGGGCAGGTGTGATAGGCAAAGGAGACCACGTGCCCGCCCACAGCACACACGTGGGCACGCACACAGGCGAGCTGGCTTCCTTGTCTTCTCTCCCTCCCAACCTTAAAAACTGGATCTTCAACCAATCCTTCCCTGCCCCCCACCCCGTCCAGGCTCCTGTTATTCTCTGAGGCGGTGCAGCCCAGCCCCCTCACCACCCCACCCCTACTGGAAGAAGCTGCCGGCAGCCTGTCTGGGGGTTGGGCGGGGTGCTCCCTGCCTGTGCCCCTGGGCTGGCATTGTAGACTCTCCCTCTCCCTCAGGCTGGAACTCCGCCATCCGGCAACCAACCAGGGCCAGGCTGGGCCCACAGGTGTGGCGTCTGAGGGCATAAACCCCCATTCTCACCGCCCACTCTTTTGACCAACCACCCTGACTCGGGGGTCTCCCCCCTGTAAAAGATGAATTGCTCCCTTCCTCCCACCAGCCTCTGGCCACTAGGGCTCTATTTTTAACCCACCTCAAACCCTCTGACTCAGAATCACAGGGCTCCCAGGTAGCTGCTCCCTCAGCCGGCAGCCTGGGGCTGCCTCCGAAACAGATTCGGCACCAAGGGCATCTGGTGCTTGGTTTATGGGTGGCTAGCTGGGATTTGGGCGCATTTTTATTTTCTAATTTTTCTATGTGACTTGAGGAACAAAATTGTTTTTGTTTTTTGTTTTTTGAAGTCCCAAAGAAGACACATTCCCCCGTCTCTTTGCGCAGTCCCTCCCTGTCCTGGGGCTGAGGCCCTAGCCTTTCAGCATACAGTGAGGGCTAGACTCCGCTATTCCCCAAGCAGAGGTGAGCTGAGGGCTGTAACTGATGGAATCTTCCCCTTCTGTGATCTTTCAATCATACAGCACAGTGCTTCACAAACCTTAATATGCACACAAATCACCTGGGGCTTTCACCAAGACACAGACTGGGATGTACTAGGTATGGGGTGGGGGCCGAAATCGGCATTGCTGATAGGCTCTCTAGTGACACCGAGGCGGCTGATCCAGGGACTACACCAAGGAGCCAGGCTATAGCATATGGTAGGGAGGTCAGGCATTCTAGTGTTTAAATACCTGGCTGCGTGGCCTTGGAAAGATCACTTAACTTCTCTGAGCCTGTTTTCTCATGTGCACAATGAGAACATTAATCCCACCTCACAGGATTCTGGGAGAATTCAGTGAGATATTCATAATCTGCTACACAGTGTAAATACTCAGCACATGCAGGCTGTTGCCATCACCATTATTATTCTTTTTTTTTTTTTTTTTCAACGTTTATTTATTTTTGGGACAGAGAGAGACAGAGCATGAACGGGGGAGGGGCAGAGAGAGAGGGAGACACAGAATCGGAAACAGGCTCCAGGCTCTGAGCCATCAGCCCAGAGCCTGACGCGGGGCTCGAACTCACGGACCGCGAGATCGTGACCCGGCTGAAGTTGGACGCTTAACCGACTGCGCCACCCAGGCGCCCCCATTATTATTCTTGTGAGCACTAACATGCAGGTCCTGGCCTGAGGGCTATGGGGATACTGACGTGTGTGGACTGGTCCCACCACAAGGAGCCCTCAGCGTGGTGGATGGACAGACCCACCCCACACGGGAGCTGATGATCCGGACCAGTTCCATGGGCAGATGAGGCCATAAGCCGGCGGGGGGCGGGTAGTGAGGGGATTGTCTGGCTGGGGATAGCTGGAGGGGAAATTCAGCCAGGCTTGAGACAGGGACAGAGAAACGGAGCAGCACGGCCTGCTGGGCACTAAAGCCCCACACAGGACATGGCCTGAGTGTGTCCACTGGTCAGGAATGTCAGTGTTGTGGTTACGGGAAGGAGGTTTACCCTGCACAGCAGAAGGAATCTAGGCCAGGGGCACACGAGTCTTCGGTTCTAGTCCCCTCTCCATCTCTCACTTGCTGTGTTCCCCGAACAAGTCCCTGCCTCTCATAATCCTTTTCTCAGTTTCCCCACTAATGAGAGAGGATGGAACCAGCCGATCTCTGAAGACTCGCCAACTCCATGCATCTCTGCAGTGCAGAGGCTAGAGGCCAGCCAAGGGCAGCTGGCCAGATGGAGAGCTCGCTGAGAGAGAAGTATAAACCGTAGAGAACTCTGACATCCCGTCCCCCAACCCAACACTGGTCTGCAGAGAAGACGGGGGGCCACCCGAAGGCCAGACTGAGAAGCCATGAAGTTTGCAGAGGAAGAAAGTTCCTCCAGGCAAGGGACTGTGGCTGCACCTCCTCAAAGGCACAACCGAGCACGGGCCCCGCCATAAGGAATACCAAGATATCAGCCCATCGCTCCTCCGATGGGCTCAGACTTCCTCTGGAGACCCTCAGTCTGTGCATGCACAGATACGCTAATGTAAGAGGAAGCACACATAGCCACACACATGTGTACAGCAGGGGTCATCTACGCTCCAGCGCTCCGAGCTGCCACGATGCTGTGTGCCTTCAGGCCAGCGGCCTAACCTCTCTGAGCTTCACCCAGCTCACAAGACCATTTGGGGAAAAATGGGGAGGGAACTAGCAGTTGGAGAACTTACCCGCCCAACTGACAGGAAACAAAGAAGGCTCAAGCACAGCTGTCCCCTCTCAGGAGAATGGAACAAAAATAGCGTACTGCTGTGGAGTAGCACGTGAACTCAACCTCGGGGGATCTCAGGTAGGGGCGCTCACCTGCTCCTGAGCGAGGGAGTGCCAGTGTGAAGGGGGAAATGAGATGGATTCAGGGCAGAAGTGGTGCTCCGGTGACAGATGAGGCTAACGAGGACAAGGACGCCGCGGGAGGGCTGCCCCACAGAAAGTAGCTAAATATTGACTCTAGGAGGGTCTACATGGCCCCCTTCTCGCTGGGATGGGGGTTCCCTGGAGGCGCCTGGGCTCTTGAGAACATGAGCCAGATGGGACTCCGCTGCCTTCCATCTAGGAAAACACAGTGTGACAAGGACGCAGAGTGAGGGCCATGTTCCCTGGGGTCCCGCCAGCCTCCGGGTTTTACGATTCTGATTGCTAACAGAAGAAAAGGTAACGACTCCCCGGAGAGGGGCCTATCATAAATGGGCTCAGATGGCGGGCTGGGGAGCAGGCATTTCACCCCCAGGCTCTGGGGAGCACTGGAGGGCTGAGGCAGACGAAGTGCACTCAGAGAGCTGCAGACTGCTTGCGCGGAGAGGGCCTTAGGGGTGCCCAGCTCACTGGCTCCTAAAGTGACAGAAGTAGAATCATCTGGGTGCTCCCCACAATTCTACCCACGCCAGCCCCACACAGGGAGGCCCAGGCATCCGTAATTGCATACAGCTCCCAGGGGTCTCTGCAGCCTGCCGATTTCAGCTCTGGGGTCTTGAGAAAACCCAACCCCTCTCTGGAAGCATTTTCAGATGAGGAAAGGCAGGCGCAGGGAGGTGAGGCCTCGGCTCAGTCCTCACAGCTGGACGGGGCAGAGCAGAGTATTCACTGGTCTCTTATGATGGGGGGAGGTCTGAGGTGGGGGGCTCGGCTTGTCCCCAGAAGCTGTGGAGCAACACAGAGGGATGAGGACTCCTCAGAGCCTCTGGGACAGGATGAACAGCTTGTCGCATCTCCTTCCCCTGCCAGTTCCAAAGCCGAAGGTGCTGCTGGCCTGCCCCGAGGACCCCTCCAGTCACAGCTGTCTACTACGACCTGTGCTCTCCACGGATCCTCACATCTAAACTCCTCGGAGGCCAGGTCTGAGCTTCCAGGAGGGGAAGACTGGCCCCCAGGAGAGATGGCTGGAGGAGAGGGGGGTGGGGTTTGCCTAGGGAACAAGAAAGCCTGCTCTCCACTCCCACAGGGGCCATGGTCTAATGGCGGAGCTCAGCAGACCACACGGATGCCACACAACATACTAGGGAGCCTCCGGCCTGGCCCCCAGCACTGAGGGCTAGCAGAGCCTCTGCAGAAAGAGACGCGTGTGTAAGGAATTCCCACATCCCCAGGAGCCAGGGGCTGCACAACTCCAGGATCATGCCCCGATAGGCCTCGGCGGAGTCTCCAGAAAGAGGGAGGGAGGTTCTCATCAGCTCTACTCATCAGCAGTGCTGTCCCTGCCCTGCTGGCTCAATTTGTACTAATGGGGTCAGGATTACGGGTTCAATACCTATTTGGGCAATTAGCTTTGCTCTCTTCTCAGCCTCAGACGGAGGCCTGACCCTGGACACTGAGACAGGAAAGGACTTTGCTGAGGTCATACAGCGGAACAGGAAGGGGGTCAGGAGGGCAAACTCGGCGTGGAAGGGGTGGGCAGTTATAAGTCAGGAAAGCTCAGGATGAGAGGATCTGGGGGCTCCAGGGTGGGCCAGCCCCGATGCTGCACACACAGGCCCTAGCTGTGGAGTCTTCCCAGCTAGACCATGTTTCTTCTAAAAGGTGCTGGTGGCCCTGTAGGATTGTCTTTCCTGTCCCTGCAGAAAAGAACAAGCACCTCGTATCCTCTGACAGACTATATAGGTGGGAGAAACCCCTGGCTGCCTTTGGCGATGAGTGGCCGGGGATGCACGTTAATCATTGACAGGGGCTGCTCCAGCTTGCAACAGGGAACTGCAGGGTAATTACTTCTGGGCTCCAGGCCACACACTCAGTGACATTAATGCGGTGGCAACACCTGCCTTCCAGGCTGAGTACAGCAGGGAAACAGGGTCTTCTCAGAGGTTGTGCAGCTGGGGCCAGGAGAGCCGCCTGGGCCACAAGAACCCAGACAGTCCAGAGGGACGCACATACGCATGCAAACATATGCACACATACTCAGACAGCATCAGGGGCAAGACCCAGGGCAGTGGGGTCACAGTCCTGAAGGGTGAAGGGCAGAGCTGAATGAGTACAGGTCTGAAAAGGCAGATTTGGGGCGCCTGGGTGGCAACCTTGGGCTCAGGTTATGATCTCGCAGTTCGTGAGTTCGAGGCCCACATCTGGTGAGCTCGAGCCGCGCTTGGGGCTAAGCACTGACAGTGCAGAGCCTGTGTGGGATTCTCTCTCGCTCCCTCTCTCTCTGCCCTTTGCTCACTCGCACTCTCTCCCTCCTCTCAAATAAATAAATAAATCTTAAAAAAAAAAAAAAAAAAGGCAGATTTTGAGTGACCTGCTCTTAGTGCTTGCCAACACCCACCCCAGCCCCTTAGCTCCATCTCCCAGAAACCTACTTACAAGAAAGTGTGCTGAATGTTCTCTCTTCCTTCAAATCAGCTCAGATCTGCTTCCTCCAGGAAGCCTTCCCTGACCATCAATCCATAGTGATCTACCCTAAGAGGCGCTGAAATCCTATTCTCTTCTTTGCCAGGTAGGTAGTGACCCCCATCCACCATAGTGGGTGAAAACGGTCTTGGGATGGAGCATCTGGTCTCTGAGGGGGCGTGACCCCCCCATTCCCCCTCCACCTTAAGCTTGCCCCCCACCAGGCCCAGAAGACAGCGTATTAGCCAGCCCCACGTTACGCATTAATGTCTGAAAGCCTCTTCACGTAGACATAACACGTCCACCCACACAGATAAATGCTTAGACAGACACAAAATCATCAGCAGCCAATTATCAGGCCCCCACAGCTGCCGTGAGCAGACCCGGAGGCCCCGCTGCTGGCTCCACAGTTTGTGGAGCGGGGAGTGCAGTGGCTCGTCGGGAGCCCCTCCGTCAAGCCGCCACACGCCTCTGCCCAGCCCTGAGCACGGCTGTGCTGGAGCCCCGAGCCGGCTGCCTGGCTGGGAAGACAGACACCAGCCCCAAACAATGAGGGAGCAGAGTGGGGCGGGGAGCCGTCACGTGTGAGATTTGGTGGCTCCGGCGTCGGCAGCAGTGGCACTGTTGTTTATTTATAATTTGTACTTTACCTCCCAGAGAGGACCGGAGGCAGCTGGCTCAGATGCTAAGGGGTGTAGGCGCTCAGGGAGCCTGAGAAAGGGGAAGGGCACAAGGTGGGCTGGGCCACACGCCCACCTTGCCCAAGCCCTGGACGCCTCAGCAAGGTACTGACGTTGGTCCTGGGACTCTGTTGGAGGGCTCCAGTTCCTGACCTCAGACCAAGGCCTTATCTTGGTCTCAGGCTGAGCCCTGAGCCTGGTCACAGCGTGGGCCCAGACCGTGGCCTCAGATAGAACCTCGACCCTGGACACACACTGAGTCCTAAACCAGGACTCCGCTTCCTCACTTCTCTGGAGGATGTGAGGAACAGACCACGTGACCACCTATTTCTCTGGTGGAGAGAACACAGATACCACTGACCACTCGTCCCCTTCCCCTAGGAACCCTAATCGCCCCTATTGAAGAAAGGTGCATCAACAGCATCTGGATATGGTGCCAAAATCCCAACGGCCTCCACACCAGTCAGGATCCTGGTCCAGCATCCCCAGGGGCAGAGCAGCCCCAGCGTGGGGAGTCAGGGCAAGCATGTCTCAGTCTGAAGTTGCTGATATGGAAAGACTCCCTTCTCACTGGATAAGCTTAAATTAAAAAGGGACTCTGAAAATACCCATCATCTCAAAATTCAGGCATGGAGCTGGGGCAACCAGAAAAAGCTCCGGTGAGAAGACCATTCAGGACCTCCGGCTGGGGTCTAGGGGTGGACTGTGGAACTTTATGATCTTTGCAGCCAGATGTTACATAACCCACTTGGGTTCCGGTTTCATCTCTGACGTGGATTTATTCTGTGACCCTGGGCCGGTGGCTTCCCCTCTCTAGTCCTCTGCTCCCCTTTTATTTTAAGTTTTTCATATTATTAGAGACAGAATGCGTGAGCGGGGGAGAGGGCAGCAGGAAAGAGAGAGAGAATCCTAAATACCCTCCACACTCAGTGCGCAGGCCGACTCAGGGCACCTCTCTGCTCCCCTTTTATAAATAAAGGCTTTCGACCAGAGCTTGCTAAGGCCTGTCCAGATCTGGTATTCTGAGGCCTGTTAAATTCCCATGCCACGGCAGCCCATCTCCTACAGCCCCTCTTCACCGATAATGTGTGGTCAAACATTGTCTCCCGTTTTTATTCTCAGGAGAATGTTTTCTTGAACTACTTTTGTAGTCTAGCTTTTTAAAGCTAACAAAAAGAGAAGAAGAAGGAGACAAAGAGGGAGGAAGGAAGGAAGGAAAGAAGGAAAGAAGGAAGAAAAGAAGGAAGGGAGGGAGGAAGGAAGAAAGGAAAGAAGGAAACAAGGAAGAAAGGAAGGAAGGGAGGGAGGAAGGGAAGAAAGAAAGAAGATAAGGAAGTAAGGAAGAAAGGAGGAAGGGATGAAAGAAGGAAAGAAGGAAGAAAGGAAGGAAGGAGACTCAGTTTCTTTATCTGGAAACTGGGGTATAGAACCTATTGTTCAGGAGCCACTGTGAAGAGTAAATAAAATATGAGACATAAAAGCTTCTAACAGTTTGGTACATGGTACAGATAGTTCACAAATGGTAGCTATTGATCTGTGAATCCACCTGGCTTTAGTTGGTTTGAATCTAGGGTTGTAAACTCAGAAGCCTCAGGGGTCAGGTAGCTAAACGTGCATAAATGACACGACTGGGACCTTAGGGACAGTGGGCAACTGGAGAGCAAAAGTCACACTAAAGGGGGGCAGCCTCTTGTCTGCTCCAGCTGCCTGCTATGGTGTGGGACGTGGGGCCAGAACTGCCAGAGCTCTCAATGTTTCAGAAGCCCGAAGCCAAATTTTATGTTACATCTTTCCATTTTAAAACACTGTCTCTGAGTTGTTATGACACACCATGCTGCCCAAACAGAACACATCTGGGCGCTGTATTTGGTCCCTGGGATGCTGCTTAGCAACTTCTCGTCTAAGTACTGCTGTCACATCTTGAGTACCTTTGGTGACGGGGTACTCTCCACCTCTTTGTGCTGCTTCCTCCCCAATTCTGGACAGGTGCTGATGATTAAGAGCGTCTTTGAGTGGCCTCCTAGGCTTTGGGATCACAGATCTCCAGGGCCCTGGCAATGCTTTCCCAGTAAAGCCTGGCTGGCAGAGAACATCCTCTCCAAAGCCAAGGCAATGCCCCTGCCCTCCCCATGGCCTGCTCTGGCTGACGAACGTGGATTCTTCAACATCCCCTGGGCCCAAGCAGGACCGCCTGGCCGGCCTTAGTAGCCCTTCTATTAATTAGCAACTGGCAGTGGCAGCTTTGTCGGAGCCCTTGAGCCAAGGGGTGTATGTGCTGGAGCTGGCCGCCTCCTTGGTTGAACGACAAGCCCCTCCTCCCCGCCGGAGCGACCGGGGCTGCACCTTCTACTCTGGGTGAATTCCCCCATGATGGCCAGTGTTGTGACAGGGGCCGCTCGGGCTGTGAGGACACTGCCAGCTCTGTCATCAGTATGTAGACTTGTGCCTGCCAGGGTGGGAGTGGGCAGAGAGAAGTGACAAGTCCCACCCACCAGGGAGGCTGCTAGGCATGGCGTGGGGCAGTGGACGGGGCATTAAGATTCAGACAATGCCCCTCCACCACAATCTCAAGGCACCAAGGCAGCCGCTGTTACTGGATGTCTCTTTCTCTTCCCGGGCAGCCACTGTCAGAGCCATCTCACACTGACCCTCTTACCCTGACACCTCTGGACTCTCTCACTGACATCTGTCCCTTCCCAGAAACCTCCCTGCAGCACAGCAGTCACTGCTCCTCCAGCCGGGCCCGTTCCTCTGGCCTTTGAATGGGAGAGAAGGCACCCAGGCAAGGGGACAGGATGGATTCATAAGGGTCCTCTGGCCACCTGGCCTGTCCCTGTTCCTCCCATCCCAACAACCAGCATCCAGGGCCAGCAGGGTCCAAGCCGCAGTGCAGGCGGGGAGGCGGGTCTGTGAATCCAGCTCTCCCAGGCTTGCGGCTGACCTCTGTGGCGGAGGGCTGCTCAACCCAGTTCACAGAATTCACCCTGCTGTGCTCAGTGCTAGAGGCCAACTGGAGAAGACAGAGTCTCTGCCCTCAGGGAACTCAGTCAGGGAGCGTGGGACGAGCATAGAATATACACCCAATCTGAACCCTGGTCCTACAAGCTTGGCTCTGGGCTGGGCACCAGCAGCATAGCACCTGAGCACTTATCAGAAACACAGAATGTCAGACCCCACCCTATTTCTGACCTAATGAGTCCGAATCTATAGTTTAATAAGATGCCCAGGTGAGCTGGATGCCATGGCGATGTGAGAAGCACTGCATTGGAACAAACACAGAGCTCCATCCAAATGCCCGGGGGTGTGTCAGGCAGGGACAGACGGATGATGGTGGCCGTGGTGGCCTGAGAGGACATCCCAGAAGACCCAGGGGCCCTACAGCATGGGAGAGGAGGGCAGAGGGACAAGCAGACAGGCAGGCAGACATCCCAGCCCTGTGTGAGGCAGGCCACCTGACAGCCCAAAGCGTCACAGCTCACAGAAGCTAAGGGAACAAGCAGGGGCAGGGTTGGGCAGGGGAGCAGCCCCCAGCCTCATCACGTGGTAGTCAGCCCACTGACTGAAGTCTTGCAAGGGGAGAACCTGGAGCCCAGCTCTCCCCGCCCAAGCGGTGCAAGGGGCCTGGCCCCATGGGCCTTCTGCACACCTCACATCCGGGGAGCACCTCAGCCCCGAGCTGGGTGCTGGCTTTTGCCACCAGCCCAGCCTCATAAGGTCGAACACGTCCTCGTCCCTGGAGAATCCCTGCTGCCCACTGTGCCAGCTGACAGCACGGCCCAGGCAGCTCACCTTGGAATTCCCCTCTGCACCAAGGCGCCCTTCCCCCTCCCCTGGCGCCGCAAGGCCTGCAGCTCTTTTCGGCCTGGCTCTCTACCCTACAACACATGGAGGGAACACCTATATTCCTATGTTCCCGTTAGCAGGAGCAGCATTCTTGCGCAATGGCCTCCAGCAAGGCCCACCCAGGAGGGACCTCAGAACCCCCACCCCCATCCTACCCAGGGCCAGGCCGCTCCCTCCTTCCTCCTCACCACCTCCTATGCAAATAGTCCTGCCCAGGGTTGGAGGGGAGAGGGATGGGCGTGGGACTGAGGAAACAGAAAAGTAACTAGTCCCCAGAGTGCCTCCTTCAGGCATCTGACTCTGCTCTATTTTCATTTCCATCCCGCCAGCAGTGGGAGGCCCAGGCCTCAGGTTACAGAGGGCCCCAGGGAAGGCTAGCTCTAAGAGGCTGGCACTTGCCCCTGCCAGACCAGGACTCTTTCTGGGATGGTCTAGATAGAGTGGGGTTCACAACCTACATGGTTTTCAAGTTAGGGAGTCCACAGACCCCAGAAATTGAGCGTCATATTGTGTCTGGATATATGTGCCTTTTTCTCAGTAGAGACCCTATAGTTTCCAGCAGGTTCTCACTTAGGTCTCTGACACAGGTTCAGAACCACTGGTCTGGGCCAAGGATAGAGGCCCATCTGGTCCACTCAGGACTGAGGGAAGGAGGCAGTGAGAGCAGGGGCAGCGTGGCTCAAAGCAGCATCACTGGGCTCTGACAGCACACTGGAGCTGCTTACGTCGACAGGGTGATCACAGTTGTACGAGTCGTGTCTGACACGAGCGACAAGATTCCCATTTCTCTAGGTGGGAAAACTGAGGCTCAGAAAAAGCTCACAACCCAAGCAGGGCCCCATAGCAGACAGGGCTGGGCAGGTGATAGGAGGTGGGCAATGGCAGTGCCTGGGGCCAGGGACCAGCACAAGAATTCAGTCTGAGGCCACCTTTGGGACTTATCAGGGCACTGGCCCAGGTTCCATGACTTCAGAGCCCAGCTGTTTCTGCCCCAAGGAAAGGACCTTTTAGGGCCCTTCCCTTCCTTACCTTTCCCTTCCTCACAGCCTCAGAAGGCTCAGGCTAGAAGAGGGAGGGGCAGAGGGCTGACAAGGGCCAAGCTTCTCCACTCTCAAGGCCAAACTGGAGTTTGGGGCACAGGAGTAGCTCCAGAACAGACACCCCACATAGGGACTTCTGCGCCAGCCCACATGTGTACCCACACAGCCCCAAGACATCTGCACAGACAGACACCTAGGCGTACACACCCCCAGGCAGACCCCCCTGGGCCTGACACTTAAAAGCCCAACAGGCTTCTGGGTCACCACTCCTTTCTTCTCTCTTTGAAAACACACTGTTTTATTTGTTTCGGGTTTGCACTGCCAAGCCCGGGTCCCAGGACACGGCTCACATGGAAGGAAGGACCCATCCAGGATCCAAGAGTCCAACAAAACCTTAATTAGCAGTTTCAAAAGGCGACTGGGGAAGGGGAGGCCAGACAAACCCACAGAACCTGGAGGAGCCATGGAGTAGCTGGGGTCGTGGTAAAGAAAATCACAGGAAGCCAAGAAAAGCCGAGTGTTAGTCATGGCCCGGGTTCTGCAGGTCCCTCAGAGCACAGTCTACTCCAGCCCTTGGAAGAGGCACCCAACCTTCCTCCCCCAGGAATGGGAGATGTCGGAAGCAGCCCATGACAGTGAGCCCTGAACTCCAAACCACAAACTCAATCTATCATGGTTTGCTGGCGATTCTTTATTAAACCAATTCTGCTGGATCAATGCTTCCTGCCCGTCAAAATGATGAATAAATCCTCAACTGGCCTGAGCAATGCTTGCAGAAGCTCTTGTGAAGGCTGAGCTAGGCAGTGGGGATTGGCTCTATATAGAAGCCCAAGCAAGGCCAGTGGCTGAAACTCAAAGGACTGAGGCTTGGGGTGCTGAGGGTGGGGGTGACACTAGTTTGGTGGGTTTCCTAAGCTCAGAAAACTTAGCCAGGCCCTTGCCTCCTTGACCTTGTGTAGATGAGACCAGCTATTTTGGCCTAGAGGTATGACCACTGCTCCTCCAGATGCACACAGACGGTCTTTCTTGGATTTCTTTTCTTACACTCCACCCAGCCCCAGACAGCTACAAGGCTGCGCACAGAGATGTGCGCTTCCGGCTACCGGTCCCTGTTGCTTGTTGCACAAACCCAAAGTCAAAGCCCAGTCTGACCCTTATCCTGTCGCCCATTTATCAATCGTGTAGCATCCACCCTTCCCTACCCCCACCCCCACCACCCCCGCTCCGCCATGTCCTGGGCAGCCTGCAATTAGTGAGAGATTCTGCAGTAGGAGGACTGCAGACAGACATGCCAAGATGGGCAGAGTAAGATCAGGAAGGCAGCGGGGAACTTCCCATTGATGCAAACAACCCAGCTCTTCACCATCCAGGGTAAGGAAGGTCCAGTTCCCAGAAGGTGCTCAATCAAAGCCTATGCTCTACAGAGGTCAGGCACGCCTGGGGCTTCCCCCTTGCACTCCCACATCCCAGGTGATGAGAACCTTGAACAGAGACTCTCAGACACGGAAGACAGTGAGGAAATGAACAAGGGGAGGGAAGGCCCCTCAACAATCTCAAGCGGTTGATGTTGGCACAGCCCACCTGCTACCACCTCCCAGAAGTTCAGAGGGAGGAGCAGAAACCCAGGACAACCAGAGGGTGCAGGAAATACAACCCCTACCCACTCCTCCCTAGCTCAGGCTGGGATCCTTCAGTCCCAGTACTGACCAGAGGGAAGGCCACACTTTAGGAACCTGGCCCTGGGAACCAGCTACAGTTCCTGATGGTCTCTGTTCACTCAACTTGAAGACTATGCCTGTCTGTTTAGCCTGTCCTCTGGCCTCCCACACCCTCTAGAATGGGAACCCTGGGCATTAGGGTTAGGAAGAACAGTCCCTCAAAAAAAGAAAGGCGGGGGGGGCTCTGTTCACCACTATTTTAAGCCATCGAGTGTTGCCTGACTGGTCACTCCCAGCACGAGAAATCTCTCTCATTGGATGGAAAATGGCTTTGCTCTCATTACAAACCTGGCTTCCCTGGAGTTTGCAAAGAGGGCTCTGGGTTGGCAAAATGCTCATTTATATTGGCAGGCAAGCAGGGTAGGCAGGGAAGGGAGCTAAATAGGGGGCAGGGCTCAGAGAGAGAGAGAGAATAAATTAGACCCAGTTTTAAACGGTGAATGTTTTCAGACCCTCACTTCTGTCCTATGTATCAGGAAAACTCGGGGGAGGGCCCACTGGGGGACCTTAAAATCTTGACTGGGATGGGGGGGGCATCCCTTATTTCAACTTTAGAGGCAATCACCAATCTCCTGTTTTGAAGATACCCCCACAGGCTCCAAGTGGTATCTACTCGGTCAGTGGCATCTGACTCAGGTGATGGGGGAGGGGGCAGGGTCCTTTTCCCTGACTGGCAGTTACACCATGTGTTTGGGGACCCATGACTGAACCATGAGAGTCCTAGTAGCTGCTAGAGCTTGGACTGGGGTGACAATGGGGCACAGGATGAGCCTGGGGTTACAGGACAGCTGCTTGTCAGTCAGGACACCAGGCATCTTCTCTGACCACTATGAGCAAGGTCATTCTGTCCTGCCAGTCTGGATGCCAGGTGCCCAGGGTGCCTGCTGCTGGCCCACCACTTGGCATGAGGGTCTGGGCCCAGGGTTAAGGTGGGCATGGTGGGCTTTTATCCTGGACTTGAGGCCCCAGTGACCTCACTCCTCCAGGGGCCTAGCTCTCCATCCCCAGCTGCAGCTTCCCAAGGCACAAGAAGGAGATCCTAATGCTTGGGGTCAGTACCCAAGGAGCTGGCCCCTCTGCCAAGAGGTCTGTCTCTCTTCGTGGCCCTGCTCTTCAGGCTGAATGACCTGGAACTGCCTCTAGGATGGCCACCCTGACTCTGCAGCCCAGAACAGGGAGGTGGGATGTGTGGCTTAAAGTGGCAGAGCCATATCCTGGCTGCCGGCAGGGCTAGGCCAGGCTCAGAACACCTTTTTAGCCTGCCTCTAATGTGGCCTAGACCCCAAGAGGGCGAGGACTGGAGCCCGGAACAGAGAAGAAAGTTCCCAGCGCGGTGCAGGAGGAGGTCTGGGGGTGTCTTGGTGCCTAGAGGCGCCCCACTTCTCTCGGAGCTCCCCGCGCGAGGAAGGAAAGTTAACTCTGGCTGAGAGGCAGGGCTGAGAGAGGAAGCATGCCTGCCACCGCTTCAGGGAACCCATAGGATCGCCTTGGCCTCCTTACCTGAAGTCGCTGTAGGGGTGGATAATCCAAAATCCGGCCGACTTCACCCTCTCCTGCTCGCGCTCCACGGCTTTCTGGCTGCCAAACATCCTCAGGGAGAATTTGTTGACCCCGGGCTGGAGCATTGCCCCGAACTGGCGCTGCATGAAGCCGGCCTGGCCCAGGCGCACCTCGGCCTCGGGGAGGATCTGGTCGCCGGCGGCCGCGCCTCCCTCCACTTTGATAGCAGTGTCCACCGAGGGCTGCTCGCAGGAGGCGGAGGCCGGCTGCGGCTGCTGCTGGGGCGGCGGCGGCGAGGCTGCGGGCTGCGCCGAGGCGCCGGGGCGCTCGGGCTCTGCCGCCAGGCCCGGGGGCGTCCTGTCCTCACCGGGGGACGCGTCGCCCTCGGCGATGAGCCGCCGCTCCTCCGCGGAGTCATGCAGGTGCCCGTGACTGCTGCCGCCCCCTGCTCCGGAGCCGCCGCCGCCGCCCCGGCTGCCCAGCGAGGCCAGGCTCCCGCGGAAGCGCCTGCAGTCGCCGTTGGTGCTGGACTTGCCCGCGCTGCGGGCCGGCCCCTCGCCGTCCGCCGCCCCGAGGGCCGCGCCCCGGGGCTCCGTGCCGCCCGCGGCCGCCGAGGGTGAGGGTGAGGGCAGCGGCCGCAGCCGGATGCTCCTGCGGCTGGGGTCCTGGCGGCCCCCAGCCCCCTCCTCCTCGGCGTCCTCTTCCTCGTCCATGATCCACGCCTTGGCCCCCACCTGCTGCGGAAGGCTGTAGAGCCGCTTGCGCATGGACGGCGGCAGCTTGTCCATGGCGCCAGGGGCCGGGGCCCGGCCGGGGCAGGGGCGCGGGTGCGGCGCCGCCGACCCGCTCCAGGTCCGCCCGCCGGTCGGTCCGCCAGCGGGGACGCGTCCTCCGCCGCCTGCTCCGGACCGCCTTAGGCGCCCATGCTCGGGGAGGCTGGGTGCCGCGGGGAGGCTCCCAGTCCCGCTCCGGGTCCCCCGGCTCGCAGCGCTGCGCCTCCTCCCGGGCCGGGCTAGGCGCGGGGACCCTGCGCTCCCTCCCTCCCTCCCTCCCGCGTTCGGGGGCGCGGCGCGCGGCCCGGCTCCAGGCGCCCCGCCCCCGCGGGGAACAATGGGCGCGGGTAGAAGCGGCGCTGCGGCCGCGGCGCTCGGAGAACCGCTCTGGAGCGCAGAGCGCACGACCCGCGCGCCTCTCGGGCGTGCGTCCCGCGGGCCGGCGGGCTATCAGTCTGTCCCGCCGCCCCGGCTTTGTGGCCAGCCACTCGCGAGCTCGCCTCGCCTCCTCTGGCCGAGCCCGGCCGGCCCGTCCCGGGGCTCCCGCCGCAGCCGAGCGGAGCCCAGCGGCCCGCCGGGCTTACATCAGCGGCCGCCTCCCCCGGAGCGCCCTCCGGCAGCGCTGGGCTCCCGCGCCCCGGAATATTCATGAAGCCGCCGCAGCTCGCGGGTTGCCATAGGAGCGGCTCCCGCAGCCGGGCCTGCCTACCTGGGCTTCTTAAAGGAGCAGCGGCGCGCGGGCTGGGGGCTCGGAGAGGGGCGGAGGGTGGGGGGCGGGACCCGCGGGCGCGCAGGGTGGACCCTTGCCTGACCTTAGGGGCTGGGGTGAAAGGTGTCCTTAAATCATACACCCTCGAATACCTTTCCTTGGACAAGGCTGGGAGCGCGCCCCAAGTCTAGGATTCCAGCTTGGGTTGCGAATTTCCACCCCAAGACGGGGCGGGGGAAAGTGGAGGGGGGCGGGGGGGGGGACGGGGTTTCCTGATCTCTCCTCCCAGCTCTAGGCTCGCCTTTCCCCGGCGGTTTAGCTTCTCAGCTGAGTCTCCGACCCTGCTCCCGGGAGGCGGGCGGGTCTTCTGGATGCGGAGCCCCCAGGCCTTTCCTCAAGGCGCCTGGAGAGGGGGTTTCCAGGAAATGCGCTGCCTCTGTGCTGCTCCCGGGGTTTTCCCGCGACACGGGCGAGGGGCGAACCCCCACCCCCCTCCGCCGGTCTTTCCCCTGCGGAGGCTCGCAGCTGCCGGGCAAGGAGGGCGTGGGGAAAACTCCGGGAGACACCGTGCGCGCGGGTGAGACCCAGCCCTTCGAGGTAAGACTTCGAGGAAATGCGCCCGCAGCAGCCTCGGACCGGGGGTCCGATCCCCGTGCACACCTCTTCCGATGTGGTTCCGACGGGGGTTTCTGAGACCAGGGGGGCTGCAGCGGGGAGCCAATAGGCAGGCTCCTCTGGAGGCCTGGCACTCTGGAGCTAGCTGTGGACCTTCTCGCATCCAAATTGTGACACCCCCATATGGACCAAGGCCGAAGGAGTTCCCGCTCCACCCTACCCCCTACCCCCAAGCAACTGTACAATCGCCTCCCCCTTTGAGTCTGCTCCCCACCCCCACCCCCAGGCCAGCAAGCCATCCAGCTGTGTGTCCTCTCTCTCCCTGTACGTTCTCCAGGGCTTAAGGACAAATCCCACCAGCTCAGCCAGAAATACCGCTCTTTTTCCTTCCACACCCCACGATAGCCTGACACCCCCGCCCCTCCACATCCACACAGGCAGGGCTGCCACACCCCCTCTCCTTGGCCTGGGGGCTACCAAGATGGCTCAGGGGTTACTCAGATCCTGTCAGGTCCAGCGTCCCAGATTGGTTCCTGAATGAGGACGGGGCATTAGAGGGGAAGGGGTTGGCCAGGGAAGGCTGGAGTTTGGGTTAATGCTGAAGTGGACCCTCAGCAAAGTCTGACTGACGGGAGAGAGGCAAAAAGGTCCCCTAGCCTTGCCATCTGTCTGAGGAATAACGTGAAGTTTTTCTTCAAAGGATTTTTTAGTCTCATTCTTAGCCCACTTGGGACCACCTCCCCCACCCCATTCAGAGCAGAAATTTTGGAAGCAAGGTGGGAGGAGGCCGCCTGGCAGGTGCTTCTCTGCTCTACCCACTGGACCACAGGACCTCCCATGGGGGGAGGGAATGACTAGCAGTGATGTCATCACCGCTAGCTGGCATTTCTACTTTTGAGCAGCTCTGAGCTGACAGTTCTCTGCACAGATGCTGGGAGGCCTAATCCTTGAATGTCCTTGGGTCTCCTTGAGGAGTGTTCTTAACGGGCTGGGAGCCCCGCCTGCCCTGATGTGCCAGCCATAGGGAGAAGACCTCCGTTTAACTCACTTCTTTGGGCTTCTGGATACAACTAGGAGCTAGTCTGCCCTACCCCAGCTTCAGGAAGTCAGCCCAAACAGGATTCCCAGTGACCTGTGATAAGGGCATCCTCCTCTAGGTACCCTTCCTGGCCACCCAAATCTTGGCCATGTCCCACCTTTTAGTGCCCATGGCCCATGATCTCCCATCCACCTGAACACTGATTACCCAGTGGAGTTTATGTCCCCTTCAGGACTGAGCTCCTGAGGGTAGGACGGATTCAATTCATCTCAGGGACCTCAGCACCAAAATGGGGGGGGGGGGACAGAGAGCAGATCAGTAAATGTCAACTATGGATGAGCAACCCTAGAAGCCAGCTATGCCACTGAAGGGGGTCCTTGAAGTAGATGGAGGATATGACCAAGGTTTATGCTTCCTGGGTTACTCCTGCCACAGGCTGGCCAGGGGTCAGGGCCCTCAGATTCCTCTCCCTCTAGCGCCTCACCTACCCTCAGTTTGGTTAGTACCATTCATCTAGGACCATCTAGGATCACCCTCGGGTGCAGAAATGACCATTAGGTAAAGTAGGCATATGGTAATGCTGGCCTCTCCTGTCTCCTCTGTGTGAAAACCCTAATGGAGGACAGCTGTGGCATGTTGGCGGTGTGGGGGAGAGAGGAAGAAACCAGGGCTTTGATGGGCTCTAATTGTGGGAAATCTTGGACACAGCCTTGGGAAAGAGGAGAAAACTCAAGATAGGAAAGAAGTGTGTACTAAATCACGCCTCAACCGACGAGCAATTTGAGGAGGGGGACCTCGCTGAGCTCGGGGTAGCTAGGGAGGACTCCCTGGAGAAAGGAGTCAGATTTGGTAAGAGACAGGTATCCAGCACGTTACAGTTGACTCCGTATCTGTTAAACCACATGAAATTTTTGTGGGCCAAATATGATCAGATTGTCAGGATTTCACTGGCTCTAACTAACATCCTTGCTCCCATTTGCAAATAAGGGAACTAAAGCACTGAGACATTGCCATTGCCAAATGTCTCACAGCAAGAAAATGGTGGAGCTGGACCCCCAGCCAAGGGCCCCACAGGTTGGGCTCTTCTCAGCTGCCCAGAGGACTCACGCAGGTACGGTGCCGTTCTGAGTGCGTGGTTGAAGCAGAGAGGAGGTGAAGAATGGAGCCCCTGCATTCTGTATTCTCCCCATTGCTCCTGCCAGGTCTCATGCCTTCTCATTTCCAGTGCCACCTTAGAAAGCCCGGGGTCTGTTCTGATTCATCTGGTAACACAGTGGACAGGACCTGGGGACCCCAGGAAGGGGAAGGCCCTGCCTCTGGCCTGAGACAGAGACCTGTGGCTCTCAGCTTCATTGGGGAACTGAGTGTCCCTGGGAGACAGATGTGTCTCCTCTAGGGCCATAGGGGAGCCTGGGTATTCTTGGACTGCAAACCCAGAAAAAATCTGGGTCTAAGAGAGAAGAGGCTGTGGGATGGGCTAAGAGAAGGGATGAGCTTCCTTCTCTGGAAGGGATACTGAATTCAGAGGATCAGCTGGGAGTGGGGTGGGGATGTAGCTGATTATTATAGATCAACCTCAGACCTTATTTGGCAGGAACCTGGATGGGCAGATGGGTAGAGGGGGTTGAGAAATTCTGAAAGGTTATTTGCTTGTGGGCCAAGGGCATTGTTCTTGCTTAAAGAAGTGGCTCCGAGGTAGGGCCGTGGCTCCCACACCATGTTATGCCAAGGTTTTGTCCAGTCCTGCTTAAAATTTAACCGAGAGAGAGAGAGGGAAAGAGAGAGGGAGAACAATGTAGGATATTTTAGGGTAAGGTTGCCAACTGCCCTTCTTAGAAGTCTGTCTTTATTCTAACATTATATCCTTGCTGCATTTTCTGTGTTGAAATGCCCTTTTATGAAATCATAGTGCCAGGAGATGGTATTTTTTATGTCCTCGGCTAAATAAAAAGTTGGCATGGGATTCTGTGTTTGTTCCCAAAAATCATTTTTGAAATGTTATTGGTCTGTGAATTCCAAAAGTCTGGGAGCCCCCACCATAAACAATAGAGCATGAGACTGGAAAACAAATCCAGTGGAATTAAATACTCCTCTGTCATTTACTGCCTGTTTATGCCTCAATCTTCCTCATGTGTGAAATGGGTTTAATGATGTGTACATCATAAACTATTATGAAGACCAAATGAGACATGAATGCACAGAATATGACATCTCATTTGTAGTAAGTTCTCAACAAACACGGGATGATGGAATAGTGAATAAAACCTGGGTGGCTCAGTCGGTTAGGTGTCTGACCCTTGGTTTCAGCTCAGGTCATGATCTCATGGGTTTGAGCCTCACATCAGGCCCTGTGCTGGCAGCGAGGAACCTGCTTGGGATTCTCTGTCTCTCTCCCCCTCTCTGTCCTTCCCCTGCTTGCATTCTTTCTCTCTCTCTCTCTCTCTCTCTCTCTCTCAATAAATAAGTAAACTTAAAAACAAAACAAAACAAAAAAAAACCTGCAATGGCCAATGGAGAGGAGACAGCCTTTAGAATCCAATTTAGGTCATATATTTGTCTTTAAAATTGCTGTTGGGACAAAAAGGATGTCTTGTTATGCAGGATTGCCTTCTTTGAATTCTTCATCCCTGGTAAGTCTTGGCTGATTCTCCAGAAGGCAGATTTTCTTCTCGCTGGATGAGCACTTGCCTAAGTGGGATCAGAGAAATTGACCCAGAGGTCACACCCTTGACCTTATGCTCAAGGCTCCCACCATTCACAGGTGCAACTCCATCTTTCTGTTTAGGGTAGATATGGTCCTCCCAGTGCACCTTCTGCTCTGCTCTGAGGCAGGTCTGCTCTGTGGGCTGGAATTGGGGGTATGTAAATTTCCTGCTGGTTGTCCTGAACTGGGGATGAGGCCCCCAAGAAGTAATATTGGAATCTGCTACATTCCCTCAGGTTTCCCATCTCAAGGCTTCCTGATGAAAAAACTGGAAGGGAGAAGGAACATGGGAGCAGCCCGATTGGATGTAGATGTATGGAGAGAACAAATTAACCACGCAGTCTTGACCAAGCCTTGGTGCCCATCCCTGAGCACAGCCACCAATGGATGGAGGCTGAGAATGGGGCGTCTGGGTGGCTCAGTTGGTTGAGTGTCCAACTCTTCATTTCAGCTCAGGTCATGCCTGATCCCAGGGTTGTGGGATTAAACCCCATGCTGAATGTGGAGCCTGCTTAAGATTCTTTCTCTCTTTTCCTCTGCCCCTGTCCCCAACTCATGCTCTCTCCGTCCTTCCCTAAAAAAAAAAAAAAAAAAAAAAAAAGATAGAGGCTGAGAAGACAAAGAGATGCCCTATTTGGGCCAGTTCTCAGTCTGGTCAAAGCAGTGAAAGACCATACCAGAAGTTTGTAATCAAGGGTCAGAGTGAGTGGTTCAGAAGCTCAGAGCAGTGGTGCTCCTGAGTGTGGTCAAGGTGGGCTTCCTGGAGGGGGTGGAAAGTGAAGTGGATTTTCTAGACAGTGGTTACTGTGTGTGTGTGTGTGTGTGTGTGTGTGTGTGTGTGTGTGTGTTTCTGTTGGGGGAAACAGTGAATGGAGCAGCCTGGCAGGGGTGAGGCCTGCAGAATTCTCTGTGGGGTTAATGAGGCATTGTCAAAGGATAGACCTAGGGTAGCATCCACCCCAGGGGACCACTACATGGTTGCTCTAAGCTGGCCCTAAAAGAAAGTCTGCTCTCTCCATAGGAGGACGGTATTGGGTCCTTTTGACCCCCTCCTCCCAACACACTCACCCTCACAGTCTGGCTGCAAAAACTACTGGGAGGCCACATGCTCACCCTCCCCCAATGACGTTAAGGCACTACTGAAAGAAAGTCCCTACAGGCTCAGTTTCCTATTGGATTTGCCATCTGCTTTCTTCCAGCTCTGCCTTGTTTCTTTAGGAGCTTGGAGTGTGGGCTATGGCATTGTCCCCTACTCTACCCCCTGCCTCTGTGCAGGACCCCACCTGTGAGTGCCCAGAGGCTGGCAGAGCCCAAAGCCCTTTCATCCCCAGGCCAGGCCTTGATCTCTCCATTCTCCCCATCCCGCACTCCCGGCTACTCCCCAGGACTCAGCCAGGACCCTGGCAGGGACATCATGCCCCTTTCCTCTCAGGAAGGCAGAAGAAAGATGTGCTGACAGCTCAGCCAGGCCTGGACTGTGTCTCTGTGTCCCACCAGGGCTCCAGGACGTCTGGGCCACCTGGACTCAGAGCCAGGCTGGAGAGTGAGGCACTTGGGGTCGGGGGAGGCTCCCGAGGTGCTGGCTGAGCTGAGCTGCCAAGAAGTTAAGTACCAGAGACTCCTCTGTCCCAAGTCTGGAATTCACCATATATCAGGGCTGAAGTGAGTTCAGACAGGAGCTCCGGAATGGTTCCAAGCCTGCGCTGGAGGAGTTAGGGAGGGAAAGGAAGAGACAGGATGGCCTGGGAAGGGGGAAGAGGCAGAAGAGGCTTGGCAAACAGGACAAGGTGGAGGATTGGGGGAGAGTGAGGAGCACCGGGCGGGGGGGGGGGGGGGGGGTTTCCACCCCCTCCTCAGGGAAACCTGAGGTGGCCCTTACTAATGCTGGGCTCCTCCCTTCTGCCAAGCCTTGTTCATGCTGTCCTGCCCTCTGTCCGCTCCCCCACTCCTCTACATATTCTTCCGCCAATTTCACATAGTTCCTGTTTTCGTTCAACTGTTCACCCCTTTATTTACTGAGCCGACTATGGAGTACCTACTGTATAATGCTGAGGATCCAGCCCCTAATCTCCAGCCACCGCAGGCTGTGACAAGAATAAGACAGAGACAGAACCTCTTGTAAAGAAGCCAGGGACAAGGGTCATGTGATGTGGACAAGTGGCTGGAGCGCCCGGAAGGAGGAGGAAGAACGTGGAGGAGGGGAGCAGGGGGAAATGGTCTTGCTTGAATTGGCTTTTGCAGAAGGCATGTGTGATTTGGAAAAGTGGAAGCAGAGAGGTGGCCTATGCCGGGCAAAGGGCACGGTGTGAACAAAAGAGGGGCAAACGGGAGCCCGTGCACTGGGGTGGCTGCGCAGTCTGGGGGACGGCAGCCCTGGTGGTCGGGGTGGGGGAGCACGAACACCCAAAGGCAGCCCGGCTCTGGAGGCAATGGGGAGTGACTAGACCTGACTTAAGACAGGCCAGGACTTTGGGGACAACCATCAGGTTGTGCCCTGGGAGCCCAGCCCTGTACTCAGGTCTTCGGTGAGTGAACAAGAAAAGAAAAAGATACAATCCCCGCTCTTGGAAGCTCACACTGGAGTCAAAGAGATTAAAGTCATGGCACAAAACCATTCAGTCATCCTGCCAGAGTCAAGGACCTGGCCCCCAGATGCCTGTGGGCGCATACAGGGAGCCACAGCCAGGGTTGGCAGCTGGTTTGAGAGCTCTGCTCTCCAGCTCCCTGCAAAGCACATCTTTTGTACGGGCCCCACAGCCCAGCCTCCCTCCCACGAGCCCTGCGCATCAGGATAACCTGCTATTACATGAGCCTTTCGCTGGACGCCTTCCAGAGAGAGACAGTTCCGCTGTGTAACGAGAGCCGTGCCCCACAGGCCACCCTGCAGGGTCCAGAGCAGAGGCAGTGTCAGGGAGAGGGTGATAGAGGCTGTGATAGGGGCTGTGGCAGACACTATGTTAGGGTCTGTGATAGAGGCTGTGACAGGGACTGTGACAGTGGCTATGACAGGGGTCTATGACAAGGCTGAGACAAACCCTATGACAGAGGCTGTGACAGGATCTGTGACAGAGGCTGTGATAGAGGCTGTGATGGAGCTGTGATAGGCTGTGATAGAGGTTGTGACAGAGACTGTGACAGTGGCTGTGACAGGGGCTGTGACAGGGGCTATGACAGAGTCTGTGGTAGAGGTTGTGATGGGACTGTGACAGGCTGTGATGGAGGCTGTGATAGGGACTGTGACAGGCTGACACAGGGGCTGGGACAGAGGCTACTACAGGGGCTGGGACAAAACTGAGACAGAATCTATGATAGAGGCTCTGACGGGGGCTAGGACAGAGCCTGTGACAGGGGCTGTGACAGAGTCTGTGGCAGAGGCCATGACAGGAACTGTGACAGGGGCTATGACAGGGGCTGTGATAGGGGCTGTGACGTGGTCTGTGACAAGACTGAGACAGAATCTGTGATAGAGGCTGCGACAAAGGCTGTGATGGACTGTGACAGGAGCTGTGACAGGAGCTGTGACAGAGTCTGTGATAGAGGCTGTGATGGGCTGTGACAGGGACTGTGACAGAGTCTGTGATAGAGGCTGTGATAGGGCCGTGACAGAATGTGATAGAGGCTGTGACAGGCTGATACAGGGGCTGGGACAAAACTGAGACAGAATCTACGATAGAGGCTCTGACAGGGGCTAGGACAGAGTCTGTGACAGGGGTTGTGACAGAGTCTGTGACAGAGGCCATGACAGGAGCTGTGACAGGGGCTATGACAGGGGCTGTGATAGGAGCTGTGGCTGTGACAGGAGCTGTGATGGGGGCTATGACAGAGACTCTAACAGGAGCTATGACAGAGGCCGTGATAGAGGCTGTAACAGGGGCTGTGACAGGTATTGTGACAGGGGCTGAGGCTGTGACAGGAGCTGTGATAGGGGCTATGACAGAGACTCTAACAGGAGCTATGACAGAGGCCGTGACAGAGGCTGTAACAGGGGCTGTGACAGGGGCTGTGACAGGTATTGTGACAAAGGCTGTGGCAGGTACTATGACAGATGCTGCCACAGTGCTGTGACAAAGGCTGAGACAGGGACGGTGAGAGAGCCCGGGACAGAAATGTGACTAAGTCTGGAACCACAATCAGAGTTGGGACAACAGCTCCCGGAGCCCAGGCCTACACTCCCACGGTTGACAGAGCAGTTGGCGGTGACAGCAGCAACACAGCAAACACATGGGCCCAGCCAGGCCCAGGCACTTGTGGAACCGCCAACAGGCTGAAGCTGCCACAGGAGAGCGAAAGGGGGTGAGTGAGGCCCGTTCCCAGCCCCCCTGCCGTGGGTTCCTGTGTGTCCATGGGTAAGTTTCCGGGCCTCCCTTTCCTTGGTAATGCCTGCCTTGGGGAGAGGCCAGGTCGCAGAATGAGACCGGAGCAGATGTGGACCGACCGAGGGTCCCTGTGAGACTCCAAGCTTTTTCAAGGGGTCTCAGGGTCTCCTCAGCCGCCGCCAAGAACAGCCTGCTGGCCGAACAAGAAACGCACCCTCCACCTATACAGACAACCATTCCCCCCATGTGTGGGTGCTAGTGTGACGCATAAAACACCGATTTGTTTTAAAGTATAACTGAATTCATAGTCGTGAAAACTGACATTTATGGAGAGCTAGCTCTGTGCCAGGCACCTTGCCAAGTGCTTAGCATGGATTAGCTCATGTAATCCCTGCTAGAGTCCTGGTCAGGTAAGTGGTATTATCTCCATTTTACAGATGATTAAATCGAGGCTAGTGAGGTTGACTAACTTACCCAAGCTCCCACCGGCAGAGGAAGAGCCAGGATTTGCTGGCAGTTACGTCTGACACAGTGTCTTAATCTCACCCACCATTGGCTGCTTTCTCAATCACAACTGCTATCACGTGAGATGTATTTTGAAGCTTCAAAGCCAGAGATTTTTTTCAGCGAAAAAGAGGTCCTTGTACTCGAATGGGCTGGGACCTACTGTGTACAGGCTCCAGCAGCCCTGCTGAAATCACACGGGTGCCCTGACTTGTGCTTCCTCCAGTTCCTGGTCTTTAATGCACCCGGGGCCACCTGGTGATCCCACTGTATTTTCCTATCTGCCTGTCCTCATGCTGTTCCCATCGGTTACCATTCTCCCAATCTTTGCACCTCTTCCTACAGAGTCCTGCCCATCAGCATTGAAGCCTGATCAGATGCCTTTGATCCAAAAAGGTCCTCTTTGAATCCTATTGTCTCTTTCCCTCCTTCCCATCACATCTAATCTTCTTGAAAGGGAGGGAAGCCCTCACCTTTGTCTCTCAACTGCCACTCATTCCTTAGCGTGCAGCCATCAGGCTTTGCTACCCTGTGTCTTCAGCAAGACCAAGTTCACCTTTCGTTCCCTTCCTTACCTCTCTCTTCTTGAAACATCCTCTTCCCTTGACTTCAGGAGCACATACTCTCCCGATGTCCTCTCCATCTCTGGCAGTCCTCAGTTTCCCGTGTGGGAGGAGGAGGGCTTCCTCAGCCGACTCCGCATCTCTTGGCCTCATTCCTGACTCTGTTGCCCGTGCTTTCTTTTCTTATGTGATCTCTCTCCTGGGACACTGTCACCCAGTTGGGCTCAGTTCTCATCCATGCCCTCAGCCCAGACCTCTCCCATGAGCTCCAGATCTGGTTGTTTAATGGCCTCTTGGGTATCTCACAAGCACCTCACATTCCACACGTTCTTCTTCAAAGACCCCTCTTTCTTCCCAGTCAGTGAATGACCACCATCCTTCCAGTGGCTAAAGCCAGAAACCCGGGCATCATTCCTGACTCCTTCCACCATCAGTCCCACCACCGGCCCCCATATCCAATCAACTCCAACGTCCTGCTATTTCTCCTTCATAAATATCTCTCAAGTATGTCTACTCCTTACCATGTCCGCTGACACAACTCCAGATGACTTCTTGCCTAGGCCATGACAGCAGCCTCCTAATGGAACTCCCTACCTCCAGCCTTGCCTTATTATAACCCATTATCCATGATGCATCCAGAGTGATTTTCCAAAATGTAACTCTGGCATATCTGCTTAAGACTCTATAATGATTTCCACTGGGCTGGGATAAAGACCATTTTTAATGGCCTGGCCACCATGATTTCCTCAGCCTTCCATCTCAACAGTGCCCTCCTTCCCCTGGCACTCTGCACTCATGCACTTTCCTAGACTTTCTGCTTGTGGTGGTAGCGACACTCTCGTTAATGACTGCAGTGGCGATCATGGAGATGTTAGTTGTTGATGATTAAGGTGGAGTAGCAAGTTGAAAACACTGCCTACCACATTGTAACGGCAGTCGTTGGAGGCAAAAACCGTCCCACAAGGTTGGTAACATATGCCCATCTCAGGACCATCTGCAATGGGGGTTGTTTGGGGACTCTCTAGTCAGGGCACAGCTGTCTTCCCATGGTGACTCTTGGCTGTCAGCCTGAACCTATGTCCAGTATTCATCTCTTTTCAGCCTTGAGTTGATCCCAGCAAGTTGGTGCAGTAGTGGCGAGGGTGATGATCGTAGAGGGACCAGGTGATAAGTGTGAAGATGCCACTGCTGTCAGCCCTTAGTGAGGACACAGGCAAGGTTAGCCACGAGGCCATAGAAGACCAGCTCCAGCCAGTTGGTGCCGCAAGCTCTGTCTTTGCTGGTGACTCTCTCGGTGACCAGCTGAGGTGGTGCTTTGACTTTCTCGGAAGCTTAGGTCTATAGCCCCGACCAACCACCCAGTTTCCGTGTATGCCCAAGACCGGTAGCCTGACCTCCATCACGGGGCACTGGCTTGCCAGGCGGGGCCTCTGACACCCCTGATATAGACAACATTCTTCCCCAGATTCAGCATTTATTTGCATCTATAAATATGCATGGGGGCTATTTTCCTGAACTTGGGAAAGGGATTGGGGGCTAAGAAGACAGGAGATGAGCAGTCTGGAGGATGATAAAAAGGCATCTGGCCCTGTGGCAGTCTGAGAAATGGTACCCAAAGATAATCGAGTCCTAATCCCTGGAACCCGTGAATGTTACCTGATATGACAAGACACTCTGAAGATGTGATTAAGGATCTTGAAAATGGGGAGATGACTTTGGATTAGCTGGGGAGGCCCTAAAGGCAATCATTAGTGTCCTTGTAGGAGGGAAGCAGAGGGAGATTTGACACAGAACAAGAAAGCAATGTAACCATTGAAGCATGATGCCATGCTGCTGGCTTTGAAGATGGATGAAGGGGCCATGAGCCAAGGAACACAAAGAAGGCAGCTCTAGAAGCTGGGAAAGGCAAGGGAAAGATTCTCCCTGAGAGCCTCTGGAGAGAGTACAGCCAGGCCTGCCAGCACTGTTATTTCAGCTCGAGACAGACTTCGGACTCCTGGCCTCCAGAGCTGTAAAAGAATAAGGTGTGCTCTTGTAAGCCAATGGTTTGTGGTCATTAGTTACAGCAGCGGTAGGAAACTAAACAGTCCCGTTTTGTCCTCCTTCTCCGTCCCCTCTGTCTTCCTCTTGCGCTGGGTTAATCCCCTTGGTGTTAGCAGGGAGGTCAGACACTGAGCAGTAGAGAAAGCTGTTCTCCTCACTTCTCCTCAGGGCCCAGAACCCTCTGGTTCCAGGAAATGGAGGCTTTGGGAACATTGGAAAGGGGACACTGCCTCACAGCAGTAGTCACACATGGGTCACTGTTGGAGTGGCTTTGCTGGCAGCAGGCACTGAACCAGGAGAGGAGAATTCCAGAGAAGCCATATGGGGATTGTAGCTGACGGGGTGATGCTTCATCATATGTGGGCTCCCTTTTTGGAACTCCCAGAAATACTTGTGGCAGAGGAGGAAGAGGGCAGAGGTCTTGTAGGTGCCAGAAGAGAAACAGCAGGAACTTTGGGTGATGGATGTTAATGGAACTTTATTTATAGCCCCAAACTGGGAGGGTCTGATAACATTTGTGTTACATTGTTCTTCTAGCCCACTAGTCTCTCCCTGACTTTACGCCAAGTGGCTGATTAAGCAAGTAATGATTCCCGAACTCTTTTCATGCCCTTTCCCCATTTCCATTCAGCTTTTTATCTTTTTTTCTTGTGGAGTTGAAGGAGTACTTTCTATATTGGGAAGAGTTTTTCCTTTTCTATCATTTATTGCTACAAAGACTACCCCCCCTCCCCCGGCCCAATTGTTATTTGCCTTTTGTTACGGGCCATTTGCCATGTCAGAAATTTTCATATTTTATATAGTGAAGCATATCAACCTTTCTTTTAAAAAATTTTTAATGTTTATTTATTTTTGAGAGAGAGAGAGAGAGAGAGAGAGAGTGTGTGTGTGTGTGTGTGTGTGAGTTGGGGAGGGGCAGAGAGAGAGGGAGACACAATCTGAAGTAGGATCCAGGCTCTGAGCTGTCAGTCAGAGCCTGACGTGGGGCTCGAACCCACAGACTGCAAGATCATGACCTGAGCCGAAGTTGGACGCTTAACTGAGCCACCCAGGCGCCCCAACCTTTTCTTTTATAATCTCTGACCTATATCACACCTGAAAGAGCTCTTCCCTGCCTGAAGAAATATTTATTTACATTCTTTTGTCTATAAGCACATGCCATATGCATATGTAATCGATCTTTCCCCTATTAACTAGCAGTGCCCCTTTTCTCATACAGTACATTTCTATCTGTATGGATATATATTCTGGATTCGATACCTATTCCGTGATTTGCTTCTTATTCCTGTTCCTATAACACAACCTTTCCCCCAAATTACCATAATGTACTATTATCTTTTAAAAAAAGAAGAAGATAAAGAATCTTTCTCCTCTCCTGCTGTCTCTTTCAGAATTCTTCTAGCTATTTCCTGTGAGATTAACTATATATAATTATTTGATGCTGGTCTTTTGATTAGGATTGTACTGGGTTTACAAATTAATTCAGAGGAAATAGATATCTTTAGATCATGGTATCTTCCCTTCCAAGAGGAAGGTCTGTCTCTATTTAAATCTTCTTTTGTGTCTGAGGAGAATCATGCCATGGTTTCAGCCCTGGTGCAGCCTTTTCTCTCATTTTTGTTTCTTTTTGTTCATTTCTGTCAAGTTTGGGGAGGGTAGTTTTGTAAACCTGCATTTAAGCCACCACGATTCCCTGAAGCATTTAGCTTTGTACTGCGTTGGGGGCGAAGGCGGAGATGATGAGCTGAGGCTGTGGATGGGGGTGAAATTCAGAAGGAGATTAAATGCTAAGTGAAACAGAACCTTACAAAGCTCCAGCATTTGGGGGGAAAGTGAATGTGGTGGGAGTGGATGAGAGAGAGCACACAGAAGGGAGAGGCCAGAACTAGCCAAAGGGTGTCAAGCAAGCCAGAGGATGAGGACATTTCAAGAAGGGCACAGTCAACAGAGCTGGTGTTGCTGGGAGGTTGTGGAGAATAGCTGCGATGAAGCCGTGGGATGTGTTGGTTGTGGCTGGTTCAAGGTCAGGTGATCCTATCACTCCGCGTTTAAACTGGCACATTGAAAACGATTCTGGGACAACAGGGGCAACCCAGGGTTATTTCTGGCAAACTGGAACACATGGTGCCCCTGATTATGGTGACCTCTGAGAAAGTGGTCTCAGCAGATGACATCCACAGTGCCCATCGTTGTGTCAGTTGAGGAGTCAAGACAGTGAGACTAGATTGTTCTTTTTAGAAGTCTGGCCAGAAAGGTAAGGAGACAGTTGGGTCATAGCCGGAGGGAAATTAAGGTTGGAGGACGGCTTACTTGCTTGTTAGTTTTTTACACTTGACAGATTTGTCTATCTGGGGAGGAAGAGGACTTAGCAAAGAGGGAGAGATTGAAGACGCAGGGTATAAAAGGAAAAATTAATAAGGACGGGAGACTTAGGAGGGAAAGAAGCAGCCCCAAGAGCCTACAGAAGACCTGAGGCCAGCCTGGAAGAGAAGGAAGGACAGTTCCCAATATGAGAGGCAAGTAAAAGAATGCATGACAGGCCAGGGAAAAACTGAGGTGCAGAGAAGGATCTGAGACAACTCATTTAACTTCTCAAGGATGGTTGCCGAGTAGGAGGTGGGCAAAAATCCATATGGGGCAAAGAGCGTCCAAAAGGAAGGCCCCTTGGCCCCTTCCTTTGGAGATCAACATGGTTATCCCCTCTCTGATGGATTGAGATGATTCTAAATGAGGTCCACTGGTGGTAGGAAGCTTGACAGATTGTCTAAGCTCAGTACCAGGCCCTAAGCTTGCAGGGTTCTGGCTGGTATGTGTCTGGGACTGGAAGCTTCTCTCACCCTAACCATTTTGACAGGTTGGGGGTCTTTCTCCACTGGAGAACTCCTTTAGAAATCCCTTGGAAATCTGTACCATTGAGGACATCAAAGCACTGCCTTGCTGGACAAAGATGCTGGGATTGTGCAGGACCAGGTTCTACAGGGATACCTCGGTGTGGCAACAGAAGCCATAGCTAATCAGAGGCTCCAGTGCTCTCGTCTGTCCCCTGGCTTTGGATGAGCCAGCTCTTTTGAGGACGTCCTTGTATGCTTTGACAATTCGGGGCGGAGGAAAAGCCCAAGACAGACAGACTGTACTTCTTGTCACTTCAGATGGGCTTGAGTAGTTAGTGTGAATACTTATGAAACATTTATCTTATTTCTTCCCCAACTTGATAAAGCAGGTTCATATAATAGAATGTTTGACAGCCATTCGAAATGATATCAGAAAATAAAACAAGTAAACTTGATGATATGAAAAAATATTTAGGGCACATTAATTGAAAAACGGGTATGAACACAGCAATCTGATTTTTTTAAAAGAATATGTAGTATGTCCATACATGGACAGATAGATGACTGTAAGTATATACCAGCTAACAGTGACTGTTTCTGAGTGGTGGAATGTGGAATTAAGGGTGACTTTTCTTTTTCCCTGACCTTTATTTACAAATTTTTTGACAATGTGTTTGTATTGCTTTTTCTTAGTTAAATAATGTGGTTATCATTTTTTTTTGAAGGATTGCCAAGCAGCAATGGGACCCCATCTGAGCCTGAAAGAGAAATCTGTCAAGGGGCCCATGTATCAGGTTGAGTTTACTCCCTCCAGCTGCACTCAGCAGCTTCCCTTTCCAAAGGGAAAACAACCTGGCCAAATTTAGCGATGTCCTTAGCCCAGTGCTGCTCACGGGTCACCCATGGGACACATCCAGGAAGAGCCTCCCTACATTCCCCACCTGGGGCTCCATGGACAGCCCACCATCGTTGAGCTGGCATCTTCAATCCAGGTGCATAAATGAAATTTTCCCCCTTCCTTGACCCTGCAGACAACTGTCTGGAGACCATTTGTACCCCGACCAAAGGGAAAAGGCACATTGCCAGACCGGAATCCAGCACTCAGAAGGATGGCACTTTTAACTCTAGCCAGAATCCTTGATGAGTCCTAAACAGCATTCAGATGTGAGTTGGACAGCGAGTGCACTCATCCTGGCCTAGTTTGTTGGTCCATCCTCCATGCATCAGTGAGTTTGACTCAAGAAAGTCCCATGGGGCAGTTGCTGGGCTCAGAGGCTTTGCTCCAGGTCAGCCCCATTGGAGAGGAGCTTAGTGACACTTCCTACCTACATTTGGCTAGTGTGTGTAGGGGCATAGTTGTTAGATATGAGGGGGTCTCCACTGGGCCATGCAGAAAGGTCTGGACCTTCACTTGGCATTCTACTCTTACCATATCCCTGAGCTTTTGATCCCTAAATCAGACATCACCACCTGCCCCATGGGAAGCCCCATAGGCAGCCAGACTTTTCTGTCCCCGGAAACAGGGCCACCTCTCCCAGGCACCTTTGCCGCAACAGCAGGAGTGAAGTGGGCCAGGTGATGAGGGAGGGGCCCACCTCTGTGCCCATGTGAAGATTCCGTGCCATCTCTGATACCTACTAGCTTTCTCTGAGCTTCTTCCAAAGACTGTGAAGGAAATGCACAATTCATCTCTGACCCACGATACGCATCCCATAAATATTTGTTAAATGAACAAATGGGTGAAGAAGTGAGTTAATCAATCACCTGGCTTTGTGGGCACAGAGGCCTTACGTGGTCGGATGAGGACATCAACTCTTTTAGACTAGGGACATGTAGATAAAAATACCTACAGCGCTTGGCTATGAGTAAAAAAGAAAGGCTAAGATGCCAAGTTTTGTGACTGCAATTCAAAATTTGTACGTATTAATCACTTGTATGTATTAATCATGATACTTTAAAAAGTCTTTCCTTGGCACTGGAACCACAGATTATCAAGTCCAAGTTTCAGATAAGCCACACCAAGGCCCAGAACAAATTAAAGCACACAATATTGGACAGTCCTCTCGGACCCTGGCCTCGCAGGGCTCTTCCCACTGTCTATGCCAGTGTTACTGGAGGTCTTCTGCTCTGGGGCAGCGGGGGGCAGTTTCTCTTATAAATAGATATTGGTTCGGTCACTATGTGTGCCAAGCAAGCTGCTAGGTGCTGATGATATAATGATGGACTAGATGGTGCTCCGACAAGAGAAGAGATGGGCAGTTATGGTAAGGAAAGTGCACCTGACTTTGGAAGCCTGGAGGAGGGACACCTAGCCCAGACTTGGGGTGAAGGGTCAGGTGGGGGGAGCTTCGGATGGGAAGCAGAAACTCCACATGCTCCTCTTAGAGCTCTCTAAGGGCATCCCTCAGCTGCCACCCCCGCGCCACTCTGTCTCCTGCTTCAGTGAGAGCACCAGATAAGAGTCACACCTCTGGGGCCAAGGGGGCAGACAAGCAATAAAGCTGCTCAAATGAAAGAGGCCCCAGGCAGGGGTGGGTGTCAGGCTCCAGAGGGAGGCCCTGTGAAGGAAGGGACCTGCTGTCCTGTTTGAAGGGATGTGGAGAGATGACACGGACCCCATGGCAGAGGCCTGAGCTCCAGGACTGTCTCAGCAGGCCCTCCAACCCCTGGGCAGTCAAACATGGTTCTGATCTTCAACCTCAGATCAATCTGTCTTGTCTGGAGTCCAAAGCTTCTCAGGAGGCCTCGATGACTCCTGCACTCTGTCTTGTTTTCCGCCTCCTTCCTCTGATTCGTTGAGTCTCCACCTCACTAACAACTCATCCCTCCTGCCTCATCAGCCCGCCCTGAGCTATTTCTTCCATCCTTCCTCATTTGGATGGCTCCCGGAATTCAGTCCCTTCTGAAGAAGCTTGGAGGCAGAAGCAGAGGTGGTGAGAAGAACATCCACCATCCCCCATGCCTGTGGTACTACCAATTGGACTAGCCTAGGCAGGGGCTTGTGTATCAGGACAGGGGAGGCATTTTCACACTAGGTCATGAAGGAGAACCAAGTAAAGAGTATCCATAAGGAGAAACCAACAAGGGACAGGGCAGCACCCCATCAAGAAACAACAGGAAGCGCCTTCCACCTCAGGACCTAAAGGGGCATATGGAAAAAGTTACTGGAACTTGGAATGAGGAGCTCTCTAGAGAGGGCCACCTGACAATGCTGTGGCCTTTCATAGAGGGACAGAGCCCACCCACAGTGGCCAGGCAGGGAGAATGCCACAAAACAAGCACCCCAACGTCTCTCCTTTCCTGCCCTCCAATATTCTGTGGTGTCTTCCAATGGCCAAATCCAACCAGAAGACAGAGGGCAAGGAAACCCACTGATGCAATCCACAAAGGTCAGGTTCACAGGCATAGAGTAGGGTGGAGAAGAGTGGATGGTGGATCTAGAGGGGCAAACTAAAGACACCTAGCTTATCTGGCTATGTGCGGGGCACCGTGCTGAAGTGTCAAATGGCTTAACTCATTTGAGGGCCATGAGAACCTTATAAGGCAGATATTATTATCATCCCATTTTAAAGAGAAGGAATCTGAATCCCAGAGAAGCTAAGAAATTTACCCTAATCGTAGCTAGTGAATGGTAGACTACAGATTTGAAGCAAGGAAACCTGACTTCAGGGCTATGTCTTTGTTTAGATTCTGTCTAATCCACCAGTGTGTCCAATAGAACTTTCTGCCGTGATGAGAAGGCTCTACATCTACATTGCCCAATATAGTAGTCACAGACTACATGTGGATACTGAGCACACAAAATGTGGCTAGGGCAGTAGCTAGGGCTGACTGAAGAAATGAGTTTTAAATTTGATTTTACTTTCGGGGCACCTGGGTGGCTCAGTCGGTTGAGCGTCCGACATCGGCTCAGGTCATGATCTCACAGTTCGTGGGTTTGAGCCCTGTGTCGGGCTCTGTGCTGACAGTTCAGAGCCTGGAGCCTGTTTCAGATTCTGTGTCTCCCTCTCTCTCTGCCCCTCCCCTGTTCATGCTCTGTCTCTGTCTCAAGAATAAATAAACATTAGAAAAATTTTTTTAAAAATTTGATTTTACTTTCATACATTTTAATTAAAATGGCCACATGTGACTACCCTATTGGACCACACAGTCCTCAAGCTTACTCTGTGGGTCTTGGGTTGTTGGACCTTAGAGAGAGGAATTTCTGCTAGTCTTGCTCTGCAGCTTAACCCTGGGGAGAGTGAGTTGATTGACAATGTCATGGGGATGCAGGTTAGCCTTGGACTGAGAAAAGATGTTGGGGGTGGGTGTCCTCCCCCATCTCAGGCTGCAGAAACTCATCAGATACTTCCCTCCACCCTCACCTGGGGAGGAGCAGCCACGGAGGTAAACAAGGGGTCATTAAGATGCTGGGGGCAGGGTCCTAAGGGAGAAGGGACAAAGACATTTGCTCACCTTCTCCCGCTAGACATGCTGGTTAAAATAATTGGCTGTGGTAGGTCGGCATCTCTGAAATTTTATTGCTACTGCTACTTGGCCTGGGGCAGGCCCCCAAGCACTTTTCATGCTTCTTGATCAGGAGTTCTTAACTGGGCTACTGGGGTTCCATGCATTGCTCTGGGGGGGGGTCTCTGAAGCCCCTAAAATTGCGTGCAAAACATCGTACCTGTGTCTTTGTTTCTAGGAGAAGGTCCACGATGCCATGAGAATCCCAAAGGCATCTGTGACTCACAAGACAGTAAAGCCCCTGACTCAGGTCCTTGGAGGAAGAAGTGCCTCCTGCTGGGCTGTGCCCTCCCGCGAGACCCGGTCTGCCCCCCCTCTGGGTTTCTTCCACTGCTATGGCTCTGCAGGCAGACTGTCCCCAGAGCCATCTGGAGCTGTGTGCCTCGCTGCTCACCTGGACACAGCGCTGCGCCTCTATCGACTGCCCTAGTTAAGAGCTGTTGAGCTGACTGCAGAGACCAAGTCTGCACCTGCCCCCTCCAGAGGTGGCCAGGCTTTGAGGTGGGGTATAAGCAAAAGCCCTCTGAATCTCTGGGCTTGCAGGAAGGAGCAGGAGTCCTGGAGCCAAAAAAGACGTGCACTTTACCTTGGATCTGTGCCTCCTTGACAAGTTAACGAGCGTCCCTGAGACTCTGTTTCCTCATCTACAAAATGGGGGGGGGGGGGGGGGAATAATGCCTCCCTACAGGGGTGTTGTAAAGATTAACTGAAGTAATGGCTATAAAGCACCAGGAACCCGATAAACGTTAGCTGTTATCTGGCACAACTGGATCCAGAAGTTTTCTCCACAGTGTTCTGGCAAGAGGCTGTGCAGCTCTGCCCTGGGGAACTGCGGCCTCCTGGGGCGGCCCGGCCTCCATTTGGACAGCTCTGTGAGAAAGTTCGGACGTCAGTCAGGAACCCTTTGCGTTGAAGTGACAGAAATTCAACTCAAACGGCTCACCAAAAAAGGGATTTTATTGGCCCAAGAAATCGGAAAGGGCAGGAGTCGAGGTGATTTCAAGGGCTCTGGAGACCCAAACAGTGTTGTCAGGACTTCCCTCCTCTCCCTTCACAACTCTTGGCTCTCTTTCTCCATGTAATTGAGGAGAAGGCAGCCCACAATGCTCAGCATACATGATCACATCTTACTGAATCACAAGATAAAGCTTCTAGGTCCCACTGATGACATATAAATTCTCGGAGAGGGACTGAGGGGGGGGGGGGCCCAGCCTTGGGTCACATGACCATCCTGAGCCAATCGCCATAGGCAGGGCCATGGGTAATTATGATTGGCCAGGTCTTGTCACATGACCCGAGGCTAGGCAATGCTAAATGGTAGCCCTAGTGGAACCAGTTGGAGTGTGCAAGGGTCGAATCCCCAAAGGGCAAAATACTGTTTCTAGAAGCCTATAGAAAACCAGAGGGTATGCACCACCCTTCTTCCCTTACATTGGCTCCGATTCTCTGTCCCTCTGACAACCTCCAGGCCCACACCGGTCCTCGCTCTGTCCCAGCAGGCATTGCACACGGCTGCTCACCCAGTCGAGCCAGCCGCTTGGAGATACAAAGTGTCAGTATGACTTGACCCGATGTGCTTTCCTCCAAGCAAAGTTGTTCTAGTTCCTCCATTTCTCCGAGTGCAATAGGTTTCCAGACCTCTTCCTTCTCTACTCCTGGGCAGACGGCAGCAATCTGGTGGAAGTTGGAATGGGCGCCAGACTTGAGATGTGTCTGCTGGAATGCTGATGAAAATCATGGAGGGCTGCAGTACCCCCTGGTGCCAGTCGCCAACCTGCTGTTTCCTTTGGCCAAGCAAGTGAGTTGACTGAGGAGGAAGCACAAAGAAGGAGGAGAATGTGGGGAAGAGGAGGAAGGAGAGAAGAGGGAAGAGTGGGAGGAGGAAGCGAGGCAGAGGTAGAAATAGAAGGAAAGGAGACAAGGAGGCCACGAGGAGAACAGGGAGGAAGCTTCAGCTCTCTAGGAGCTCCCAGGCTGGGAAGCACCATCAAATACTTTAAAAAGTACCCAGCTTGGGTGGCACAGACTGTACATGCAGGAACTGGCCAGTCAGGGGAGGCTTCCTGGAAGAGGGGGCCTGGAAAGAAGAAGGAGATTGCAAAGCTGGAGCTTGGCTCAGGGAGCTTGCTGCAAGAAGTGCAGAACCATCTCTGAATGCTCAGCTGGACAGTACGGGGCAGGCTGGCAGGGGAGGGGGCTTATGCTCCCCTTCCCCCCCCCCCCCTTCTTCCTTTCCAAATAGGGCTGCTGTGCAGAGGTCACCCCTAGGCTAATGAGGAATCTTCCTGAGGTTTAAAACCAATTAAGCAACAAACAGCTTCTGATTAGTTATTTCTCTTGATATGAATTTTAATGAACAGCCTCCTCTCCCCTCCTTACCTCCCAAGCACCCCTTGGGGTCAGCCAGCTTTTGGTCTGCCTTGGAGAGCCTGCAGGGGGTGTCTGGGAAGGCTAGAGGGGAAGGGGAGAGGGGCTAAAGTGGGGTCTAAGCAGTTTTCCACTGCACAGCAAGCCCTGCCAGTCAGCTTGCATGTCCCCTGACATTTCAGAGTTTCACTGTGTCCTAAGACAGGGCTGCTCTCTTGGAGGGGAAGGGGTGTGGGGGGTGGGGCAGAGAGATACACAACCACTGACCTCTGCCAGCTCACCTTGTCCGAGAGGCTGAGCAAAATGTAACAAGTTAGAGCACATGACAAACCTAGAAGTGCTTGGTGAAAGACATGGGAATGGGGGCAGTGCCATGTTTCAGGGGGCACAGAGCTGGGGACAGGGCTACAGGAGAAGGCAAAATGGCGCATGGGCAGAACTCAGTTCTACAGGGGTGCGCTGAGTGCTTTTGAACAAGCGAGCCCCCACTCTCACTGCTTATCCTTCCAGGAATGTAGAGATGCTAGCTATAGCTTGGCCTTTCTCTGGGGACTCTTATGTCCCTCCTATGAGATGATGCAAGAGAAAGTCCACGATAAGCCAAAAAAAGAGACTGGGGGTTGGGCAGGGAGTGTGCGAGAGGTGGCAGGGTACTGTCTTCTTTACTGCCCTGAGCGCTCACCAGGAGAACCCCAGCACAGCAGCAGTGGGACCCTGTTTGGTTATATGCCATCCCTATTTCACAGGCAGCAAACTGAGGCCAATATACTCAGCTCTGTCTCCAGTATGGACAAAAGGGGCAGCTGCAGAGCCTCAGGGTCCAGCTCTTTCCACCCTAAAATGGGCATCCTTTAGGATCCTCCCCTGGGATCTAGAAGCCCAGAGGGGAGGCTCAGGAGCTTGGTAAAGCCTTGCTGTCCAGACCCACACTCCTGACTACTCCTTCCAGCTGAGCAGGAAAGCTCTTTCTTGAAGGGAGAATAAAGTCCATGGTGTCTGCTGGAAGAAGGAAAGGGAGGGGGAAGCTCCTCTTGAGAATTGCTGACAACATAAATAAAGATGGATTTTTCTGCAGGTTCCTCTTTACCATCTCCCTTCTCTTCTCTCCTCCCAGAGTACATATTTTTCCTTTCCCTGTCCTCTCTGTCCCTCTCCCTGCCATTCTCTTCCCTACTCAGTCCATGTTGGCTCTGAGGGGCATCTGGCTGAGGGATTACAGAAGGGTCTGACAGGCCCTGGACTCCCAGGGATAGCCCAGTGAGTTTCGTAGTGATTCCCTGAAAGGCAGCCCTGCTGTCCAGGTCAGAGGAAAGACATCATTTCTGGCTCAGGCATCTGAGTGATGACAAATTTAGAGCAGCCACCCCCAAGCCCTATCTCTTTGGCTTCCGTTTTGGGTACCAGGAGCCAGCCTGGCCCAGAAGATTGGCTTCCAACCAGGGCTCTGCAGTCCAGAGTGGGGCCAGCTGTTCCAGGCCTAAGATTTCCCTGTACGTGTCCCCATGTCACCATCAGGCACCTGGGCCCCTCTGGTTTGCTTCACCGCCCCAACTTTCTGGACTGTGTCCTCCTCATGCAGTGGTGATGGGTGAGGAGACAGATTAGTCAGGTCACTTGGTGGCAGGACAGTTCATACTAACGTGGGCACAAAAAGGGACTTTGTTGGTAGATGTTGTGGTACCAAGTTGTCCCTTTTGAGAAGCAAGCCAAGGTCAGGTATGGGATATTGGCAAACGTATCCCAACCAAAAGAAGGGTCGAACTGCCAACCTGGAGAGAGCAGGGATACCACTAAGCCTCAGGAACATCTGAACTCAGTCTCAAATGCTGCCAGGAATCCAACTTCCTCCTTACGTCTCCATCCGTGTCCCTGCTTCTCTCTGACACTAGATTGGCTTCCTATATCTCCTGAGCTTCACCCTCACAACCGCAGCTCCTGGAGAGAGATGGGGTCTTTATCTTAGCGCCAGTTTAAGAAATGCCAGCAAAGAGATCTGATTGGCTCAGCTTGGATGGCAGTCCCGCCCCTGAAGCACTCAACTCTGGCGGGTGGAGGGAATAGCAAAATGGCTGCTCCCATGGGCACCCTATGATTGGAAAGGGAGAAGGTGCAGTTTACTGTAAGTTGGAAGGGGGGGAAGGGGGGAGGAGGGGAGCTCACCCCAGAAACTGAGAGGAGGGATGGAGAGACAAATCAGTAGGTATCTATCTCATCTTCTCTCTGACCATGAGGATAGTGGAATTCTTTTTTTTTTTTAAGTCCTATTACAGAGACTTGGTGAATGTTACTCTCACCAACTCTGGTTTGCTAGGACCACAGACAGCTGGATGTCTTTCCTTCTGTCATCCATAGCTCCTGACCTGTCGTCTTGACTCATGGACTGTAGTCACATGTCACCCCAGATGTGGTCCTGGTAACCTACCCCTGTCATCTTGTTCTGGCATCATCTCATCTTGGTCAGCTTTACTTAGCAGTTGAAATAGAGCCCACAGATGGGAGCCTAGGATTTGGAGTTCAATCTACCTGAGTTTGGATTAAGTGCCACCATTTACTATCTGTTGGATCTTAGCTTCTCTTGTCTAATTCCCTCTGGTTCCTCGCATGTAAAATAATACTTAGCCAACAGGGTTATGGTAAAGGATAAAACAATAGAGTGTAAGCTCATGGCACACAGTAGGCACTCAAAAGGGGCAGCTTGGAAAAAAGCCATGCAAATGTATAGGGCCTTCTCAGATTCTTTTTCAAATAGCAAGATCACTATATCTGAGCAGATGCTATTTGTGCTAGATGAGGGATGAGTGGTGGGGATTTCCTTCAAGTCCCAGGGTCCTGGATGCAGGCTAAGGGAGAGAACTTCAATCCCCTTCCCTAGGGAAGCCCACACACACCCCTTCCGGCCAACTCTGGGGAGCCCTCTCTTTCCTGGGTGACTTCTACAGCCCTGATAAAGCCTTCAGGCCCACCATTGGCCTCAGGGGAAAGGACTGATGCCCTAGAGTCTATCCTGAAAGCAGAGTGGATCAGGGGAGGGGGATCCTGCCTGGGATCCTGGCCACATCTGTCCTGAGGAAGCTCCAGCTTCCAAATGTCTCAGGCCACAGGGAGAACCCTGAATACAGGCTCCCATGTGACCACGATCTGCGTCTGTGTTCAAAGCAGTCTTGTGTATCAGTGCAAGCTGTCCCTTCTGAGGAGCTGGCCGTGACTGGGGATGAGATATTGGCAAACACGTCCCAGCTTCATCCCTCCCCCTTGTTTGGACCAGCATCCCTGAGCTCTGGCTGGTAGTCATAGTATTGGTGGGGGCGGTGGGGCTGCAAGGAGGATCAAAGACATGGGCACACACGTGCAAGCACACTCTCAGACACACACTCACCCTCGCACATGCTGGCCCTGTGAGCGGAGGGAAACAGATGGCCAAGACCAGAAGCCCTACCTGATGTCTAAGCCTCCCAGATGCCTAATAATAGTAATTGAGACTCTACACTGACAGAGCACTTACCACGTGTCAGGCGTTGGGCTCACATCTTCACCTTCATTATTTCATTGACTCTTTTCCACGACCCCTGGACATGGGCATTAGTCTGTAAAACAGGGGTTTTACAGATGAGGGAATGGAAGCCCAAGGGTTAAGTAACTTGCCCAAGGTCATACAGAATGTGACCGAGCCAGCGTTCAATCCCAGACTGACTTCAAAGCCCTGTTATCCTGCGCTCACCTGGGTACTAGAGCAGACACAGTTTTCCCAAGGAGAGATTCAAAGGGGACAGATGAATCTTAAGGCAGATGCACTGGTTCTTGGAGGGAGGCCTGGAGCGGACCAGCCTCAAAGTCACCTGGGGAAGTTGCTGGCGGTGCAAGTTCTTGGGTCCCATCCCCTCCCTCCATGTGCTCCTTTCCTTCAGGTATTGATTCCATGAGGTGGGGTGGCCTAAGAATATGCATTTGAGCAAGCCACCTAACTCCCATGAAAAGAGCTTCCTTCTCCATTGTAAAATAATAACAGTGTTCACTGTAAGACGTTTGAATCCACGTGGGGCTCAGAACTCTGCATTTTAATCACATTCTCCAGGAGACACCTCTGTTCACTAAAATTTAAAAACACTTTCTCAGGGGGTTGAGCCCGTGCCCTTCCTTAGGTGAGTCCCAGGCATCTGCACTGAGGACTGTGGGACCTCCACAGTCTAGAATTCTGGACACCCCCTCCAGCTCACACCTGGCCCCTGAGGCTCCCCTAGGCACTTTGGACTCAGCCTCACAAGGAGGGTGGAGAGGGTAGTGAGCTCTGCTCAGAGGTGACTCTACCAAAGCTTCCCTATCCACCGGGGATGCGTCAACAGCTTCTGCAAGAACCCGCCCTTCCCTCTGCTGCTCTGCCCAGGACCCTCTCTTGGGAAGCCTGGACCCACCCCTTGGCTCCCTACTTGCTCAGCCCCTCCCACACCATTCTGCCAGACTTACAAAACTCCTCTTCCAAGAATGTCCTCCCCTGGGTAATTGGACCCTCAGGCCATTGACATTTAAAGAAATGTTCTTGACCTTTTCAGCAGTTCCATAAAATCACAAAATAGAACGCTAAATATTACTGCAGACTCCTACTTGCCCAGACCCTGGCAGAGACTCATTTTCCAGGCTAACTCAAGAATGAAAGAAAATAGCAAAATTGCCAGCAAAAAAAAAAACAAAAAAAAAAGTAAACCCCTTTCTCAAACATCTCCTTTTTGGTAATCATCCCATTATGGACCACTATTAACTGCATCAAGAATCTGCCATCCTCCACCACCACCACCATCACCACATCCACCCCATCATCATCACCCATGACTACCATTGCACGGTTCACCGTCATCACCTCAATTGCATCATTACATAAAACTTGTAGGATTTGTGCTCCTGAGACCTTCCAGTGTGCAAAGTTTGCTTGTCCAGTACCTCTCCCTGCTTCTCTTCTTGCCTCGTTGCTATGGAACCAGGTGGAATAGTGGATGGAGAAGGACCTAATGGCTCTGGAGGGAGACACAAGAGAGGACACACCTTGTGGGGAGACAATGAATGTGTTAAAGACATTTTGAGAAAATCAAGAACATTTAAAAATAGATTCGATAGTGGATCAGGACCATCCCTTACATTTGCAGAGCTTGGGTCAAGGGTAGAAATTTAAACTATTTTTCCCGTAGGTTTCAAAGAAAGTTTTGTCGTCTAAAACAGGCGTCCACAGATTCTGGTCTGCAGGTCAAATCCAGCCCTCGGCCCATTTTTATGTGGTCCTTGAGCTTAAAAAAAAATGCTTTTTACACTTTTAAATAGCAGCTTTGTTGAGATATAATTCACACACCATAAAGTTCGCCTTTTTGGAGTGTACAATCCAGTGGTTTTCAGTGTATTCACAGAATTATACAACTATCACCACTCTTTAATTCCAGAATATTTCATCACCCGCATCCATCAGCAGTCATTCCCCCTTCCCCCATTCCCCCCCCCCCCCCAGTCCTTGGCAACCAATAATCTACTTTCTGACTCTATGAATTTCTCTGGACATTGTTCTGGACATTTCATATAAATGGAATCATACAATATGAGGCCTGTTCTATCTGAATTCTTTTGCTTCGCATAATATTTTCAAGGTTCGTCTACATTGCAGCATGTATCATATATATAGCATGCATAAGTAGTATTTCATTGTGTGGATTACAGATGTGGTGTTTTCTGATACCGCCTCTGACACCAAATGCACGGGTTTTTTCTTTCATGGCAAATATATATTATTTTCCAAACCAACAACAACCAATTCTCAGACGCCAACTGGGTGTCTAACAACTCAATTCAGTTCTGACACAGTCCAGGGTTAGCACAGACCCCATAGGTTAAGGACTCAGCCCCACAAGACTGCTTCCATTCAGATGCCAGCTATGAATGGGGTGCCCAGGCTACTAAGAGCTTCCACAATCCCTTTCAACTTCCACAATGCACTAGAACAACCCACAGAACTCAGGGAAGTGCTTTACTTGCAATTACTGGTTTATTGGAGAGGATACAAATAAACAGCCAAGTGGAAAAGATACACAGGGCAGGATATAAGGGGTAAGGCATGGAGCTCCCGTGCCCTCTCCAGGTGTGCCGTCTTCCCAGCACGTCAGTGTATTCACCAACACAGAAGCACTCTCCTTGTTGGAGGGTTTTTATGACCTTGCCTCCAGCTCCTCTCTCCTCCTTTGAGGTCAGGGACGGGGCTGAAAAGTTTCCACCCTGTAATCATGTATTTAGTCTTTTTGGTGACCAGCTCCCATCCTGAAACAGTCCAGGGGCCCCACTCTGACTCACCTCATTAGCATAAGCTCAGCTGTGGTCTGAAGGGGTTCTAATGAACAACAAAAGACACTCCCATCACTCAGGACGTTGCATGAGTTTTAGGAGTTCTGTATTAGGAACTGCGAACAAAAACCAAATGGATATTTGATTATGCCACACAATATGCCACATTTTATTTATCCATTGATGAATGGATAGCTAATGGACATTGGGATTGTTTCCACCTTGAGCTATAATGAATAATGCGGCTGTGAGTATGCACACCCTGTTTTTGTATGAATGTTATGTTTTCAGTTTTCTTTTTTTTTTTTTTAATTTTTTTTCAACGTTTTTTATTTATTTTTGGGACAGAGAGAGACAGAGCATGAACGGGGGAGGGGCAGAGAGAAAGGGAGACACAGAGTCGGAAACAGGCTCCAGGCTCCCAGCCATCAGCCCAGAGCCTGACGCGGGGCTCGAACTCACGGACCGCGAGATCGTGACCTGGCTGAAGTCGGACGCTTAACCGACTGCGCCACCCAGGCGCCCCTGTTTTCAGTTTTCTAAGGTGCACACCCTGGAGTCATGTTTCACTTCTTGGGGAACTGTCAAATTGTTTTCCAAAGAGGTGTTTCATTTTACGTTCCCACCATCAATGTGTGATGGGTGCAATTTCTCCATATCCTTATCAACACTTATTATTGTCTGGCTTTCTTAGTTTAGCTATCCTACAGACTATGACGTGGGATCTCCCTGCGGTTGGCTTTTACATTTTTAAAGGGCTGCAAAAACAAACAAAAACAAAGGAGCCTACTATATGTAGCCTGCAAAACCTTAAATTTTTAGTATCTGGATCTCCACAGAAAAAGTTTAGAACCCGTGGTCTGAGATATTCTAAATTATCTTTTGAATTAAAAGGCAAAATAGAAGTCATAATTAGCGAATATCAAGAGCTAAAGTCCAAATTACTTAGCTAAAGCTGAGATTCATATTTAAAACAGAGCACTTATATATTAAGTATTTTTATTGAAAAATATTCACTGGGGTGCTTGGCTGGCTCAGTTAGTAGATTCTTGCATGTGATTCTTGATCTCAGAATCATGATTTCAAGCCCTATGTTGGGTAGGGAGCCTACTTAAAATATAAATTAAAAAAAGAATTAAAAACATTCACAATTTTGGCATTCTTTGCTTTTCTAGTTGCCTAAGGTAAGGATCATATTTCAGGGATATTATATCTAGATCTAGCATACACAAATTTAAGAGTATCATGAATTGTTTAACTTTGCAAAATACTCCTCAGTTGCCATGTACAACTATTGCAAACCCTGTGCTAATTCATGAGTGCCTCCAGAGCTGTGAACTGGAATATGGAGAGAAGCAAGAAATGGTTCATTGGCACTGCTGGAACAGACAATTTATTATGCAAGAATCTACAACATCCACATTCTGTAAGAGGAGGGACGTGACAAGTTAATTAGTCTTTTCTCTACTTACGAGCTTCTGCTGTAAAATCTTGTAGGCTGTCTGCTGTGGACCCATCTCCAACCCCTGGAGCTGTACAGCTCAGATGCCTACTTAGTAGGTAGAGGCCCTAGGGCAAGAAGGGGGGAGAAGTGATTCCCCGGGGCCTGAACTGTGTTAGTCACAAAAGCGGATGTTAGGACAATGGGTCGCTCAGCTCAGTGCAATATCCACGGTGATATTGGTGCCCATGATTTCTTTAAAAAATTTATTTTCTGTGTGTTTGAAATATGTGGGAACTTCTAAAGGACAGGGTCTTGCTCAGGTCTGAGAGTAATATTGTATTCTTGTATTAGAAGATATTGAGGGATTGTTATTAATTTTGTTAGGTGTGATAATGGTATTATGGTAATTTTTAAAAGTCGTCTGCCAACACTGAAGTATTTATGGACGGAATGAAATGATGTCTAGGATTTGCTTTATAATACTGCGGCCAAAAAAAAATCAGAGAGATAGATGAAATAAGATTGACAAAGTATTAATATTAATAGTTGTTGAAATTGGGTGATGATATGACTTCATTTTGCCATTCTCTCTACTTTTATGTTTGAAATTTTTTATAATACAGTTAAAATAGGAAAATGAAACGTAAAAGGACAGAAAGATTGTCAAAGAAAGGAGAGGGTGTGGAGAAGATGTCCTTGGCCTCCTGGGAGGGCAGCCACATGCTTCCCCGTGAGAGTGCAGGAGGAATGCAGCAAGGACACCCATCAAGGCAGCTGTAGTCAGATGCAAGAACCTTTCCTCCCAACCCACTCCATAACAAGTGGTATGAAAGTACTTAGACCTGAAGGAAAGGACTAATTAAATGTTTCCAGGATTCCAGCTGTGCATGTAACCAGCTGATGCTTTGGTTACTTTGATATAGGCCGTTCCAATCCTATTCCATAAAGAAGGGTCTATTTAGGGTAGGTTACACCAGGAAGACTGCGGGATAAGGAGAAGACAAGGCATGCTTGGGATGACAGAAGAGTCCCTGAGAACCCATGGACTGAACCCTGTGGTAGCTGTGTTCCACATAATTTTCAAAACTGGGAGACAGTTCGAACACCAAAAAAAATTGTATAAAATAGCTTGGTAGACATCCATGTACCTGCCACTCAGCTTGTGAAATCTTAACATTTTGCCATGATGCTTTAGACCTTTTTAATAAGTTAAAATACAATATTATAGATACAGTTGAAGCTTTCATGAACCAGTCTGCAATTCTCTTCTCCCTTTTTCCTCAGAAGTAACCATGAACTTGTAGTTGGTGTTCATCATTCCCATGCGTGTTTTATACGTAAACTCCGTACGTATGCATCTGTAAGCAGTATTTAGCATTATATTGCATGTTTCTAAACTCTATATAAATTAAATCACACCTAGGTATCCTTTGGCAATTTTGTTTTTTCACTCACATTCTGCAAGATCTATCTATGTTGATTCTAATCATGGCACAATTTATTTATTCACCTCCCTGTTGATGGACATTTGGGTTGATTCCCATATTTCTCTATAACAAACTGTGCTAAAATGAAAATTTTGTAGCAATCCCTATCAAAATAACACCAGCATTCTTCACAGAGCTAGAAAAAAACAATCTTAAAATTTGTATGGAACCACAAAAGACCTCAAATAGCCAAAGCAATCCTGAAAAAGAAAACCAAAGCCAGAGGCATCACAATTCTGGACTTTAAGCTGTATTACAAAGCTGTAATCATCAAGACAGTATGGTACTGGCACAAAAACAGACACATAGATCAATGGAACAGAATAGAGAACCCAGAAATGGACTCACAAACAAATGACCAACTAATCTTTGACAAAGCAGAAAAGTGGAAAAAAGTGTCTTCAGCAAATGGTGTTGGGAAAACTGGACAGCAACATGCAGAAGAATGAACCTGGACCACCCTTATACCATACACAAAAATAAACTCAAAATGGATGAAAGACCTAAATGTGAGACAGGAAGCCATCAAAACCCTAAAGGAAACAATAGTCAACAACCTGTTTGACCTCGACTACAGAAACTTCTTACTCAACATGTCTCTGGAGGCCAGGGAAGAAAAGCAAAAATGAACTATTGGGACCTCATCAAGATAAAAACTTCTGCACAGCAAAGGAAACAATCAGCAAAACTAAAAGGCAACCAATGGAATGGGAGAAAATATTTGCAAATGATATATCAGATAAAGGGTTAGTATCCAAAATCTATAAAGAACTTATCAAACTCAACACCCAAAAAACAAATAATCCAGTGAAGAAATGGGCAAAAGACATGAGTAGACACTTCTCTAAGGAAGACATCCAGATGGCCAACCTACACATGAATAAATGCTCAACATCACTCATCATCAGGAAAATACAAATCAAAACCACAATTAGATACCACCTCACACCAGTCAGAATGGCTAAAATTAACAACTCAGGCAACGACAGATGTCAGCAAGGATGTAGAGAAAGAGGAACCCTTTTGCACTGCTGGTGGGAATACAAATTGGTGCAGCTACTCTGGAAAACAGTATGGAGGTTCCTCAAAAAATTAAAAATTTAACTACCCTGTGACCCAAGAATTGTACCACTAGGTATTTATCCAAAGGACACAGGAGTACTGTTTCAAAGGGGCACATGCACCCCAATGTTTTTAGCAGCACTATTGACAATAGCCAAAGTATGGAAAGAGCCCAAGTGCTCATTAACTGATGAATGGATATATATATATGTATGTATATATATATATATATATATATATATATATATATATATATACACAATGGAATATTCCTCAGCAATCAAAAGAATGAAATCTTGCCTTTTGCAACAACGTGCATGGAACTAAAGTGTATTATGCTAAGCGAAATAAGTCAGTCAGTGAAAGAGAAACATATGATTTCATTCATTTGTGGAATTTAAGATACAGACCAGATGAACATAAGGGAAGTGGAGCAAAAATAATAGAAAAACAGAGAGGGAGACAAACCATAAGAGACTCTTAAATACAGAGAACAAATTGAGGCTTGCTGGAGAGGTGGGGGTGCGATCTGGGCTAAATGAGTGAGGGGCATTAAGGAGGACACTGTTGGAGTGAGCACTGGATGTTAGATGTGAATAATGATTCACTAAATTCCATTCCTGAAATCATTATTACACTGTATGTGAACTAACTTGAATTAAATTTTTTTCATTTAAAAATAAATGAATTTTTTAAAAAGAAAAAAGAAAAAATGAAAAATTTGTAGATATTTTCTTATGCACATGTATGAGAGTTTCTATATAGCTGATGGTAAAATAGTTGATTTCTAGGGTGTACACATCTCATATGTGCCAGTTCCTCTCCGAAGTGGTGGTATGAGAGCCCCAGTTGCATGAGACTTCCTAATTTTTGCATCTGTTGAGTAGAAATGGTATGTCAAAAAAAATTTTTTTTATTTTAGAGAGAGAACACATGAGTTGGGGAGAGGGGCAGAGGGAGAGAGAGAGGGAGGGAGAATTCTAAGCAGGCTCCACACTCGGCACAGAGTCTTACATGAGGCTCCACCCCATGACTCCGGGATCATGACCTGAGCCAAAATTAAGAGTCAGATGCTCAACTAACTAGCCCCCCAGGTGCCCCATGGTATGTCAAATTGTTTTAATTTTGCATACCTTTGTTATTTGTGAGGCTGTGCACTTTTCCCCTATACTCCTGAAGCTTTATTTTCTGTGAATTCTGTTTGACCAGCTTTACATCAAAGGACCAATACATCATTGGTCCTTTTCTCGTTGCTTTGTAGAAGTTCTTTGTATATTCCCTATACTGACGTTTTAATGGTTTTATGCATTATATATAGATCATCTCTCAGTCAATAACCTGGCTTCTCAATTGTCGTATCTCTTTTGTGCAAAAGTTTTTGTTTCTAATGCAATTGAATTTATCCATTATTCCCATTATTGTTGATGTTTTTTCTTCCTTAAGACATCCCTTCCCACTCCAAGGTCATATAGATATTCTTTTATATTTTCCTCTAAAAGTGTTCAAGTTTTGCCTTTCATAATAGGGCTTTTAGTCCATCTGGAATTTATTTTCGTGTGTATGCTATGAGCTACAGTTCTAATTTGTTACATGTGGATAACCAATGTTTTCAGCACCACTTGCTTCTAATTCAAAATTCTACCTCTATCATGTATCAAATATCCATATAGGCATAGATATGTTAGTAGGCTCCCTGTTACATAGGGTTTTCAATTTATCAACATTTATTCCAAGAATACACTCTCTTAGCTACCCTAGCTTTATACTAAATCTTGATATCTAGTTGGAGAAATATCTCCTTCAAAATTCCATTGGTTGTTTTTGATCCTTCACTACGCCATATAAATGTTAGGATCACATTGTTCAGTTCCACAGAAAACTCTACTGATATGTTACATGACATTATATTGACTGTAGATATTAATTTAGGGGTAAGTGCCATCTTTACAATTTTGGGTTTTCCCAAATATAAATACAAAATATATCTCTATTTGTTTACATTTATTTAGGTTTGTTTTGAAATCTTTCAATAATTTATTTTTATTTTTATTTAAATTCTAGTTAGTTAACATTCAGTGCAATGTTGGTTTCAGGAATAGAATTCAGTGATTCATCACTTACATACAACACCCAGTGCCCATCATCAGTAATGTTTTTTAGTTTTCTCCATTAAAGGCCCTGAATGTTTTGGTTAGGTTTGTTCCTAGTTAATCAATAGTTTTGATTTGCTGTTTTGCTTATATTTTTAAATTATATCTTATAAGTTTTTAATGCTATTGTATGTGAATAAAATTGATATTTGAGTATTTTTACCTTCCCCTACTCTTAGTCCTAATAATTTTACTGTAGATTCTTAGATTTTTCTAGGCAAATAATATTCTGCACATAATGGTGGTTTTTCTTCTTTACTTTCAATAAATTTTTGACAGCTCTGTATTGATTGCTTTATGTTTTATTAGAGGGATGGGTTTTTTGTGTTTTTTCTTTTTCTTTCCAACATCTTTTCTTTCCTTCTGTACTGGCTACAGTCTCCATTACCTCATCAAAAAGAAATGGTATTAGCGTGCATCCTTGTCTTATTTCTGACTTTAAAAGGAATGCTTCTAACACACATGCTGTAGGTTTCTAATTAATATCCTTTATTGTGTGGAGGATGCTCCCTCCCTATTCCTATTGTGCTGAGTTACTTTTCCGAGTGGGTGTTGGGTCAACTGCTTTTCTCTGCCTCTCTTGAGAAGATCACACGGATTTTCTCTTTTAATGGGTTGATGTTTCAGAGTTTGAGAGTTTCAGCACGGGCTGGTATGCAGGCTAGATTCATCTAGAGAGGATGCAGGAAAATGGCTACCACCACTATTAGAACAGGATGCATTTGCTTCTTATCCAGCTGCAGTTGATATATAGATACATAGTTGATGATAGAGATCAGGCCTCAATGAGGCAGTGTCCTCAGGCTTTAGGGCCACTTCTCTGATGAACCATCTCCCTCTCACTGAGAGACCAGGAGAATTTCTCTGAGAAACACTCACACAAGCAGAAGACCCCCATCTGGGAGTGGTTTTTTTTTTTTTTTAATGTTTATTTATTTTTGAGAGAGAGAGGGAGAGAGAGAGAGCAGGGGAGGGGCAGAGAGAGAGGGAGACACAGAATCTGAAGCAGACTCCAGGCTCTGAGCTGTCAGCACAGAGCCCGAAGCAGGGCTCGAACTCACGAACTGCAAGATCATGACCTGAGCCGAAGTCTGAAGCTTAACCGACCGAGCCACCCAGGTGCCCCTCATCTGGCTGTTCTTATGGAAGGCCTCACTGTGTCATGGGCAGCGTGCACCTTTGAAACATTAGGGTGAACTAAGTTGGAGGAAGACTGGAATGGCACGAGAGTGGTGGCCAGTGGATACATCCTTACGATGGTTAACTCAGTCCACCGAGAATAGCAGTGCAGGAGAGGGGACAAGAGAATTTAAGAAGAACCATGTTAACCACATGAGGTTAAGGACCAGGCCCCAAGTAACTCATGGGATCCCAGTAGGGCCCAGTAGTGGTAGCAAAAGAACCAAAGCACTAAGGTAGATGTGCTGAGCACTTCCTTATATGTTAAAGGGTTGGGGTACTCAGTGACTGATTTATTTTGACCTACAAAAATCAGTAAGTCTGAAAATCCCCTGCATCTGAGGGTCATGGCTGTCATTTATAGCTACTATACAGGCAAACAGTTTTGTTTCTTTTGTTCACCTAGAGCAGAGCCTCTACACAAAACACATTCTACCTTTCTGATATTTTAAAAATGAGTGTTTGTTGACCATTGAATGAGCCCCCCCCAAAACACACACACACACACACACACACACACACACACACACACACACACAAAGCAATTAGCACAGGGCCTGGCCCAGTGATACAGGAGCCATAACAGCAGCTCTGAGGGCTGGTTGGTGAGATGTTGGGTGAGCAGAGGCCTTCACAGACTTTCCAGAAAAGTGTCAGACAGATAGTGTCTCCCTGACCAAGCCCAGGACGAGGGAGCAGGGTGAGAGAGCAGCTCCTGCCTCCTTCTCCTCCCCTTCTCTTATGCACAGTCTCTGATGTGTGCCAGAGTCACAACAAAGGAAAAGTGACCGGAGCATGGCAATTCACAGAGGCTGCCCCCCTTGGTATGGCTTCCCCTGTTTTTTGCTTCCGTTTCACTAAGAGAATGAGACCCATTTGAGCATGTGTTCTGCTTCACTCCTTCTCTAGGAGCTGTCAGCTTGCCTGTCAGAATTTATTCTTGCAAAACCATCAATGATCAGGCGATACTGTGGTTGGTTCCGTTCCTTGCTGCCTCCAACAGGACTACAGGAAAAGCACGGATCACATCTTTCCCTCCCTCCCCTCCTATTACCCATGTCCCTGGGCGGGGGAGATGGGCCTCTCAACCTCCATTCTACCTTTTTCTAGTTAGAGAGGTTGAAAGGTAAAAACTGCATTTCTCAGATTGCTTTGCAGCTAGGCTCCTGGATTCAAAGTTCCTTTCATCAGTAAATGCACTCAGACTGCATTTGGAAGTAGGAGGAAGGGGGAGGCCATCTTACTCCTGCTGATGGTAAGCAAGGCTGAGTGTGTGCATGGCGACAGCTGGACTCAGAGATCCGGTCCAGCTGTGGTGTCTGCAGAGGTGGCAGCTGCGGTGGGCGCCTGGTGTGGGTTCGGCGGTGTGTTTGCTTATTCAACAGCCTGAAGCCAGAACCCTGACTTCCACACCACAAATCTCTTCCAAAAACATACCTTATTCTTTCTATTAAATCTCTTTCTGCATGAAATAGAGTGATTTCCGTTAACTGCACTGAACTGATTAATGCACCCATCCTCTGCGAGATCCTCTAAGTATGTAACATTTTGCCCAGTTCAGCTCAGTCTGTACTGACCTTCACCGTGTTCCCAGTTCATTTTCTTGGGCCTTGTCTTCAGGAAGTTCCTGATCTGTCTGGAACAGGTGCAGACTCACACACAAGGGTCTGTTAATAACAGCTGCCATTTATTGAGCCACATAGCAGGAAGTACTGTTGGGGCTTTACATACACTGGTCTTTATTTCCCATCACAACCCTGTAATGTAAGTGTATTAGAAATGCTTTTGGCCATGAGCATTAGAAAACCCTCCTACAGGGGCACCTGGGTGGCTCAGTCAGTTAAGCGTCCGACTTCAGCTCAGGTCATGATCTAGAGGACTGTGAGTTCGAGCCTCGCGTCAGGCTCTGTGCTGACAGCTCAGAGCCTGGAGCCTGCTTTGGGTTCTGTACCTCCCCCTCTCTCTACCTCTTGCCTGCTCACACTCTGTCTCTCTCTCTCAAAAATAAATAGTAAACATTAAAAAAAATTTTTTTAAAGAAAACCCTTCTGGGGTGCCTGGGTGGCTCAGTTGGTTAAGTGTCCGACTTCAGCCAGGGTCATGATCTCACAGCTTGTGAGTTGAAGCCCTGCATCAGGCTCTGTACTACTAGCTCAGAACCTGGAGCCTGCTTCCAATTCTGTGTCTCCCTCTCTCTCTGCCCCTCCCCTGCCCATGCTCTGTCGCTTCTGTATCAAAAATAAATAAATATTTAAAATTTTTTTAAAAAAGAAAAGAAAGCCCTCCTACATACTCAGACAAGAGAAATTTGTCTTTTCCCATATAAATAGGTGTCACGTTAGGAAATTCAGGACTGTACTGCTGGCCAAGGTCATTATGAAGAACTAGGTTTCTTCTATCTACCGGTTCTACCACCATTAGTGTGCTTTCCTCCCTTAGAACAGATGCTGTGCCCTCAGACATCCCATCCAAGTTCCAGGCAGAAAGAAGGGGGTTAGGGAGGCAAAAAGTAAATGGTAAAAAGCAAAAGCCTCCTCCTTGTCAGGCATTGCCTGGAAGGCATCCTGGAAGGGAAGGCCTCTCGCCTCCCGTGGGGTGGGGTTTTCTGCTGCATCTCATTAGCTAGGGGTGTGTTATATCATGGCCACCTCTATCTGAAAAAGAGACGGGGATAGAAGTATTTCACTTGCTAGCCTCTGTAGTAGAGTAAGGCAGTAGATAATATGGTTGACCGGATGCTGAGTCAGCTAATCTACAGTAGCTGCCAAGGCAGGTGTTGTCCTAATTTTGCCGATGAGGAATCTAAAGCCGAGAAAAGCCACATGATGGGCCAGAGTTAACTAAAGGAATGTGGACCACAGAAGATACGTCATTCTGTCCTTGTGGAGAATCTGTGCATCATCCTGAGAGGGGTGAAAGGGTACCTTTCTCCAGTGTTCACCTTAGCCTCCTAGGCCTCAATGCCTCCTGCAGGTATCCCCAGACCTTGGATGGGAAGTGTAGACTTAGAGAATTCTTGAGGCTGTCAAATGTAGAGATTGTGAAACTAACTTTCTGATGCTGGAGCATTACCATGGGGATGCACAGGCCACTGTGAGAAGGAATTCAAGAGAAGTATCCATAGCAAGTGCCACCATCATACCAAGGACGCTTGCCAGCAACCTTGCGTGGCACCAGCAAGGAGCATGAGGGGTAACAGAGGATTGTGGCCATTGTTGAGTCGGTGTAGAGGTGGCCTACAGCATTTGGGATAGCTTAAAAGAGAAATGGTGAACAGGTAAATGGCTTGGGAAGGTAGAGGAAGAGTCTTTGTCCCTGCTGGATTGGCTTAGGCTTAAGGGAAGAGTAAAACTGTGGACAAGGAGACCTGGGGTGAATGGAGGTTCCAGTGAGGAACCTTGAAACAGATAAACACTTGATCTATGGCAAAAATAACATTGCAGAGCACTAAGGAAAAGATAGCCTCTCCAGTAAGAGGTAATCATGCAATCAGGTATTTATGTGGGGAAAAAAATCTGATCCTTATCCTCACACCATCTACAAAAAATGAATTTCAAATGGAGTAGAAAATTCCAGATTGACTGGAGTTCTAAAATTAAAGATAGGATAATAAAGTCTTTAAAAGACAACGTAGGAAAATACCTTCATGACCCTCGCAAAGGAAAAAATTTCATAAGACATATAAAAGTACCAGCCATAAAAGAGAAGAATCCTCATCAAAGGCACTATTAAGAGGGTGAAAAAGCAAGTCACAGAATGGGGGAAGAGGAGAGATCTTCCACACATATAATGGACCGTAAAGAACACCTACCAATCAATAAGAAAAAGACAACAGAGTTTTAAAACTGGCAAAGTACTTGAACAAGCACGTCACAAAAAAGGAAGTCTAAATGGTGAATATACTTAAGGAAAGGGATTCAATCTTATTAAAATCAAGGAAATGCAAACTAAAGCCACAATGAGATTCTATTACACACCCATCATATGGGTAAATTTTTTAGAAGTCTGGTAGGCACTAGGCATTGGCTAGGGTGTAGTGCAAGGGGAACTCTCTTACACTATTGGCTGGAGTGTAAATTGACACAACCACTTTGGAAAACTGGCATTTCCTAATAAAGTATACCCTATGACTCAGAAATTCTTGTACACGAATGTACATGGGCAAGAATGTTCATAGCAGTACTTCCTGAAAAAGCCTCAAATTGGAAAAAACCCACACATCCAGGCGCCTGGTTGGCTCAGTTGGTTAAGCATCTGACTTTGGTTCAGGTCATAATCTCACGGTTCGTGGGTTCGAACCCCGTGTGGGGGTCTATGCTGACAGCTCAGAGCCTGGAGCCTGCTTTGGATTCTGGGGCTCCCTCTCTCTCTGCAACACCCCCCCCCACTCTTTCTCCCAAAAATAAACATTAAAAAGAAAAGAAAAAGAAAAAGCCCACACATCCATCAACAGTAGACTGGATAAACTGTGGTATATTCATATGAGAAAATACGATATAGAAACAGATATAAACCCAGCTACCCTAAACATAAATGAATCTCACAAACACAATTTTGATCAAAAACAGCGACATGTAGAGTGCCTGGCTGCCTCAGTCAGTAAAGCATGCGACTCTTGATCTCAGGGTTGGGAGTGCAAGCCCCATGTTGGGCATAGAGTTTACTTAAAAAAAAAAAAAAAAAAAGAGCCAGATACAAAGGAGCAAACACGATGTGATTCCATCCATATGACATTTAAAACCTCACAAAACTAAGCTACCTCGTCTAGGCTTGCATGCTTAGGTAGGATGTGATTACCGTAAGTATTGGGATAGTGGGCACCTCTTGCAGGACAAGGGGATTGGGATTAGGAAGGGGCACACATAGAGGTGCTTTCAGTGGGTGCTAGAAATACTCTTTCTTGACCTGTCAATTACCTGGGTGATCAGTCGTAAGAAGATTAAAGCCTACATTTCTTCCTTTATGTTCTTTCCTGGGTATTCTTTAGAATAATAAAATGAAAAAATATATCTTAGCTTAGAAACGACTTCAAGAGACCCTCTGGTTTAGGTCCACTCCGACAAACAGATCAGGTGTCTTTCACGCCCATTTTCATTTATTTAATTTTTTTTAAGGTTTTATTTTTAAATAATCTCCACAACGTGGGGCTTGAACTCACAACCCCAAGATCAAGAGTCTCACACTTTTCCGACTGAGCCAGCCAGGCATCCCTTACACCCACTTTCAGATGAGACAACTGAATGTGAGAGCTTTAAATGACTCATCCAAGGCCGTTCATTGGTAGTCATCGGAACCAAGATGAAAACACAGTCTTGCCTCCCAGGTAAAGACTCTTTCTGCTCAGTCCACGTATAAGTGGTTCAGTTCAGAAAGGTTTAAGCAACACACTGAAGGAGGAGCATTTGTGGGTGGCCTGAGTGATCACTAGGGCAGATGAAAAAGCCTCATCCTTTCTGTAGGGTCCTAGCCTCATGCTGATGGTCCAGGCAGTGTAGCAGCTAGAGCTGGAGAGTCGACCCTGACACTCTTAAGGATTGAGTTCCCATTATTACCCTGCTCTGCTTCACGGTCTCTGGATGGCCCCTCTGCACTTGAAAGCCCTGGCTGATGTGACTAGCTCTTGTGATTGGTATGTTTTATTACTTCTCAGTCAGGAAGGGAACTGCTTAAAAGATATACAGTATAAGCTCTGGGAAGGCAGGAACATATCAGTCTTATTCACTAGGCACTGTATTCCCAGTGTTTAGCACAAGGCCTGCACAAAGAAAGAGCTCAAGCAACACTGATTGCTCATTTGGGTTTTTAAAATTTATTTAATTTATATTTATTTATTTATTTATTTATTTATTTATTTATTTATTTAGAGAGAGTGTGCATGTGTGTGAGTAGGGGAGGGGCAGAGGGAGGGAAAGAATCCTAAGCGGGCTCCACCCAGTGCAGAGTCCTACTGTGGGGCCCTTAATGCAGGGTTGGAGGGGGGGACCTTCCCGTGGGGCTCAATCTAACCACCCTGAGATCATGACCTGAGCAGAAATCAAGAGTCAGACACTTAACCGACTGAGCTGCTTAGGTGCCCTGAGTGGTCAATAGTCTAGGAGGGCTGTTGGGGAAGTGAGGTGGGGAAGAGTGGAGCTGAATACAGATCCCATTCCTTACTCAAGGCCATTCAGTCTATGGGCTTTGTAAGCCAACAATGCTTGGTGAAGGAAGAGAGCAATGTAGGCTGTCTGGTCCAAGAAATCACATTTGAGCTAAGTCTTGAACGATAAACAGGAATTAGTAAGTGGAATAGGAAAGGAAGCATGGACAATGGCAGTGATGTAGGGGAACTCTGACCAGTTTGGGGACAGCAATCAATTTGACCTCAGCCAATCGTTTATGTTGGAGTGTCTCAGTAGGAGTTTAGTCAGTAAGTCTCTCTGATATGGCATTCTGCAGGGCTTTGCCCCAGGGCTGCCCCTCGTCATAGCAGAGGCTCTTGCAAGGTGAGGTCATTCCTCCTCTTTGGGGCCCAGCCCAGAGTGCCGCCCTCAGTGGCTTGGCTGAATTCCCCTCTGATCTTCGGGGTCTCGGTCAGCAGTGTTCTTCCCCCTGACCATCTCTGGGTTCCACATGACAGCTCTCCCAGACACACTGTGTTGCATATTTTACAAGTTGAAGTACACTGCTCCATCCTGGCTGTCCCATAGGCCTCAATGCTTCTGCATTCGGTCCCCTTGGCCCCCATATTTTCAGCAATCAATGTAATTAATGTGCTATCTAATTTGTTTTCCTGGAACTGTGATTATGCTCAAGGTATTTCAAAGCTTTTTAGAGTAATTACTGAGAAAAGGCTTGGAGAATATGAACTGTGCGAGTGGAGTGAGCTGTAATCTGGCCCTTGGACACTTAGATATTAAAAATCTCTCTGACTGTGTCTGCTTTCATTTGCATTTCCAAATTTTCAGGTTAGAGGGCCTTTCAGTTGATTGAATAATGGGTTAACGGCATCCTCTCTCTAATTAAATCCAGATTGTCTCTTTGTGAAAGTGCACACTTGATAGTCTCTATCTGGATCATTCTAATTGCATTCTGAGGGTGCCATGGGGGCTGCTTTGAAGAAGTGAATGTCCTGTATGAGGGTTAAAGTTCTATGCAAGAGGGAGGGGAGTAGATCCAGGAATACTTAGAGGCTATCTGGTTCTGCGTGTTGCCATGGCGTAAGACTCAGGAGAGCAGGGACGGGCTCTGTCTTGTTGGCCACCATACACCCTGTGTCTAGAACAATGTTCTCAGTGCTGGCCCTTGATGCTTGATGATTAGTTCTTTTTTTAAATTTTTTTTAAACGTTTATTTATTTTAAACGTTTATTTATTTTAAACGTTTATTTTTGAGAGACAGAGAGAGACAGAGCATAAGTGGGGAAGGGGCAGAGAGAGGGAGACACAGAATCCAAAACAGGCTCCAGGCTCCGAGCTGTCAGCACAGAGCCCGACATGGGCCCTGAACTCACGAACTGTGAGATCATGACCTGAGCCGAAGTCGGATGCTCAACTGACTGAGCCACCCAGGCGCCCCTTGATGATTACTTCTTGAACAAATGAATGAGTGAATAAATGAGTTACAGTTGTGTTGTCATACTGACAACCTGCTGGAGTAGTCTGGATGGTCAGTCACTTGGGTAGTTTTAAGCCCATATTGAACCTAGAGCAAGAGAAGTTTCTGGACAAAGGAGAAACTAGGCTTCAGAGCCTATATCTCTTTAAGTACACATTCCCACAATCAGCCTTCTGTTGTGACCAGGTAGGCCATCTCCTGCACAAACACTTACCTTGCTGATAGTCATCTCATTTCTATGCTAGTTATTCCATATGTCAAAAACTTTTTTTTAATGTTTTTATTTATTTTTGACAGAGAGAAAGAGAGAGCTTGAGAGGGGAAGGGCCAGAGAGAGAGGGAAACACAGAATCTGAAACAGGCTCCAGGCTCTGAGCTGTCAGCACAGAGCCCGATGCGGGGCTCAAACTCACAAACCGTGAGATCATGACCTGAGCCGAAGTCGGATGCTTAACCGACTGAACCACCCAGGCACCCCTCAAAAACTTTTATATGATGTTCTCTCCTAGTACCAATTCTAGGAGATCTAAAACCTGTGGCTGCTCCCTGTAGACGTGCATCTCTGTGCTTAAGTCTCGTCTTTTTTTTCTTAACACTAATTATAGTCCTTGACTACAGAGAAAGGCTCCACATTGTGGTGGGGAAAGTATTCTGGGTATGTTCAATACAAACACTTACACATAAAATATAACAAATGTCACTTTTTAGAATGTATGGTCAAGCTTACAAGAAAGAAGAGTGGATCTTTCATTACCATCAAGGGAACTCATACCAATGAGTTACTATTCCATACACACTAGGATGACTATAGTAATTAGGGGGGAAAAAAACAGAAAATAAGAGCTGGTGAGGATGTGGAGAAATTAGAACACTTATACATTACTGGTGAGAATATAAAATGGCACAACCGTTGTGGAAAGAGTGTTGGTTTCCCTGTCCCCAAATTAAATATAGAATTTAATTCCCAGCGATTCAACTCAAGGGAATTGAAAAATACATGTTCAGATGAAAACTTGTACACAAATGTTCATAAGAGCATTATTCATAATAGTCAAAAAGTGAAAACAACCTAAATGTTCATCAGCTCGTGAATGCATAAATGGAAGTCTCACAACGGAACATTAATACACTTCTCTCAGGTCACTTTTCCCAGCACAAAAGTCAATGACCGGGTGTACTGCATAGAGCTTTGTCTACTAGAAGGTTTATGGTGTTGAGTTGAGTGGTAATGGGTCAGCAGCCTGTTTATGGCTCACAGAAACAAATCAAGGCATTCCATTTAGGAACCTGACCCAGTTTTTTCCTGCCTACATTATACAGAACTTCTCATGAGGCCTTAGGTCTGAGCAGGTGTCGTGGCAACAGAGGGCGGCATGGAGGTGGCATGGAGATTTGAAACACCTGATCATGTAAGTTTTTTGAACTCTCCAGTTTTGTTTGAGCACAGTTCCACCATATGATTGATTGCTGCTGTGCTTCTCAAGCTTATGACTTGGTGGATGTGACAGGATCCAACTCATGAAGGTCAGATCCAGTTACGTAGTCACCTGATGCCCCATGATTATACACTCAGTCCCTGCCCAAGCTCAGTGGCATGCCAGGAGCTGTCGCTTGAATGATGGATAGCTGTCTGCTGCAGATAGCCTTGCTCCAGAACCTTAGCTGTTCGTGGTGCTACTCCCCTAATACAACTTGCTGGAGATTCTGCACAGCACCCTTAACTACCACAGAGACCCTTAGCCCCATTGATCCTGCTGGGTTATATGATTCTAGAGGCTTTTGCTACAGCCTGGATCTGCTGAAGACTCCTGTCTTACTCTGGGCCCCACGCAAACCCAGTGGCTTTCTGACTCATCTGATGAATAGGATTTAATAATAGTCCCATGGTATGTTCTGTCTCTAAAATCCAACAAGGCCTCTCAAGGACTGCGCCTCCTTTTTTATGCCAGGGGGTACAAGGCACAATAGTTTCTCCTTTCCTTTGGAGGGGATATTCCAGCATGTCCCAGACTATTGGACACCTGAATGCTTAATAGGTGTGTTAGGCCCCCTAAATTTTTCTAGGATTTATCTCCCACCCTTTGGTACTCAGGTGTCTCACCAGCGCTTCCAGGATACTTCTCATTCCCACTTGCCAGCTTTGATTAATGTGATTTCATCAATATAGTAGACCAGCATGAAGTTCTGTGGAATGTCAAGATGATCAAGGTCACTTTAAACTATGTTGTGACAGGGGCGCCTGGGTGGCTCAGTCGGTTAAGCGTCCAACTTAGGCTCAGGTCATGATCTCACGGTTTGTAGGTTCGAGCCCCGCACCAGGCTCTGTGCTGACAGCTCAGAGCCTGGAGCCTGTTTCAGATTCTGTGTCTCCCTCTCTCTCTGCCCCTCCCCCATTCGTGCTCTGTCTCCCTCTGTCTCAAAAATAAATAAACATTAAAAAAAATTAAACTATGTTGTGACAGACAGTAAGAGAATTGATCTAGCTCTGGGTCAAGACACTGAATGTGTACTGCTGTCTGTCCTAGAAAATGCAAACTGCTGTTGATCCATTTTCCTGATGGAGATTTAAAATAACACATTCACCAGCTCAGTAGATGCATACCAAGTAGCATAGTCTGTGTTGATCTCAGTAAAGATGCTGTATTTGGCACAACAGCTGGGATTGGGACCACCACTTGTTTAAGTTTATGGTAATCCACCATAATTCACCTTGATTCATTTGATTTTTAGGTCCTTTACAGCAGCATTAATCTCTGCTATCCCACAGGATGCAGTATTACTTCTAATTTACTATCTTGGTTTGAAGGCAGTAGCATAGTGGGCTTCCATTTTGCCTTACATACCATAATGGCTCTTACCCTACAAGCCAGGGAACCAGCTGCTGAATATATCCATCTCAATTATGCAATTAGAGACAGCTAAAATGGACTTGGACTAGGACTCCACGTAACACCTGGCCTCCATATATGCCATCACTAAGCATAGGGACTATGATGGCATTTGGGGGTCCCCATAGTATCAGTGTCAGCTCAGATCCCATAAAAAACAGCCTTCAAAGATCTGGATATTCCCTTGCACTCAGTGTACAATGACTCTGTTGCAAGACTGTAGGTCCCTTTGAAGGAAGAATTGGAAGAATCTCTGCTACATAAACTTGATGTGACATTGCACATTGTTCTTCTTCAAGGGGCCCAGCCCCCTCCTATCAAGTGCTCTAAAAACTGGCTCAGTTAAGAAATCATGATACTTGGGGCGCCTGGGTGGCGCAGTCGGTTAAGCGTCCGACTTCAGCTCAGGTCACGATCTCGTGGTCGTGAGTTCGAGCCCCGCGTCGGGCTCTGGGCTGATGGCTCAGAGCCTGGAGCCTGTTTCCGATTCTGTGTCTCCCTCTCTCTCTGCCCCTCCCCCGTTCATGTTCTGTCTCTCTCTGTCTCAAAAATAAATAAACGTTAAAAAAAAATTAAAAAAAAAAAAGAAATCATGATATTTGTCCATTGCAACCAACCTTTTGTTCACTCTTTCTTGATTTTTTGATCATAGGATTTAAGCAACGTCCTCGCTGCTTGTCCATTTATCTCACTCCTAGAAACATTGTCTGTTAGCCATTGTCCTGATCCCCCAAGATCAAGGCCCTTGATTACCATCTGATCTTGTTGTTCATTATGATAATTACACTCACATGGTATCTGACAGTTAAGTGCTACTTCCTGGCCTCCCTGTTCTCGAGTTCTATCATCTCATTGACATGGGGACCCCAGGTCCACAGCAGCATCTCATACCATCAATCCTGGCCTACAGAAGACAGGAAACACTGAGCCACTTCGTTAGCACATTCCTTATTTCTTTAGTGGAGGAAGTATTTTCAGAGCCTTCCCAGGGAATATAGTCACCTGAGAGCTCTCTGGTATTACATAATAAATCCATTTTAACATGCTTATCCTTCTAAGGTTTGGGTTTTTTTTTTAATTGACGTAGTTGACCTACAATATTAGTTTCAGGTTTACAACATAGTGATTTGACATTTATATACATTACAAAATGATCACCATGATATCTAGTTACCCTCTGTCACCATACGAAGTTATTACAATATTACTGACTGCATTCCCTATCCTGTGCTTTTCATCCCTGTGACTCCTTTGTTTCATAACCGGAACTTTGTACCTCTTAATCGCCTTTACTTATTTTGCCCACTCCTCCACCCCCTCCAGCAACCACCAGTTTGTTCTCCTGTATTTCTGAGTCTATTTCTATTTTGTCTTGTTTTTTAATTTTTATTTCTATTTCATTTGTTTTGTTTTTCAAATGCACATAAAAATGAAGTCGTTCAGTATCTGTCTTTCTCTGTCAGACTTATTTCACTTAGCATAATAACCTCTAGGTCCATCCATGTTGTTTCAAAGGGCAAGATCTCATTCTCTTTTATGGCTGAGTAGTATTCCATAATGTGTATATATATTACATCTTCTTTATTGCTCTAGCAATAAATAAGTTTGCTTCCATATCTTGGCTATTGTAAGTAATGCTGCAGTAAACATAGGGGTGCATATATCTTTTCAAGTTTTTTTTTTTTCACAGATAAATATCCAGAAGTGGAATTGCTGGATTGTATGGTAGTTCCATTTTTATTCTGGAGGCAATCTCCATACTGCTTTCCATGGGGGCTGCACCAATTTATACTCCCACCAACAGTGCACAAGGGTTCCCTTTTCACCACATCCTCTCCAATACTTGTTATTTCTTGTCTGCTTTGATAATAGCCATTCTGAAATATGTGAGGTGATGTTTCATTGTGGTTTTGATTTTCATTTCCCTGATGATGAGTGCTGTTGAGCATAGTTTCACATGTCTGGGGGTCATCTGTATGTCTTCTTTGGGAAAATGTTTATTCTGGTCTGCAGCCCATTTTTTAATCAGATTGTTTTTTGGTATTGTTTTTTTTTTAATGTTTATTTACCCATTTTTGAGTGGGGGGAGAGAGAGAGAGAGAGACAGAGACAGCACAAGTAGGGAAGGGCAGAAAGGGAGGGGGACACAGAGAATCCAAAGAAGGCTCTGAGTTCTAAGCTGTCAGCTTAGACAGCTTGCCGATGCAGGCTTGAACCCACAAACTTTGAGATCATGACCTGAGCCGAAGTCAGATGCTTAATCAACTGAGCCACCCAGGCGCTTCAACACTCTAGTGTTGAGTTGTTGTTGTTGTTTTTTAACCTCCTCTTTAATACTCTACTGAGGCATCCCCACCTTATTTCCTATAGACCATCATTGGTTTCAAGCTTCAATGAATCGATCCATGTGAAGACCTCCTCCAGGATGGTTGCTGAACAGTCCCTTGCCAGGATGTTAAATTTGAAGTCATGGAAGTGTGTCTGTATCATTAAATCTTGCATACCAGATTTATATTTCAAGCTCTTTTGTCCAGCAATCCTGAAATCCATTCTCACCTATATATTTTTTTCACACGTTTGCTGTGCCCTATGTCTCTTTCGGGGAAATAATCCCTTTTATTCCACAGCAAGGACAATACTTCCCAAATGAAGCCAAGCTGAGACCTGACCACAGTTATCAATCTAGGTGGCAACGGGAGGCTAAGTTGTTCTGGCAAATGGGCGGCACCTCTGCTGACCCAGAGGATTCTAGGTTCTCAAAGACATCTACCCAAATATCCCTATCCCATGTGTCAGAGTCCTGATCTCACCTTACCAGGGCCCTGATTTCATCACAGACTTGTTAGGGCTGTGAATTCATCTTCCTTTGCAATCAAATCTTGGCCTGATTTTTTAGCACAATCTGTCTCCTCTATCTGGAGGAGATGAAGGTCACTTGAAACATTGCCATGCAGGCCCTATGACCTTCATGATGTGTCTTGATTTGATAGTAGGCTGACGTGAGCTTGCTATATTTTTTTTTCTTCAGGTTTCTATGGAGTTAACTAACAGACAACCAACTCTGCATTCAGATGTAAGAAATAAAAAACCCAATTCAAACTGGCTTGAAAAATGAAGGGGATTTATGGGCTTACATGACTGAAAAGGCCAGCGGTAGGGTAAGCCAAAACATAGCTGATGTGGTTCAGAGATTCAGCAATGCCATTCCCCTTCAGGGATCTGTGTCCTTCTCTCTTTCTGCTCTGCCTTCCAAGGTCCAGCTTTAACCCAAGGCTGGCTCCCTTCATGGTGCCAAAACGGCTACAGAAGTTCCAGGTTTTGCATTTACCTATCATGCTGCTCCAGAGAGAAGACCTCTCTCCTGGTATCTCTTTCAGAAGAAGAAATTTCTTTCTCATATGATTCAGACAACTAACACCTGAGTCTCCTTGACCAGATTGTGTCACATCTCCATCTCTGAATCATTATCCTGATTATCTCAGAATAGACAGGATCAATCCAAAGCAGATGGGCTAAAAGTCTGGGTATTGCTAGAATGTTGGCTAGGCGTCTAACAAATAAATGTCTTTAAGTGTGTTCTAATTTTTTTACAATGAGCTTGTATTTCTTTGGGAACTTTAGAAACCGTAAATGTGAAAATGTTCTTTTATCCTCATAATAATAGTGTTCCATATGCAGCAAAAAATAACAAACCTCTTTCTCTAGTCTTTTCCATAGTAATATATAGAATAAGCCCAGCATTCTGAAATCAGCCTTGATAATGATCTTGATAATACCATTAGGGATGATATTCAACATATTTAATGAGCAGTATGGCACAGTTATCGATCAATCTGAGGGGTCACGTGATCAAGCAGGGGGTCACTGGTCATCACACTGCATCAGTGACTTCGGCCACTATTAGAGATGCTACCGCAGAGCAGTTGCCATCAGCTCAGAGTGTCACATATAACTGTCCAATCCACCCTTAGCCACCAGTATTGGGTGCCCATAGCCAGGGGATCCTCACTGACACCCAGCCCAGCCCTGGGCTGGGACAGAGGGATTCCCCACCTCCACAAGTTCAAGGGAGGTCAGGACTGTCATTGTGAAACACCAAAAGAAACACACGCTCAAGGGAACAAAAAGAAAACTCAGCAAAAGCCTCCCTGGTCCTCTGTTTCATTTAGTGAAGAGACACAACATGGGAGTCAAGACACACCAAGGTCAAAACGAGCCTGATCATCGATTTACAGCTGTGTCACTTTGGACAAGCCCCTCTACCTTGCCAAGCTTCAGTGTTCACATCTATGAAGTAATTCAAGAATTGCTTTGAAAATGGTCTATGAACACTTAGAAGTAGTATGAATAAGGCGTCTAGCTCAGTGCTAGACACTTCAGTTAGTCATTTGGTTAATCGATGATAAGTATCACTTCTTAGCATCTCAAAGAGACGGGCTGAAAAGCCTCAGACACCCCAAGGGCTTACAAACATCCTTGCAGGAAGATTAGCTCTCTGATTTCTGACATAAGGAAACTCAGCCACTGGCCTCTCCATAATTTCACCCCCATTTTGGGCTTGAACCATCCATTCATCCATGCTGCCCCTGTCTCTATAAATATCTTGGGCTGTCAGCCACTAGGGCTGGAAACTGCTCTTCCCGAGCTGGAATCTCTAACAGCTCAACCTCCACAAGCTGTTCATGAGTTATTTCAAGGGACATTTTGCTGTCAATCACTTATCCTTGAAGTGGACTGCACAGGCCTGCTCTGCACCCAGAAGCATGAGGGGGTGGGAGCAACATTTGCTTCTTGGGAATTAGCACACTAGTTCATGACCTATAACAGGAAGTCGAGAAAAGGACTGTGATGCTAAACAAGGAAAGGAAACTATTCTTACCAAGAGCTCCATACATGTCAGGCACTATGTTACCTTTCAGAATCCTCATAAGAATCCTGGCAGGCAGGTAATAGATTCCCATCTTACAGGTGAAGAAACTGAGGCTCAAAAATGCTAACTTGTCTGGGGTGCCTGGGTGGCTCAGTCAGTTAAGAGTCTGACACTGATTTCAGCTTGGTTCTTGACCTCAGATTCATGAGTTCAAGCCCCACATTGGGCTCCGTACTTAGCATGAACCCTACTTTCAAAAAAAATGCTACCTTGTCCATCTGGTAAGGGGAGGAGTTTCCCTAGGGCTCTTTTTTTTTTTTTAATGTTTATTTATTCTTGAGAGAGAGAAACAGAGCGCAAGCAGGGGAAGGGTAGGGAAAGAGGGAGACACAGAATCTGAAGCAGGCTCCAAGCTCTGAGCTGTCAGCACAGAGCCCAACGTAGGGCTTGAACTCATGAACCGCGATATCACGACCTGAGCCAAAGCTCGACGCTTAACCAACTGAGCCACCCAGGCACCCTTCAAACCTATGGCTTTTTGACTATGAAGTTCTTCCAGTATTCCTCAGAGGTGGTGCTGTTGTATTTGGGGCAGGATAGTTTTTTTTACTGCACAATGTTTAGCAACTCTGGTCCCTGAGCATTAAGTCAATAACATCCCTGGGTCACTGTAGCAACTAAAGTTACCTCTGCACATTTTCAAACCTCGCCTTGTAGAGGTGGGGTACCCCAGGCTAAGGACTACTTACATAGATAGATAGATAGATAGATAGATAGATAGATAGATAAATAGATAGATAGATAATCTATAATGGATCTACCTGTAATAGAACAACATCTTGTTTCAGAACAGGATTCTGACAGAGGGTATGAGGAGAAAGGGAGCTTTGCAGACGTGGCTGTGAGGGCTCTCACCTAGCATGGAAATAAAATACATCTGTGAATCTGAGTATGTGTGTTTCTACCTGAAGTTAATGATGTTCCTTTGTGCATGGTGTGGGCATGCAAATGATTATGCACATGCATGAGGTGTGCCTTTGAACATGCGCAGGAGTGCTCAGGTCCCAGTGACCTGGCCCCCTCCTCTCTTCCTCCACGTTCAGTCAGTTTCTACTGTCCTGGTGAGTCTCACTCCTAAATATATCTCACACCCATTCCCACTACACTGCTCTACATCAAAACTCTTCATGTCTCCTTGGGGCCATTGCAACAACTGCCTCTAGTAGCAGATAGCACCAACTCATTCTCCACACCGTTGCCAGCACGATCTTTCTAAATGGCAAATCAGACTACATCACTCTCTAGCTCAAAATTCCTCTGTCATTGCCATTGCCTATAGCAGTTTTAGACGCAGACCCTGTATCTAAATGAAATCTTCACACAGAAGTGCAGTATGTAAAACAGATAAATGCAGGACCGCTCTGTTGAATTATGTAGACTCCTAAGTGAGGCATACAAGGTCTTTCCTGATCTGTCCCCTGCCGACCTCTCTAGCAACATCTCTTAACTCTACAGAATCAGTATGGCTTGGTAGCTACATATGAGGACTCTGGAACCAAGCTTTCTGCATTCAAATCCTTTGCCACTTACTAGTTGTACAAACTTGGGCACACTGTTTTACCTCTCTGTGCCTGGGTTTCCTTCTTGATAAAACACAGTTACTAGAACATCATGGGCTTCTTTTAAGGATTAGATTAGTTTATATTTGTGAAGCACTTAAAATAGTTTCTGGCACATAGTAAGCACTTAGTGAATGTTAGCTCTTATGACCTTCCTTATATCTCACCGGTGCTCTAAACTTCTACAAGTTCCCTGAAATGTTATGCTACCCCACCCTCCCTTGCTTTTCACTCTGTACACATATGTGGGCAGGTGTGCGGGGCTTGGCTACAAGACCTGGAGTCATGAGGCTGCTTGAGAAAGGAAGTAATTTTATTGTAAGAACACATGGAGACTGAATCTGGCATCAAAAAAAGCTATCCAGGATTTAAGGAGGCTCTAGGCACCAGGTGCTCTCACCAGATCTCCAATTCTTTCTGGAGAATCTCTCTTCATCATCCTTCTACACTGACTGGGCAGTCCAATCTGTACTCTTCAAATTCTTGGGGGGAGGGGTCCAATCTGATTGGCCAAATTCATTTTCCAGTGCTTCCTAACTGGGTAAAGCCCTTTGTGCCCAGCTACTTTGTAGGACATTACCTTCTTGTCATGAAGCCATCTCTGGTCCAGTCAGTGGTCACCATGCTTCAGAGAATGACTTTGCTTCTCTTCTCTGAGCTAAGTGTGGTAGATGAGGCAGTGCAGCTGGAAGGGGCATTATGATCAGGCCTCTATAACATCCTGTAACCTCCACTAGAATGACCTCCTTCCCACTTACCTTCCTGGCAAATTTCTATTTACCTATCAAGTTTCCACTCAAGGACTACTTCCTTGGTCTCTCTTCGCTGGTTTTCCCAGGCAGAATGGGGTGCTGTGTTTACACATGTAGGACCTGAGTATCAACATCTGTAAACATCTCTGGAGGCCTGGTCTTATCAGCATCTATATTTCTGTTGGCCCATCTTTTTTTTTTAAAACAATTGATATATAATTGGGGCTTCTGGGTGGTTCAGTCAGTTAAGCATCTGACTTCGGCTCAGGTCATGTGGTCGCGGTTTGTGGGTTCCAGCCCCTCAACAGGCTGTCAGTGTGGAGCCTGCTTTGGATCCTGTGTCTCCCTCTCTCCCTCTACCCCTTCTGGGGCACTCTCTCTCTTGGAAATAAATAAACATTAAAAAAATTTTTTAATTGACATACAACATTGTATTAATCTTAAGTGCACAACATGCCTGTCTTTTCACAGGAATTCCTCATGTACCTGGCACACAGTGGTGATTGACCAAGAATTTTAGTAGATGGATGAAAGGAATCTGGATATATATGCAAAAGAAGGTAAATTTCAGTCCTTGTTTGTTTTCTTTATTGAAATTGTGTCTCTTCTTCAGAACTAAGACAAGTTCATATTGAAAAGGAGACATAGATGTTGTTTCTATGACATTTTCAAACCTTATTTTACTACCTGGAGGCACAATTGTCTCTCGTGTCTGATTTCTCTGCTTCCTCCAGTTGGGATGTCCTTCAAAGGATCTTCTTGTCTAGCCCTTGTATACCTGGTGAACTACTATTCACCCTTGAATAAGCCCTCACATGTTAGCTTCTCTAGGAACATCCCCTTGACCTCCTCCTCCTCCCAACATTGATACTTCATTCCTCCTTGCTCAGCACTAAGTTTGTGTGGTATCCTATAGCCACTTTTGTGTTTATTACATAGAATGGAGATGTATTTCCTTATATATTTGTGGTTTTTTGCCTAGAAAGGAACTCACTGAAGGTAAGAAGAGGGACTTATTCCTCTTTACAGCTCCCACGCATCCAAGATAGTCCTAGGAATGGAGTACATACCCAATACACGTTTATTGAATGAATGAATGAATGAATGAATGAATAAGTGAATAAATGCACAGGGTGCACAGCTATTCCAAGATGGCAGAAAATCCCTTTGTTATAGCTTAGTCTTTGAAATGTGATTTTCTTGCTGCAGACCTCCCTTTCCATCATGTTTCATTCAGACTAAAGCTACTTTTCTCATAGTTTTCACAATTTCCCTGAATATATTTCAACTGACTAATGGGGGTGAGGGTACCCAAAGTTATTTGCTAATGTGCCACTGTAAACAACGAAGACCTACTATAAACCTCTCTAAAGTGGTTTTGTATGATTGCTTTGCCCAAAGAAGATCTTTGTACTCACATTTGGAAATGTGAAATTCCTCTGGTATCCCCGGTTTCTTCGTGTTTCCCCCATCCTCTGTTACCTTCCTGCCATTTCTAGGTCTGACAAATGTGCATTATGCAAAATGCCAAGACATCTCAGCAAGAAGCATGTTTTAAAGCAAAGAGAAGCTTCTTCTCAATGCTTGTTAGCTCAAAAACACCGATGCTTCACACCGTGCCTGAAAATAAATTCCAGATGTATTAAAGACCTAATTGTGAAATCAAACTTTAAAACTATGAGGGGAGGGGCGCCTGGGTGGCTCAGTTGGTTAAGCAGCTGACTTTGGCTCAGGTCATGATCTCGCGGTCCGTGAGTTCGAGCCCCGCGTCGGGCTCTGTGCTGACAGCTCAGCCTGGAGCCTGTTTCAGATTCTGTGTCTCCCTCTCTCTGACCCTCCCCTGTTCATGTTCTGTCTCTCCCTGTCTCAAAAATAAATAAAAAACGTTAAAAAAATAATAAAGGTTAAAACTATGAGGGGGGACAATAAATAAATATCATGAACCTCCATGAAAATGAGGATCTCTTAAGACACAGGGGCACCTGGATGGCTCAGTTGGTTAAGCGTCCGACTCCTGATTTCATCTCAGGTCATGATCTCAAGTTTCATAGGATCAAGCCCCGAATCAAGCTCGGCACTGACAGCATGGAACCTGTTTGGGATTCTCTCTCTCCCTCACTCTCTGCCTCTCCCCCACTCATGCTCTCTCTCTCTCTCAAAATAAATAAAAAGACATAAAAAATTACAAACTATAAAGGAAAAAATATCTTTTTGCAAGTAACCTGGGAATTTCTAATAAAGTTGGGAATGTATGCATTAGGTGACTGAGCAATTCTACTTTTAGGTTTACACCCTAGAGAATAACTTACACGTGGTCACATGGAAATATATAAAAGAATAAAGCAAGATTCTTTTGTAATCATAAAAAATTTGGAAACCTTTTATGTCATAGCTTAGATTCCCCCCACAAGCAGAAGTAAGACAAAGTCTTGAATGCAAGTGATCCCAGGAAATAGAGATGGGGGGATGGGGAAAGTGTAAGGGAGAAGAGGAAAAACCAATCCAAGAGTATTTATCTAGCCAGTCACCACTGTAGAGAACTCTAGTGGGGCTCCATCCTACTAGAGATCTCTTTGGGAACCATATAGAAAGCACTATGGGAATCGTTTGCCCCAGAGATAGAAGATGAGCACATTTATTCATGGGCTTCCAACTACCATTGGTCAAGGATTGCCCTATAGGGTGTTAACTCTCTTGCATTTCTAGGCTGTACACAGGTCACAATGGCTGAGTAGGATCCCACTGGAGCTCCCAGATTGTCCTTATCTTTTCTATTTTTTTTGAAGATTTTATTTATTTGTTTGTTTGTTTACTTATTTATTTTTAATTTACATCCAAGTTAGCATATAGAGCAATTATGATTTCAGGAGTAGAATCCAGTGATTCATCACCTACATATAACACTCAGTGCTCATCCCAGCAAGTGTCCTCCTTAATGCCCCTCACCCATTTAGCCCATCCCCCCCCACCAAAAACCCCTCCAGCAACCCTCAGTTTGTTTTCTGTATTTAAGACTCTCTTACGTTTTGTTCCTCTCTGTTTTTGTATTATTTTTGCTTCCCTGCCCTTACGTTCATCTGTTTTTTATCTTAAATTCCACATATGAGTGAAGTCATGTATTTGTCTTTCTCTGACTGACTTATTTCACTTAGCATAATACACTCTAGTTCCATCCACGTTGTTGCAAATGGCAAGATTTCATCCTTTTTGATTGCCAAGTAATATTCCATTGTGTGTGTGTGTGTGTGTGTGTGTGTGTGTGTGTATATCACATCTTCTTTATCCATTTATCAGTTGATGGAAATTTGGCCTATTTCTATACTTTCACTATTGATAGTGCTGTTATAAACATTTGGGTGCATATGCCCCTTCGAAACAGCACTGCTATATCCTTTGGATAAATACCTAGTAGTGCAATTGCTGGGTCATAGGGTAGTTCAATTTTTAATTTTTTGAGGAACCTCCATACTGTTTTCCAGAGTGGCTGCACTAGTTTGCATTCCCACCAGCAGTGCAAAAGAGATCCTCTTTCTCCACATCCTTGCCAACATCTGTCATTGCTTGGATTGTTAATTTTAACCATTCTGACTAGTGTGAGGTGATATCTCAAGGTGGTTTTGATTTGTATTTTCCTGATGATGAGTGATGTTGAGCATTTTTTCATGTGTCGGTTAGCCATCTGGATGTCTTCTTTGGAAAAGTGTCCATTCATGTCTTTTGCCCATTTCTTCACTGGATTATTTGTTTTTTGGGTGTTGAGTTTGATAAGTTCTTTATAGATTTTGGATACTAACCCTTTATCTGGTATGTCACTTGCAAATATTTTTCCCTATTCCGTTGGTTGCCTTTTAGTTTTGCTGATTGTTTCCTTTGCTGTGCAGAAGCTTTTTATCTAGATGAGGTCCCAATAGTTCATTTTTGCTTTTGTTTCCCTGGCCTCCAGAGACATGTTGAGTAAGAAGTTGCTGCGGTCGAGGTCAAACAGGTTGTTGACTGCTGTCTCCTCTAGGGTTTTGATGGCTTCTTGTCTTGTATTTAGGTCTTTATTCTATTTTGACTTTATTTTTGTGTATGGCGTAAGAAAGTGGTCCAGCTTCATTCTTCTGCATGTTGCCATCCAGTTTTCCCAACACCATTTGCTGAAGACACTGACTTTTTTTCACTGGATATTCTTTCTTGCTTTGTCAAAGATTAGTTGGCCATACATTTGCGGGTCCATTTCTGGGTTCTCTAGTCTGTTCCATTGATCTATATGTCTGTTTTCGTGCCAGTACCATACTGTCTTGATTACAGCTTTGTAATACATCTCGATGCCTCCAGCTTTGTTTTGTTTTGTTTTTTTTTTCTTCAAGATTGCTTTGGCTATTTGAGCTCTTTTGTGGTTCCATACAAATTTTAGGATTATTTGTTCCAGCTCTGTGGAAAATGCTGGTTTTATTTTGATAGAGATTGCATAGAATATGTAGATTGCTTTGGTTAGTATCAACATTTTAACAATATTTCTTCTTCCAAACTATGAGCATGGATTTTTTTTCCATTTTTTTGTGCCTTCTTCAATTTCTTTCACAAGATTTCTATAGTTTTCAGTGTATAGATTTTTCACCTCTTTGGTTAAGTTTATTCCAAGTTATTTTATGGTTTTTGGTGCAACTGTAAATGGGATCAATTCCTTGATTTCTCTTTCTGCTGCTTCTTTATTGGTGTATAGAAATGCAACCGATTTCTGTGCATTGATTTTATATCCTGTGACTTTGCTGAATTCATGGATCAGTTCTAGCAGTTTTTTGGTGGAATCTTTTGGGTTCTCCACATAGAGCATCATGTCATCTGTGAAGAGTGAAAGTTTGACTTCCTCCTTGCTGTTTTGGATGCCTTTTATTTCTTTGTGTTGTCTGATTGCTGAAGCTAGGACTTCCAACACTATGTTGAATAATAATGGTGAGAGTGGACATCCTTGTCGTGTTCCTGACCTTAGGGGGAAAGTTCTCAGTTTTTCTCCATTGAAGATGTTAGCGGTGGGTCTTTTGTATGTGGCTTCTATGATCTTGATATATGGTCCTTCTATCCCTACTTTCTTGAAGGATTTTATCAAGAAAGGATGCTGTATTTTGTCAAATGCTTTCTCTGCATCTATTGAGAGGATCATATGGTTCTATTCTTTGTTTTATTAATGTGATATATCACATTCATTGATTTGCAGATATTGAACCAGACTTGCATCCCAGGTATAAAATCCCACTTGGTCGTGGTGAATAATTCTTTTAATATATTGTTGAATCCTGTTGGCTTGTATCTTGTTGAGAATTTTTGCATCCGTGTTCACCAGGGAAATTGGTGTGTAGTTCTCCTTTTTAGTGGGGTCTTTGTCTGGTTTTAGAATCAAGGTAACGCTGGCTTTGTAGAATACGTTTGGAAGTTTTCCTTCCATTTCTAATTTTTTAACAGTCCAAGAGAATAGGTGTTAACTCTTCTTTAAATGTTTGGCAGAATTCCCCTGGAAAGCCATCTGGCCCTGGACTCTTGTTTTTTGGGAGATTTTTTATTACTAATTCAATTTATTTACTGGTTATGGGTCTGTTCACATTTTCTATTTCTTCCTGTTTCAGTTTTGGTAGTTTATATATGTCTAGGAATTTGTCCATTTCTTCCAGATTGCCTGTTTTATTGGCATATAATTACTCATAATATTCTCTTATTATTGTTTGTATTTCTGCAGTGTTGGTTGTGATCTTTCCTCTTTCATTCTTGATTTTATTTATTTGGGTCCTTTCCTTTTTCTTTTTGATCAAACTGGCTAGGGGTTTATCAATTTTTTAAATTCTTTTAAAGAACCATCTCCTGGTTTCATTGATCTGTTCTACAGGTTTTTTTTAGTTGTGATAGCATTGATTTCTGCTCTAATCTTTATTATTCCCCATGTTTTGCTGGTCTTGGGTTTTATTTGCTGAGGTTTTTTTCTAGCTTTTTAAGGTGTAAGTTTATGTTGTGTGTCTGAGACCTTTCTTCCTTCTTTTAGGAAGGCCTGGATTGCTATATACTTCCCTCTTATGACTGCCTTTGCTGCAGAGGTTTTGGACTGTTGTGCTATCATTTTCATTGGCTTCCATGTACTTTTTACCTTCCTCTTCGATTTCATGGTTGACCCATTCATTCTTTAGTTGGATGTTCTTTAATCTCCAAGTATTTGTTGTCTTTCCAAATTTTTCCTTGTGGTTGTTTTCAAGTTTCATAGCGTTGTGGTCTGAAAATCTGCATGGTATGGTCTCGATCTTTTTATATTTGTTGAGGGTTGATTTGTTTCCCAGTATGTGATCTGTTCTGGAGAATGTTCCATGTGCACTCGAGAAGAATGTGTATTCCGCTGCTTTAGGATGAAATGTTCTGAATATATCTGTTAAGTCCATCCGGTCCAGTGTGTCATTCAAAGCCATTGTTTCATTGTTGATTTTCTGTTTAGATGATCTTTCCATTGCTGTAAGTGGGGTGTTGAAGTCTCCTACTATTATGGCATTATTATTAATTAGTCTGTTTATGTTTGTAATTAATTGATTTATATATTTGGGTGCTTTACGTTGGGGGTATAAATGTTTACAATTATTAGATCTTCTTGGTGAATAGACCCCTTAAGAGTGATATAATGCCCTTCATCATCTCTTGTTATAGTCTTTATTTTAAAATCTGGTTTGTCTGATGTAAGTATAGCTACTCCAGATTTCTTTTGGCGTCCATTAGCATGATAGATGGTTCTCCATCCCCTTACTTTCAATCTGAAGGTGCCTTTAGGTCTAAAATGGGTTTCTGGTAAACAGCATATAGTTAGATTTTGTTTTCTTTTTTTTTTTTAATTTTTTTTTCAACGTTTATTTATTTTTGGGACAGAGAGAGACAGAGCATGAACGGGGGAGGGGCAGAGAGAGAGGGAGACACAGAGTCGGAAACAGGCTCCAGGCTCTGAGCCATCAGCCCAGAGCCCGACGCGGGGCTCGAACTCACGGACCGCGAGATCGTGACCTGGCTGAAGTTGGACGCTTAACCGACTGCGCCACCCAGGCGCCCCTAGATTTTGTTTTCTTATCCATTCTGATACCCTATGTCTTTTGGTTGGAACATTTAGTCCATTGACTTTTAGAGTGAGTAGTGAAAGATAATGAATTTAGTGTTATTGTGTTGCCTGTAGAGCTGGAGTTTCTGGTGGTGTTCTCTAGTCCTTCCTAGTCTTTGTTGCCTTTAGTTTTTTTTGTTTTGTTTCATCTTTTCCCCCCTCAGAGAATCCCCCTTAAAATGTCTTGCAGGGCTGGTTTAGTGGTTCTGAATTCCTTTATTTTTTGTTTGTCTGGGAAACTCTTTATCTCTCCTATGTTATTTTATTTTTTTAACATTTATTTATTTTTGAGAGGGAGAGAGAAAGAATGCTAGAAGGGGAGGGGCAGAGAGAGTGGGAGATACAGAATCTGAAGCAGACTCCAGGCTCTGAGCTGTCGGCACAGAGCCCGATGCAGGGCTCAAACTCACAAACTGCAAGATCATGACCTGAGCTGAAGTCAGATGCTTAACCAACTGGGCTACCCAGTCACCCCTCTCCTTCTATTTGAAACGACAGCCTTGCTGGATAAAGAGTTCTTGGATGCATATTTTCCCAATTCAGTATGTTGAATATATCCTGCCACTCCTTTCTGGCCTGCCAAGTTTCTGTGGATAGGTCTGCTGTGAACCTAATCTGTCTTCTCTTATAGGTTAAGGACTTTTTTTCCTTGTTGCTAATAATTCTTTCCTTGTTTGTGTATTGTGTGAATTTGACTATGATATACCTTGATGATGGTCAGTTTTTTTTTTAATCTAATGGGTGTTCTCTGTGCTTCTGGGATTTTGGTTTTTGTGTCGTTTACCAGATTAGGAAAGTTTTCCACTATAATTTTCTCACATAAACTTTCTACCCCTTTTTCTCTCTCTTCCTCTTCTGGGACTCCTCTCATTCAGATGTTATTCCTTTTTAATAAGTCACTGAGTTCTCTAAGTCTTGTATCATGCTCTCTTGCCTTAGTTTCCCTCTTTTTTCCTGCTTCATTATTCTCCATAATTTTGTCTTCTATATTGCTGATTTGCTGTGCTGCTTCATCCATCCTTGCCGCCATGACATCCTTTCAAGATTGCATCTTGGTTATAGTATTTTTAATTTTGTCCTGACTAGATTTTACTTCTTTTATCTCCACAGAAAGGGATTCTATGCTTTTTTCAACCGCAGCTAGTATTCTTATTATTGTGATTCTAGATTCTTGTTCGGACATCTTGCTTGTATCTATGTTGATTAAGCCCCTGGCTATCATTTCCTCCTATTCTTTCTTTTGGGGTGATTTCCTTCGTTTTGTCATTTTGGAGAAAGAAAAATAATTAACAAAATAAAAAATTAAATTAAAGTATTAAAAATAACACAAAAAATCAAATAACGGAAGACAGATACTAGAGGTCTTGGGTCTGGTTGTTGAAAGAAGCTTGATAGAATAGAGAAAAAGGGAAAGAAAAGAAAAAGAGTAAGAAAAAGTTTAAAAAACTTAAAAAATGTATATAATAAAATAGAATAAAATTAAATGGAAAAAGTGAAATAGAATTTAAAAATTTACAAAAAAATACATAGCAAAAAGAATTAAAAAACAAAAAATTTTTTAAAAAGGAAAATAAAAATAACATTTTCTCTTTCTGTATCCAAGAACAAGAAAAGGAAAAAAAAAAAGAAGAAAAAAACAATTTAAACAAAAACAGAAAAGAAACAAACAAAAAACAACAAAACGAGTAGATGGCTGCAAACAGAATGAAACCCGAATGAAGTTGCGTCCAGTTTCCTCTAGAATTCAAACTATGAAGCACTTTACAGCACTAAGCTGGCAGAGAAAATTGTGGTGGACCTCTAGGACATGTGCTTGGAGGGCACAGTTGGGCGGGGTTTGGTGTAAAAGCTCCATTCTCCACTAGGTGGTGCTGTTTAGCTTACTGGGGTGGATCGGTGTGGTGCACGCATGTGCATGTATGTACGAGACAGATGAAAATGGCTTCTCCAGTTTCCTAGTCTCTGGCACAGGAACTCTGCACTCTCACCAACCAGCAATCAAGCACGCTTCCTTTGTCTCAGCCTTCTGTCCATTCCCTGCTTCTATACTGTCTGTGTCCAAGCCATCAGCCTTCCAGGTGGCACCTTCCTCCTGAATTTTATCTCAGATGGGGCTGTGTTTCCAAACCCCTCACTACAGGGAACCCTGTGGTGTGGACCTGCTCCAACCCTCTGGGGGAGGGTCTCACTGAGCAATGGCTGGGTGCCAGCTTGCCTCAAAGAATGTTCATGAAATTGCACAGTGGCATAGGTTCAGAGATTATGGCAAATCACAACACAGCCAGCGCCAGGTTTTGCTGCTTTCTGGTGTCTCAAACGTGGCTGTTCTCCAGGGTCCACAGGGACCTTTTCCTGTGGGGAGGCCATATGGCCTCTACCAAATGCTCTTCAAGCCAGGGAACCACTTCTCCCTGTGTGGCCCACTGACCCCTTGGACGTCACCTCCTGTTCCTGGGGATTCACCCTTTCTCCTCACCAGAGTACCACCAGGTATTGAACTCCAGAATTTCCGACTTTGTGCTCCCCTATTTATAGAGTCCTAATGGTATTGAAACCCTCTCCTTTCTCCCTGTCAATGTTTTTGGGGAACAGATTTCTTGTTCAGTCCCTTGTGTTTCCACTCTTTGTCTTTCTCCCCAGCTACTTCTGGGACAACTGCTTTTCCTGAACTCTCCCCCACTTTCTCTGTCCTTTTTCCACAAAAACAGCTCCCTACCCTCTGTGGCTTCTCTCTCCCCCAGTTCACCTCTCTGCACTACATACCTGACAAGTTCTGTGGCTTAAGTTATGTCCTTATCTTTTCTCTTTGTCTTTTTGTCTTACTTTCTGAGATAGTTCCTCAAATTTATTTTCCAACTCTTCTACTTTCTTTTATATTTATACACAATCATATCTTTTATTTTCTGAGAGTACTCTCTTTTCTGTAATTACTTTTTTTTTCATAGCAACCTGTTCTTGTTTTATAGATGCACTAGCTTTTCATGTCTCTGCAGATTTTAATTATTATTTTTCTTCTCCTCCCCCCATGTTACCTTTATCCCCTAGGGTCATTTATCCTTTCTCAAAATTTCTTTTTTATGGTGGAAATTTTTCTCAAATGTCTGATAATATTGTTGGTTTTTATTTAAGCGTGAGGCACTAAGCTGTTTGGAGATGTATAATGGGTTAGGCTTTAGAATTGGTGAACTTTGTCTTATGTTATCAGATAGGAAGTTTGCTTTTCCTGTGAGTGGTCCCCAAATGCCAGATAAATAGGAATTATTCGGTTCTCCATGAAAGAACCCTCTGCCTTGGGAGAGATGCCCTGTGGCTAGATGTTTTATATTTAACTTGTGAGAAGTGGTTCATTTGTAGACATTCAATTAATCCATGTTTTCTGCCCCTTTGGGGATACATGCCATCTCTGCGGGCATGTGGCTTTCTTCTACATTATACTATCCTTCTGGTATGCTCCAGGCTGCAAATTCCCTTGTCCTACTCTATCAATTCCCCTTCTTGATGTAATTTTCTCTCTTCAGAAACTTGTTGAACTCTCTCCTCCACTTTGCTTTGAGATCATAGCCTTTTTTCCTCCCAGGTGAGCTGGTAATCTAAATTTATTAAAATGACAATACATTTCGTCTTTTAGGTCATTCCTTTGTTTAATACTTTCTTGTTATTTTACTATATTGATGTTTCACTTTATAATCTGTGTTTACTTTTCTGGGATATGTATGTATACCTGTGTATGTGGTGTTTTCTTCTGATAATTTGGATGTTTTACAGTCTGCTGTTCTTGTAATTGATAATGTTATAATTCTAACATATAATTAATGTTACGTAATATAACTAATTCTAGCATATAACTAGATTTTTAAAAAATCCAATCTGATAATTCATGTTTAATAAGTGTGTATAATCTATTTACATTTTTGTGAATATGTGCATATCTGAATTTTTAATACCAGTTTATGCAGATTTCTGTTTACCATTTTTTCTTTATTCTTCCTATTGATAGATTTTTCTTATCCCAATTCTCATGTTTTAGTGTACTTCTTTGAAAGCTATAGATTGTACTTCTATTTCTTAGTAGTTTCTCTAATTTTCTGAACATATACACAATTTCTTACCTTCTAACAAAACTAATGTTCTTAAATATTTCAGTTCTACCTTTGGACATTTTCATAATTTAACTACTCTTCGAATACTTCTCATTCTTCATTTTATTATACTTCTTTAGAATTTCGCTTTTATATTTTTACACAAAGTATTTTTTTACACTCAATAGTTAAATTTCTCTACATTTTAATCAAGTTTCTGTGCTATCATTAAATGCATCCTCTAATAATTATTTCAATGAGTGTCTGGAAGTACTCTCTTAGTTGTTCTCATATTTAAAAATGTTAGGGCGCCTGTGTGGCTCAGCGGGTTAAGCATCTGACTTCGGCTGAGGTCATGATCTCTCAGATCATGAGTTTGAGCCCTGCATCGGGCTCTGTGCTGACAGCTCAGAACCTGGAGCCTGCTTCAGATTCTGTGTCTCCCTCTCTCTCTGCCCCTCCCCCCCCTCTCAAAAATAAACATTAAAAATTGTTTAAAGATTTAAAAATGTATTTATTGCTTACATTGAATATTAAATTAGTGAATACCAAACCATTGTTCATAGGGAAAATACAGGGTTAGGCTCGTGAGAACCTCTGGAAACATTTCATAAACCAATCAACACAATTTTGCTCAGTGTGTGTTTCTGCTTGATGATCCCTTATTTAATATATATTGTTGACTCATTAACACAAAATTCATGGCCAACAGCACTATAACTCAGGTCTGAAGGAAATTTATCTAACACACGTATTTTCTACATAAGGCATATCACAGCTTCTTGAGCTTAGGAAGACTAGCCAGCATTTTAGACAGCTTAAAAAAAAGCACAAAAGGCACAAAAAATGCAAAATACATGGCACTAGGCAGACTACAAAAAGGATAATTGTTTACAATATGAAGATTGAAATAAGAAGGCAGAATGTTACCTTGAGTTTGACCTCAGATGGAACCACAAACATCTGATAACTCAAAATGTCCCCCTTACTGCTTATATCTGCGAATGACCACAAAGGGTACATGTGTTGATTTGGGGGTTACAAATAAATTTTTGTGAGTAGGCAAATTCACAAATACAAAATCTGCAAATAATGAAGATTGACCCTATGTATAACACAATGACTTCTCACAAAGTAAAGGCATCCATGTAGCAAGTACCCAAGTCAAGAAACATAACATTTGTAGCATGTCTTTGGGCTCTTTTCCACAAGTAACCACTGTCCTGATTTCTAACATCATAGTGTAGTTTACCTATTTTTTCAAATCATTGTAAGCATGAGTTGTGTCCTCTTGTGTCCGGCTTTTTTTTGTTCAATATTACATTATTTATCCATGTTGTTGCAGGTTGTAATAATATTGCTCATCTTAAAGCATTTTTATTAGTCTGTTCTGTATAATTAGTTTTGTCAGAAGTGAGTTTATATTCTTATTGTTGCTTTGGTTGGCTTTCCTAGAATTGTATTTCCTCATGAGTTTTGGATTTTCAATTTTCAAGTTCATTTTCAGTGGGAAGCTTCCTGCTTCCTCATCTCTCCCTTACTTTCTAGTAGTGTAGCAGGTGTACTGGTGCTTTCCCTGAACCTCCCCAAGCCCCAGTCCAGTCTTACAGGCGTGTCTCTGCATACCTTCTCTGCAGCAACATTGGGGACATCCAGTCTCAGAGCCTGCAGGAGACTTGGCTCAGGTCCTGCTTATGACGCTGTGTCCGTCCATCTGCCTCTGTAGGTCCTGATTTTCCTGAAAACAGTTACATTGAGCAGCAGAGTGGCAGCATTCTGGACCCCCTTCAAAGGAGGGGCTCCCCACTCCAGCCCCTAGCTGCATGCAGGGTGCCTGACTCTGTGCTGTGCCTTGTGTGGAGCTGTTTCATTCCCGCTTCTCTGCTGGAATTAGTCTCCCACCACCATTGTCTGGGTCCAGAGCTGGAACCCAGCAGGCCCTGGCTTCATCTTTGCTCACCTTTGTGGATTTCTGGTCCCAGAGATGCCTACCTTGTCTTTCATCTCAGCTATCTCTTTTTGGTTGTCTCTTCTTATATTTGACCTGTCACTGCTGTGTCTGGAGGTGGGAGAAGTTGTTGAGGACTGAACTTTACCATGCTCTCTGGAAGTCTGTATTGCTTTGTTTTTATCAGCAAAGCATTTTTATTCTTTTATTCTGAAATAAATAAAGCACTGTTCAGGAGTCCTCATCCAGGTGGAAACAACCCAAACGTCCATCAGCCAATGAGGGGTAAACAAAATGATGTATATCTATACAATATAATATCAGCCAACCATCAAAAAGAGTGAAGTACCAGGGCACCTGGGTGGCTCAGTCGGTTAAATGTCCGACTTTGGCTCAGGTCATGATCTCGTGGTCCATGAGTTCGAGCCCCGCGTCGGGCTCTGTGCTGACAGCTCAGAGTCTGGAACCTGTTTCAGACTCTGTGTCTCCCTCTCTCTCTCTGCCCCTCCCCTGCTCACACTGTCTCTCTCTCAAAAATAAACAAACATTTAAAAAAATTAAAAAGAGTGAAGTACCACTATATGCCATAACGTGGATGAATCTTGAAAAAATTATGCTGATTAAAAAGCCAAACGGGAAAGGCCAAACATTGTATTATTCCATTTATATGAAATATCCACAACAGGCAAATCCATTGAGACAGAAAGCAGATTGGTGGTTTCTAGGATATGGGGGAGGGGGAAATGGGAAGTGACTACTAAGAGGTATGGGATTTCCTCCTGGGTAATGAAGATGTTCCAGAACTAGACAGTGGTGGTTGTTGCACAACATTGTAAATGTGCTAAATGCTGCTGAATTGTGTGCTTTAAAAGGGTTAAACTCATAGGGGCGCCTGGGTGGCTCCGATGGTTAAGCATCTGATTCTTGGTTTTGGCTCACAGTTTGTGAGTTGGGGGCCTGCAGGTTGGGCTCCATGCTAATAGCACGGAGCCTGCTTGGGATTCTCTCTCTCTCCCTCTCTCTCTGCCCCTCCTCTGCTCACACTCGCTCTCTCAGAATAAAATAAACTTTTAAGAAAATAAACAAAATGGTTAAATGTGAATTTTAGCACAAGACACCTTACTGCCCACTTTTCTAACTGCTCCTGTTGGACAGCATCACCCTTTCTCTTTCTCGCACCTTCAGTGAGCATCTTTCACATTATATTGCAAGTTGTTTGTCTTTGTGTCTGTCCCACCACCAGACCATAAGCACTGGCAGGAGGGGAGTGTGTCCTATTCAAATTGTTTCCCTGTCACCTTGCTTGGTGTCTGGCACAGAGTAAGCCCAACAAATACTTGCTGAATAAATGAAGGAACAAATTAGTTCCGCTCTTGTGACCACCGAGAGAAAAAAAATTCACTCTTCCTCTAGGTCTCTCAGTTTATTGTTACAGTTATCCCCCCTGGAGAAAGGATTTTCATTCGGAAAACACATTGTGGGGCACGTGCTGAAGCCTTTTGTGTGAGGAAACAGGGCAAACAGCCCTGACCATTCCCCCGGGGAGTGGGGGGTGGGGGGTGGGGGCTGAGGGGGTGGCTACAACTTTGTCCTCCCAGTCTCCGCCAGTCCCCAGTCCTCACCTAACGTCTGCTGGAGGTGCAGTCCCAATGGCTGCAGGCTCAATTACTCAAAATATTCCCAACAACTAAGTGCAGAGATGCTTCTGCTGAGTCACCCTTCAGCACAAAGCATTTTTTACTATGATGCTCTCATCTGTCCTCTGGGGTGTAAATTGCAAATATGGCAGCCTCACTCTACAGAGTGGGTTTAAACACTTCTCCTGGCTTAGGCAACAAATGGTGAATAAACAATGTATCAGATTGGAAGAGACTTCAAGGGGCGCATTCTGTCTCTGCTCCTATATTTGACTCCATATTTGTGGGCTTCGGGGTTACACATTTCCTGATGATACCAGCTATCCGATTAAGATTTTGAGATATAAAAATGTCTTCCTTGGCTTTGGCTACAATTTTCTTTATGACATGGCCAAAGATGTTTCTTCTTGTTCCAGCTCATGCGGAGATAAGGGTGGGGAAAAGTCATTAACCATTTCCCTCGTGTTTGCCCTTTATAGCCTCAAAGTGACTTTTAAACGATCCCTCTCGCTCTCTCATATTAGAATTTGCAATCCTTGGGGCGCCTGGGTGGCTCAGTTACTTGAGCTTCAACTTTGGCTCAGGTCATGATCTCATGGTTAGGTTTGTGAGTTTGAGCCCCACAGGGGTTTGCTGCTGTTAGCACAGAGCCAGCTTCAGATCCTCTGTCTTCCTCTCTCTGCCCCTCTCCCTGCTCTCACTCTCTCAAAAATAAATAAAAAGCATTTTTTAAAAATTTGCAATCCTTTCATAAAAAAAAATTTAAGAATCTACCATGTGCCAGAAACTCTCGATTCCGACATAAGTAAAATATAATCCCTCTCTTCGAGGTATGAGTTCATTAGCCTTTCTTGAGGATTTGCTCCAAGTTCCTATTTCTGACTCTAACCCAGCTTTGTAAAATGTACCCCCAAATTTACCAGCTGGTAAACATTTTTGACTACCCTACTATTCTCTGTGCTTTTTTTTTTTTTAAATATTTGTTTATTTTTGAGAGAGACAAAATGAGAGTGGGGGAGGCACAGAGAGAGAGGGAGACACAGAATCCGAAGCAGGCTCCAGGCTCCGAGCTGTCAGTATAGAACCCTACGCAGGGTTCAAACTTACAGACCGGGTGACATCATGAGCTAAGCTGAAGTTGGATGCTTAACCAACTGAGCCACCCAGGCGCCCTCTCTTTGCTTTTAATAAGTGGATAAAGTCACTATTAATCTCTCTTCATGTTGTTGCAAATGCTCAGCAGCCTCTGGACAGGTTGGGATTGTCTGTGTCTAGTCACACTGAAATCTCTTCAGTTATCTCAAATGGAGCAGTTAGTTTTTGCATGTGAAAGATACAGAGTAGACACTTGAAAATAATTGCTTTCTAGCAGTGAGTGTAGAGTTCCATGGAAACATGCCCTTCTTACATAGCATCCCCAGGTCTGACATCATGGCTTTTCTGGGAAACCCCACAACCATCGACAGTGCCCTGCAGTTCTCAATCACTCTGTGTGGTTCCCAGAGCTGTTGTAAAGGGACATGGCAGGCAGAATAAAGGTGCTTATTTCTCTATCATCCAGGACATAGACCCAAGGAGGCTGAAGCCACCATTTCCTTTGCTTCATTTCCTTTGGGGTCCCTGGTCTGCTTTGAGAGGGATGTACTGGAATTCTGAAGCCAGCCCTACAGCCTGCTCCAACAATGATGCTGACTGCTAATGCAGCCAATATTTCTCTGTCATTCATACTACCTGCAAAATGGAGTTGAACAGTAAAAAGATTTGGGATAAAAAAATGTTCAATGAAATTAACAAACTTTTTTTTTTTTTTTACTTTAGGTGCTAGGTTTTTGGTTTTTATTTCATTTTTGTAAAAAACTGGTAATAGCCTCTGAAAAGGGAGGGAGAGGTGCTAACTCATAGTCACCTGTCATTCATTAGTCCTGACCACAAATGCTGTTGTTCTGTTACTGGTGGTCAGCTTGACGTTGGCGGGTCTGCTTTGGATATGAGAGTGACTTCTTTCTCCTCTTACTGCCTCCTGTACTATCTTCTTGTATGCAACTATATTGTAGAAAATACATGAAGGCGGGGGACCTGTCTTGTTTGTCACTGTCTTAGTTTGGGTTCCCTCAGAAGCAAACCTTGGGACAAAGATTCCTGAAAGTAATTTATCTGAGAGGCAATTCCAGGAAACAGTGGTTAGGGAGGAAGACAGGAGAGGGAGACCGGGAAGGGAAGCTAGCCAAAAACAGAAACATTATGAAGAAAGTTACAGCTTGGGTAACTGGAGCCTAATCCCATGAGTGAACTCTGGGAAACAGGGTATTACACAAATCTCAAAGTTATCCCACCTGAGGAGTGAAGAGATTGGGGTATTTATATGCCAATTTTCAACAGTCCTTGGTAAAAGGTTGTTCCTATCTAACATTAATTACGTATCTGCATAAAAAAAAAAAACCAACCTTAAGTCCTACTTCATTTCCTCCAAACAATTTAGGGCCATATGCCTAGATGTAAAAGTTGGAACCATAAAATTTCTAGAAGAAAACATAGGAAAGCATGTGAACAACGTTAGGGTATGCAAAGATTTCTTAGGACATACAAAGCACTAAAGAAAAAAAAGCACCTGAAAGATTAATAAATTGTTTCCATTCAGAATTAAATAATCCTGCTCTTTGAAAAACATTATGAAGAACATGAAAAGACAAATCACAGCACGGGAAAAATATTTTCAACACATATATCCGACAAAAGACTTATATCCAGACTATGTAAAGAACTCTTACAAATGAATAACGACAAATGATTTGAACAGACACTTCATAAAATAAGATATGCAAATGGCCAGTAAGCCATTGGAAATGGGCTGAATATTATTTATCATCAGGGAGATGCAAATTAAAACTACAATGAGACGTCACTATATATCCACTAGAGTTGCTGAACTAAAAGGACTTGACATAGCAAAGGTCAGCGAGGACAACTGGACCTCTCATATTTTGCTATTAAGGAGTGTGAATTGTACAAGCACCCCTATCACAAACTCTTTGGCAGTTTTTTTTTTTTTTTAGCTTATTTATTATTTGAGAGAGAGAGAGAGAGAGAGTGAGGAAGGGGCAGAGAGAGAGGGAGAGAGAATCCCAAGCAGGCTCTGCACTGTCAGCAGAGCTGGATGTACAGCTCGATCTCAGAAACTGTGAAATCATGACCTGAGCCGAAATCAAGAGTCAGACTCTTAACTGACTGAGCCACCCAGGCTGCCCCTCATTGGCAGTTTTGTATATGATAAAAATACATCTCCCTAGAATACAGCAATTTCACTCCTAGGCATATATTGAATATAAGTGGCAGCACATATCTCCGAAAAAGACTGGTACAAAAAATATTCCTAACAGCTTTAAAAAACACCAAAAACGGGGCAGCTGGGTGGCTCAGTCAGTTAAGCGGCCGACTTCGGCTCAGGTCATGATCTCGTGGTCCACAAGTTCTAGCCCCACGTCAGGCTCTGTGCTCACAGCCAGAGCCTGGAGCCTGCTTTGGATTCTGGGTACGCCCCCCTCTCTCTGCCCCTCCCCCACTCGTGCTCTGTCTCACTCTGTCTCTCAAAAATAAATAAATGTTAAAAAATAATAATAAAAAATAAAAGAGCACCAAAAACAACCCAAATGACCATCAACAGGTGAAGAACAAATTACAACACAATCATACAATAGAATGCTATTTAGCACTAAAAAGGAATGGATTACTGATACACATAACAACACGGGATGAAGGTAAAAGACAAATTTATGCTGACCAAAGGAAGCACATATAAAAGGGTACATTCTGTATGATTTCATGTATGTTAAGTCCAGGAACAGGAAAGCCAAGCCTTAGTGATAAAAAACAGACCAACAGTTGCTCTTGGGAGTTGGAGATTGACAAGAACAAGGCACTCCTAAGAGAACTTGGGGCTTTTGGAAATGTTTTATATCTTTTTTTTGGATGGTGATTATACGAGTGTAGGTGCCCAGACTTCCTTAATTGAACATGTAAGATCTGTGCTTTCATTGTATAAAATTGTACCTCAATAAATATTATAGATCTATCTTTAAGAAAGAAAATACAATGACCATTAAAAATATGGAGTAATTTGCTCAGTGTTCTGCACCCCCTCCCCAACTCCCTCCACCCTCTTGCTAGACTGTAAGCTTCAGGAGGGTAGAAGCCATACCTGGTTTGTTCTCTATTGTATCCCCAGCACCTAGCACAGCATCTGGGACCTTTTGAATGCTCGAGTAGCATTTGTTAATATCATAAGTTTTTAAGAGCCTCTGTGCATTGTGGTGTGGCTTTCTCATATCTCCCTTTGCAGACATGATCTGTTCTTGGCAGACACTGGTGGCCCCAGAAGCTCAAGCACAGGTGCATTGTCTAGGAAGGGAGCTTGCAGGTGGGAACCCAGCAGGGCCCTGGGTGTCCTTGGGCACTGACAGGGTCCCAACTGTGAGCACCATCTGCTCCTGTGAAGGGTGTCTGACAGCATCCACAGCCCTGGACCTGGAAGGTGAGTGCCTCTGAGACCGAATGTCAGGCTCCCATTCTCATCCTCCTGCCTACAGGGAGCCCACAGAAAGTCACTTTAACCCTGCAAATAGAAAGCACCAACATGTGTACTGCTTTGTAACTTACCAAGTATTTTCCCTCATATGATCTTATTTTATCCTTCCTGTGGCCCTGTATTTGCTAACCCTATTTTACAGAGAGGTTAAGTGACTTCCCCAAGGTCACACAGCTGGCAAGTGGTGGAACTGGGATTCCAACCAAATTTCTAACTATTCACTACTACATTAAATGCAGTAGTGCTGTGTCATTTGAGGACCTTCAGAAACAGTTTCTGAAATCTGACCCTTTCAAGCTCTACTGGCTAATGGAAAGATAAGTAACATATATCCTTTGCCTTGAATGCAATTTATTCTGTATGCCCCCCCAAAATCAGCCTGCCTTAGACCACCATTATAACAGTGTCACTCCCCTACACACACGTTCCAAGCTGCTTATCACCTACCAAGTAAAATTCACTCTCCTAAGCTGCTGTTCAGTGCTCTTTGGCCCAACTCAACTTTGTGGCTTCATCTTCCTTAAAACACCTTGCGCTCTAGCTGGTTATGTCACTATCTTCACCCCTGAAACTTTGCTCCTCAACTTGCCCTCCAGTTTCTTCTGTCTTCCCTTGGGAAAATTTCTCACCCTTCAAGTTCACACTGAAATGCCACTGCCATTCTTCATGGTTTGTACCTTTCACGTGGCAGTAGCTATCAGGTATCATGGGTACCTCTCACCTTTCTTATAAGATGCTGAGGTCCTAGAAGGCTAGATGCATGCCTTAACCATTTCTGTAAACAAAGGGTGACTAGACACACTGTGGGTATTTAATCGGTGCTTTGAAGGATGAATAAGTTACCACCTCTCCAACCATTGTCTATCCACTTACTACCCTTTGACATTCAGTTTTAAAAATTATATGTGGGGCACCTGGGTGGCTCAGTCTGTTGAGTGTCCGACCTCAGCTCAGGTCATGATCTCTCACCGTTTGTGAGTTCGAGTTCCACATCAGGCTCTGTGCTGACAGTTTGGAGCCTGGAGACTGCTTCAGATTGTGTGTGTGTGTGTGTGTGTGTGTGTGTGTGTGTGTCTCTCTCTCTCTCTCTCTCTCTCAAAAATAAATAAACATTAAGGGGCGCCTGGGTGGCTCAGTCGGTTAAGCGTCCGACTTCGGCTCAGGTCACGATCTCGCGGTATGTGAGTTCGAGCCCCGCGTCGGGCTCTGTGCTGACTGCTCAGAGCCTGGAGCCTGTTTCAGATTCTGTGTCTCCCTCTCTCTCTGACCCTCCCCCATTCATGCTCTGTCTCTCTCTGTCTCAAAAATAAATAAACGTTAAAAAAAATTAAAAAAAAAAATTACTTGCACCGGGCACCTGGGTGGCTCAGTCGGCTGAGTGACTGACTTCGGCTCAGGTCATGATCTCGGGGTTTGTAGATTAAAGCGTCATACCAGGCTCTGTGCTGACAACTCAGAGACTGGAGTCTGCTTCAGATTCTGTCTCTGGCTTTCTGCCCCTCCCCCGCTTGCTCGCGCGCTCTCTCTCTCTCTCTCTCTCTCTCTTAAATATAAATAAATGTTAAAAAATTATTTGCATTATAACTCTATTTTATGTGTTTGGTTAACATAGTCTCCATCCTCTGTATACTCTGCTTCTGACTTGACACAGACTCGGTGACTACCTAAAATCTTGGCAAGTGGGGTGGACACTTGGGAGAGATTGTGGAGACCACAGTTTTGCTCTGGTTGTGTAACCCTGGGCAAATCGCTTTGACCCTCAGGGCCTTATTTTGCCTCCCATCTATTCAATGGGGGGCAATAATCTCTTTTTTGCTTAATTCACAAGGTTGTTGGGAGGGCAAATGAAATAACAGATGTAGAAGTGCTTTGTCAACGACTCTAAATCACCCAGACCTGTCATTTAGTTGCACCTGCTGTTTGATTGAGGCACATCTTTTATTGCCTGCAGCATGCTACCTATTTGCTTCTCTCTTTTGGAGAGAACTTAAGGGTCTGGAGGGAGTATGTCCACAGAACGAGGAGAAAATAGCCTTACTTCCTGAACGGCGGGTGGAATTGATGCTGTGTTGTGATGGGTTTGGGGTGGGCAGGGACACTGTCATCTGAAAGGCTGCTGTGAGTAAGGGAAATATACTTGTCCACGCAGCCTCAGTCAGCGGGCCTAGTCTCAGAGCGGAGAAGTTACAGGGAGTCCGCCAGCTTTGGGAAATGTCCCAGTCTGAGGGGCTGGACCGTGACACGGGCGGCCTGAGGGAAGGTGAGGGCCTCAAGGATGTAGAGGAGAGGCCAACTACTATCTCCTAGCGTCCCAGCCCCTCCTCAAGGTGGAAGTTACTATCTCCACTTTGCCAAGGAAGAGGAGAAGGTCACAAGAGTTCAGGTGCCCACAGCCTCAGAAGCATGCAGGAGTCTTCGGGCCCGTCCATTGGCTTCCACTAGTGGGGGAGGTGGGCTTTGGACCGTCTCGCTTCCTGATTGGTTGGCTGCGCAGATTGGCAGGTGCCCGCCTGCAGTGCACGTCGGGAAGCTGAACATGGCGGAGGCGGGAAAAGAGCCTGCAGGCCTCGCGTTCCCGGGAGGAGGTGCCACCCAATGGCCTCTGCAGCGGTATGGACGCTTCATGCCCTCAGGCACCGGAGAGCCTCCTGGTCCTGGTCAGGGCGCGGGGACAGCCTCTTCCCTCACATGGAAGGTGAGGCCTGAGGGAGGGAAAAGCCGCGAGGCGCTCACTCCCGTGGGGTAGGTGGGGGAGGGAGGGTAGACCGTGGCCAGATGCCACGCAGGGTTCAGTCCTCGAATGCCATGCAGGCAGGAGGAGGGGACACCGCGGGACTGACAGGAATGGCTACAGCTAACAGAAAAAAAAATCTATGTAATATCTCATGTTTGGACATTCTCAAAATAATTATGCAAGGGAGTAGTCATATATTTAATATAGATTTACTGAGCGTCAGTTATGTGTTAGATTTTATTCAGGGTGACGGGACTATATCATCAGTGAACAAGATCGAAATGGTCCCTACCCTCATTTATGTTTCCAGTCTAGCGGAGGACACAGTATTTATCCAAATAACTTTGTAATTATTAGACCGGTTCCATACCCCTTATGTGGAAGCAATGGTTGAATAGCCCATAACCAAGTTGTCACGCTACAGGCAGTCAAGCACTCCCACAGAAGAAGGACTAAATTTCAATCCTTGCTTTGCCACTGAATTTCTGTGACCTTGGTTAAGTTATGGATCCCCTCTGTACCTTATTTAACTTACCTTAAAATAGAGATAGTAATAGTAACCACTTCATAAGGCTGTTGTGAGCATTGAATAAGTCAACATATATACATTACTTAAATCAGTGCCTTATACATTTATAGAAGGGTTTGCTATTATTATTTTCTGTTGTGGTGGTATGTTTGGTATATTTTAACGCCAAGCGTTGCTAATCATTCAGTTCCTTTCGATCTGGTTTGACTTAGTTGTGGACCCTGAAGTTTTGGATTGTGCCTGTGCATGTGTATGGTAGTGTGATTTGGGTAGCAATGGGTAGGAAAAGAGTAAAAGAACAGATATTTCAGGTAGAGTTTGCAGCAAATGCAAAGGCCCTACACCTGGAAAACCTCAGCATGTATAATGTATGGAGAAAAGAAGAAGGCTGGTATTTAGAGGACAAAGGGAATGATAGCATGAGGTGAGATTGTCTGGAGAGGTATACAGGTGCCTTGTGAACATTATCCTAAAACAAGCTGGAAGGCACTGAAGGGTTTTAAGTGGGAGAATCTTCATATTTGAAAGATCATTGGCCGAAGTCTGAAGACAGAATTGAAGGGGAATAGGAGTAGATTCAGGAAGATCACTTAGAATGCCATTGCAGCAGGCAGGTGATGATGACTAGAGTGGGAGGGGGTGTTGGAGAGGATGACAGTGAGGTTGGGGAAATGGCATATTGAAACTATATTTTGGAGGCCAACATGATAGGATTTGGAGCTTGATTGGGTAGGAGTGGTGAGAGTAAAGGACTTCTGGGCTTCTAGCAGGAGCAACTGGGTAAATGGTAAAGGAATCGAGAACATTGGAGGAGGAACAGTGAGAGAAAGATCCAAGGCTTCAGTTTTGGATGTATTGAGTTTAAATGTGTTTATGAAACATTCATATGGAGATGTTGAGTAGGTAGTTGGATATACTGGTGTAGGAGAAAGATCTGGGTTGGAGATGTAAATATGTTATTAGGCTGAAGGTGGGTCAACAGCATGAAGATGGTATTTATAGTTACGAGATTACATGAAATTCCAGGACCAAGTCCCAAGATAGTCCAACATTTGTAGGTCAGGTAGAGTAGACAGAGTCCCTAAAGAAGACTGACAAGGGGCAGGGAGTTGGGAGGCACCCAGGAGAAAGCAGGTCTATCAAAGCTACAGAAAGTTGTTTTAAGAGGGAGAGAACAGTGAACTTTGTTGAATGATGCTGCAAAGTAGAGAAAAATGATAACAAAGGGATGTCTGTTGGATTTAGCAACATGAAGGTCCTTATGGTCTTTACTAAGAGAAGTTTCAGTGGAGTGAAGTGGATGCAGCGGGTTGAAGAGTGACAGGTAGGTGAGGGAGTGGAGCTAACATTCCTAGATCATTCTTCTGAGAGACTTGGCTGTGGATGAGAGTAGAGATGGGGCATAATGAATTGTTCGCCAAATTTTTGAATATTATAGCTAGGGACACTACTTAAAGCTTGAAATCAATATATCTAGGGCCATAAAAAGGGAGTTCAATACTTAGTTGTACTCTTGTAGAATGCTGTCTATATTCTGGAAAATTATATAGGCTGCAAATGCAAAAAGGCATGAGTAAAGTTAAATAGAAGGATGACTGATCTATAATTGTGTCTTATAAAAAACCTGGGCATGTTTGAGGACATATTTAATTTCTGAGATTGCCCATAACATTCCTTCACACCTTCTCTTAACACCCCTTCAAACTCTTTCTCCCAAGGCATCCGTGTTGGGTGCGTTGGCTCAGATGTACACGGGTAACTCTTGGATTCTTATTCTGCAGCCCAGAGGCCATGGACATTTGGCTATTGTAAGGAGTTCATTGTTATTGCAGTTATTTTTCCCTTCTTTTTGCAAAGCTCTTCATAATTGCTTATGAGGAATGGCACTTTTCAACAGTTCTCAAATGTTTGGCATAAAGCCACAGCTCCAGTGACAAGAGATGAAGTTGGCTTTTGCAGTGCTTTTGAAAACTGAACATTTGTACCTTCCTTTGAATCTGTGCTGAAGCATCCTACCTGCTGTGATCAGTTTCAGCCTAGGTCTGTCATTTTTCTTTTTGGAAAAGCGAAAGAGAAAACAAGATTTGTTCTATTTTATGTGCACTGTGACTATTGTGTAATAGTAATAATAAAAGATGAGCCATCTAAAGAACTGTACTAAGTCCCATGTGAATTTCTTATTTTAAAACTATGTGGTACCTGCAGTAAAAAATATGTGTTAGGTAAAGCATAAAAATATATTATTGTGGAGGATAGAATCATTCTGGTCGTCTTTTCCCTAGGGAACTTTCTCCCCCCCCCCCCACCCCCACCCCAGGGAACTTTCAAGTTCAACCTTGGTTGAAATTATTTTGAATTTTTCATTTTTTTCTGAAATTATGGGGGGAACTGATCTGGTATTGTTCTATATAGTTGTTTAATTACACAGAAGATTTTGTCACAGTGGCCACATGCTAATGCTCACAAAAATGTTGACTCAAGAAAATATGGATAGTACAGCAAGTCTTCTAAGACTTGAAATCATGGTTGAGAGGGAAGGTCAAGTCTGAGACATAAATATATAGAGAACATCTAATATATGTATATCAATTGGATTTATTTGTCTGAATTAAATATTCTTTAAAAAAAAAATTTTTTTTTTAATTTTGAGGGTGGGCAGGGGCAGAGAAGGGGGAGAGAGAGAATCCCAAGCAGGCTCTGCACTATCAGCACAGAGCCCCATGCAGCTCAAACTCACAAACCAGACCGTGAGATCATGACCTGAGCTGAAACCAAGAGTCAGTCGCTCAACCGACTGAGCCACCCAGGCGCCCCTGAATTGAATTATTCTTGATGAAGAGTTACTATCTGGAGATAAGTCAATCAGTGTTTGGAAGCAAATAAACTTTTTGTAATACTGTTAAAAAAAAAAAAGTATGGAAAAAGATCAAGAATTTAAAACTTTGCTATTCAGGTTTCATTGTGCATAAAATCACTTGGGGGAGGGGGTGCCTAGGTGGCTCAGTCGGTTAAGCATCCAACTTCAGGTCATTCAGGGTTCATGGATTCCAGCCCCATATCGGGCTCTGTGCTGACAGCTAAGAGCCTGGAGCCTGGTTCGGATTCTGTATCTCCTTCTGTCTCTGCTCCTTCCCCACTCGTGCTCTCTCTCTGTCTCTCAAAAATAAATAAACGTTAAAAAAAAAAAAAAGAACTCACTTGGGGATTCTTTTCTAATGCACATTTGACTCAGTAGGTCTGGTATGCAGAATAAAATTCTGTAGTTCTAACAAGTTTCCAGGTGATGCTGATGCTCTGGTTATAGAACCACACTTGGAGAGGCAAGGGTTTAGAAGACCTTGAATGAAATGGGCAACCATACAGTAAAATTAATAAAATGAATTTATGGAGTTATGAAGTAAGGCAAGTAGATTCATAATGAAAGTGCAGATGTTTTGTTAATAGGGTTAATATTTAAGCCATCTGTCATTTAAGTGGAATGAGCAAATGAAATACAAACTTGAACTTGATTTTATTTTTTTATTTAAAAATTTTTTTTTAACGTTTATTTATTTTTGAGACAGAGAGAGACAGAGCATGAACAGGGGAGGGGCAGAGAGAGAGGGAGACACAGAATCTGAAACAGGCTCCAGGCTCTGAGCTGTCCGTACAGAGCCCAACGCGGGGCTCGAACTCACGGACTATGAGATCATGACCTGAGCCGAAGTCAGACACTCAACCGACCAAGCCACCCAGGCGCCCCATTGAACTTGATTTTAAACCCTTACATCTGTTAGCCCAAGCCTTTCTGAAAAGATTATGACAATAACAGATTGGTCCATTTTGTGTATTTTACGTCTGAATATAATTTGTTCTACTAATTTCAGAATAATTTTGAAAGGTGGTGTTAATTGTAGTTTCCTTTTAAATTAAAGTTTTATCACGTTTTTCAGATTTCAGGATTTCTTAGACATGCCCTAATTGGTTGAACCTGACAATTTCTTATTTTTCCCTTTCAAAGGGAAAAAAAATCAACCTTTAATTTTTATAGGAGGAACTTAAAATAATTGCCCTACTTAGAAATTAAGAAACAATATGAAGTTTGTACTTGAGATGAACTACGAAATGCGGATTCAACATAAAATATACTTCGGGTCCTCTCTATAGTGGTCTTTTTTTTTTTTTTCATTGTATTCCTAGTGCCTAGATACTAACTAGCATATGATAGTTCCTCAGTAAATGTTTGAGTGTATGCTAATTTTTCTAAACTTTCCTTATGATGATGTGATAATTATGACATGATAGCTACTGTTTATTCAGTGTTTACTTTGGTATATTTCTTATAGAAGCCCTATGAAGCAAATATTATCATACCATTTTATAGATAAGTAAGCCAAAATTCAGAGAGGTTCAGTGGCTTGCCCAGGAACAGAGATAAGAGTTTATTCAGAGTCTGGTTTTTCTGCCTCCAAAGCTTGTGCTTTTAACCATTATGCTGTTTGTCTTTGAAGAGTTAATATTTCATATGGGGAATAACAGTTCAATTATGTAGATGAGGGATTTTTGAGATTAACACACAGGGCGAAAATGATAAAAATGACAGGTTTTTTTTTTTTAAGGAAAATTTAAGATTGAGTAAAACCCCAAGAAAACTATTTTTAAAATAGCAAAGTAGTAGTTCTTCTTTACATGACTGGTAATTTTTGATTGGATGCTTGATGTTGTGAATTTTACCCTGTTGGATGCAGGATATTTTTGTATTCCTATAAATATTCTTGACTTTTCTGGGATAAGTTATCTGGAAACAGTTTGATCCTTTCAGGTCTTGCTTTAAAGCTTTGTCAGGTGGGACCAGAGCAGCATTTGATCTAGGGCTAATTTTTTCCTCACACCTGAGGCAAAACTCTTCGGCCTATCCTACCCAATGAGAAATTATGAGGGTTTTCACCTGAGGTGATGAGAACAGGCACTATCCCCTGCCCTATGTGAGGTCTCTGGATTGTTCTCTTAAATCCTTTCAGGTGTTTTTTTGCCCAGCCTCACACACACACATACATGCTGAAGAGTTGAGTCTCTGCAGGCATTGGGAGTTCTTTCTCTGGTATTCTGTCCTGTGAACTGTAGCCACACTGTTCTTCCTGCACTCACAGCTCTATTCCCTCAACTCAGCAACACCTCACCTGGTTCCGCCTGGGCCCCTCATCTTTCTACTTTGGCCTGGAAACTTTCTCCAGGCAGTTGTAAGGCTCCCCTTTGTTTCCTGTTATTTCTCAGGAATCATGTTTTTTATTACCTAATATCCAGTGTCTTGAAAACTGTTGTGTCCTCTAATTTGCCCTGGTTTTTTTTAGTTGTTTCAGGCAGGAAGGTAAATTCGGTCCCTGTTATTTTATTGGCCAGAAATCGTGGGTCATTTGATTTGGTTCCACTTTGTCATTCTCCACTTCAGTTCATCAATTCAACAAAATATTATTAAATTATCTACTGGGTACTTAGCATTTAGTGAGGCACTGGAGAGGCTATGGAGCTGTCCTTATGTTTCATCATGATCTTTTTTTTTTTTTAGCGTTTATTTATTTTTGAGAGAGAGAGTACATGCCAGTGGGGGAGGGACAGAGAGAGAGGGAGACGGAAGATCTAAAGCAGGCCCCAACACAGACAGCAGAGAGCCTGAGTGGGGCCCGAACCCATGAGCTGTGAGATATGACCTGATCCGAAGTTGAAGTCAGATGCTTAACAGACTAAGCCACCCAGGCGCCCCTCTTCACGCTCTTAAAATAACAGAGCATCAAGCACAGGATAACAAGGATGGGTAGCGCCTGATCATAGAGCAGTGTTTCTCAAGGTGTAACGGGCACATTGCTTTCAACAGTGTCTTGGGGTACGTGCTGAAAATGCAGTTTTGTGGTTCCTGTGCTAGACCTAATGAACCAGTCTCTGGGGGTGATGCTCCAGGTTATGTTTATGTACTGCAATCCATTCTCATGCTCCAATTCTGAAGGAAGGGTGGGGAAGAAGGAATAACTGACAAAGTAATTGATACCATATAGCTGTTTACAATTTGTAGAGTATTTTCGTAAACCTCTTCCAATTCTCACAACTTTTTAGATCTGTCTTACTACCATTTTATAGAAGAAGTTGAGGCCTGCCCAGGTTAAATGGCTTGCCAGAGGTTTTACGTAGGAAGTAGAAGAATTCGTTCTAAAACTCAAGTCTGAATACAAGCCAGTCCTCATTCTGTTGTACACTGCTGCTTCCTACATTGGTATTTTCTCTTAATGTAGATGTAGGAATATCATTGAGAGTTATTATTCTTTCATGCAGCTTGCTTTTTTTAAAGAGTTAACAGTTATGTTTTGTATTAATTAGAATTGATATTGACTCTGAGTAACAAAATATAAAATAACAGTGGATTAAATGAGATGAAAGTTTATTATTCTCCACATAAAAGTTCAGGGCTGGTATGACACTCCACAGTGTTAGGAACTGAGGAGCCTGTTTTGTTCCTCTGCCCCGTGTGGCCATGGTCAAATAGTCCATGATAGAATTGATACTCCAGACAGCTTGGTGGAGAAAGGGATCAAGAAGTTAAAGGATATACACATGCTGTCTCTTAAGGAGGATTTCCCATAAGCTGCCACATGATACTACCTCCTACGGCACAGTGGCCAGGACTTGGACCTGAGGCCATCGTAACTGCGTGGGCAGCTGGCATATGTAGTCTGTATTCCACAAGATCATGTGTCCAGCTAAAACCCAGCAGTTCTATTACCATGTAGAAAGGAAAATGGATATTAGAGAATAGCTAGAAGTCTGCCACACACTCTTCTCTTCTGAATCTGGAGACTGCTAAAAGATGAAGGCTTATTCCTAGGTTCCCTGGTTGGAACTCAAAGGCATTTTCTAATAACAATAGCAATAACCAAAAAAAAAAAAAAAACCCTGTTATTTAGTGCATAATTGCTGTGTGGCAATAGGTATGTATCATTACTTGTTTGTTTGTTTGTTTGTTTTTGCTCTGGGTGTTATGTTGTTGTAATTGTTTTTATTGTTACTATTAACACTTAGCATTTCTATGAAACAGCAAAAACACTGAATTTTATAGTTTGGTAATGGGTATGTAGCAAGATCACTTTCATTAGCATATATACTCTACTAGTTTGTTGAAATAATTTATGAGGCACTTTAGCTACCAAGAGGGAAGCAGCTGATAGCCTACTTAGCAGTTTTGCATGTTTTTCATATTTTGTAATGCATAAATTCCTTAGGGCCAATATATACAACTGTGACACTTTCTGAGGGGCCTCAAAAGCAGGAAAAAAAAACAAACCCTTAAGTACATAATTTGTCACATCTGAAGAGTAATGCTGTTTTAACCTTTCAACTAAGTATATTTGAAATATTTTTCTATATTTTCATACATTTCTTTTAACTGTTTTCTTTTTAACTTTAGTGTTATAGTGCAGTCTTGCACAAATACATGCATATAAAATTAGAATATAAAAATATGCATGTATCTGATTTAACCAATGTATAGACTGTGCCTGAAAAACCAGCTTGTAATAGATAGGCTCTATATCTTAGTGCATCCTATTGTATTGATGTCAAAACACCACAATAGACAGAGGTCATGTTGATGTAAACCTCCCCCCTCCAGTTTTATTGAGATATAATTGACATATAACGTTAAGTTTTTGATACACAACATAATGATTTGAAATATGTAAATATTGTGAAATGATTACCACAGTAAGTTTAGTTAACATCTGTAACCTTACATAGTTATACATTTTTTTCCTTGTGATGAGAAGTTTTAAGATCTACCCCCAGCAGTTTTCAAATATATAATCCAGTATTGTTAGCTGTAGTCATCATGTTGTATATTGTATCCCCAGAACTTATAAGTGGAAGCCTGTACCTTTTGACCACTTTCACCTATTTTGCCCGCCTCTATTCTCCACCAATCTGTTTTCTGTTTCTATGAGTTTGGCTTTTTTTTTTTAGATTTCACATGTAGGTAAGGTCATGCAGTATTTAACCTTCTCTGTCTGGCTTATTTTACTTAGCATAATGCCCTCAAGTTTCATCCATATTGCTTCAAATGGCAGGATTTCCTTCTTTTTCATGGCTGAATAATACTTCATTGTGTATGTATAAGTCTCAAATTATCTTTATCCTTTCATCTGTCTCTTGACCCTTAGATTGTTTTCATGTCTTGGCTATTGTAAATAATGGTGCAGGAAACATGGAGGTGCAGATATCTCCTTAAGGTAGTGATTTCATTTTCTTCAGATATATACCCAGAAGTGGATTTGCTAGATGATGTGGTAGTTCTTTTAATGGTTTTTTTTTTTTTTTTGAGGAACCTCTGTACTGTTCTCCTTCATAGTTATACGAATTTACATTCCCACCAACAGTGTACAAGGGTTTCCTTTTTTCCATATCCTTGCCAGCACTTGTTATCTCATGTCTTTTTTATAATAGCCATTCTAACACATCTGAGGTGATAACATATTGTGGTTTTGATTTATATTTCCCTGATGGTTAGTGATATTGAGCCCTATATCATATACCTTTTGAACATCTTTGGGAAAATGTCTTTTCAGGTCCTTTGCGCATTTAAAAATTGGATTATGTGCTTTTTTGCTATTGAGTTATATGAGCTGCTTGTATATTTTGGATGTTAACCCTTTGTTAGATATGTGGTTTGCAAATATTTTGCCTTATCCATTGGTTGTCTTTTCATTTTGTTAATCGTTTCTTTTTTTATGCAGAAACTTGTTAGTTTGATGTAGTCTACTTGTTTATTTTTGCTTTTGTTTCTTGTGCTTTAGTTGTCATATCCAAAAAAAATCATTACCTAGACCGGTGTCAAAGAGCTGTTTCCCTGTGTTTTCTTCTAGAAGTTTTATGGTTTCAGGTCCTACAGTTAAGTTTTCAATCCCTTTTGAGTTAATTTTTGTGAGTGATGCAAGATGGGGTGCTAGTTTCATTTTTTTGCATGTGAATATCCAGTTTTCCCAGCACCGTTTATTGAAGAAACTGTCTTTTCTCCATTGAGTATTCTTGGATCCCTTGTCAAATATTACTTGTCTGTATATGCATGGGTTTATTTCTAGGTTCTCCATTCTGTTCCATTGGTCTATGTGTCTGTTTTTGTGCCAATACCGTGCATACTTTTTTTGATGACCTAAATCTTAAGCCACATTTAGGTTAGAAACTAAAAAGAAGAGAAGATGTGAACAGGATAAATGTTCTCTCTGACAAATTAAAATTAATGTCTTTTTCTCTGATGACTTGGTCATTAGAGATAACATTTTTCTTTGAGCTTTCCATATTGTGCTAATGTGAACATTTCAGTAAAATGCTAAATCATCACTCATTAAAAATATTTCCCAAGAACCAGAAATAAGTAATTTCTTTTCTCAGATGCCTGGATTATACTAGGCATTATGATATTTGGAATTTGTAGAGTTAGGACACTGCATGTAGTATTCCTGTGCTTTGTAGTAAGCTAAATGCTTTCCTTAACCATAATTCTACCTATTCAACAAAGAAAATGGAAGGCTCTTATAAAACTTTTTGTTATAAAGAAATTCAAACATAATCAAAGATAGATAAAAAAAGTATAGTAAACTCACATGTATGTATCACCAGCTTCAATAGTTATCAACTCATGACCAATCTGGTTTCATCTATATCCTGTGTCCACTGGGTTATTTTGAAGGAAATCTCAGACAGCATACCATTTTATCGATTATTTCAATTACCTCTAAAAGATAAGGGACCAGGGGCGCCTGGGTGGCTTGGTTGGTTAAGCATCCGACTTCGGCTCAGGTCATGATCTCACGGTCCGTGAGTTCAAGCCCCGCGTCGGGCTCTGTGCTGACAGCTCAGAGCCTGGAGCCTGTTTCAGATTCTTTGTCTCCCTCTCTCTCTGCCCCTCCCCTGTTCATTCTCTGTCTCTCTCTGTCTCAAAAATAAATAAACGTTAAAAAAAAAAATTTTTTTTTAAATAAAAGGGACCAGTTTTTGTTTTATTTTTTTTTTTTTAGAGAGAGAGAGAGAAAGTGTGTGCACATGTGCACATGCAAATGAGCAGGGGAGGGGCAGAGAGAAGGAGAAGGAGAGAGCATCTCAAGCAGGCTCTGTGCTATTGGTGCAGAGCCAGACACAGGCTGGATCTCACAAATCATGAGATTGTGACCTGAGCTGAAATCAAGAGTCCCGACAGTCCGACACTTAACTGACTGAGCCACCCAGGTGCCCCTGGATGCTGACTTTTCTTTCTTTCTTTTTCTTTCTTTCTTTCTTCCTTTCTTTCTTTTCTTTCTTCTTTCTTTCTTTCTTTCTTTCTTTCTTTCTTTCTTTCTTTCTTTCTTTCAAAATGTTTATTTACTTATTTTGAGAGAGACAGAGAGTGTATGCACACACATGTGAGTGGGGGAGGGGCAGAGAGGGGAGAGAGAATATCCCAAGCAGGTTCTGTACTGTCAGCATGGAGCCTGATGTGGAGTTCAGACTCACGAACAATGAGATCATGACCCTAGCCAAAACCAAGAAGAGTTGGATGCTTAACCAACTGAGCCACCCAGGCACCCCTGGATGCTGATTTTTAATAACTGCTCAAGGTGGGGTGCCTGGGCGGCTCAGTTAGTTAAGTGTCTGATTTTGGCTCAGGTCATGATCCCGTGGTTTGTGGGTTTGAGCCCTGTGCTGGGCAGAGCCTAGAGCCTGCTTTGGATTCTGTTGCTCTTCCTCTCTCTGCCCCTCCCCTGCTCATGCTTTGTCTTTCTCTCTCTGTTTCTCAATAATAAATAAACGTTAAAAAAATTCATAACTGCTCAAGGAAAGGTAATTGGTATTTGGTTTGGATTTGGGAAGGAAAGACTGTAAGGATGCAAGCTACCGTTTTTCCTAACTCCTTAGAAACTTCTAATTAGACAATTTCAGAATGTATGAGCATACTTTTAAGATCTTTTAGATGAAGGATTACAACAAATATTTGAAAAATAGTATTATATACCCAGATATTTGTGTAACCCTCTCATGCCTTCAAGTCTTTGCTCAAGCCTCACCTTCTCATGATGCCTACTGTGACCACATATTGTAACTTTCATGCCCTGTCTTTTCACTCCTATTCTCTTGACCCTGCTTTACTATTTCCCTACCTTCTAGCACTTTCTGATATACTAGATTATTTATTTATTTATTATGTTAAGTGATGTGCCTAGAGCATTTGACACCCAGAGTGGATAATTTTTTTTTAACATTTTTTATTTATTTTAGAGAGAGGGAGAGAGAGAGACAGACAGACACTGAGCATGAGCAGGGGAGGGGCAGATAGAGAGGGAGACACAGAATCTGAAGCAGACTCCAGGCTCTGAGCTGTCATCACAGAGCCTGAGGTGGGGCTTAAACTCATGAACCACGAGATCATGACCTGAGCTGAAGTTAGACGCTTAACTGACTGAACCACCCAGGCGCCCCTGGAGTGGATAACTTTTTTTTTTAATGTTTATTTATTTTTGAGAGAGGACAGAGCACAAGTGGGGGAGGGGGTAGAGAGAGAAGAAGACACAGAATCTGAAGCAGGTTCCCGGCTCCGAGCTGTCAGCCCAGAGCCCGATGCGGGGCTCAAACCCATGAACCACGGGATCATGACCTGAGCTGAAGTCGGATGCTTAACAGACTGAGCCACCCAGGTGCCCCTGGAGTGGATAATTTTTTAACACTCCACTCCCCTAAATGATGACATTATTTTCATAAAATTTTCACAAATGAAATTGTTCATTTATTTTGTAGATAGTAAATTTTTCTATTGAGCTTCATTATTATACTCATGGCAGTAAAATCAATGAGAAAAGGGAAATACACATTATAGTATAAGACAGGAAAAAAGCATAACTCCTTAGCCAACTGTTTTTACATCTTGTTAACTGAACTTTGATTCTTTGGTTATTAGAGGCTGATACTTTATGTAATTAATCACCCACAAACTAACAAGTGATTAAAAAACCTGAATCTCCAATGGTACAATCTAAGCAACTAATGATAAAATTGCTGTTTTGTTCTCCTTTTTGTTCTTTAGTTTGGAAACATTTAATAATTTAAAATGTTAAAGTTATTATTAAAGTTTAGTAAAATACTTTTAGTGTGAGCTAAAATTTACACTTCAACAAAATGTTCCATCTTGTCAGTTGCACTTACAATTTTTTAAAACACACTTTTAAACACAAATCTAAATACCAAGAGGTCCCAGATTTTGAGTAACTTAAATCCGTTTTTTTGTCTTTACAATCAGTGTGCTATCATTGTTTATTTTGAATCTAGTTTAAATGCAGAAGGACATAGTACCACAGGTTTGAAGTAAACTGCATCCTAAGAAAGAGTTGGAGACAAGAACTTTGCATTAAACAAGCTTGAAGTATTTCAAATCTTTGTGAGCTATTCTTGAAACAAATGTATGTGGTTAAGTCTGCATTTAAGTGGGCCAATGTTATAACTGGGAGTTTTCCAAATGAATGCGTAAAAGACCAAGTTTATTAAAGAATAAGTAATAACAATATGATAATTTGAAGCTTACATATGTGTTATTTAAACTTAGCAGTAATTGTAGCAGTTGTTTGGAACTAAGACCAACAAAAGACTTTTTTCAGGGAGTATTTTCTCAGTGACATTGATTAGAATTGTGGGCATGTGGTAGTAGTAAAAAGCAGAGTGCTTGTTAGTCAGTTTGACTATTGTTTATAAATTCTTGACAAAGCATTCCCTTATTGCCTGAACCAGGATTGACTGCTCTCAACATCCCACCCTTAGAGTGCCACTAATTATACTTGTTTATTGTAGTCTCTACCCTTGCCCAGCATCCCATCCCACATTAGCTCCATGAGGCCAACTAATATTTTGTTCAGTGATGTATCGCATCTTTCAAAAAAAAAAAAACACGCTTGACATCTAGTAGGTGCTCAATAAATATTTGTTGAATGAACAAATGAATGAATGAAGCTCAAGGTCAGGGACATTCCTTGCCATGTTTTTTTTTTTTCTTTCCTAAATATTTATAAAAGAAATTGGTGTATAGTGGGTAGTACTTTGTTAATGTTAACCTAGTGAAATGCTTGATATATGGTGTTTTTAATCTCTACAGAAGAGTTTAGAATTTTTATTACTGCTATAACAAATTGCCACAAACTTAGTGGCTTATGACAATTCAAACTTATTCTTTTATAGTTCTCGTGGTCAAAATAGGTCTTATGGGGCTAAAATCAAGGTGTCGGCAGGGCTGCATTCTTTCTGGAGGCTCTAGGGAAGAACCTTTTTCTTTCCTGTTCCAGCCTCTCGTGGCTACCTGAATTCCTTGCCTTGTACTACCTTCCATCTTCCAAAGCCATCAATCACATTTCCTTCTCTGACTCTTCTGCCTCCTCTTTCCTTTATAAGAACTCTTGTGATTATATTGGGCCCCCCTGTACAATCCAGGCGCTCTCTCATCTCAAGATCCTTAACTTGAATTGCCTCTGCAGAGTCTCCTTTGCCACATAAGAAAGCATAATCATAGGTTCTAGAGATTAAGACATGGAAATCTTTGAGGGGCCATTATTCTGCCTGCCTCAGCATTGTACCAATACTAGATGTTCCTATCCGTGAACAAAATGTCTCCATAGATTTACATGTTCTTAAATTTCTGTCAATTTCAGTGTGCAGGTCTTTCACTTTTCCTCATTTATCCCTAAGTATTTCATATTTTTGATGCTGTGATAAATGTTGATATTTTTAAAATTTCAAATTCTTTTTTATTAAAGTTTATTTATTTTGAGAGAGAGAGTGTGTGCGCATGTGCAGGAGGGGCAGAGAGAATATCCCAAGTAGGCTCCACGCTGTCAGCATGGAGTCTAGCATGGGGCTCAAATCCATGAACCGTGAGATCATGACCTGAGCCAAAATCAAGAGCTGGGCACTTAACTGACTGAGCCACACAAGTGCCCCTAAAATTTCAAGTTCTAATTGTTCTTTACTAGTTTGTATACATTTAGTTTTCCTTTATTGCTCTTGTATCCTGTAACCTTTCTAGAATTCATTTATTCTAGGAAAATCAATTGGACTTTCTACATAAGTGATCCTGTTGTTTGTGAATTAAGACAGTTTTACTTCTTTCTTTACAATCTGGGTGTTTTATTTCTTTTTCTTGCCTGATTGCAATTGTTAGAACCTCCAGGACAGTGTTGAATAGGAGTAGTGAGAGCTAATGTTGTTTGTCTTGTTCTTTATCTTAGAGAGAAAGCTTTTAGTCTTTCACTCTTAAGTATGATGTTAACTGTAGGTTTTTCATAGATGCCCTTTGTCAGCTCTAGGAAATTCCTTCTATACCTGGTTTGCTGAGTTTTTAAATCAGGAATGGATGTTAGATTTTGTCAGATGCCTTTTCTGTATTCTGTCATTATTGAGGTGATCATATGGTTTTTCTTTTTGAGTTTGTTAAAATGGTGAATTACATTCATTTCAAAATACTTCCTAATTTCCCTTTTAATTTCTTATTTGCTCATGGGTTATTTAGAAATATACTACGTAGTTTCAAAATATTTGGGGATTTTTTTCAGAGATTTTTCTGTTATTGATTTCTAGTTTAATTGTGCTCAGAGAACATACTTATAAATTCACCAAGACTTGTTTTATGGCCCAGAATTTTGTCTGTCTTGGTAAATGCTTTCTGTACACTTGAGAAGAATGTGTATTTTTGCTGGTATTGGGTGAAGTATTCTATAAATATCAATTGGGTTATGTTGGATGATAGTGTTGTTCAAGTCTACTATATACATTGGCTGATTTTCTATGTACTTGTTCTATCAATTTTTGAGAGAGGGGTATTGACATCTCTGAATGTAATTGTGGATTTGTCTGTATCCCCCTACAGTTCTATCAATTATTGCTTCATGTATTTTTAAGCTTTGTTATTGGAGACACAAATGTTTAGGATAATTATGTCTCTTGATTAACCTATTCCTTTATCAATAAAAATGAAATGACCTTCTCTATACTTTTTGATACTCTTGCCTAATGTTAATATAGATACTTCAGTTTTCTTTTGACTAGTATTCGCATGATATTATATTTTCCCCACTCTTTTGTTTTTAACCTGTTCATGTTTTTATATTTAAAATGTGGGGTGCCTGGGTGGCTCAGTCGGTTAAGCGTCCAACTTCGGCTCAAGTCATGATCTCCTATTTCGTGGGTTCGAGCCCTTCATTGGGATCTGTGCTGACAGCTCAGAGCCTGGAGCCTGCTTCGGATTCTATGTCTCCCTCTCTCTCTCTACCCCTCCCCTGCTCGTGCTCTGTCTGTCTGTCTCTCTCTCTCTCTCAAAAATATAAACACTTTTTCTTGAAATTTTAGATTCTTCTTTTATTTATTTATTTTTCTCATTCTGGTTTTTTTCTTCATTTAATTTTTTATTTAATTTTTTATTTAATTTTTTATTTAATTTTTTATTTTAACTTACATCCAAGTTAGCATATAGTGCAACAATGATTTCAGGAGTAGATTCCTTAATGCCCCTTGCCCATTTAGCCCATCCCCCTGCCCACAACCCCTCCAGCAACCCTCTGTTTGCTCTCCATATTTAAGAGTCTTTTATGTTTTTGTCCCCCTCCCTGTTTTTATATTATTTTTGCTTCCCTTCCCTTATGTTCATCTGTTTTGTATCTTAAAGTCCTCACATGAGTGAAGTCATGTGATATTTGTCTTTCTCTGACTAATTTCGCTTAGCATAATACCCTCTAGTTCCATCCACGTAGTTGCAAATGGCAAGATTTCATTCTTTTTGATTGCTGAGTGGTACTCCATTGTATATACGTATATGTATATATACCACGTCTTCTTTATCCATTCATCCATTGATGGACATTTGGGCTCTTTCCATAGTTTGGCTATTGTTGATAGTGCTGCTATAAACATTGGGGTGCATGGGCCCCTTAGAAACAGCATACCTGTATCCCTTGGATAAATACCTATTAGTGCAATTGCTGGGTTGTAGGGTGGTTCTATTTTTAATTTTTTGAGGAACCTCCATACTATTTTCCAGAGTGGCTGCACCAGCTTGCATTCCTACCAGCAGTGCAAAAGAGATCCTCTTTCTCCTCATCCTCGCCAACATCTGTTGTTGCCTGAGTTGTTAATGTTAACCATTCTGACAGGTATAAGGTAGTATCTCATTGTGGTTTTGATTTGTTTTTCCCTGATGATGAGTAATGTTGAGCATTTTTTCATGTTTTGGTTGGCCATCTGGATGTCTTCTTTGGAGAAGTGTCTATTCATGTCTTTTGCCCATTTCTTCACTGGATTATTTGTTTTTTGGGTATTGAGTTTGATAAGTTCCTTATAGATTTTTGGATACTAACCCTTTATCTGCTATGTCATTTGCAAATATCTTCTCCCATTCCATTGGTTGCCTTTTAGTTTTGCTGATTGTTTCCGTCGCTGTGCAGAAGCTTTTTATTTTGATGAGGTCCCAGTAGTTCATTTTTGCTTTTGTTTCTCTTGCCTCCAGGAACATGTTGAGTAACAAGTTGCTGTAGCCAAGGTCAAAGAGATTTTTGCCTGCTTTCTCCTCGAGGATTTTGATGGCTTCCTGTCTTACATTTAGGTCTTTCATCCATTTTGAATTTTTTTGTGTGTATGGTGTAAGAAAGTGGCCCAGGTTCATTTTTCTGCATGTCGCTGTCCAGTTTTCCCAGCACCACTTGCTGAAGAGACTGTCTTTATTCCATTGGATATTTCTTCCTGCTTTGTCAAAGGTTAGTTGGCCATACGTTTGTGGGTCCATTTCTGAGTTCTCTATTCTGTCACGTTGATCAAGTGTCTGTTCTTGTGCCAGTACCATACTGTCTTGATGATTACAGCTTTGTAATACATCTTGAAGTCTAGGATTGTGATGCTTCCTGCTTTGGTTTTCTTTTTCAAGATTGCTTTGGCTATTCGGGGTCTTTTGTGGTTCCATACAAATTTTAGGATTGTTTGTTCTAGCTCTGTGAAGAATGCTAGTGTTATTTTGATACGTATTGCATTGAATATGTAGATTGCTTTGGGTAGTATTGATGTCTTAACAATATTTGTTCTTCCTACCCAGGAATGTGGAATATTTTTCCTTTTTTTGTGTCTTCTTCAATTTCTTTCATAAGCTTTCTATAGTTTTCAGTGTATAGATTTTTCACCTCTTTGGTTAGATTTATTCCTAGGTATTTTAAGGTTTTTGGTGCAATTGTAAATGGGATCAACTCCTTGATTTCTCTTTCTGTTGCTTCGTTGTTGGTGTATAGAAATGCAACCAATTTCTGTGCATCGATTTTATGTCTTGCCACTTTGCTGAATTAATGGATCAGTTCTAGTAGTTTTTTGGTGGAATCTTTTGGATTTTCCTTATAGAGTATCCTGTCATCTGCAAAGAGTGAAAGTTTGACCTCCTCCTGGCCGATTTGGATGTCTTTTATTTCTTTGTGTTGTCTGATTGCTGAGGCTAAGACTTCTAATACTATGTTGAATAACAGTGGCAAAAGTGGTCATCCTTGTCTTGTCCCTGACCTTCGGGGGAAAGTTCTCAGTTTTTCCCCATTGAGGGATGATATTAGCAATGGGTCTTTCATATATGGCTTTTATGATCTTGAGGTATGATCCTTCTATCCCTACTTTCTTAAGAGTTTTTATCAAGAAAGGATGCTGTATTTTGTCAAATGCTTTCTCTGCATCTGTTGAGAGGATCATGTGGTTCTTGTCCTTTCTTTTATTGATGTGATGAATCACATTGATTGTTTTGTGGATATTGAACTGGGCCTGCATCCCAGGTATAAATCCCAGTTGGTCGTGGTGAATAATTTTTTTTAATGTATCCAAAACTAAATACACGTTTTAAAAAATAAAATGCATTTCAGGGTGTCTGGGTGGCTCAGTTGGTTGAGCCTCCGACTCCGGCTCTGGTCATGATCTCACAATTTGTGAGTTTGAGCATCCATTAGGCTCTGTGCTGACAGCTCAGAGCCTGGGGCCTGCTTCAGGTTCTATGTCTCCTTCTCTCTCTGCCCCTCCCCTGCTCACACTCTGTCTCTCTCAAAAATGAATAAACATTAAAATATAAATAAAATAAATTAAAATGCATTTCTTATAGGCAGGGTATAGTCATACCTTTTTGTCCTGTTAGATTGTCTTTTATTCAGGTATTTAAGCCATTTACACTTAATGTGATTGATCATTGATAGGGTGGGTATAAGTGTATAATCTTGGTATTTGTTTTGTGCTTGTCCCATCTGTTCTTTGTTCCCTTTTTATTCTTATTCTGACTTTCAGATTGAGTATTGTTTATAATCCCATTTATCAATTACATTTTAAAGAAAATAGGTAGATAACAAGTAAATATAAAGTAACAAAAGTGGAAAGAACTATGGAGGAAAGCAAAGCTGGAAAAAGGAATAGGAGCCATCTGGTTTGGGCAATGAGAGGAATTGGTGGCAGTTTTCAGTAGGATGGTCAGGAAAGGTATTACCTGAAAAGGTGACATTTAAGCAAAGACTTGAAGAAGATGAAGGAGTGAGTTATGTGAATATAAGAGAATTTTAGATAGAACAGGACTGAAAAAGCCCTGAGATTTATAATCACGAATTTTCCTAGTAGGTTCAAAGAGCAGCAAGGAGGCCAGTGTGGATGGAGCAGAGTGCCCAGGGGTGATGAGAGCAAAGGGGCAGTAGGGGCTGGGTTGTAGAATACTTTGTATGAGTTTCTGAATGAGATGCAGGGCTACTGCAGGGCTTTGAGCTGGAAATAACATGATCTAACTTAGGTTTTATTTTTTTTATTTATTTATTTTTTTAATTTTTTTTTCAACGTTTTTATTTATTTTTGGGACAGAGAGAGACAGAGCATGAACGGGGGAGGGGCAGAGAGAGAGGGAGACACAGAATTGGAAACAGGCTCCAGGCTCTGAGCCATCAGCCCAGAGCCCGACGCGGGGCTCGAACTCACGGACCGCGAGATCGTGACCTGGCTGAAGTCGGACGCTTAACCGACTGCGCCACCCAGGTGCCCCATAACTTAGGTTTTAAAAGGATCACTCTGGAGGGGGCTCCTGGGTGGTTCAGTTAGTTAAGTGTCTGACTCTCGATTTCAGCTCAGGTTGTGATCTCACAGTTCACAGGATCAAGCCGCTTGTTGGGCTCTGTGCTGATAGCATGGAGCCTGCTTGGGATTCTCTGTCTCCCTCTCTCTCTGCCCTTCCCTGGTCACACTTTCCCTCCCACTCTCTCAAAATAAATAAACTCTAAAAAAAAAAAATCACTCTGCTTACTTTATTGAGAATAAATTGCGTGGGGAGGGGGAGCAAGAACACAAAGGGAAAGCCATTTAGGAGGTTATTATGTTAATACAACTGGAGATGGTAACTCAGACCAGACCCGTGAGAAGTGATTGGATGCTGAATATTTTGAAGATAGACATGAAGGATATGCTGATGGATTGATTTGGATATGAGGAAAGGAGAGGATTTAAGAATGATTCCACCATTTACCTAAGAATTATATTCTTTGATGTGAAACTGTGGGAGTCAGATACCTACAACAGCCTGGTATGTGGTATGTGTTTTGTGTTGGGAAGGCAGTCTTTTGTGCATGTAGTCTTTCAGCCCCTTTCGGCCAAGACCATAAGAATGGGTCTGAAGCCTGGAACACTTCCTTTACCAAGGGAGAGTCCTCATAGCCCAAGCTCCTTTGTTCTGCTTAAGTATTATATGGCACCCAGCCAATCCTACTGCTGTATCTGTCCCTTTGGGGGAGGGAATGGCGTCCTTCTGCTGCAGCATCAGAGGGCTGAGAACAGGCCAACTGCTCTGTATGGCTGCTGAGAGGGACCTGCTCTCTCTCCCCCGCCAGGGGGAACTGACCCCCACTACTGATGCTCATCTTGCTCTATTTATTCTGTATGTGAGTAAAGTGCTGTTCCATCCAGTACTTGACTGTGTTGTGCTTTCCATAGTGACTCCAGTACCAAAATGCAGTGGGCAGAAATGGTTGGATTTCTACTCCTGGTGATAGGCAACAGATGTCACTTGCTCGACACTTTGTAAATATTGAATGAATAAATGAATGAATGGAGGGTTTGGACTTGGAATTAGGAGCTGTTAATTTTGAAATGACTGTTGGACCTTTAAGTGGAAATAATGAGTGGGCAATTAGATGTAACAATTTGGAGCCCAGGGGAGAAGTCTACTGGGATTCTCTTGGAAGTCATTAGTCACTACTTGAAAAACTTATAAAATAATTGGGAAAGAATTGGGGTCTCCATAGTGAGTGTTCCTACCCAACAAAAGACATATATAAAAATGTTCATAACAGCATTGTTAGTGGTAGACCTAAACTGGAAAACAATATTGATCAACAAGAGAATGAAAAAATAAATTGTGGTGTAGTCATAGAATGGTATTGTACAGTAATGAAAATGAATGAACTGGGTACATGCAACAACACTGATGAAGCCAGACATAATTCTTTCTATATAATTCTATTCTTATAAATAAAGCTAAACTATGGTGTTAGAAATCAAGCTGTGTTAGGGGGAGGAAGGAGCAGGTAGTGATTGGGAGACAGCACTAGGGTACCTTCTGGAAGGCTGGCAATGTTCTGTTTCTTCACCTGGGTGGTAATTATTATATGTTGACGTTATCATTATTCACTGAGTTGTACATTTAAGTGTTGGACACTTTGGGGGGTATTTTCAGGGTGTATATTACATTTCTAAAAAAAAATAAACTATCAGGTTAACATATTGCCTCCTAAAGAATTTGTTGACCAGGCTCTAGTTTTGAAAGCTCCTCTTGACTCCTAGCTATCCTTGTGGTTTTAAGTGGTCATGAAGCATAAAAGATAATCTATTTAAACTGTGGCAGGAAGAGTATCATACAAATAGCAGAATTCTTAATACTAGAAAAGAGGCAGAATAACAACCACTGAAGTTTAGATTTTAGCATACCTTCCTTGACATCTAAAAATCCTTCAAGTTTTTTAAGGTTGGAATTTAAAGTGAATTAGAGGAAACTCAGTAGGAAATCTTAAGTTTAAATATAGCATTAAAGCTGTAAACCCCCCATATGAAACTATAAGAACATTATTTCTCAATAGAATGTAGTAACCTCATAAAGATATACTTGAGTTAGGTATGTGTTAATTGTTTTGAGCTTTGAGCATTGAGGTGAATCCATAATTTCATCTTATTATTTCTACAAGGTTGTTTACCTTACAGTGTATGAAAACCACCTATACAGGGTATCCACTTAAGACCCAAATTCTACTAGTCTGTATCTGTCAGTCATGTCCTCCTTGACATTTTGATTTCATTGCCTCAACTCCCTACGAAAACTATGGACCAAATTTAACATGATAAAATATAATGAGAATAAATGCAAGGTCTTACATTTAGGTTCAGATGAAAATGAAAGTCTGATTTACCAGTATAAGTGATGAAGTTTCAGGAAGTTTTGCTGATATCAGATCATTCTTCAAATGGGACTACCCCCTCAAAAGGTTAATGTGATTATAGGCTGCATTAGTGCAAAAAATAGGAGATAGTTAGACCACACCAAGCATATTATGGTCAGTTTTGGGCACCATATTTTAAGAGTGACATTGACAAATTAAAGTTCATGCAAAGAAAAGCACCAGGTTTTGAGGGATTATAAAAATGGATTGTCTGGCTGATGAAAGGAGGACTCTGAAGTCTCATAGCAACACTGTAGGGCATTATCCCCATTTTACAGAAAGGAAATTGAGGCTCAAAGATAATTAATGACTAATTAAAATGATACTGAAAAGTGGTTGGCTTAGGGCCCACATCTCCTTATTTTTAATCTAGTATTCTTTTCATTTCAAAATATATGTTTTAGTTATATTTTTTAAAAGCTGACTGGGGCGCCTGGGTGGCGCAGTCGGTTAAGCGTCCGACTTCAGCCAGGTCACGATCTCGCGGTCCGTGAGTTCGAGCCCCGCGTCGGGCTCTGTGCTGACGGCTCAGAGCCTGGAGCCTGTTTCCGATTCTGTGTCTCCCTCTCTCTCTGCCCCTCCCCCGTTCATGCTCTGTCTCTCTCTGTCCCAAAAAAAATAAACGTTGGAAAAAAAAAAATTAAAAAAAAAAAAAAAAAAAGCTGACTGTTAGCCCCTATAGAGGAGAAATTTGAAATGATAAGTAAATGATTACAGATCTGTAAATTTTTTTAATGTTTATTTATTTATTTTTTTTAAAGAGAGAGAGAGAGATAGAGTGCGAGTGGGGGAGGGGCAGAGAGAGAGTGAGACACAGAATCTGAAGCAGGCTCCAGGCTCCGAGCTGTCAGCACAAACTCCAACGCAGGGCTCAAAGTCATGAACCACGGGATCATGACCTGAGCCAAAGTTGGAGCTTAACAGACTCAACTACCCAGACGCCCCTACAGATTAAACAGAAGGAAAAGAAATGTTCAGAGTAGGAAGCTCAGTGTGAGAAGATATTATACATTTATTGGTATTTCAGAAGTGTATTGACTTATGCACATTTCTTTCACTTTTTCTTTTTCAAGGTTTTTGACTCCAGTGAAGAATCTGGGTATCTTGTTCTCACCATCGTTATATCAGGTCATTTCTTCATTTCCCAAGGACCCACACTGCTGGTAGGTTTTATGCATATAGTTTAATATGCAAATATATTTCTTTATATTTGTAGCTTTACATTAATTTTTGTACTCTCATGCTTCTTCAGTCTCACAGAAATTCATCAGGTTCAACAAATTAAGCATTTATTGAATGTTCTTTAGCAGTAGGTAATACAGATATATACTGAAGAGGTTTAGGGTTCTGTTTTGGGAATCAAAGTGGATCAAAGGATTGAGATTAACCAGTATTATAAAGGATTCTTAACTGGGGAAATTGGGTTGAGACCGGCTAAATTTATAGAGAAATGTGTGGAGGGTTTTTCAAAGAAGGTAAAGAACATATGCAGAGGGATAGATTTGAGGAAATAGAAAACTTGAAACAGGCTATTATTAACTTACATAGCCCTCTATAAAACTAATTTTATAAAGGTGCATTTGTTCTCTATTCTGAACATACACATGTATTGTAGGAAATTTTTGAAATGAAGAAATAAAGGAGAAAATAACATTCATTTTTGCTTGAAAGTTTGTCTGAATTGGTATTTAGAAACAAAATGAAGAAACAAGACAACTTCTAGTCAAAGAATTGTAAAAGAAAGGAAGTATAAAGGAAGGTTATTACATCATTTACCTGTGAATAATATCTACATAGACATAATAAATTTGTACAGATATTTACTGAATATCAACATAGGCATAACTTATTCACTTAACGGGTATTTATTGAGCAATTATTACATAGTAGGCATTGTTCTAGGTGCTAGGGATACAGCAGTAAACAAAGACAGAAATCCCTATCATCATGGAGTGTCATCATTTTAGTGGGGAGAAACATCATAAATAGGTCAAATAATAAACAAATAGGTCAAATATAGTTAAAAGATATGAATTTTTGGTGGATCCCTTATACATTCTATTTTATTAGGATGGCAGCATCCCACAGTCGTATATTGTGATGATCCGTCTCTCCACTTACGTGGTATATAGCCTTATCCTTGAATGTGAAGTGACCTGCAAAGTCCTCTTTGTGTTCCCTCCTGATTTTTAAAACTGCAGCAATGGTATCATTTTTGCTTTATTTACCACTGTTAGGGCTTGAATCATTTGCAGAAGAAAAGATGTCTTCTTTAGCTTTGAATGAAGACTATTCCAGATGGTGGACAGGGGGATGCCTGGTACACAGCTAAGTTTTCCTCTATGAATATTGTGAGACTTCACTGAATGATGACAGTAAGGCAGTTTGGCTTCCTGAGACAGAGGAGGACATCCTGTGCTTTGTCTGCTCCATCTGTTTGTACCAGTGGTAAATGTTGTTACAAACTGATAGAGGTCTCTTTGTATCATACATGAAACGATTTTTGCAGTGCAGTTATAAAACTAAGGTTATCAAATTCCAAAGAACCACTACTGAGAAATACAATGGTAACTCCACAGTTTGTTGCATGTTGCCTGTACATATATACCTTATATATTGGATAATACTTAAAAAAAAATTCTAGGTAGGCTTCATTCCCAGTATGGGGCTTGAACTCATGATCCTGAGATCAAGAGTCACATGTTCTACTGACTGAGTCAGCCAGGCACCTCTATTGGATAATACTTTTTAAAAGTCTTGCAATGCCTGGGTGATTCAGTTGGTTAAGCCTCCAACTTTGGCTCAGGTCATGATATCACAGTTTGTGAGTTTGAGCCCTGCGTTGGGCTCTGCACTGAAGCTCAGAGCCTGGAGCCTGTTTCAGATTATGTGTCTCCCTCTCTCTCTGCCCTCCTCTGCTTGCACTCTGTCTGTCTCTCTCTCTCAAAAATAAACATTAAAATTTTTAAAAATCTTTATTAAATGCTTTGTTTTACTTTTTTTTAACGTTTATTTATTTTCGAGAGAGAGAGAGAGACAGAGCACGAGTGGGAGAGGGGCACAGAGAGGAGACACAGAATCCAAAGCAGGCTCCAGGCTCCCAGCACAGAGCCCAACGCGGGGCTCAAACCCACGGACCACGAGATCATGACCTGAGCTGAAGCCAGATGCTTAACTGGCTGAGCCACCCACGTACCCCTGTTAAGCACTTTCTGAAGCTGTTTTATTGGGGTATAATTTACATAAAATCACTAATTTTCAGTGTTCAATTTGATGTGTTTTGGGAAATGAATATAGTTGTGTAACCACCATCACAGTTGTGATGTAGAACATCCCAAATAACTCTAAAAGTTTCTGTGTGCCCTGTTGTAGTCAGTCCCCTCTGAGGGGGGGAATCTACCCTTCTACCCTCAGGTCCTGCTTTCTGTACCTACTGTTTTGCCTTCTGTAAAATTTCATGTAAATGAAATCTGATAATATGTAGTCTTTTGTGTCTGCCTTTTTCCACTTAGCATAATGCTTTTGAGATTCATCCATATTGTTCACCCCTTTTCATTACTGAATAGCATTTACTTTATATAAACCTCATTTGCTTACATCCATTCACCTTTTGATAAACATTTGGGTTGTTTCCATTTTGTTAATATGAATGATGCTGGTATAGCCATTTGTGTACAAGCCTTTGTATGAACAAACGTGTTTTAATTTTCTTTGATAAATTCCCAAGAAAGGAACTGCTGCAGGGTCATGTAGTACATCTGTGTTTATAAAATGCTGCACAGCTGTTTTTCAAAGTGGCATTCGCACAAACAATGTGTGGAGGTTCCAGTTGTTCCATGTCCTCACTAACACTTGGTATTGTCAGTCTTAAGTTTATTTTAATGGGTGTCTGGTGGCATCTCATGGTGGTTTTAATTTGCATTCCCTTAATAACTAATGACATTGAACAACTTTTTATGTGTTGACAGGTGTACCTTGGAGATACTGCAGGTTAAGTACTGAACCACTGCAATAAAATGAGCACAATGAAGTGAATCAAATGAATTTTTTTTATTTCCCAGTGTATATATGTTAGGTTTACATTACACTGTAGTCTGTTAAGTGTGCCATAGCACTGTGTTTGAAAAAAAAAAAACAACAGTGTACATGGATGCCTGGGTGGCTCAGTAGGCTAAGCATCCGACTCTGAATTTCATCTCAGGTCATGATCTCATAGTTTGTGAGATTGAGCCCCACATTGGGCTTTGCACTGACAGTGCAGAGCCTGCTTGGGATTCTCTCTCTACCTCCCTCTCTCCTCTCTGTCTCTGTCTCTGCTCTGTCTAAGTAAATAAATAAACAAACATTTAAAAATTTAAAAAATAGTGTACATGCCTTAAATAAAAAATACTGTATGACTGAAAAATGCTAACTACCATCTAAGTTTTTGGTAAGCCATAATCTTCTTGCTGGTGGAGGGTCTTGCCTTGATGGTGATAGCTGCTGACTGATCAGGGTGGTGGGTGCTGAAGATTGGGGTGGCTGTGGCAATTTCTTAAAATAAGACAACAGTGAACTTTGCTGTATTGATTGACTCTTCCTTTCACGAATGATTCCCTGTAGCATGCAATGCTGTTTGATAGCATTTTCCCCACAGAACTCCTTTCAAAATTGGAGCTGATACTCTCAAATCCTGCTGCTGCTTTATCAGCTAAGCTTCTGTCATATTCTAAATCCTTTGTTGTCGTTTCAACAGTCTTCACAGCATCTTCACCAGGAGCAGTTTCCATCTCAAGAAACCACCTTCTTTGCTCACCCATAAGAAACAACTACTTATCTGTTAAAGTCCTGTCGTGATATTGCAGTAATTCAATCCTGTCTTCAGGTCCCACTTCTAGTTCTCTTGCTGTTTCCACCACATGTGGAGTTTCTTCCTCCACTCAAGTCCTGAACCCCTCAAAGTACTCCATGAGGGTTGGAATCCACTTCTAAACTCCTATTCATGTTGATATTTTGACCTCTTCCCTTGAATCAGGAATGTTCTGAATGGCATCTAGAATGGTTAATTCTTTCCAGAAGGTTTTCAGTTTACTTTGTCCAGATCCATCATAAGACCCTCTACAGCAGCTATCACCTTACAAAGCATAGTTCTTAAATAAAACTTGAAAGTCAAAATGACTCGTTGATCCACAGGCCGCAGAATGACTGTTACGTTTGCAGACATGAAAACAACATTAATCTTGTCATACATATTCATCAGAGCTTTTGGGTGACCGGGTGCGTTGTCAATGTGCAGTCATATTTCGAAAGGAATCTTTCTCCGAGCAGAAGGTCTCAACAGTGGGTTTCAAATGTTCAGTAAACCGTGCTGTAAACAGGTACGCTATCATCCAGGTAATGTTGTATTTATAGAACACAGGCAAAGTAGATTTGCCATAATTCGGAAGGCCCTGGGATTTTTGGAATGGTAAATGAGCATTGGCTTCAACTTCAAGTCACCAGCTGCATTAGCTCTTAACAGGAGAGCCAGACTGTCCTTTAAAGCCTTGAGGCCTGGTATTGACTTCTCTTTAGCTGTGAAAGTCTGAGACAGCATCTTCTTCCAATATAAGGCTGTTTCACCTACACTGAAAATCTTTTGTTTAGTATAGCCACCTGCTCATTATCTGAGCAGGATCTTCTGGATAACTTGCTGCTTCACCTTGCACTTTTATGTTATGCTTTCCTTACACCTCCTGAACCAACCTGTGCTGCCTTCAAACTTTTCTTCTGCAGCTTCCTCACCTCTCTCAGCCTTCATAGAATTGAAAAGAGTTAGGGCCTTTTTCTGGATTAGGCTTTGGCTTAAGGGAATGTTGTGGTTGGTTTGATCTTCTGTCCAGACCCTTAAAACTTTCTCTGTATCAGCAAGAAGACTGTTTCACTTTTGAATCATTCATGTGTTCACTGGAGTAGCACTGGTAATTTCCTTCAAGAACTTTTCCTTTGCATTCACAACTTGGCTAACTTGTTTGGCACCATTTGCTTGCACCTCATGTTTGGTACAAGTGGCCTAGCTTTCGACCTGTTCCAGCTTTCAACATGCCTTCCTCACTAAGCTTAATCATTTCTAGCTTTTGATTCAAAGCAAGAGACGTGTGACTCTTTATTTCACTTGAACACTTAGAAGCCATTTCACTGTGGGGTTATTACTTGGCCTAATTTCAGTATTGTTGTGTCTCAGGGAATTGAGAGGCCCAAGGAGAGGGAGAGAGATGGGGAAATGGCTGGTCAACAGAGCAGTCAGAACACACACAACATTTATTAAGTTCGCTGTCTTAGATGGGTGTGGCTCATGACTCCCCAGAACAATTATAATAGTAATATCAAAGATAACTGATCACAGATCACCCTAACAAATATAGTAATAATTAAATAATGTGAAATATTGTGAGAATTACCAAAACATGACACAAAGACATGAAGTGAGCAAATGCTGTTGGAAAAATGGTACCAATATACATGGCTTTGCACAGGCTTGCCACAAACCTTCCATTTGTTATAAAAACACAGTGTATGTGAAGCACCAGAGGTTAAGTATTGCACAAAAGTGAAGTACAATAAAATGACGTATGCCTATATTTGCCATTTGTATGTCTTATTGGTATAGTGCCTTTTTATATCTTTTAACCATTTTTAATTCAGTTGTCTTTTTATGTTTGAATTAAAGGAGTTCTTATTCTGATTACAGCTCTTTTATCAGAAATATGTTCTGCAAATATATTTCTGTGGCTTACCTTTTTATTTCTTAACAGTTTTTTGATGAGCAGAAGCCTAAAATTTTGATGAAGTCCTTTTTTCTTTACTTTATGGCTCATGCTTTTTATTTTTGAGAGAGAGAGAGAGAGAGCGAGTGAGCGCACTCATGCTCGTGCTCATGCAGGGGAGGAGGAGAGATAGAATCCCAAGCAGGTTTTGTACTGTCAGTGCAGAGCCTGATGGAGGGTTCGATCTCTCGAACTGTGAGATCATGACCTGAGCCAAAATTAACAGTTGGATGCTTAACCAACTGAACCACCCAGATGCCCCTATGGCTCATGCTTTTTTATGCTGTTTTAGAAATATTTGTCAATTTGCCATGATTGCAATAAAAATTTTCTGTGTTTTCTTCTGGAAATGTTAAAGTTTAGCTCTTACATTTAGGCTTATGGTCCATTATGAATTTTTAGTATTAGTTGATGACACTAATATTTATTAGGGCCCCTTCTTCCCCTTAATTAAAGCAATGGGTATTGAGAAAAATTACTATATTGTGAAATATGATCATCGATCTTAGGGAATCTACTTCTGGAACCATTGAGTTAATTTTTAATGTATGGTGAGAATTAAGGGTCTGGATTAATTTTTTTGCAAGTAGATAGCAGATGTTCTAGCACCATTTGTTGAAAGACTAGCCTTTGCTCATTGAATTACCTTGGTACCTTTATGAAAATCAATTTGTGATGTATGGGCATATTTCTGGACTCTCTTTTCTATTGATCTATATGTCTATCCTTTCTTCCAGGAAGAGAGTGTCTTGATTACTTTAACTTTGTTGTAATTTTTGAAGCAGGTAGTATAATTCCTCCAAATTTGTTCTTCAAAGTTGTTCTGGCTATTTTAGGTCATTTGCATTTCCATATAAATTTTAGAATCAGCTTTCCTATCAAAAAACCCTGCTGGGGTTTTCACTGTGATGCTTTGATTCTATAAATCATTTTGGGGAGAACTGACATCTTCATAGTGAGTGAACATGTTATAATTATTTATATTCATTATTCCATTTGTTATATATACTTTTCCTCAGCAGTGTTTTGAAGTTTTCACAATAGGTCTTGCACATATTTAACTAACTTTATCCATAAATACTTCATAGTTTTATGTTATTATAAATATAATTTATGAATCTCAGTGTCTAATAGTTTGTTGCTAATGTGTAGAAACACAACTGATTTTTGACTTTGTATCCTGTGATGTTGCTAAACTCATTAGTTCCATAGCTTTTTTGTGGATGTTTTTGTAGAATTTTCCATATAGATGATCTGTTGTCAATACAGTTTTCCATTCTTCTTTCTAATCCAACCTACTCTCCCTTGCCTCCCTCCTTTCTTTTCCCCCAGGTGACACTGGGTAGGACATCCTTTACAGTGTTGATAGAAATGGTGAAAGTTGACATCCTTGCCTGTTCCTGATCTTAGGGGAAGCATTCAGTCCATTCACCAATAAGTATAATGTTAGCACTGAGGTTTTGTAGATACCCTTTATCAGACTGAGAAAGTTCCCTTCCATTCTAGTTTGCTGAGAGTTTTAATCATGAATAGGAGTTGAATTTTGTTGAATGCTTTTTCTGTATCTACCGAGGTGGATTGTCTTTATTTTTTTAGTTCTGTTGATGTAATACATTTTTTTTAATTTTTTTTATATATATGAAATTTATTGACAAATTGGTTTCCATAACAACACCCAGTGCTCATACCCAAAAGGTGCCCTCCTCAATACCCATCACCCGCCCTCCCCTCCCTCCCCCCCCCCATCAACCCTCAGTTTGTTCTCAGTTTTTAACAGTCTCTTATGCTTTGGCTCTCTCCCACTCTAACGTCTTTTTTTTTTTTTTTTTTCCTTCCCCTCCCCCATGGGTTCCTGTTGAGTTTCTCAGGATCCACATAAGAGTGAAACCATATGGTATCTCTAGTTTCTTATTGAATCTTCCTTTATCGTAGAAGTATTTGCTTTTTAAAATAATATACATGTCTAAGTGATTAAAAATAAGAATGCATATTAAATGTACCACCTAAATTAATTAAACAACAATTTTTGTCAGTTCATACTATTTTTTGACAGTATTTCTGGGGTTCCACAAGAACCAAAGTATAGAAGAGCAAACACATTGGAATTATAAAACATTTTAATTACAATTTTATATTGGTATCATATTTATACACCCTCCCCCCTCATGCTAATCTGGGTTGTGATATATTTTTAGAATTTTTCCCCTAAAAAGTAGGGACATAACAGCTATGGAAAGTTTTAGCCACTTCTGTTTTAGTAAGAGAATCCAATTGTTGGCATAGATTAAATTGTGCTATATTTGTACTATCAAATCTTTGTGGAAGCTGCACAAACTCTAAAAAAGTCATTTATTTCAGAGAAACTGATGGCTAGGGCTCAGTGACAGCTCCCACTAGATATGTTTTTGTAGAAATCCAGACAGGTCAACAAGGCTTTGGACTTCCTGCTTGGACCTGGCCCCTATTTAAACTTCATTTCCCTTAAATTTCTTGGTTCTCAGATTGTCACTTCCTATTGAGGTCCATGGGAACTTAATGTTTCAGATTAAATGTAACTTGTGTCCAGTAGTACAATGGATTTTCGTTTAGCTCGTTCAGTTAGCACTTGCACTCGGGTGATGATTCACTGTTGGAAGGCGCTATGCACACCTACCACTGGGCCGTTCTATTGTTACTTCTTAAGGAGGGTTAGTATGGCAAGAAGACAGGGAGACCTTGGCGCCATCCTCATTCTGCCTTGCACTTGAGCTCAACAGGTTTCCCCTTTCCAGTCTTGGCATTTGAACAGATTCTCCTTTGGCTATTTTGGGCTTTTAAAATTTGTTTTTATATAATTGTAAAATGCACATAACATAAAACGTGCCATTTTAACCACTTAAGTGTATTGTCCGCTGGTATTAAGTGCATTCACATGATTGTGCAGCCAGGACTACTGTCCATCTCCAGAAGTCTTTTCATTTGCAAAACTGAAACTCTGTACCCATTAAACAGTAGCTCCCTACTTCTAGTCTAGCACCTGGCAACAATCATTCTACTTTCTATCTCTGTGAATGGTAACTAATCTAGGCACCTCATATAAGTGGGATCATACAGTATTTGTCTTTTTGTGACTGGCTTATTTCACTTAGCAGAATGGCCTCAAGCTTTATCCAGCTGAAACATGTATCAGAATTTTCTTCCTTTTTATTTCATTGTTTTTTATTAATATTTTTTGAGTAGGCTCCACGCCCAGTGTGGAGCCCGACCTGGGGCTTGAACTCACGATCTGAGCTGAAATCAGGAGTTGGATGCTCAACCAACCGAGCCACCCAGGAGCCTATCCCTCCTTTTTAAAGCTGAATAATACTCCATTTTATGTGTATACTACATTTTGTTTATCTATTTATCTGTCAGTAGACACGGGTTCTTTCTACCTTTGCCTATTGTAACTAATACTGCTATGAACATGGGTGTACAGATATCTCTGTGAGACTCTGCTTTCAATTTTGGGGGGTATATACCCAGAAGTGGGATTATTGGATCCTATTATAATTCTGTTTTAAGAAAAGAACTGCCATACCTTTTCCCACAGTGGATACAGTATTTGAAGCTCCCACTAACACTGCACAAAGGTTCCAATCTGTGCCAACACTTGTTATTTTGTTGTTGTTGTTTCTTTAGTTGAGGCATCATTGACATACCATTATTTAGTTTCAGGTGTATAATGTAATTATTTGATATGTGTATACACTGTTAAATGATCACTACAACCATCTGGTTTAACATCTGTCACCTTATATAGTTACAAAACTTTTTTTCTTGTGATGAGAACTTTAATAAGATTTATTCTCTTAGCAACTATTTAATATGCAACACTATTATTAACTATAGTCACCATGGTGTACATTACATCTCCACGACTTACTTGTTTTACAACTGGGAGTTTGTACCTTTTGACTCCCTTTCTTATTCCTCCCCTGCCCCCCACCAGTATCCACTCCTGGCAGCCACCAATCTCTTTGCTGTATCTGTGAGCTGTTTTTGTTTTGTTTTTGTTTTTAGATTCCACATATAAATGAGGTCATAGGATATTTGTCTTTCTCTGTCACTTATTTCACTTAATATAATACTCTTGGGTATATCCATGTTATCTCAAATGACAGGATTCTTTTTTATGTCTGACTAACAGCCTGGTTTTGTGTGTGTGTGTGTGTGTGTGTAACATTTTCTTTATCCATTCATCCACTGAATGGACACTTAGGTTGTTTCCATGGCTTGGCTATTGTAAATAATGATGCAGTGAACATGCACTTCATTTTCTTTATTTAATAAAGCATATTAATACTGCTTTTCATTTTCTTCAGATAAAATAACCAGAGGTAATATTGCTGGATCATATGATAGTTCTAGTTTTAATTTTTGAGAAACCTCCAGTGTTTTACATAGTGACTGCATCAGTTTACATCCCCACCAGCAGTACACAGAGGTCCCCTTTTCTCTGTATTGGTTGCCAACACTTGTAATTTCTTATCTTTTTGATAATAGCCATTTTTAACAAGTACTAAGGTGATATTTCACTGTGGTTTTGATTTGCATGGTGTATGATCCTTTTAGTGTGTTGTATTTGGTTTGCTAATATTTTATTGAGGATTTTTGCATCTGTTTTCCTCATAGATATGTTATTGGGCCATGATTTTTTTTTCCTTTGGTGTCCTTGTCTGGTTTTGGTATCAGGATAATAATGCTGGTCTCGTAAAAGGAGTTCGGAAGCATTCCCTCTTCTCTGTTTTTTATTTTATTTTATTTTATTTTTAAAGACTTTGAGAAGGATTGGTATTAATTGAATGTTTGGTAGAATTCACCAGTGTAGCATCCTGGTCCTGGACTATTGTCTTTTGAGAGGTTTTGATTATTGATCCAATCTCTTTACTAGTAGTTGATCTGTTCAGGTTTTCTTTTTTTTTTTTTTTTTTAATTTTTTTTAATGTTTGTTTATTTTTGAGACAGAGAGAGGCAGAGCATGAACGGGGGAGGTCAGAGAGAGAGGGAGACACAGAATCCGAAGCAGGCTCCAAGCTCTGAGCTGTCAGCACAGAGCCTAGACGCGGGGCTCGAACTCACAGACTGTGAGATCATGTCCTGAGCCGAAGTCAGATGCTCACCAACTGAGCCACCCAGGCGCCCCTGTTCAGGTTTCCTTTAAAAAAATTTTTTTAACGTTTATTTATTTTTGAAAGATAGAGCATGAGCTGGGGAGGGGCAGAGAGAGAGGGAGACACAGAATCCGATGCAGGCTCCAGGCTCTGAGTTGTCAGCACAGAACCTGATGTGGGGCTCCAACTCATGAACTGTGAGATCATGACCTGAGCCGAGGTCGATGCTTAACTGACTGAGCCACCCAGGCACCCTTGATCTATTCAGGTTTTCTTTTCTTTTTTTTAATTTTTTTTTCAACCTTATTTATTTTTGGGACAGAGAGAGACAGAGCATGAACGGGGGAGGGGCAGAGAGAGAGAGGGAGACACAGAATCGGAAACAGGCTCCAGGCTCTGAGCCATCAGCCCAGAGCCGATGCGGGGCTCGACCTCACGGACCGCGAGATCGTGACCTGCTGAAGTCGGACGCTTAACCGACTGCGCCACCCAGGCGCCCCTCAGGTTTCTATTTCTTCATGATTCAGTCTTGGTAGGTTGTATGTTCCTAAGAATTTATCCATTTTTTCTAGTTGTCAAATTTGGTGGCATATTGTTCACAGTAGTCTCATGATTCTTGTATTTCTGTGGTATCAGTCATAAAGTCTCCCTCTTTTATTTCTTTTTTTTTTTTTTTAACGTTTATTTATTTTTGAGACAGAGAGAGACAGAGCATGAATGGAGGAGGGTCAGAGAGAGGGAGACACAGAATCTGAAACAGGCTCCAGGCTCTGAGCTATCAGCACAGAGCCCGACCCGGTGCTCGAACTCACAGACCACGAGATCATGACCTAAGCCGAATTCGGCCGCTTAAACCGACTGAGCCACCCAGGCGCCCCTTTTATTTCTGATTTTATTATTTGAGTCCTTGAGTCTAGCTAAATGTTTATCAATGTTGTATATCTTTTCAAAGAACCAGCTCATAGTTTCATTGATCTGTTCTGTTGTTATTTTACCTCTATTTCTTTTTTCTTTCTCTTTCTTGTTTGCTTGCTTGTTTGCTTTTTTGACTACCTCATCCTAATAGGAGTGAGGTAGTATCTCAGTGTGGTTTGATTTGTGTTCACTAATTATTAGTGATGTTCAATGTCTTTTCATGTGCATTTTGACAATTTTGTAGATCATCTTGGGAGAAAATATCTGTTCAAGTCTTTGCATATTTCTGATTTTTTTTATATTTCTGTTTTTAAATTTAAATTTTAGTTAATATACAGTGTATTGTGTACTGGTTTCAGAAGTAGAATTCAGTAATTCATCACTTACATACAGTACCCAGTGCTCATCGCGACTAGTGCCCTCCTTATACCCATCACCAATCTAGCCCATCCCCCCATCCACCTCCTCTGTCAACCCTTATTTATTCTCTGTTTTATTTTATTAAGAGTCTCTTGTGGTTTGTTTCCCTTGTTCTCTTTCCCCCCTTCCCATGTGTTCATCTGCTCTTGTTTCTTAAATTTCACATATGAGTGAAATCATATGAATTTGTCTTTCTCTGATTGACTTATTTCACTTAGCATAATACATTCTAGCTCCATCCACGTTGTTGCAGATGGCAAGATTTCATTTTTTTCCTGGCTGAGTAATACACACACACACACACACACACACACACACACACACCCATATCTTTACCTGTTCATCAGTCAGAGAACATGTGGTCTCTCTCCATAGTTTGGCTATTGTTGATTGGGGTTTTTGTTGTTGTAGGATTGAGAGTTTGTTGTTGTTGTTACTGAAGTATATTATCACATTTACACACACATGTACACACACACACACACACACACGAGCAGCTGATGAATGCAGCTTCTTTTTTACTAGTCTGATGTGATTTTCTTTTTCTCCCTTGTTTCTTCTTTCAGCTTGGGTAAGTATAGGCTGAGCACTGTGAGTCTTCTTTAGGAGGAAGACATGGAATAATGGCCTTCTGGGCACATCATTCTGCACCCTGCTGACCCTCACCCAGTCACCATTAAGTGCAAGATTGCCCCTGCCTCTGCTCAGTCCTGCTTGGCTCCTGCCCTCATTGGTGCTGGAGCTCCAGGTCAGAGTGAATTTATCCTTCAGTGAGATGTCATCTGTTTTCCTCTTTCTCAACCCTTTAAAAAATCTAGAATTCCTTGTACCCCAATGTTTATAGCAGCACTCTCAACAATAGCCAAATTGTGGAGAAAGCCTAAATGTCCATCAACTGATGAATGGATAAAGAAATTGTGGTTTATATACACAGTGGAATACTACATGGCAATGAGAAAGAATGAAATATGGCCTTTGTAGCAACGTGGATAGAACTGGACAGTGTGATGCTAAGTGAAATAAGCCATACAGAGAAAGATAGATACCATATGTTTTCACTCTTCTGTGGATCCTGAGAAACTTAACAGAAACCCATGGGGGAGGGGAAGGAAAAAAAAAAAAAAGAGGTTAGAGTGGGAGAGAGCCAAAGCATAAGAGACTCTTAAAAACTGAGAACAACTGAAGGTTGATGGGGGGTGGGAGGGAGGGGAGGGTAGTTGATGGGCATTGAAGAGGGCACCTTTTGGGATGAGCACCGGGTATTGTATGGAAAACCAATTTGACAATAAATTTTCATGTATTAAAAAAAATCTAGAATTCATAACTCCTTTTGAGATATTTTTCTCCCATCCAAGTACTAACCAGGCCCGACCCTGCTTAGCTTCCGAGATCAGACAAGATTGGGCGCGTTCAGGGTGGTATGGCTGTAGACGAGATATTTTTCTAAAGTTAAAAACATATTCTGTATATAATTGTAGATCTATAAAGATCCACCTTTTATCAGCATCTCCCTTCTCAAGCTAGAAGTTGCAGAAACCAAAATTCTAAAGATATCCAAATGGGGGAAATTACTTCCTAAGACTTTAGCCTTTATTTCCAGCCATTCCTTTTTATCTCACTTGGTTCTGATCCAGAACAAGTGTCTTCACCTAAATAAAACTATGTCTGAAACACAGGAGTTAATGGTCTTGAGACATATAAATTCTGTCTTCTTGGGGAACATGGGTCATCCTGGAAGTGATGGCATCAGTTTTTGTTCTGTTTTCCTTTTAACTTTTCACACTCAGCCCAAATATTCTTCAAAAAGAAATTGTCTGTTTACCAGTAGAAATGTTAAATTCCTATTTACATGAACTCTGGAAACTTCAAACACTACTTCTAACCCAGTTTAAGAAATATTTGTTTAAGTCTCAGTCTGAACTTAATAATCTTCTGAGAGGAAAGACTCATCAGAGAGTTTTAAAATCAGGTTATTGTTCACACAGTTAAATTCTTAAATTAGAACCAGTCTTTTCTTTGGCCATCTTTTCAAGAAGGATCAAGGACAACAGAGCTTTTGTAACTTTATTATCACCCCCCTTCCCACATTTGGGACCACTGGCATCAGCTGTATCATTGTATTTTGTCTTTTATCTCCCCTCCAGAGAGAATTGGGTTAGCAAGAGTTAAAGCATTCCGCTGCTCTATTTTTATACTTTCCCACTTCTAAATAAACTTCAGCGCCTATGTGGTACTGGCCTGAAAAGTTACTGGCTACTCATCTAAGAGGCATGTGCAGGGCACCCTCCATCATGCCTCCCCTATCTCCCTGTGCTGCCTTTGGGGAACTGTAATCATTCCCACCACCTTCATTAGTGAGCTATCTGTGACTTACACATTAGACTGTCTTGCCTTTCCTCTTTTAAATTATCCATTGGGCTCAACTTGTCAATAAGTAAGAGAACAGCCTGTGAACTCCACTCATGACTACTCCAGAAAAAACAACTCTCATAGCTGCTGTAATTTCTCTCATCTCTGCCCAGACTTCCTCAGTCGTCACTTTCCTCTCTTGTCTTCCCAACACTCTTTCCAGACTTGTTTAACAAGGATGGTGGTGTATCTGTGCCAGTCTCACTTGCCAATTTCAGGTGGGTGGAAGGAGAAGGCACACTCATGCACAATGGAGTTCAAGTTCCTTGCTTAATTGGCAATGGGAATATTATTAGAAGTCAGGTGACCACAGCTGACTGCAGTAGATACAGTGAATGTCAGCAGAGTCTCCCTCACTCTCTTGTCTGATGACACTGGTTTTTGCCAGGCTCTAGAAAAACTCACTTTTTGCTAATCCATAGCCTTTTATATGTGAGACTTATGTTACCATTCCAGAAAAATGAATCAGTCAGCTTCTGATTAAGGAAATGTTGGCAAGTATTAGATTCACATCTGTATCTTTTTTAAGATGGAAAACTGTCAGGGATGCCTGGGTGGCTCAGTCGTTTAAGCGTCCTACTTCAGCTCAGGTCATGATCTCGCCACTCGTGGGTTCAAGCCCCGTGTCAGTCTCTCTGCTGACAGTTCAGAGCCTGGAGTCTGCTTCGGATTCTGTGTCTCCCTCTCTCTCTCTCTGCCTCTCTCCTGCTCACACTCTCTTTCTCTCAAAAATAAATAAACATTAAGAAAAAAAAGATGGAAAGCTGTCAGTGCTCAGGGGTTTCTGCAAGCTTTTCAGCATTCTGGAAACCCACAGGTGTCCTTTCACATTTTCTGTTGGGAACCTGGAGTTTTGTGGTATTATTGGCATTATCTTTCTAGAGTAAGAATATTAAATCTTTGAATGTATGGTGAAATCTTTTTTCTTTTTTTTTTTTAAGTTTATTTATTTTGAGAGAGAGAGTGCGTGTGTGCATGAGTCATGGAGGGACAGAGAGAGGGAGAGAGAGAATCCCAAGCAGGTTCCACACTGTCAGCACAGAGCCAAATATGGGGCTCGAACTCACAAACCATGAGATCATGACCTGAGCTGAAGTCAGATGCTTAACCAACTGAGTCATCCAGGTGCCTGAAATCTTTTTTTCTTGATTTCCATTAGCTTTTTGAAAATGATTTTTAATTGGAGTATCACTTACATAAATAAAATGTACTCATTGAGTGTGTGGAGTTTTGATAAATGTATATATACAGTCATATAAGCATCATCACAAGCATGATATGGAACTTTTATTCCCCCAAATTCCTTCATGGCCACCCATCTCCATCCCCAGGCAACCACTTCTTTCTGCCCTGCTGTCGCTGCAGATTAGTTTTGCCTTTGCTAACAATTGTATAAATGGAATCGTATACTACTGTACTCTTTCTTGTCTGGTTTCTCTTACACAGAATAAGGTTTCAAGACTGGTCCCTGTTGTTGTGTGTATCATGTGCTCTTTATTGCTGGTTAGAATTTCATTTTAGAGTGTACTGCAATTTGTTTATCCACCATCTGTTGATGGAATGTCGGTATTTCCAGTTTGGGTCAATTAGGACTAAAGCAACTATGACACATTTATTTTATACAAGTGTTTGTATGGACTGATGTTTTAATGTGTCTTAAGTAATACCTAGGAGTAGAATTGCTGGGTCACGTGATAAACGATATTTAACTTTATAAGAAAATATTGTAACTGATTTCAAAGTATCCTATGATTTTGCTTTCCCACCAGCTCTGTTTGTTAGTCCATGTGCTCTACACTCTTGTTAACACTTGATAGTGTCGCTTTTTATATAGCGATTCTAGTGTGTGTGTAATGGGATGTCTTGTAGTTTAATTCCCATTTCCGAATGACTATTGATGCACATCTTTCGTACACTTATTGTCCAGGTTAAGAAACAGAACGTTTTTTGAAGTATAATTGACATATAATAATACGTTAGTTTCAAGCATATGATAAAATGATTCAGTGTTTGTATATATTATGAAATAGTCCCCCCAATAAGTCCAGTTAACATTCATCACCATACATAGTTACAGAGATTTTTTCTTGTGATAAGAACTTTTAAGATCTACTCTTTTAGCAACTTTCAAATATGCAGTACAGTATTATTGACTGTAGTCCCCATGCTATACGTTACATCCTCTGACTTACTTATCTTACAGCTGGAAATTTGTACCTAAGAAAGAGAAAAAAGAGAACATTTTGATCACCTCAGAAACCTCTCATGTTCTCCTCCAGTCATTATTGTATATTACCACCCTTCTAAAGGCTAACCACCATTCTGACTTCCAACAGTATAGATGAGTTTTGCCTGTTTTTATATTTTATATAAAATGAGTAAATACCTGGTCTCTTCTATACCTGGATTCTTTCACTCACTATCATATTTATGAGACTTATCCATATTGTTGTATGCAAATATAAATTATCCATTCTCACTTTGTGAATATATCACAATTTACTTATCCATTGAATTGTTTATGGGTATTTGGTTAACTTCCAATATTTAGCTATTAGAAATAATGCTGCTGTGAATATTCTAGTACATATCTTTCAGTGAACACTTGTATGTACTTTTGTTGGGCATGTAGGTAGGTGAGATGGGACAGCAGCTCTGCACTTAAATTTTTTTTTTTAATGTTTATTTACTATTGAGAGACAGAGAGAGACAGAACATGAGCATGGGAGGGGCAGAGAGAGGAGGAGACACAGAATCTGAAGCAGGCTTCAGGCTCTGAGCTGTCAGCACAGAGCCTGATGCGGGGCTCAAACTCACAAACCAGCCAAGATCATGACCTGAGCCAAAGTCAGACGCCCAACTGACTGAGCCACCCAGGGCGCCCCAGCAGTTCTGCAACTTTAATGTGCCTTGGCTCTTAATAAAATACCTGTTGTGAATCAGCAGGTTTTGGGTGTGGCCTAAGATTTGCATTTCTTTTTTGTTTTGTTTTGTTTTGTAAAGAATTTATTTATTTAGAGAGAGAGGGAAAGAAAGAATCTTAAGCAGGCTCTGTGCTTAGCACAGAGCCAATGCGGGGCTTGATCGCACAACCTCTGAGATAATGACCAGAGCCAAAATCAAGAGTTGGACACTTAGCTGACTGAGCCATCCAGGTGGCCCCCCTTTAAAATAAAAAAAAGAAAAGAAAAAATACAAATAATTTAAAAATTAAAAAAATTTATCTTAGAATGGGGGAGAGGGACAGAAGGGAAAAGAGGAGAATTGCAGGCAGGCTCCACGCTCATTGCAGAGCCTGACACGGGGCTGGATCCTGTGAACCCAGGATCATGACCTGAGCCAAAATCAAGACTTGGACGCTCAACCAACTGAGCCACCCAGGCACTGCTAAGATTTTGCATTTCTAACAAACTCCAAGGTGATGCTGTTGCTACTAATCCCTAGACACCTCAGGGATATGTCTATGTTCAGCTTTCGTAGATACCACCCAAGAGTTTCCAGTGTGATTATGTTCAATTTTTACTGTCATTAATGTGTGAGAGTGCTTCACATTTTTGACAACACTTGGTATTTTCTTTTTATTTTGGCAATTTTGGTAGGTGTGTGGTGATCTCGTGATTTTAATTTATATTTTTCTACTTACTAATGAAATTGTGTCCTTCTTATATTTATTGGCAATCTGGATATCCCCTTCTGTGAAGTATATGTGAAATCTTCTGCTCATTTTCTATTGGATTATCATTGATGTAGTTTTTACTTCTATTACACTTATTATTCTTCTGTTAACATTTTTTTAAATTAAAAATTTATTTTTATTTTTGAGGGTGAGAGAGACAGAGCACGAGCAGGGGAGGGCAAAGAGAAAGGGGAGACACAGAACCAGAAGCAGGCTCCCGGCTCTGAGCTTGTGCGCACAGGAGCCTCATGCGGGGCTCCAACTCATGAACCGCGAGATCATGGCCTAAGCTGAAGTCGGATGCTCAACGACTGAGCTACCCAGGTGCCCCTAAATTTTTTTTAATGTTTATTTTTTGAGAGAGAGAGAGAGAGAGAGAGCGCGTGCACACGAGTGGGGAGGGGCAGGGGCAGAGAGAGAGGGAGTCACAGATTCCAAAGCAGGCTCCAGGCCTCTGAGCTGTCAGCACAGAGCTGGAGGCAGAGCTCAAACTGATGAATCTCAAGATGATGACCTGAGCTGAAGTTAGACACAAACAACTGAGCCACCCAGTCGCCCCATCCTGTTAACACTTTTTATTCTGTTACATCTCTTAGTCGTCTTACTCTTTTCTAATCAATCTTTCTTTCTTCCTTCCTTCCTCTTTCTTTCCTTCCTTCCTTCCTTCCTTCCTTCCTTCCTTCCTTCCGCTCCCTACTTACTTCTGTTGACTCTTAGCCAGACTTCAGTCTGGTATACAATATCCGATCTGATAGCTCTGGTTTCAAAGAACCTGTTTTTTAAGTTTTTGTTAAATTTTCATAAAATGCAATGTTAATTAAATTTCTGGGGGCGCTGGGTGGCGCAGTCGGTTAAGCGTCTGACTTCAGCCAGGTCACGATCTCGCGGTCCGTGAGTTCGAGCCCCGCGTCCGGCTTCTGTGCTGACTGCTCAGAGCCTGGAGCCTGTTTCCGATTCTGTGTCTCCCTCTCTCTCTGCCCCTCCCCCGTTCAGCTCTGTCTCTCTCATGTCCCAAAAATAAATAAACGTTGAAAAAAAAAATTAAAAAAAAAAATTCTGTTTCCAGGGTTTTTTCAAAACTGTATGCCCTTGTCTGTATCTTGAGTGTTATATTTGACTTTTTTCCTTTTTTGCTACAGAACAATTCATAGACCCAGGCATGTGTTTTTTTTTCTCCTCCTCTCTCTGTTTACCTCTTCCCATCCTCTTTCTCCTCTTTTTCCTCTTCTTCCTTCTCTTCCTCTTTCTCCTCCTTTTTCTGTTTTATTAATCCTTATGCTTGGAGAAGTCTCATCTAGGGCTTGTGGGTGGATTCATTTGCAAACAACCTCACTGTCCTTGGATACTAATAGATTTTTCCTTTCAATTATTACATAAGTGACCTGGTTGATAGAAATTTATGTTTCTGTTCATCTACCCAGAAGCTTAAGAGGAGTAGATTGGGAGCCCTGTCCTAGCAAGGAGTGTTGTCTCCAATTTCTTCTATGAGGAATTAAACTCATTCAGAAGCTATGAGGCTAGCTTTTGCTAGTCGTAAGGCCAACAAAAAATATTATACAACTGTAATGTTTCATCCACCTTCCTAGTAGATCTGCCCACTGTTTCTGGGAGAAATTGCTAGATTTCCTAAACCATTGTTTGGTATACTGCAGTGCATATCCTGGGGTACAGTTGTTTCCAGCACTTTTGGCCAGTAGAACAGATTTCACATGAAAGATTCTTATTTTTTCCCATGGTGTACCTGTTCCCTAGCTCTTGCCCTTCTTATTAAGGTATTTTTGCCAGTATCTCCTCTACTTTCTCTCTGACTCACAGCTCTCCTTTCTCAGGAAGATAAGTCACTAGTCGACTCAATATCTTTTTTCCGTCCCAGATTTATCTTTCCATGTCTTGCAGAAATTCTTCAGTTTTGTCCTATGAATCTCATCCATTCCTAGTTTCTAACATTGGTATAGTTCTCTCTTATTTTAGATTTGTTTTGGCATTTTAATTGTGATGAGATGAAGGTGATGAGTTTAATGCCAGTATTCAAGATGTTCTCATAACTGGGAGTATAAAAACCTTTTAGGTAATTTTTATGATTTTCTTCCCACTAAAATATTTTATTCCACCAAAATGGAATAGAGTAACACTATAGAGTAACAAATATAGAATTAAAGTTTTGCAATTTTCTGTGAGGCTTGGTTGTTCATTGTATCTCAGATGAGTCTGTATTAGTAATTGGGTGATCTTCTGTTAGTGGACTGGAATATCCAAATATAAATCAAGAACATTTCTGTACTTGAAAGTACTTAACAGACTATACTGGATCAGACAGATGAGGCACTCTAAATAGGTGATCTTTGACCTAAGCCTGAGTTACTTTGTTATACTAAGTGTTTTGTGGTGAGTGAGTATATATATCTAGCTTCACTGATAAGGTAATGGCTCTGATAGGGAATTTAAGGGCTTATCTAGCCTGCTTTGCTTTTAAAACTATAATTATACTTTTGTTATGTTGGATTTTACTGGGGCTTTTCTGTGTATTTCTTGTCCTTCTTAAAGGACTAATTCATGACAGTAATTTGTAAAAAAGCTTCTATTTTGTATTTAGTATGAAAACTCATAAGCATGTACAGCCCGTAATACTGATCATTTCTTCTTCTCTTTTCTCTAAAGTGAGTCATAACTTTGGAATGATGCTTTTGAAGGGGTATCAGCTACACACAAAGAGAAATTTGGACACTTGAAACCCAAGTGCTTCCCCCCATTCCTTTTCATGTTCACACATCTTGGAGTCAAATATATTTGCCAGATTTTGTAAATTGTGTCTTTGTTTTTAAAGCTCCCATTTACTTTACCAGATTGTAGTTTGGAAGAAAAAGTGGCTCTTTGGGGCTGAATTCTGGTTGGTTCTTATTTCATATGTTGAAAGTGTATATCAATATAGAGCTCACCAGTTATCTGTGGTATACTCAAACAAAATATTGTGAATACCATAGTCTTAAAATTTTTTACAGGGCAAATCTTTAAAAAAAATTCTTTTCATATTGTTTTTTACTGCAACAAATTCTTGGTTAATTTATATTCCTCTTCATTGTCTTATCAAAGGATGTGGCATGAGTTTAATCACAGGACTCAGCCAGGCTTCTAGATTCCTTCTCTGGTTAAGAAGTTATAGAATTTAGAGTCTTTCTTAAAATACATCTTTGGTATAAGATTTTTTTTCCCTGCAGTATTCAAGCCTACACAGGTTTCAATTGGATCAGCTTTCCTTGGGTTGTTTTAAAATAGTAAATCTTTTACTATTATTGGAGAAAAGTCTTTTTTTTTTTTTTTTTTTTTTTTGTGTTGCTAATCATTAACGAAGAGGAAAAGAACAGATTTTACTTTGGCCATTACTACTTAAACTCTTCTTTTTAAAAATAAATTTAAAATAATTTAATACTTGAGAATGTTTAGTTCTTCAGTGGAGCTTACGTAGGAGACAAAATTTATACACTTGAAACAAAGAAAATGCAACTCCAACTGATACGGTTTAGATTATAAGCACCAATAACTTTTTTTTTTAACTGGTTATTTGGAAATAATTTCAGACCTAAACCAAAAGGTTGCAAAAATAATACAAGGAATTCCCACATACCTTTCACTCAGCTTCTCCAATGTTCACATGTAGCAGAGAACAATGCTCAAAACCAGGAAATTCACATTGACACAATGCTATCGACTAATCTGCCTATTTTACCAGTTCCACTGGTCTAACTTAGGATCCCACGCTGTGCTTGGTTGTCATTTCTCCTTGAGCTCTTTCAATCTGGACACCTCCTCAGTCTTTGTTTTTTTGTGCATGTCTTTGATACTTTAAGAGTACTGGCCAGTTATTTGTAGAATGTACTAAAAGAAGTGTTTGGCCCTTCTCAGTTCACCATCTCAGGAGGTACCTGATATTGCTAGGTCTCATTGCTGGTGAGGGCCACTTGCTTAAGGTAGTATCTGCCAACTTTCTCCATTGTAAACTCCATTGTTTTCCCCTTGTAATGTGTATCTTGTGGGGAGATACTCTGAGGTATACAAGATTCCTGTTTCTCATTATAGTCTGGTCCATTAATTTTACCATCCACTGATGACTCTTGCCAGCAACAGTTACTACTCTAGTGTTTGCCGAATGGTGGTTTTCTGTTTCTGTTATTTTGTCCACATTTATTCATTGGAAGGGGTGTACCTTTCCCCTTATTTGTTTATTCATTTAGTTGGTTATATTGGTATGGACTCATGGATATTCTGTAGATTATCATCCACAACTATTATTAATTTTGCCACTAGCACCTTTTTTTTTTTTTTTTTTTTTTTTTTTTTTTAAGAATATCAGGGTTCTTAACTTTCCTGTGTACCATGAAATTTGGTTTCAGGCAAAATATTCAACTATTCTCACCCTCCAGTGTATTCAGTAAATTGGAAATAATATCTGCTCTACTGTATATAAAATAGATTTGCAAGTGCTAAAATGTGATACAAATGGTAACATTGTTACTATTTTGTTGTTAAATGCCTATGGCTATTCAGAGAACAAAGGCTGTTTTCAGGGGCAGACTTGAGAGTTCATTCTTTTAGACTCGGTCCTCAAGTCTCCTTCGCCACAGGGAGGACCAAGTCTAAACGAATGAAGGTGGAGAGAAATAGCTATATGGAGATAAGAGTCTGAAGAAAGACAGAAGTAAATCATAGATATACAGAGGCAGCACACATTCTCACATTCTGCTGTGTGCAATAAATATTTTCTGAATGCCCTAGAATATTATGCAATAGTAAATGTATTTCTTTGACTATTAATTTTGAAAACTCCTTTGTTTTGTGTAGCAAAATAGGTTGCCAGATTAAATATAAAAACAACATAATTTTTTCTTGTATCTTAAACCGTTGTCTGATTTGGAAACGTTATCTCTGGTGTACTTTATTAAGGGTGTGTGAAACACACAAGACCATAAGGTACCATGGATGTTATTGCTTTTGGCTTTTTTTTTTTTTTTTTTTTCAATTTGCTTTGTGAGTCTTTCTTGGTACCTGTGACAATACTGTGTGCAGAAGTGCAGAAGTACTTGATGTGTCTTCCTCTTATTAAGTTTCTGAATCAATACCTATATGCCCTGCCCAGGATGATTTGTTCCTCTATCCTCTTTGCTTTAGATATTTGGAAGATACATCGAACATTAAATTTGCGACTTAAGAGCTCTCTTTTTTTGTCTTTGGGGATGAAAGTTTTATTTCTTCGTGTCACCACAATCAGGCAAAAAATAGTAGACTAAGCTGCTAAGTAGGTCGACCTGCCTCAGCACGGTGAGGTGGCAAATTCTAATGAGATTTCCTGACTTCAGCAGTTACTAGTGATGGGGACGGGGAGTGGAAATAGCAGTACTTGAACTGCAAATAGTCAAGGAAGAATAGATGAGATTCCACTGTGTTCAGCATTGTAACTGAGGAGACAGAAGACTTTACATCACAGTACGTTTTTTTCTATTTCATGTTAAAGAATGTGGCCAGATAAAGGCATGAAACCAGAATGAAATAAAGAACAGTCACAGTAAATAATTATATTAATGGATGGAGGACATTTCATTTGGCATCTTTTGTGTTCTCTTCTGCAGTAAAACATTAGAAATAGACTTGCCTCATCATTCTGTATGTTTATAAAAGCTAACATGAGGTACTGAAGCCATCAAAGGTTAATGTTTTTTTGCCAGTTATTTCAGGGATGGATGTTTTATAAAGTCCAGAGACCTCAAAATCAACAATAAATGCAATGAACCTCAAACTTTGGGTTTGGCTTAGCTTTTGCTTTTAGCTTGGAATTTCATCTTTTTTTGTTGGTTTTCAGCTGTTGACTTGTTTGCATAATGGCACTCAGCTGAACTCTCCTCCTTGTCACTGCTGTTCTGACTTGGTCTGCCAAGTAGCTAAGATTCTCCAGCTGACCGTGAGGACATTGGACACTCTCAAGGAACACCTGCCAAGGTGTTAGTACTTCTTCTTTTAATTTTTTTTAATGTTTATATATTTAATTTAGAGAGAGAGAGAGTGCAAACAGGGGAAGTACAGAGAAAGAGGGAAAGACAGAATCTGAAGCAGGCTCCAGTCTCTGAGCTGTCAGCACAGAGCCCTACATGGGGTGCAAACCCACAAGCTGTGAGATCATGACCTGAGCCGAAGTCGGACGCTTAATTTACTGACCCAGGCGCATCAAGGTGTTAGTACTTCTAAGTCAATTAGTTTGATTCCTTTTGTTTTGTCGAACTGAAACCTATTATGAGGGGTAAAGTATTATGGAAAAATATGTTTAATTGCTGTAAGGCTGTGTGGAGAATTTTTAAACAGAAAAACTAAATATTCACCAGAATTCAGTTTGACCATTTGCTATCTAATGCAACCTTTTGTGCTAAATCTTTTAGGTTTGTATACAAAGAACAAAAAGCTAATTAAAAAATGTTTTAATTGAAGTATAATTAACATACAATGCTATATTAGTTGCAGGTATACAGTATACAGTTGATTCTACAATTCTGTACTTTACGTATGGTATGGCTACCACAGTAAGTGTGGTCACCATCTGCCATCATACAGCAGTATCATTGACTGTATTCCCTATGCTGTACTTTTCATCTTTGAGATTTATTTTTTAAAATGTTTATTTACTACCCAGGGCACCTAGGTGGCTCAGTCGGTTAAACATCTGACTTTGGCTCAGGTCATGATTTCACGGTTCATGGGTTCGAGCGCTGTGCTGACAGCTCGGAGCCCGGAGCCTGCTTCAGATTCTGTGTCTCCCTCTCTCTCTGCCCCTCCCACACTCGTGCTCTGCCTCTCTCTCAAAAAATAAAATAAACATAAAAAAAAATGTTTATTTACTTTTGAGAGAGCGAGAGAGTGAGCACGAGCACACGGGGAGAGAATGAGAGAATCTCAAGCAGGCTCTACACTGCTAGTGCAGAGCCTGACGTGGGGCTTGAACTCAAACTGTGAGATCATGACCTGAGCCGAAATCAAGAGTTGGACGCTTAACCAGCTGAACCACCTAAGTGCCCCTTGACTTATTTATTTTGTAAGTGGAAGTTTATAGATCTTAATCCCCTTTATCTATTTCACCCATCCTCCCACCCACTTCCCGTCTGGCAGCCAACAGTTCTCTGCATTTAAGAATGTTTTGTTGTTGTTCTGTTTGTTCTGTTGTTGTTTTGTTTCTCAGATTCCACTTATAAGTGAAATTACACAGTATTTGTCTCAGTTTGACATATTTCACTTAGCATAATAGCATCTAGGTCCATCCGTATTGTCACAAATGGCAAGATCTCATTCTTTTTTATGACTGAGATTCCATCATGTATATGTACCACATCTTTCTCCGTTCATCAATAAATGGCCTAACATGTGATCTATCCTGGAGAACCTTCCATGTGTACTTGTAAAGAATGTGCATTCTGCTGGTTTTGGATGGACTATTCTGTGTATATCTAATAGGTCCATCTGGTCTAATGTGTTGTTCAAAGCCATTGTTTGATTTTCTGTCTGGAGGATCTATCCATTGATTTAAGTGAGGTGTTAAAATCCCCTACTATTGTTGTATTGCCATCAGTTTCTCTCTTTATGTTTGTTAATATTTGCTTTAGATATTTAGGTGCTTCTGTGTTGGTTGCATAGATAGTTCAGGTGTCACATCCTCTTGTTGGATTGATTCTTTTATCATTATGTAGTGCCCTTCTTTGTCTCTTGCTACAGTCTTTGTGTTAAAGTCTATTTTGCCTGATAGAAGTATTGCTACCCTGGCTTTTTTTTTTTTTCCTCTTCTTCCATTTACATGGTGTTTTTTCCATCCCTTCACTTTCACTATGTGTGCATCTTTAGGTCTGAAGAGGGGCGCCTGGGTGGCTCAGTTGGTTGAGCATCTGACTTTGGCTCAGGTCATGATCTCACAGTTTGTGGGTTTGAGCCCTGCGTCGGGCTCTGTGCTTGACAGCTGAGGGCCTGGAGCCTGCTTCGGTTTCTGTGTCTCCCTCTCTCTCTGCTCCTCCCCTGCTCACACTCTGTCTCTCTCTCAAAAATAAATAAAGGTTAAAAAAAAATTTAAATATAGGTGTAATCAGATCATTCTCTTGCTTATGGTTGCTTTAGTAGCTCCTAGTTGCCTTAGAATAAAGCATGAAATACAAGGACCTTAATGATCTGCCTGTCTCTCCTACCTTAACACCTACACTTCCCCAAATGACTTGTCGTTCTCTGAAAACTCTGTAGTTTTCCTTCTCACCTTTGCTTTTCATATTTCTCTTGCTTGGGGCACCTGGGTGGCTCAGTCGGGTAAGCATCTGACTTTGGCTCAGGTCATGATTTCACAGTTTGTGGATTTGAGCACCATGTCAGGCTCGGTGCTACAGCTCAGAACCTGGAGGCTGCTTCAGATTCTGTGGTCTCCCTCTCTCTCTGCCCCTCCCCTGTTCATGTTCTGTCTCTGTCTGTCTCAAAAATAAACATTAAAAATTTTTTTAAAAAATATTTGTCTAGCTAGCATGCTTTTGTCTCATCTTATTGATTAACTCCTATTTGTGCTTCAGGACAATTTAAACTTTATTATAGATATTGTCAAACATACACTAGAGAAAATACTGTAATGACCCCCCACACATCTATCATTCATGTGCAGATAATCAACAGTTAGAAAATCTTTCAACTTGTTCTATTTTTCCAACTCAGTCTTAAATTTTTTTAACGTTTTCTTTTTAATTTATTTTTGAGAGAGAAAGACAGAGTATAAGCAGGGGAGAGGCAGAGAGTGAGGGAGACAGAATCCACAAAGCAGGCTCCAGGCTCTGAGCTGTTAGCACAGAGCCTGATGCAGGGCTCAAACCCGTGAACCACGAGATCATGACCGGAGCCCTAGTCAAATGCTTAACTAACTGAGCCACCCAGGAGCCCCTCCAACTCAGTCTTTATTGGAGTCTTCTATAACCTTTTTAGGCAAAGTGAGCCATTTCTTCCCTGTGTTCTCCTTAGAATGCTTATAAGTTGATATAATTACTCATTTACCTGTCTCCCCCTCTAGATTGTAAGTCCCTGACGAGTAGGTACCAAGTAGGGGCACCTGGGTGGCTCAGTCAGTTAAGTGTCCAACTTCGGCTCAGGTCATGATCTCACTGTTCATGAGTTTGAGCCCTGAGTTTGGCTCTGTGCTGACAGCTTAGAGCGTGGAGCCGGCTTCAGATTCTGTATCTCCCTTCTCTCTGCCCTCCCCCACTCATGCTCTCTCTCTCTCTCTCTCTCTCTCTCTCTCTCAAAAATAAACAAACATTTAAAAAAAAATTTTTTTTTAAAAGAGTAGGTACCCAGTTCCTTTTACCTGGTGTTTTATGTGCCTAATGTAGAGACTGATACATAATAGGTATTTAATAAATATGAAAAGTAATAAACCAATCTCATATCTTTCCCCTGCTTGCCATTACCCCATTCTCCCCTGCTTCCCAGAAATACGTACATTGAAAAAAAAAAAAAAAAGACCAAAAACTTTTTCCCCCAAAGAAACCAGATACAAAAGAGTACATATATTAAAGGAAAAACAAAACTAAGCTATGGTGATAGAAGCCAGAATAGTGGTTACCTTTGGCAGCAGGTGAGGTGGGGGCATTGCTAACCTCAAGAGATCATATGTGAAGGGAAATTCTAGGTCCTTGGTATGTTCTATCCTGATCTGGATGATGGTTAGCTATATATGTGTATAAAATGTATCAAGCTGTAAACTTCTGTGCTTTGCTTAAGGTAAATCCTCCCTCAATTTAAAAAAAAGGAGAAAAAAAAACCAACTTGCTCTCTTCCATTATTTTTTTCTTGCTGGTACCACCATTTTCTTGGTGACTCCAATTGGAAAACTGGGAGCTGCTTCAGACTCCCTGCTTCCTCTTCTGAATAATAACACTTGTCCTTCCCTCCTGTTCATCCTCAGCACCTCTGTTCCTAGAATGCAGACCAGCCTGAAGATGGGCCTACTCTGTGTCAGGTCCCACCCTGGCCTTTTGGGTTGAGGGAGGGAGTGAGTCATTGGACTTACTATCCATTTAACAGGAGTTGTAGTTTGGGGAGGCAGTGATACACTCACCAACACAGATTACGTGAGTATATAAGGCATGTTCATGAAACTATTTTCAGTACCTAGGTGAGAGTGTCCATGTAAATGGTGTATGATACTTGGCATAAAAAAAGACACCAAAACGTTGGTTTTACTAAGAATATTTTTTAATGGTTTTTAAAAATATTTATCTTTAAGAGAAAGAGAGAGTGCACACATGTGAGCAGAGGAGGGACAGAAAGGGAGACAGAGAATCCAAAGCAGGAAGGCTCCATGCTGTCAACACAAAACCCGACCTGGGGCTTAACTCACGAACCATGAGATCATGACCTGAGCTGAAATGGGACACTCAACCAACTGAGCCACCCAGGTGCACCACTACAGGAATATTTCTTATTGCATATCCCTGAAGATGCAATATTCAGTCTAGTTGAATAAATGTTAATTGAAGTCTGAAAGACACAACTTTATATATGTAGTGTATAGTAGAATTTAAGGCAAGATGAAATTATTGCTTGTCATTTTCCTTTCTTGGAGGAAAATATATAGGAGGGTCCAAATTAAATAGTGAGAGTTTATGCTGTGAGTCTTGGCCAGTTTTATTCTTTTTTTTTTTTTTCAATATATGAAATTTATTGTTAAATTGGTTTCCATACAACACCCAGTGCTCATCCCAAAAGGTGCCCTCCTCAATACCCATCACCCACCCTCCCCTCCCTCCCACCCCCCATCAACCCTCAGTTTGTTCTCAGTTTTTAACAGTCTCTTATGCTTTGGCTCTCTCCCACTCTAACCTCTTTTTTTTTTTTTTCCTTCCCCTCCCCCATGGTCTTCTGTTAAGTTTCTCAGGATCCACAGAAGAGTAAAAACATATGGTCTGTGTCTTTCTCTGTATGACTTATTTCACTTAGCATAACACTCTCCAGTTCCATCCACGTTGCTACAAAAGGCCATATTTCGGGGCGCCTGGGTGGCGCAGTCGGTTAAGCGTCCGACTTCAGCCAGGTCACGATCTCGCGGTCCGTGAGTTCGAGCCCCGCGTCAGGCTCTGGGCTGATGGCTCAGAGCCTGGAGCCTGTTTCCGATTCTGTGTCTCCCTCTCTCTCTGCCCCTCCCCTGCTCATGCTCTGTCTCTCTCTGTCCCAAAAATAAATAAAAAAAAAACGTTGAAAAAAAAAAAAAACAAACGGCCATATTTCATTCTTTCTCATTGCCACGTAGTATTCCATTGTGTATATAAACCACAATTTCTTTATCCATTCATCAGTTGATGGACATTTAGGCTCTTTCCACAATTTGGCTATTGTTGAGAGTGCTGCTATAAACATTGGGGTACAAGTGCCCCTATGCATCAGTACTCCTGTATCCCTTGGGTAAATTCCTAGCAGTGCTATTGCTGGGTCATAGGGTAGGTCTATTTTAAATTTTCTGAGGAACCTCCACACTGCTTTCCAGAGCGGCTGCACCAATTTGCATTCCCACCAACAGTGCAAGAGGGTTCCCGTTTCTCCACATCCTCTCCAGCATCTATAGTCTCCTGATTTGTTCATTTTGGCCACTCTGACTGGCGTGAGGTGATATCTGAGTGTGGTTTTGATTTGTATTTCCCTGATAAGGAGCGACGTTGAACATCTTTTCATGTGCCTGTTTGGCCAGTTTTATTCTTGAGGAAGGACAGAATCAATTCACTTCTAAGCAAGCTGATTTTGTGTTTTATTTTTCAGAATAAATGTTTCATCAGCTAATCAGAGCAGGTGTGAAGGATGCAGTGCAATGACTGGAGCAGTAAATACTTACATATATATACACTTCAGGAACAGAATTCATTTTCTTGTGGGATGAATTTTATTAAAAGCATATTCTTTATGCTCAGGACTTAAGAGAGTTCTATTGTGAAAAGTACAATTCCAAGAATGATCTTAGCAAGGAGAGAAAGTAATTTTGTTTTATCTGGAATGTGACACTTGTATACTTTGTGTTCTCCATGCCTATTAAATAATAAACTTTAAGAAAAAAATAATGAGGGGCGCCTGGGTGGCGCAGTCGGTTAAGCGTCCGACTTCAGCCAGGTCACGATCTCGCGGTCCGTGAGTTCGAGCCCCGCGTCGGGCTCTGGGCTGATGGCTCGGAGCCTGGAGCCTGTTTCCGATTCTGTGTCTCCCTCTCTCTCTGCCCCTCGCCCGTTCATGCTCTGTCTCTCTCTGTCCCAAAAATAAATAAACGTTGAAAAAAAAAATAAAAAAATAAATAAAAAAAAAAAAAAGAAAAAAATAATGAAAATAAAATATCAAGCTGAAGACTAAATTTCCACAGTAACATTATCTGTCACACTAAGTAAGGAAGATTAGATTACATTTAAGGAAGTTTGCTACTAAAATTTGTCAGGGTATAAAAGGTTAAATTTTGCATTGATTTTTTAAAATGAAATTTCAGCCTATTGTTTGGAATACCATTGCCTCCCCCAAAAAACTACTTGTAACTGTTATTTGCAAAAAGGATGATCTCTTCAAGACATGTATTGATACTGAAATTAAATAATTTTGTTTTGGCCATTTATAAGAAACCATAAAGGAAGATGTGGAGGCTATTTAAAGATACTTTTTTATGAGAATATCCAAACAGAAAAACATGGGAAAAAACCATTGTATCTACCACTCGGCTTTAACCAGTCTTTAATATTTTTCTGTTTGTGTCAATTCTTACTGAATTGATTACATAGATTAAAGAAATGCAAATTAAAACCACAAGGAGATACCACTACATATGTATTAGAATGGCCAAGACTAAACAAATAAGAACTAAAATATTGTTTGCAAAGATGCAGTTTTCACGCTTTGCTGTTGGGAATGCAAAATAATACAGTCACAGGGGCAAAGAGTTTGGTGGTTTCTTGTAAAGTTAAATACATGCTTATCACATGGCCCAGCAGGAGAGGCTCTTAGATATTTACTAAAGTGAAATGAAAACCTATTTTCACATGAAAATTGGTTCACAAATGCTTGTAGCAGCTTTATGCATTATCACCCCAAACTGGAAGACCCCAAATCTTCCAATTGGTGAACATAGAAATAAAACCTAGGTATATACATGTACTATTCCTCAGCAGTACAAATACCTGACTACCGATATATACAACAATATGGACGAATCTTAAATGTATTTTGCAAGTGAAAGAAGTCGACTCAAAAGAGTATATGCCTTATCATTCCATTTACCTGACATTCTGGAAAAGGGAAGACTATAGAGGTGAAAAAAAGGAGTGATTGCCAAAGGCTGGGTATTGGAGTCAGGGTTGACTACAGACAGGCAGCAGACAATTTTGGGGGATGATGAAAATCTTACTTATTTTGATAATGGTGGGTACACAACTATGGTCATTAAATCCACAGAACTGTATACCAAAAAGGGTGGATTTTACTGTATGTAAATTATACCTCAATAAATCTGACTAAAAATTTTCCCATTTTTTAAAGACATAGCTAAAATATTTACAGAAAAAAAAAATGCTGCAATGCCTGGAATTTGCTTCAAAATTAACTGGCATTTGGGGCCCCTGGGTGGCTCAGTTGGTTAAACGTCCAACTTTGGCTCAGGTCATGATCTCGCAGTTTGTAGGTTCGAGCCCCACGTCGCACTTTGTGCTGCCAGCTTGGAGCCTGGAGCCTGCTTTGGGTTCTGTGTCTCTCTCTCTGCCCCTTCCCCACTTGTGCTCTGTCTCTGTCTCTCAAAAATAAATAAACATTAAAAAAAAATTAACTGGCATTTGAGGTATAGATGAAATAAGATTGACTATGAACAAATGGTTGTTGGATTGGGGGGATGGGTGTATGGATGTCATTTTACTACTCTATTTTCATATATGCTTAAAATGCCCTATTATAATAAAAAATTTTTAAAGTTGCTAATTTGGTGGATAGGAAATAAGATTTCGTGTTTTTAAATTTTATTTTCCTGATTATAATGAGCTTTAGCATCATTTCATAGTGGCAACTGAGGTTCCTTATGTATGGATTGGATTTTTTTCTCCCCATGCCTGTTTTCCTACTAGTTTGTGTGACTTTTACTAATCAACTTTTATGTATTCTGGATACTTGTCCCTTGCCATCAACTAGTATGTGAGTTGCAGATATCTTTTCCCAGTCTTTTGTTGACTTTTTCTAATTAGTTCGTGTTGACTTTTGCTGTACATAAGTTTCTAATATTTATGTAGGTGGGTTTATCCCTTGCTGCTTTCATGATTCTCTCCTTGCCTGAGTATTTGTGAATTTGACTATGATATGCCTTGTTGATCGTCGGTTTTTGTTGAACCTAATGGGGGTCCTCTGTGCTTCCTGGATTTTGATGTCTGTTTCTTTCCCCACGTTAGGAAAGTTTTCCGCTATGATTTGCTCACATAACCCTTCTACCCCTATTTTTCTCTCTTCCTCTTTTGGGACCCCTATGATTCTGATGTTGTTCCTTTTTAATGAGTCACTGGTTTCTCTAATTCTTAAATCATGCTCTTTTGCCTTCATCTCCCTCTTTTTTTTCTGCTTCATTATTCTGTGTAAGTTTGTCCTCTATATCGCTGCTTCTCAGTTCTGCCTCACCCATCCTTGCCACTGCAGCATCCATCTGTGATTGCAGCTCAGTTACAGCATTTTTAATTTCATTATGACTAGTTTTTACTTTTTTTATCTCTGCAGAAAGGGATTCTAATCCCTGGATTCGACTCCAGCTAGTATTCTAATTATCGTGATTCTAAATTCTGGTTCAGACATCTTGCTTGTATCTGTGTTGGTTAAATCCCTGGCTGTCGTTTCTTCATGCTCTTTCTTTTGGGGTGAATTCCTTCATTTTGTCATTTTGAAGGGAGAAAAGGAATTAGTGAGGTAGAAAAATTAAAATTAAAAAAATTAAAATAAAAAAATGTTAAAATTAAAAAATTAAAAACACAAAAAAATTGAATACATGATGCTAGATCCTAGGTGTGTTTTGGTCTGGGGGTTGAAAGTGGTTTGACAGATTAGAGAAAAAAAGGGGGGAAAAAGAAAAAAAAAAAGGAAATCATCTGAGAATTTGAAAAAATGAATACACTGAAGTAGACTAAAATGAAATGATGGGAGTAAAATAGAATTTGAAAAAATTTACACAAAAGTAAAGAATATAGTAGAAAAAAATTAAAAATGTTTTTAATAAAAATTAAAAATAAAAATGAATTTTTTCTCTTTCTGTATTCAAGAAAAAGAAAAACGAAAAAGAGAAAAAAGAAAAAAAAGGAAATCGTTTGAAAATTTGAAAAAGTGAATACACCATAGTAGACTAAAATAAAATGATGGAAGTAAAATATAATTTGAAAAAATTTACATAAAAGCAAAAAGTGTAAAAAATTAAAGAAAAATATTTTTAATAGAAATTGAAACTAAAAATGAAGTTTTTCTCTTTCTGCATTCAAGAAAAAGAAAAACAAGAGGAAAAAGAAAAAGGAAATTGAAAATTTGAAAAAGTGAATACACTGCAGTAGACTAAAAATGATGGAAGTAAAATAGAATTTGAAAAAAATTACACAAAAGTAAAGAAAGTAAAAAAAATTAAAGAAAAATATTTTTAATAAAAATTGAAAAGAAAATTGAATAGATGGATCTGCTATGTAGATGGGTTTATCAATCTATTTCTTTGTGTTTTATGCTTTTTATATCTTGTTTCAGAAATTCTTCCATAGAAATATTTTCATATTTGTTTTTTGCATTTATGTCTCTATTCCTCCTGGAATTTATCTTTGTGTTTAGTGTGATAAAGGAACCCAATATTATTTTTTTCTGTGTGGATAACTAAATGTTCTAACACTGTCCTTTTCTTGCTGGTTTGGAATGCAGCCTACAGTTTGTCACTGGGCTGCCTGCTGATATTGGTTCCCTTCCTGGGCCCTGGTCCTGTTTGGCCAAAAGAATCCTAGCCTTTCCTCCTGCCCACAACCAGCAGTTGTTTCCCCTCCTCTTGAGTTTCTTCACATACTCAAGATTTATGCTCTTTGGCTTTGCCTCCCCTTCAGGTTTGGATATGAATCATTTAAAAAAAATTTTTTTTATGTTTATTTTTGAGAGAGAGGGGGAGAGACAGAGTGTGAGTGGGGGAAGAGCAGAGAGAGGGAGACACAGAATCCGAAGCAGGCTCCAGGCTCTGAGCTGTCAGCACAGAGCTCGACGCACGGTTTGAACCCATGAACCGTGAAATCATGACCTGTGCTAGAATCAGACGCTTAACCGACTGAGACATCCAGGTGCCCCACCAGTGGATATGGATCATTTTTAATTCTTCCTTAGGAATATTCTTGAGGGAGGAGGACAGGGAGGAACAATTAACTGATTTTACAAGTTGGGTTGAGCTGTTTAATCTTTCTGTTATTTATTAAAGCATTGATTACCTACATATTATGTGCTGCATGAAAATCTTGAGTTAGCGATTTTGTGGATTTTGTTAGACATGTTATTAGATTCTGTTCTAATCCAGTTTAAGAAACCCTGGACTTTGGGTTGCCTAAATTTCTACAAGAATAAAATTGCATCCTATTCTCTAATCAAACTAAATTAAATTCTGTTCCTTGTTCATATCGTATTTCCTCCACTCCTCTGTATGTTTGTATTTGCTGTCCTCACTTCCTGGAATGACTTTGTTTTCTCGTTCTCTCCCTAGAACACTTCTACATGTTTATCTTCCTCGTTAGCTTGTGAGCTCTCTCCATGCCTTATTTATCTTTTAATCCTCTTTACCTTGCATAGCCCCTGCAGTGTAATAGGAGCCCTATAAATGTTCATGAATGATCTTACATTCACCATGTTTGTGGTATTCTTCACGTATCAAAGTTCGTAAACTTCTCCCCAATTTGGTTGGACATTTGGCAGTGTAAGTTTATCAGTTAAATACATGTGTGTTACTGTTCAGTTCCTACCATGTGTACTCAACCTGTTTGTCTCATATTTGCTAAATCCACAAAGATTCTTAGGAAAATAGTTTTTTGTCCCATTGCTATGTATATAAATTTTCTGACTATCTCTTTGGGGCAGGCTAATTGGGAGCCTTTTATTAGTGGTAATTAATTAATTAATTAATGAGAGAGAGAGAGAGGTGGGAGAGGGGTAGAGAGAGGGAGAGAGAGAATCCCAAGCAGGCTCTGCACTGTCAGCGCCGATGCTGACTCAGGGCTCAAACCCACAAACTGTGAGATCATGACCTAAGCTGAAACCAAGAGTCAGATGCTTGACTGATTCAACCACCGAGGTGCCTAGTGAGGTCCTTTGCACTAAATAGGGCCTCTTCTTACCCAACATTCAGCTCTAGTCCTTCTTAACCTGGTAATAGTTCATAGAAAATTCCCTGCTTATTGTTGCTCTGTAATGTACTTTTAATTTGAAAAGGCTTTCTTTTTATTGCTACAGATAGAACATTTGAGGAGAACATGCCTGAGAAATGTGGTTTGTGCCGAGCACATCCTTTCTGAACTGACAGAATTAACACTCCGCTGCTTTTTTTTTCCTTTTTGTAAACATGTTTTCATATTAATTTTGTCCTTTTATGCAGAAAATTTATAGAAGGCTTCATAAATTAAAAGTAAGGAAAGCTTTGCTATTTCTTAGAGGCTAAAAGCTTTATGTTTTGCCTTTGGCCTTTTATCACACATATTTTCTAATAACGGAAGATAGTGAGAACTGAATTGTGACCCTTCTGTTTTTAAAAAAGCTGCTCCATTTTGTCTTGATCGTACTTTTAATGTCAGTCAGTATTGTCTGAGTTGTACTGAAATAGCAAGAGGTGGCATTATACCTAGCTCAGCTGGTTCATTGCACTGTTATAATTACTACTACTTGTGAAATCTAAAAATTAAAGTTTAAAAAGATGCCTGTAGTGCTGATATAACATTACTGAAGTGCCACTAGAAATGAATGCGAGCAGAAGTGCTATATTTAATAATTCTGGAATTCGATAAGAAATTGACATTAACTGTGAACAATGTTGGTTCGATAAGGATTATAGTTTAATTCAGCTATAAATATTTCTTTATAAAAACTAAATTCTGTCAATGTAGAATCACTGTTACAATTATAAATCTTTTGGGGGATAAATGTAAATTAATGAGTGAGTTTTATAAATCCTGTCTTACATGTCTGAGAAGCCAATGACCACATCAAACTTAGAGGTCCCTTGGAAGATCAAAAATATAGGTCTGAAAGAAGGTACTTAACACAGATTTGTGTACTAACTCCATAACTCTCTTACCTTTGAAAGGCTTTTCAAAATCACCAAGGAAAATATCAAGAGATGCTGACTACATAGAAGTGGAAAACTTTGGTTTTATGGATTTTATTGGGCATAAAATAAACTAAAAAAAATCTATTTAAAGTTTCTTTATTTTGAGGGAGAGAGAGAGAGAGAGCGCAGGTGGGGGAGGGGCAGAGAGAGAGAGGGAGAGAGAGAATCCCAAGCAGGCTCTGTACTGTCAGTGCAGAGCCCAACATGGGACTTGAACTCACAAAACTGAGATTGTGACCTGAGCTGAAACCAAGAGTTGGACACTTAACTGACTGAGCCACCCAGGTGCCACAAACTAGAAAAATTTTTAAATGGAGTGAGGAAGGTCTTTCTAATTAAGATGTAAAAACCTAGAATTTATAAAAGTTGATAATTTTTGCTAATAAAAAGAATCAGTACTTACACATGGAGAAAATACCATAAACAAAGGTTTTTTTAAATAAAAATGACAAAAACATTCAACTCAAGACAAAGTGTTCATTTCTTAGATAGTGAAGAATATCTATAATTAATAAAACTATAACTCAAAAATAGGTCAAGGCTATAAAGAGAAATACAGAATATCCATGTCTCTGGAAATGGAAACTATGTGTGTATATAACTTAGATAAATGTATATCATGTGATATCTGCTTGTATATGCATGTGCATAGAGTATATCTAGAGGCTTTATGAGAACTTAGTTTCAGTGTTTATGCCAGGTAGGGGACTGGATGGCTGAAGGACAGAGATGAGAGGAGGAATTACTCCTTACTTTCAAATCTTTATCCTTTGGTATTTTTCCATTGCATATTCGATACTATATCTATATGTATATATACACATGTGTATAAAAGCCTAAGAACAATATTTAGAGAACAAATTGACAATATTTTTTATGATAACAATGAGCTCATGCAAGTTAACAAAAACAAGACTGTTATAGATAGAAGTAAGCAAGCACACATGAATAGTGAAAAAGGAAAACAGAACGAATAAATAAACATACAGAACTGTGTTCAATCTCAGTAGTAATCAGAATGAAGCTGAGTTATAACCTCTTAGGAAGTCATTCCTAAGCACCTAAAATCAAGGTAAGCACCATTTCTGTGTGTTTGTGGCACCTGACCTTGTGGTTCTTATCTCATCTCCACCGTAATTACTAGGTTATGTGTTGATGATGTTTTCTGTCTCTACTTTTGCAAGTTCTTTGAGGTTAGAGAGTGTGTCTTTTTTTTTTTAATGTTTATTTATTTTTGAGAGAGAGAGCATGAGTGGGGAAGGAGCAGAGAGAGAGGGAGACACAGAATCGGAAACAGGCTCCAGGCTCTGAGCTGTCAGCACAGAGCCTGAGGCGGGGCTCAAACTCAAACTGTGAGATTATGACCTGAGCTGAAGCTGGACACTCAACTGACTGAGCCACGCAGGTGCCCCGGAGAGAGCACAGGAGATTCTGTTACTCCTGACATCCATAATGGGGAAGGCCAGGAGGGTCTTGAAGAGATCTTTACCAGAACAGAGGCTTCTTCTGTGCTTTTAGACTTTTGGTCTTGAGGTGTTTCAGGTCCTAAACGGTTCTTAAGATTTCTTGGCAGTTTATGATCTTCAGGATCTTCTGTTTACCAAGTAGATATGCAAATGTTTGCATATTTCACCCTTTCCACTTACTCCTTTGCAGAGCATATGAAAAAAAATTTTTTTTTTTTTATCCTTAGAGAAGTAGGACACTATTGAAGGATTCTAAGCAGAGGAGTGACAGGGCCAGTATGCTTTTAGATTAAAATGACATCTCTCACAGTAGTGTAGAGAAGGGAGTGGACAGAAGGTTACAAGAAGCCTACTTTAGGAGGCTATTTTAGTAAGTCAAGAAAGAAGATGTAGCTTATACTAGGATGGAGAGAAATGGGTTGATTGAAGAGATATTTAAAAGCTAAAAATCAGAGAGTAGTGGTGATTTGGAAATGGTGGTGATGGGGAGAGAGTTGTAAAAGAAACATTCTAGGTCTCTAGCTTATGCAACTCAACTGGAGGTAGCCTCATTCATTGTGGTTACGGAACTCTAGAGAAGAGCCAGGCCCTGGCAGTGTGTGTGTGTGTGTGTGTGTGTGTGTGTGTGTGTGTGTGTGTGTGTGGACTGTGGCCCTGGTTTGGGACAATTTGAATGTGTGGTGACTTTGAGATACTCCAGCAGAGATGTCAGTTCCACACATCCTCATTTACTGTTCAACAACTAATCTCCTTGTTCTCTAAGGTCTCAGAGTGGTCTGCACTAGAGGTCTGATTCAGGAATCAGAGGTATTGAAACAGTAATTGAGACTGTGGATGTAGTGAAGATTGCCTCGGGAGAGGGTAACAAAATAAACAAGGGGAGGGTGAAGTTAAGAAGAATAAACTAGCAAAGGAAGCAGAGAAGGAGCTGTCAGGGGTAGGAGGAAAACTAAAGAGTGTGGGATCATACAAGCCAAGCAGACATGTTTCAAAAAGGAAAAAGTAGTTAGCTGTGGTGAATACTGATAAGACATTGAGCAAGAGCAAGATAAAATTAATGTGTTAATTAGTGTATTATTAAATGAGAGGATGTGGGGTTTTGAAAATGTTATGGCAATTGGACAGGGAAATTTGGATACATATTTGAACTGTTAAAAAGTGAATTATGTTTGGGGGCGCCTGAGTGGCTCAGTTGGTTAAGCTTCCGATTTCATCTCCGGTCATGATCTCATAGTTTGTGAGTTCAAGCCCCACATCAGGCTCTGTGCTGACAGCTCAGAGCACGGAGCCTGCTTCAGATTCTGTGTCTCCTTCTCGCTCTGTCCCTCCCCCTCTCACACTCTGTCTCTCTCAAAAATAAATAAACCATTTTAAAAAGTGAATTATGTTTGCTTTAAGCTGGATATTAATTAAATTCTTTGGGTTGCAAATAACAGAAACCCAACTCAGTTTCCTTTAAACAAAATAAATAACTTTTTGCCTTAGGGCATTGAAATGTCCAGATAGGAGTGGCCTCTGGCACAATTGAATCCAGGGGCTCAAACGATATCATTAACTATGTCTTTCTATTTCTGTCTCTCTCAGCTCTGCTTTTCTTTAAGGAAAGATCTCTTCTGGTGGTCCCTGGTAACTGTGGGCTTTTCTTATCCTTCCAATCCTAATGGAAAGAGTTCCTCCTTTCCAGTTCTAGCAAAAATCTCAGGATTTGCTTGGATTTTACGAGTTTGTATCATGTGCTTATTCATAAACAAGTCACTTTGGTCAGAAGCAATCAGATATGCTGCCAGGCCAGGCCTGAGTCACCTGCTCAGCCCTGGAGCTGGGCCAGGTAAGGAAGTAGTCTAATCTGAATCACATGGGCTGTGAATAAGGGAGAAGTGATTACCCAAAGGAAAATCAAGATGTGTTCCCAAAAAATAAGGAAAAATGTGTGCTAGGCAGGCAGAAACAGCAGACACCTATTTCAGCTGTAAAAGTAACCTTTGGCCCAATATTTTTGGATACCTGCTTTGTGATATACTTTGTAAGTAATCTTTTGGCTGAAAGGATGATTGGGTCTATGTGTTATTGTAACTTACAGAAAGAGCCCCTGGATTTGATTCTTATGGCTAGAGAAATGTTGAAATTATCTTGCTGCGTGTGCTCCTGTGTTTGGGGAGCTGAATAATAACTAATCTTAAAGACACATTGAGATCAACAAACACATGAAAAGATGCTCACCATCACTAATTACTAGAGAAATGCATATCAAAACCACACTGAGATACCACCTCACACCCGGATGGCTACTATAAAACAACAACAACACAAACAGAAAATAACAGATGTTGATGAGTATGTGGAGAAATTGAAACCCATGTGCACTGTTGGTGCGTTGATTATAAAATGGTGTTAACTGCTATGGAAAACAATATCATGATTCCTCAAAAAATTAATAGACCTACCATATGATCTAGAAATCCCACTTCTGGGTATATAGCCAAAAGAATTGAAAGTAGGGTCTCGAACAGATATTTGTACACCATGTTCATACCACCATGATTCACAGTGAGCAAAAGATGGAAGCAACCTGACTGTCCATTGACAAATGAATGGATAAAATGGGGTATATACATACAGTGGAATGTTATTCATCCCTAAAAAGGAAGAAAATTCTGATATAAACTACAACATGAATGAATCTTGACGACATTATGCTAGGAGAAATAAACCAGTCAGAAAAAGTTAACTTACATGACTCCCACTTATGTGAGGTACCTAGAATAGTCAAATTTATAGAGACAAAATAGAATGGTGGTTACCAAGGGCTGGGTGAGGGAGAATGAGAAATTGTTGTTTGATGGGTTCAGAGTTTCAGTTTTGCGAGATATAAAAGTTCTAGAGATCTGTTGCACAGCAATGTTGAATGTATTGAATACCACTGGACTGTGCACTTAAAAATAGTTAAGATGATAAATTTTATGATACATATTTTTATCCTAATTTAAAATTTTTTTAAAAACACATTGATGAATCAACAAATTACAGATGTTCCTTAAGGACTAACTTACTACATTTTGAAATAAGGACTGATGCACCTAGCCAAAGGCAAGGGGATCTTAGGGGTTGAACATATCAAAAGCTGTCCCCTAGCACCACCATCACTGCCACCCCTGCTTCATTTTGCCTGGATATGACTCTGAAATATGTGGTGCTACTTGCAGTGGAATTGGTAGATTTGTCTGATCCATAATTTAATGTACTTTTCCCCAGTCTTCTTTTAAATTTTTTTTTTTCCAACGTTTATTTATTTTTGGGACAGAGAGAGACAGAGCATGAACGGGGGAGGGGCAGAGAGAGAGGGAGACACAGAATCAGAAACAGGCTCCAGGCTCTGAGCCATCAGCCCAGAGCCTGACGCGGGGCTCGAACTCACGGACCGCGAGATCATGACCTGGCTGAAGTCGGACGCTCAACCGACTGCGCCACCCAGGCGCCCCAACCCCAGTCTTCTTTTAAATAGTCCACCTGTATTATGTGTTATCAGTAACTACCTTTTAAAAGAGTACTTTTAATGTAGTGTCTAGGAATTTGTAATTTTTCATTATATTTGTTTGAGAAGTGCACACTTTTTATGCCATTGGACATTTTTCATTCATTCAAAAAACATAGGGGCGCCTGGGTGGCTCAGTTGGTTAAGCATCCAACTTCAGCTCAGGTCACGATCTCACAGCCCGTGAGTTCGAGCCCCGCGTTGGGCTCTGGGCTGATGGCTCAGAGCCTGGAGCCTGCTTCCAGTTCTGTGTCTCCCTCTCTCTCTGCCCCTCCCCCGTTCATGCTCTGTCTCTCTCTGTCTCAAAAATAAATAAACGTTAAAAAAAATTAAAAAAAAAACATAAGTGCCTATTGAATATTATTAGTTTTTAAATATTTTTTAATGTTTGTTTTTGAGAGACAGAGCATGAGTGGGGGAAGTGCAGAGAGAGAGTGAGACACAGAATCTGAAGCAAGTTCCAGGCTTCGAGCCTGACACAGGGCTTGAACCCAGGCACCATGAGATCATGACCTGAGCTGAAGATGGACGCTTACCTGACTGAGCCACCCAGGCACCCCTGAATATTAGTTTTTTAAATTGGGGGCACCTGGGTGGCTTAGTCAATTGAGCCACTGACTCTTGATTTTAGCTTGGGTCATGATCCCAGGGTCTGTCTCTCTCTCTCTCTCTCTCTCTAAAATAAATTAAAAAAAATAAAATTGAAGTAGAGTTGATATACAGTATTTTGTTAGTATCAGATGTACAACATAGTGATTCAACAATTATATATATTACAAAATGCTCACCACAATAAGTGTAGTTACCATCTATCACCATACGAAGTTACTACAATATCATTGACTATATTTCCTATGCCATGCTTTTCATTCCTGTGACTTATTTATTTTATAATTGGAAATTTGTACCTCTTAATCCTCTTCACCTATTTTGCTTATACCCCCCAAACTCCTCCCCTGTTGCAACCACTAGTTTGTTCTTAGCACCTATAGGTCTGTTTCTGTTTGTTGGTTTAGAGTCCACATATAAGTGAAATCATATGGTATTCATCCTTCTGTGTCTAATTTCCCTTAGTATAATATCCTGTGTTCCATCCCTGTTGTTACACATGGCAAGATCTCATTCTTTTTTTATGGCTGTGTAATACACCATTATGTATATTTACCACATCTCTCTCCATTCATCTATTGATGGACATTTAGGTTTCTTTCACATCTTAGATATTGTAAATAATACTGCAATAAATATAGAGGTGAATGTATCTTTTTGAATTAGCATTTTTGTTTTCTTTGGGTAATTATAATTACTAGATCACATGGTAGGTCTGTTTAATTTTTTTAGGAACTTCCATACTGTTTTCCACAGTGGCTGTATTGGATTAGAATCCCCACCAAACATGCACAAGGGTTCCTTTTTGCCACATCTTTGCCAACACTTGTTATTTCTTGTACTTTTATTCCAGCCAGTCTAACAGATGTGAGGTGATATCTCATTGTGGTTTTGATTTGCATTTCCCTGATGATGAGTGATGCTGAACATCTTTTCGTGTATCTATTGTCCATCTTCTTTGGAAAAATGTCTATTCAGGTCCTCTGCCCATTTTTTAGTTGGATTATTTGGGTTTTGGTGTTGAGTTGTGTAAATTCTTTATGTATTTTGGAGGTTAATCCCTTATTGGATATATCAGATTAAAATATCTTCTCTCATTCTATAGGTTGCCTTTTTGTTTTGTTGATGGAAAAAGTTTGACATAGTCCCAATTATTTATGCTTGATTCCCTTGCTTGGGAAGTCAGGTCTGGAAAAATATTTCTAAGGCTGACGTCCAAGAAGTTACCACCTATGTTTTCTTTTAGGAGTTTTGTGGTTTCTGGTCTCACGTTTAGGTCTTTAATCCATTTTGAGTTTATTTTTGTATATGGTGTAAGAAAGTAGTCTAGCTTCATTCTTGTTCATATAGCTGCCCAGTTTTTCCAGCACCATTTATTGAAGACTGTCCTTTCCCTGTGGCATAGTCTTGCCTCCTTTGAGCATAGATTAATTGACTTTAAAAACGTGGGTTTATTTTTGGGCACCCGCTTCTGTTTCATTGATCTGTGTGTATGTTTTTGTGTCGGTACCATACTATTTTGATGACTACAACTTTGTAGTACGTTTTGAAATCTGGGCTGGTGATACCTCTGGCTTTGTTCTTTCTGAAGATTGCTTTGGCTATTTGAGGTCTTTTTTGGTTACATACAATTTTAAGATTATTTGCTCTAGTTCTGTGAAAAGTACTGTTGGTATTTTGATGGAGATTGCATTGAATCGATAGATTGCTTTCGGTAGTATGGCAATTTAAACAATATTAATTCTTCTGATCCATGAACATGGTATATCATTCCATCTGTTTGTGTCTTCTTTAATTTTTTTCACTCTTGTTTTATAGTTTTCAGAGTACAGGTCTTTCACCTCCTTGGTTAAGTTTATTCCTAGGTATTTTATTGTTTTGGGTACAATTGCAAATGGGATTGTTTTCTTAATTTCTCTTTCTGCTACTTCATTATTAGTGTATAGAAGTGCAACTGACTTCTATGTATTTTGATTTTGTATCTTGCAATTTTACTGAATTCATTTATTATTTCCAATAGTTTTTTGGTAGAGTCTTTAGGGTTTTCTGTGTATAGTATTATATCATCTGCACATACTGATGGTTTACTTTTTTCTTGCCAATTTGGATGCCTTTTTTTTTTCTTGTCTGATTGCTGTGACTAGGACTTCTAGTACTATGTTGAATAAAAGTGGCAAGAGTGGGCCTCCTTGTCTTATTCCTTATCTTAGAGGAAAAGCTTTCATCTTTTCACCATTGAATATGATTGATGTTAGCTGTGAGTTTGTCATATATGGCCTTTATCATGTTGCGGTATGTTCCCTTTAAACCACTATTGAGAGTTTTCATCATGAATGGATGTTGCATTTTGTGAAATACTTTCTCTGCATCTATTGAGATGATCATATGATTTTTCTTTTTTGTTATGTTAGTGTGGTATATTATGTTGATTGATTTGCAAATACTGAACCATCTTTATATCCCCAGAATAACTCCCACTTGATTGTGGTGAATGATCCTTTTAATGTAGTTTGCTAATATTGAGGATTTGAGGATTTTTGCGTCTGTGTTCATTGGGGATATCGGTCAGTAGTTTTTATTTTTTGTTTCTGTTATTTGCATGGTGTGTCTTTTTCCATACTTTCACTTTTAGTTTGTATGTGTCTTTATTATTTTTTTAAGTAGGCTCCATGCCCACTGTGGGGCTTGAACTCGTAACCTTGAGATCAAGAGTTGCATGCTCTTGGGGTGCCTGGGTGGCTCAGTTGGTTAAGCGTCCAACTTCAGCTCAGGTCATGATCTCGCGGTTTGTGAGTTTGAGCCCCGCATCAGGCTCTGTGCTGACAGCTCAGAGCCTGGAGCCTGCTTCAGATTCTGGGTCTCCCCCTCTCTTTGCCCCTCCCCTGCTCACATTCTGTGTCTGTCTCTCAATAATAAATACATGTTAAAAAATTTTTAAAAATAAAGGGGGTTGCATGCTCTACCAACTGAGCCAGCCAAGCACCCCTTGTATGTATCTTTAGGTCTGAAGTGAGTCTCTTGTGTGCAGCATATAGATTAAGTCTTGGCGTTTTTTTTTTTTTCTTTGTTTAAATCCATTCAGTCACCCTGTGTCTTTTAATTATTCAGACCATTTATATTTAAAGTAATTACTGATAGGTATGTACTTACCACCATTTTGTTAATTGTTTTTATAGTTCTCTGTTTTTCATCTCTTGCTGTCTTGTCTTATGATTGATGACATTCTGTAGTGTTATGCTTGGCTTTCTTTCTCTTCATTTTTTGTGTATGTATTAGGTTTTGGGTTTGTGGTTACCATGAGTTTCATATGTAGGATCCTAAGTAGATAGCAGTTTATATTAAGTTGATAGTCATTTAAGTTTGAACACACTCTTAAAGGACTTCTTTTTTACTTCCTCCTTCATGTATTTGTATATGTTGTCATATTTTACATCTTTTTATTCATAATTTTCTTCTAATTATGGCCTTTTCTTTTCCATTTAAAGAAGTCCCTTTAGCCTTTATGGCAAGGCCCATTTAGTGGTGATGAACTCCTCTTAACTTTTGTCTGGGAAACTCTTTATGTGTCCTTCCATTCTGAATGATAACTTCACCAGATATTCTTGGTTTTGGATTTTTCTTCTCAGATCTTTAAGTATATCATGCCAACTCCTTTCTGGCCTGCAGTGTTTCTGCAGAAAAATCAACTGATAACTTTGTGGTATTTCCTTTGTACTTAATGTTTTGTTTGTTGTTTAAAATTCTTTTTTTAAAAAAACTGTTTTGGGGCACCTGGGTGGCTCAGTCAGTTGAGCATCTGACTTTGGCTCAGGTCATGATCTCACAGTTAGTGAGTTCAAGCCCCACATTAGGCTCACTGCTGTCAGCATGTGAGCATGTCAGCACAGAGCCTGCCTCGGATCCTTTGTCCCTCTCTCTCTGCCCTCCACTGCTTATACTCTGTTCTCTCAAAAAATAAAAATATTTAATAAATAATTTTTAAAAGTTTTAATTTTTATTTTTTTAATTTATTTATTTATTTTGAGGGGAGCCCAGTGCAGGACTTGAACTCATGAACCATGAGATCATGACCTGAGCTGAGACCAAGAGTTGCTTAACCAACTTAGCCACCCAGGCACCTCTAAAGTTCTCTCTTTACCTTCAACTTTTGACACTTTGATTTGCATGTGTTGTGGTGGAGACCTCCTTGGGTTCATCTTGTTTGGAACTCTCTGTGATTCCTGAATCTTGATGTCTGCTTTCTTCACTTGGTTAGGGAAATTTTTAGCTATCATTTCTTCAAATAAGTTTTCTGCCCCTTTCTGTCACTCTTCTCCTTCTGGGACCCATTTAATGCAAATGTTTGTTCACTTGATGTTATCCAAAGGATCCCTTTGCTATCCTCATTTTTAAAGTTCGTTTTATTTATTTTGAGAGAGAGAAAGAGAGAGCCAAAGTTGGGGGAGGGGCAGAGAGAGAGAGAGAGAGAGAGAGAGAGAATCGCAAGCAGGCTCCATACTACCAGCGCGGAGCCTGATGCAGGGCTCAAACCCATGAACCACAAGATCATGACCTGAGCCAAAATCAGACACTCAACTGACTGAGCCACGCAGGCATCCCAGCTATCCTCATTTTTTTTTTTAATTTTTTTTTTAACGTTTATTTATTTTTGAGACAGAGAGAGAGAGAGAGAGCATGAACGGGGGAGGGGCAGAGAGAGAGGGAGACACAGAATCTGAAACAGGCTCCAGGCTCCGGGCTGTCAGCACAGAGCCCGACGCGGGGCTCGAACTCACGGACCGCGAGATCGTGACCTGGCTGAAGTCGGACGCTCAACCGACTGCGCCACCCAGGCGCCCCAAGCTATCCTCATTTTTAAAAATGATCTTTTTTTTTTCTGTTTAGCTTAGATTCTTTCCATTGCCTTTTCTTCCAGATTGCTAATCTGTTCTTCTATATCCACTAATCTGTTGATTCCCGCTACTGGATTTTTCATTTCAGTTATTGTATTTTTCAGCTGATTGGTTCTTTTAATATTTTGTATATCTTTGTTGAAGTTCTCACTGAGTTTACTCTTCTCTGCAGTGTTGTGAGCATCTTTATGATCGTTAAACTCTTTATCAGACATATTGCCTATCTCTGTTTCATTTAGTTATTTTTCTGGAGTTTTGTCGTATTCTGTCACATGGGGCATATTCTTCTGTCTCCCGTTTTGTTTAACTTTGTTTTTGTTTCTATAAATTAAGCAAAACAGCTACTTCTAAACTTGAAGGAATGGTCTTGTGTATGGTGATTCTCCATGTAGACTGTGTGCCTGGTGACTTTGGCTGGTTGGCTGGAGCTGTGTCTGGTGTGGACCAGGGGTTCTGGGTCACTCCATGCTGGGCCACCCTAGTGAGATGGCCAGAGATGAAGTGGGTGTGGGCTGGGGTGGTCCTGGGGTTCTTTGAGCACAGCTGAACCTGAAATAGGTAAGCTAGAGTATCCTGGGGTTCTCCATATAGAGAGTGACCTGAAAGGACAGCTAGAGCCAAGGCAGGGTGACTGCAGAGATCTCAGGGTGCTCCACACTGGGATTGCCCTCACAGGACAGCTGTAGTTGAAGTAGGTATGGACTAGTGGGGTTCTGGAGCTCTTCCTACAGAGGGTACCCTGGGAGGACAGCTGAAGCTGAAATGGGTGCAAGTTGAAATGTTCAGGGTTCTCAGTGCAGGGGGTGCCCTGGTGGGGCAATTAAAGCTGAGACCTGCATGGGCTGGGGTGTCCTGGGGTGCTTTGTGCAGGGGATGCCCTGGTGGGGAAGCTGACCAGGGGTTCCTGGGCCCTCCACAAAGGGGCTATCCTGGCAGGGTGGATGAAACCAATACAGGCACAGGCTGAAGGTTCTCAGAGCATTCTGCACAGAGGGCATCCTGACAGAGTGCATGGAGCTAAAGTAAGTGTGAGCCAGGGGGTCCCGGAGTCCTCTGCTCCAGGGATGCCCCAGCAAGCTGTCTGGAGCTGACGTGGTATGGGTCTGGAGTGTTGGAGTTTGTGCCTGTGTCACCTTGACATTGGCTGGAACTGTGAGTGCTGCCCAGGGGTGTCCTGATGTGTTGCACTGGGGCTGCCTTGATGGGATAGCTGGAGCCTGTGTGGGCTAGGGTCCTGGGGCATTAGATCTGGACCTTGCTCCTGTCCACGCCCTCAAGTTGCAGAGGGGTGAGTAAACCATGGTGCTCACCAGCCCCTCCAACTTGGAGAGTGTCAGCAGCTCTTCAGCTGTTTGGCAGAGTTCTAGGGCTGGATCTTTTATATTCTAGTTGTTCTTTTAAATTGTGGCTCTTTTTCTGTGCCCCAAGGCAGGAAAATCTGCTTATGGCTTTTCAGTGCTGTCCCTTCCCATTGCAGTTTGCAGCATTTGGGGTGGAGGTTCCTTTGTTACCACATCTCCATCTCTTCCTCTTCTCCATGTGGTCTCTCTTTGGTTGTGCGGAAACTGTTGAGTCAGCCCTCAGTTCTTCTTCAAGAGGAATTACTCTATAAATAGGTATCGATTTGGTGTGTCTGTGCCAGATGTGAGTTTAGGATCTTCCTATATTGCCATCATTGACCAGAACCTCTAGTTTCATCCTTTGGTATATAGCTTTCCAGTTTCCCCCCAACACTATCTGTCTATCTATCTATCTATCTATTTAATGTATTCTTTAGATGTATATTTTACTTAGTACATTTCACAGTATTCAATCCCTCATAAACATTTTGCAGTGATATCTATTCAATCCTGATGTGAAGTATAGGATTCCAGTTGATTCAAAGGGTATGATTCCTCTTTTCACTCATGCCCAGCGCCATTTATTGAAGATACTCTCTTTTTCCCACTGTATATTCTTACCTCCTTTTTAGTAGATTAGTTGACCATATAAACATGGGTTTATTTTGGGGCTCTCTATTCCGTTCTGTTGACCTGTGTGTCTATTTTTGTGCCAGTACCATACTCTTGATTACTATAGCTTTGTAGTATATCTTGAAGTCTGAGATTGTGATACCTCCAGCTTTGTTCTTTATTCTCAAGTTTTCTTTGGCTATTCAGGGCCTTTTGTTGTTTCATACATATTTAATTATTAGTTTTTATAGTTTTGTGAAAAATGCTGTTGGTATTTTCATAGGGATTGTATTGAATATATAGATTGCTTTGGGTGGTATGGACATTTTAACATTATTTTTCCAATCCATGAGCATGGGATATCTTTCCATTTGTCTGTGTCATCTTTTACTACTAAGCCACAAAAAAGGATGAGATGCTACCATTTGTGACAACAGGTATGGACCTAGAGGGTATTATGCTAAGTAAAATAAGTCAGAAAGAGAAAGACAAATATATGATTTCACTTATATGTGGAATCTAAAAATACAGAACAGGGGCGCCTGGGTGGCGCAGTCGGTTGAGCGTCCGACTTCAGCCAGGTCACGATCTCGCGGTCCGTGAGTTCGAGCCCCGCGTCAGGCTCTGGGCTGATGGCTCAGAGCCTGGAGCCTGTTTCCGATTCTGTGTCTCCCTCTCTCTCTGCCCCTCCCCCGTTCATGCTCTGTCTCTCTCTGTCCCAAAAATAAATAAACGTTGAAAAAAAAAAATTTAAAAAAAAAAAAAATAAATAAAAATACAGAACAAATGAATAAACAAACAAAAAGCAGAATCAGACCTATAGTTTAACAGAGAGCAAACTGATTGTTGCAGGGGGGAGGTTGTGGGAGGATGGGCAAAATGGGTGAAGAGGAGTGGGACATACCGGCTACTAGCTATGGAATGAATAAGTCACAGGAATAAAAGGTACAGCATGGGGAATATAGTCAATGGTGTCGTAATAGTGTCGTATGGTGACGGAGGGTTGCTCCACTTGCAGTGAGGAAAGCGTTAAGTAGAGAGTCGTTGTACACCTGAAATTAATGTAACATTTTGTGTCAACTATACTCAGATTTTTAGAAATAGAGAAAATAACATTAGGAATGAAAAGAGGTATATCACTGTAGAGTGTACAGACATTAAAGAGGTAAAAGAGGATATATTTTTAATATCTTTATTTCATGCCATTTGATTGTTTGGATGAAATGCACAAGTTTCTTGAAAAAATACAACTTACCAAAGCTAACAGAAGAATGAATAGAAAATCTGCATAATACAATGTCTATTAAGAAAACTGATTCCATTATTTAAACCTTCCCACAAAGAAAACCTCAAGCTGTATAACTTATCTGGTGAATTCTTTCAGATATTTAAGGAAGAAACACCAGTCTTGCAAAACTCTTCCAGAAAGCAGAAAAGGAGGGAGTAATACCTACCTCTTCTTGTAAGAAGGAAGTTATAGAATAATTTGCAAGGAAGGAAAATTGCAGACCAGTCTCTTAGTGACCTTATTTATGGCGTAAAAGTCTTTAACACAATATTAGCAGATTGTATACATAAAAAAAGATAGTGTGTTACAGCAAAGTAGGTTTGTATCAAGTATGCAAGGGTAGTTTAATATTTAAAAATCAATGTATTTTACCACATTGACAGAAAATAGAAAAACTGTATGATCATTTTGATACATACAAACCTTTAAGCTTAGCATAAAAGGCCCTTTTCAAAGAACCTACCTCTGTCTGCAGCCTCCTCTCCTTGCATTGCCACGTATGCACAAATTCCTCCCACCATTTATGGAACAGTGTGCACTTTCTGAATCATGCCCTGTTATTTCTTGATTCTCTGCCTTCGTGCATGTTGCACCACCTGCTTCTTTACCCAATAACTTGTTCTTCAAAAGGCAGTCTCCCCTCCCTTTATATATTCTGGATTTAAGTCCTTTGTCAGATATGTGTATTGTGAATATTTTCTCCCAGTTTATGGCTTACTTTTTAATTTTCTTAACATTGTCTTTCAAAGAGCTAAAGATTTAAAATTTTCATGAATTCTAATTTATGAACTATTGATTCTTCTATGGCTTGTACTTTTTGTGTCCTGTGTAAGAACTCTTTGCCTACCCCAGGGTTGCAAAGATTCTTTCCTGTATTTTATTTTAGAAGTTTTATAGTTTTAGCTAGTATGTTTAGGCTTATGATTTATTTTCAGTTAATTTTTGTGTATAGAATGAGGGTAAGAGTCAAGGTTTATTTTTCTCCCAAAATAAGTAATTTTGTAGTCCCAGTACTTTCTTCAGTGAGTTACTGTGGCACTTTTATTGAAATCAGTTGCCTGTGCATGTAAGGGTCTGTTTCTGGACTCTATTCTGTGACAAGGATCTATATTCTTAATCTTATGCCAAAATCTTGTTGTGTTTATTACTCTAGTTTTATAATACTCTTGAAGATGGTGGTGTAAGTCTTCCAACTTTGTCTGTTTTCAAGCTTGTTTTTGCTAGGCTAGGTCCTTTGCATTTCTGTATGAATTTTAGAATCTGCTTATTAATTTCTAAAAATTTCTGCAAGATTTTAATTGGGATTTCACTATATCTATATATCAACTAGGAGAGAATTGAATCTTAATAATATCATAATCCAGTCTGTGAACATGTATATCCCTCCATTTGCTTAGAGCTTAGTTCATTTGTTATCCAATTATGAAGTATCACAGTCCTGTACTACCTACTTCCCATTGTCTGAAAATAGCTGTTTCTAATAGTTTGTCCTGTTTTCTAGTTGTTTATGGCAGGAGTATAATTTTTGACCTTCTTACTCTTTCTTGGCCAGAAATTGCATCCTAGTTTTTGAATCTCCTCAAATCATCCTATAAAAATAGATCAAATAAGACTACAAAGCCAAAGACCCATGGATAACATCTACAACAAAACTAGGTGACTAGGCGTTTCTTTGACCCTCCAAATATGAATGGGGAGGCTAAATCACTGACAGCTGAAGACCTGTGTGATATCACCATCAGTGCAGGAGGAAACAGGGAGGCAGCCTAGCTTATGATACATGTTCAGTGAATTGAAACAGCAAATATATTTGAATTTGTGAGTTTCAAATGATACTTAAAAAAAAAAAAAATCCCCTCATTGTTATTATTGGAGTATACCAAGGAACCATCTCATTATTTTGAAAGCTGACAAATGAAAGAAGCAAGCATTTATCCTGCCTTTTCTGTTTTTACCTAGAGTGACAAAGTAGTTGATTAGGCAAAGTTTCTCTTTGCTGATGTACTTCAGTTCATAAATGAGTGAAGAATGAATGGAAAACTAACACATCACTTTGCAACCACTGATGAAATTAGTGGGTCTGGGCAGGGATGGTCAATGGCTGCTAATTCACAAAAAGGAAGAGAAGACATTCCTACAGAATCACACATGGCCATCTAGGTGGTAGTCTCACAAAATCTGAAGAAAAAAAAAATCCAAACTGAATCTCATCAAGCTTACTGGTCCACCAGTTTACCAATCACAATTACGTATTACAATCACATATTAAATCACAATCATGTATTAAAAGACACCATAGGGATACAATAGCAAAATTTAGTGAGGACAACTCTAGAGTAGGATTTGGCAAACTTTGGCCCATGGGACAGATCTGGCCCATTGCCTGTTTTTGCATGGCTTATGAAGTAGGAATAGTTTACATTTTTAAATGTAAAATTTAAAAATTTAAAAATTTTTACATTTTTAAATGGTTGAAAAAAATCATGAAATGTGAAAATTAAATAAAATTCAAAGTTCAGTGTCCACAAATAAAGTTTTGTTGGAACACAGCCATGTTCATTTGTTTATGTGTTGTCTGTGGCCACGTTCATGCTACAGTGGTAGAGTTGTAACTGCAACAGAGACTATAAAGCCTACAAAGCCTAAAATATTTCCTCACTGGCCCTTCACAGAAAAAAAATTACTGATCCCTGATCTAGAGGACTAATGACCCAGTTTCTTCAACAAAAAAATGTAAGGGAACAAAAGAGATAAAAGGAAGAACCAACAGTTTGAAAGACACTTAAGAAATGTACCAGTTACTACAAGATATGAATCTTATTTGGATCCCTAATCAAAAAAAATCAGGATGGCTGGCCGGCTCAGCATGCGACTCTTGATAGTGGGGTTGTGAGTTTGAGCCTCATGTTGAATGTAGAGTTTACTTAAAAATAGTCTTGTAAAAAAAAAATAGAGAAATGTGAACATTGACAAATATATTTGATATTAAGGAATTGTTCATTTTTAAAGTTATGATAACCATTTTGTGGTTATGTTTTAGGAAGAGTCCTTAGCTTTTAGAGGTATATTCTGAAATATTTACAGAATATTACAGAATATCTGGAATTGATTCAAAATAATCTGAGGAGTGGGAGTTATTGGGTGTGGGTGTAAACGATTGGCCATGTTATGAAAATTGTTGAGACTGAAAGATGAGTGCATGATGGTTCATTATACTGTTTTACTGTTTAGTGTTGTGAATGTCTGAAAATCCACGTTACAGACTTAAAAATAAATCAGTTATTTCAAAATAGAAGTTTTTAAAAAATTGATTCAAGGGCCATATCCTCTGGGCCTTGTAATCTAATGCCTCTTTTCTGTGCTTCTGCAGAAACATGGGATTTACCACATTGATTGTTACTGTTAAATGATTGTTTGATTTCCCTATGAGTCGCTGAGGGCAGGGATCATGTGTTATTTGACTTTGATGCCTAGTGCTAATCATAGGACCTGGCACATAATAGATTTTTCATTAATATTTTTGGAACAAATTGTGACACTTCATAGCATATTTGATTTCTAGATGTTAAAGATTTCAAAATATAGTAACTCCTACTATTTTATTGACATTATTCATTAGTTTTTATTTGCTATATGCCTTCCAAACAGCCTGTGTTTCAGTATGAAAGCAAACTGTTTATAGCTCTTATAAATCAGGAAAAATATAACTTTAAAGTAAGTTACAGAATGGGCATGTTCATTTGAACTGTCTCAGTCTGAGACATGATATGGTTTGTTTATCTTCATGCTAAGTGTGGAGTAGTTCCTTCCAAATAAGACAATTATTTCTTCTGTAGGCACAATATTGTATATTTCTGAATGTAGGGGAAACATCCACATTCAAATGTAAGTTAAAAATCTAATCATCAAGGAATGCAAATTGGTGCACGCATTATGGAAAACAGTATGGAGGTTCCTCAAATGAAGATAGAGGGACTTACAGGAGTAGATGTAGGGCAGGGTAGGAGGGTCCTAAGCTCACCTTGTCCCATGGAAATGCCTAGATAACACCCACATTGGTGTAAACAACCCAGAAAATGACCCAAAGTCTGGCAGAATAGATTCTCCATAGCTAAATGTAGAGAAGAGAGGCCACATCATAAAGGATAGGAAGGGTGGAGACACAGTTGGGAACCAAACTAACCTGTGAGACTATCTGCGGGAGGGAGGCATGCTGTTGGCACAGAGAGGGGAGAGGAGCAGACCCCACACCAGGCACCCTGGGCATAGATAGGGACCTGTGCTGAGAAGATGAATTTCCATAACATTTGGCTTTGAAATCCAGAGGGGCTTAATTTTGTGAGTTCTGACAGTCAATGGAGCTTAACACCTAGAACTTTAAAAATAAGTGAGGGGTGCCTGGTGGCTCATTCAGTTGAGCATCTGACTCTTGATTGAGGTTCAGTCATGACCTCATAGTTTGTGAGTTCAAGTCCCATGTCAGGTTCCTTGCTGGCAGTGTGGAGCCTGCTTGGGATTCTCTGTCTCTTTCTGCCCCTCCCTGCTTGTTCTCTCTCTTTCTGCCTCCCTCAAAATAAATAAATTAAAAAATTGTTTAAAAAAATTTTTTTAAAGACACCAAAAAAAAAAAAAAAATCCCAAGGATGGACCTTGGGAGACTCAGAGGGCATTAGGAAACTGAGTCCTCACCCTTAAAGAGCACAACAAACAGTTCCACTGAAATATAGCATAGAAGCAGCAGTTTGAAGAACACCTGGGTGGGATGTAAAATGGGAGGGAAATTTATTTACCAATCTCAAAACGTGTTGGAGGGACAGAGACGTTTAGGAGACTTTTCTAAGAGCAAGAGCTAATGGTGCCATTTCCCTCCTATTCACCCCAGCCTAGATACATGGACACATGAAGGGACCAGTGTAGCATGAACACTCTCCACATAGTTTGTTAATAGCATGCCCTGTCCCCTTGCTCTTCTGCAGGCCTGCCCCCCCCCCCAACCCATCCTCAGCAGTTCTCCAAAGCAGCTACAGGTCCCCTCTCATAGCCCACCTGCGCAAACTTTGCTAACACTGTGTACCCTGTCCCCATGTTTTGTGGGCCTCCAACCCACCCTCAGCAGAAGTTCAAAGTGGTGCCACAAGTGGAGCAGAGTATAAGCAGCCCTGACAGGGCCAGTACCACTCCAAAATGACGCCTACCCTGGAGAGAGAGGAAGATAACCACATATACCAGTTCATAGCCCCAGCAGTGTGCTGGGAAGACATCTGGTCTGACCATAGGCCCTGCCCATCAATGAAAGCTTCCTGGGGCACAACACAGGAAGAGTGGCCTGAAGTTCACTGTGACCACAGCTCTGAAAGATGCCTGGTCTGATCCAACTGAAGCCCCAGGTGCTCCCATACTGGCCCACTGACAACACAGGGATCAAACCCTCCCCACACAGGCAGAGAGAGCCACTGAAGACAACTGGACTAAAAGCAAAAGTGGTTTAGCCACAACAGTAGGACACACATGCAACACATACAGGAGACACCCCTACAGTGCCAGTTTCTGGTGAACAAGGAACATTGCACTGCAGGGCACTACAGGACTTCTTCATAAAGCTACTACTTCTTTTTTTAAGATTTTATTTTTAAGTAATTCCACACTCAGTATGGAGCTTAAATTCACAACCCTGAGACCAAGAGTCACATGCTTCACCAGCTAAGCCAGCCAGGCCCCCAATGCCACTACTTTCAAGAGCTGAAGACATAGCTGACTTTCCTAACACATAGACACAGAGAGTTAGGCAAAATGAGGAGGCAGAGAAATATGTCCCAAATGAAAGAACAGGACAAAAATCACAGCAAGAGATTGGGGCACCTGGGTGGCTCAGTTGGTTAAGCATCTGACTTCAGCTCAGGTCATGATCTTGCAGTTTGTGAGTTCGAGCCCCGCATTGGGCTTTGTGCTGACAGCTCAGAGCCTGGAGCCTGCTTTGGATTCTGTGTCTCCCTCCCTCTCTGCCCCTTCCCTGCTCATGCTGTTTCTCTCTGTCTCTCAGAAATAAATGAACATTAAAGAAAATTTTTTTTAAATCACAGCAAGAGTGTTAAACAAAATGGAGATAAGTAGTATGCTTGATAGAGAATTTAAAGTAATGGTCATAAAGATACTCAATGGACTTAAGAAAAGAGTGGAAGACCTCAATGAGACCCTCAACAAAAAACCAGAAAACATAACAAAGAATCAGAGATGCAGAACTCAGTAACTGAAATTAAAACTACACTAGATGGAATAAATAGTAGACTAGAGGAAGCAGAACAGATCTGCAATCTGGAGGACACAGTAATGGAAAGCAATCAAGTTGAACAAGAGAAAGAAAAAAGGGTAATAAAAAATGAGAATATATTAAGGGAACTCTGACACCATCAAGCATAATAACATTCTTATTATAGGGATCCCAGAAGGAGAAGAGAGAAAATGGAGCAGAAAATTTATTTGAAGAAAATTTCTCAAGTCTGGGGAAGGAAACCGATATCCAGATCCAGGAGAAACAGAGATACCCTAACAAAATCAAACCAAAGAGGTCCACAACAAGACACATAGTAATTAAAATGGCAAAAAGTAATGATAAAGAGAGAATTTTAAAAGCAGCAAAAGATAACAGTTACATACAAGGGAAGCCCCATAAAACTATCAGCTGATTTTTCAACAGAAACTTTGCAGGCCAGAAGGGAGTGGCATGATCTATTCAAAGTACTGAAAGAAAGAAAAAAAAAAATCCTGCAACGAAGAATCTATCCAGCAAGGCTATCTTTTAGACTAGGAGAGATCAAGAGTTTCCCAAACAAAATTGAAGAAATTCATCACCACTAAACCAGTCTTACAAGATATGTTAAAAGGGATTCTTTGAGTGGAAAGGAAAGACCATAATTATGAGTCAGAAAGGTAGGAAGCACAAAACGAGTAAAATTAAATATGTCAATAAAAATTAGGGGATTCACAAAATAAAAGGACATGAAGTATGACACCATATACCTAAAATGTGGAGGCAGTAGGAAGAGGAGTAAAAATTTAAGACTTCTAGAGTGGGTTCAAACTTAAACGACCATCAACTTAATATAGACTCCTGTTTGCACAAGATGTAAACCTAATGGTAAACACAAATCGAAAACCAATAGCAGGCAAAAATTAGAAAGGAATCTACATATATCACTAAAGAAAGGCAGCAAAACTGTGAAAGAGAACAAGAGAAGAAAGGAGTAGAGAAAAATTACAAAACAACTACAGAACAAATAACAAAATGGCAATAAGTATGTACGTATCAATAATTACTTTGATTTAATTTTTTAATGTTTATTTTTGAGAGAGAGAGAGTGTGAGTAAGGGAGGGGCAGAGAGAGATGGAGATAGAATCTGAAGCAGGCTCCAGGCTGTCAGCACAGAACCCGATGTGGGGCCTCAAACTCACTAGCCATGAGTTCATAACCTGAGCCTAAGTCGGACATTTAACCAACTGAGCCACCCAGGTACCCCTATCAATAATTACTTTGAGTTTAAATGGACTAAATGCTCCAATCAAAAGATACAGTGTAACGGAATAGATAAAAAAGGAAGATCCATCTATATGCTACCTACAACAGACTCATTTGAGACCTAAAATACACTTGCAGACTGAAAGTGAAGTGATAGAAAGGCATTTATCATGCAAATGTAAGTGAAGAGAAACCAGGGTAGCAGTACTTGTATCAGACAAAATAGACTTTAAAATAAGGACTGTAATAAGAGACAAGGACACTGCATAATCATAAAGGGAACAATTCAACATGATATAGTAATTGTAAACAATTATGCACCCAACATGGGAAAAAGCCACATACATAAACATAAAGGAAGCAATCAATAGTAATACAGTAATAGTAAGGGACACTAACACCTCACATCAATGGACAGATCATCCAAATAGAAAATCAACAAGGGAACGGTGGTTTTGAATGACACCTTGGACCAGATAGTTCTAAGATATATTTAGAATATTCTGTCGTAAAACAGTGGAATACACATTCTTTTCAAGTGCTTGTGGAGAATTCTCCAGAATAAATGAACTATTAGGCCACAAAACAAGACTCAACAAATTCAAAAAGATTGAAGTCATATTATGCATCTTTTCTAACCACAACACTATGAAACTAGAAATAAACCACAAGAAAAAAATATGAAAGAACATAAATACAGTGGGGTTAAGTAACATGCTATAAAATAATAAATGGGTCAACCAAGAAATCAAAGAGGAAATCAAAAAGTACATGGAGACAAGTGAAAATTAAAACACAATGGTCCAAAATCTTTGGGATGCAGTAAAAGTGGTTCTAAGAGGGAAGTTTATAGCAATATAGGCCTACCTCAAAAAGCAAGAAAAATCTTTAATAACCTAACCTTACACCTAAAGAAGCTAGAAAAAACAAAACCCAAAACCAGTAGAAGGAAGGAAATAAAAAAAGAGTAGACAAAAAGTAGGAACAGTAGACCAGGAGCTGATTCTTTGAAAAAGCAACAAAATTGATAAACCTTTAGTCAGTCATTAAAAAGAAAAAGAGGACTCAATATCAGAAAGGAATGAGAAGAAATAACAACTAACACCACAGAAATACAAAGGATTATGAGAATATTATGAGAAATTATATGTCAACAGATTGGACAGCCTAGAAGAAATGGATAAATACCTAGAAACATATAACCTTCCAAAATTGAATCAGGAAGGAATAGAAAATTTGAACACACCAATTACCAGCAATGAAATTGAATCAGTAACCAAAAACTCCCAACAGACCAAAGTCCAAGACCAGATGGCTTCACAGGTGAATTCTACCAAACATTTAAAGAGGAGATAATACCTATTCTTCTCAAACTATTCCAAAAAATATAAGACAAAGGCCATTCTGTGAGGCCAGCATTACCCTGATACCAAAACCAGATAAAGACACTGCTGAAAATGAAGTACAGGCCAATATCTCTGATGAACATGGATGCAAAAATCCTCAACAAAATATTAGGAAACTGAACCCAACAGTACATTAAAAAAAAATTATTTGCCGCAGTCAAGTGGGATTTATTCCCAGGATTCAAGAGTGGTTCAGTATTCACAAATCAATCAACATGATACATCATATTAATAAGAGGATAAAAGCCATATGATCGTTTCAGCAGATTCAGAAAAAGCATTTGACAAAGTACAACATCCATTCATGATAAAAGCTCTCAACAAAGTAGGTTTAGAGGGAACATACCTCCACATAATAAAGGCCATCTATGAAAAACCCACAATTAACATCATACTCAATGGTGAAAAACTGAGAGCTTTGCCCCTAAGGTTAGGAACAAGAAGACAAGGATGCCCACTGTCAATATTTTTATTCAACATGGTACTGGAAGTCCTAGCCACAGCAGTCAGACAAGAAAAAGCAATAAAAAGCATCCACGTTGGTAAGGATGAAGTAAATTTATCACTATTTGCAGATGACATGACACTATAGATAGATAGATAGATAGATAGATAGATAACCCTAAAGACTCCTCCAAAAAACCTACTAGAACTGATAAATGAACTCAGTAAGGATGCAGGATACAAAATTAATATACATAAATCCATTGTATTTCTAGACACTAATAATGAAACAGCAGAAAGAGAAACTAAGAAAACAATCTCATTTGTAATTGCACCAAAAATAATAAACTACCCAGGAATAAACTTTAACCAAGGAGGTGAAAGACTTGTACTCTGAAAACTATAAAACATTGATGAAAGATACTGAAGATGACACAGACAAATGGGAAGACATTCCATGCTCATGGATTCGGAGAACAAATACTGTTAAAATGTCAAAGCAATCTACAGATTTAATGCAATCTCTATCAAAATACCAACAGCATTTTTCACGTAACTAGGAAGTAATCCTAATTTGTATGGAACCACAAAAGGCCTTGAATAACCAAAGCAATCTTGAACAAGGACAAAGCTGGAGGTATCACAATCCCAGATTTCATGGTACAGTACAAAGCTATAGTAATCAAAATAGTATAGTAACTGGCACAAAAATAGACACATAGATCATTGGAACAGAATAGAAAGCCCAAAAATAAACCCACGTTTTTATGGTCAGTTAATCTAGGACAAAGGAGGCAAGAATATGCATTGGGAAAAAAATCAGCTTCAATAAATGGTGCTGGGAAAACTAGACAGCTACATGCAAAAGAGTGTAACTGGACCACTTTCTTATACCATACAGAAAAATAAACTCAAATGGATTAAAGACCTAAATGAGAGACCTGAAACCATAAAAATCCTAGAAGAGAGAAAAGGCAATAATTTATCTGACCTTGGCCATAACAACATTTTTCTGCATGTGCCTCCTTTGGCCAGAGAAACAAAAGCAAAATGAAACTATTGGGACTACATCAAAACAAAAAGCTTCTGCACAGCAAAGAAAACAGTCAACAAAACTAAAAGGCAACCTATGGAATAGGAGAAGATATTTGCAAAGACATATCTGATAAGAGGTTAAAATCCAAAATGTATAAGGAACGTGTACAGCTCAACACCAACCCCCCCCCAAATAATCCAATTTAAAAATGGGTAGAAGGCAGGAACAGACATTTTTCCAAAGAAGACACAGATGGCCAACAGACACATGAAAAGATGCTCAGCATTACTCATCATTAGGGAAATGCAAATCAAAACTACAGTGAAGTATCACCACACACCTATCAGAATAGCTAAAATCAAAAACAAAAGAAAAACAAAAAAGGATATGGACAAAAAGGAACCCTGGTTCAGTGTTGGTGGGAATGCAAACTGGTGCAGCCACTGTGAAAAACAGTATGGAGATTTCTCAAAAAATTAAAAATTAATATAAGACCCAGTAATTCCTCTACTGGGTATTTACCCAAAGAATATGAAAACAGTAATTTGAAGGGGTATGTGCACCCCTATGTTTATTGTGGCTTTACAATAGCCAAGTTATGGAAGCAGCCCAAGTGTCCATCAATAAGTGAGTGGATAAAGAAGTGGTATATATATATACACAATGGTATATTTCTCAGCCACATAAAAGAATGAGATCTTCCTATTTGCAACAACATGGATGGACCTGCAGAGTATTATGCTAAGTGAAATAAGACAAAGACAAAAACCAAATGATTTCACTCATGTGAAATTTAAGAAACAAACTAATGAACAAAGAAAGAAAAGACAAAAACACAGACTGTTAAATACGGAGAACAAGCAGATGGCTGCCAATGGGGAGATGGGGGGATGCAAATAGTTGAAGAGGATTAAGAGTACACTCATCTTGATAGTCGCTGAGTAATGTACAGAATTGTTGAATCATATTGTATACCTGAAACCAATGTAACATGGTATGTTAATTATACTTGAATTAAAAATTATTTTTTAATGTTTGTTTATTTTTGAGAGAGAGAGAGACAGAGCGCGAGTGGGGCGAGGGGCAGAGAGAGAGGGAGACACAGACTCTGAAGCAGGCTCCAGGCTCTGAGCTGTCAGCAGGCTCGAACTCATGGACTGGGAGATCATGACCTGAGCTGAAGTCAGATGCTTAACCGACTGAGCCTCCCAGGTGCCCCAAATTAAAAAATAATTTAAAATTGTAATCCTCAAACCAGATGTTTTTTATCTTTTCCCTTTTATTAGCTTAATAAGTAATTGGTTATGATTATTGAAAAATTAATTTTTATTTAAAAAAAATTTTTAATGTTTTTATTTATTTTTGAGACAGAGAGAGGCAGAGCATGAGCAAGGGAGGGGCAGAGAGAGAGGGAGACACAGAGTCCGAAGCAGGCCCCAGGCTCTGAGCTGTCAGCACAGAGCCTGACGCGGGGCTCGAACTCACAGACCGTGAGATCATGACCTGAGCCAAAGTCATATGCTTAACCGACTGAGCCACCCAGGTGTCCCGAAAAATTAATTTAAAAAAAATTTTTTTTAACGTTTATTTATTTTTGAGACAGAGAGAGACAGAGCATGAACGGGGGAGGGGCAGAGAGAGAGGGAGACACAGAATCGGAAGTAGGCTCCAGGCTCTGAGCCATCAGCCCAGAGCCCGACGCGGGGCTCAAACCCGCGGACCGTGAGATCGTGACCTGAGCTGAAGTCGGGACGCTTAACCGACTGAGACACCCAGGCGCCCCCCGAAAAATTAATTTTTAAAGATCCCAGTTCTTTTTCTTGCTTTCTTCTCTGTGCACATTGTCATCTTCATATTTTGTAGCGGCTCTTGTATCATGGATATTTTTTTCCTATCTTCAATGTAACTTGAACCTCACAGACCTTGAGCTCCAGGCAAAGTGAGTCAGAAACACAACTCTGAAATTTAAGACAGGATCTAGTTTTTAAATACATCACCTGGCACCTAAACACCTCACATTCATCAAGAAGCCCTTTGGGTGTTCTGGGGTTAAGGACTAGGTAGGTTGTCTAATGGTTAGTCATCGATGGAGTTATTTTTGTAACCATATTCTCCTCTGCTGTTTTCCTCTGAATCAGAGTATTTGTAGCAGGTGTGAGCATTTTTTGTTACTTCCATAAAAGTAAAATGCTGTTCCTTCACAGCACTTATGATCATATCTGGCATGGTTTGAAAGCTAATTTACGTAGCTAAATGCGACGACCCCCATGATGCCCTCATGGCTTGCCTGCTCAGACCTGAGAGGAGTCTGAACCACTAACGAAACTAGTTCAGTAATAGAATCAACAGCAAGGGAAACAGTTTAGTCAGGGTGAAGGTGTAGGTTCCCACCCTCTCCCCCCCCACCCCCCGCCATCATTCTTGGATATCACATTGTCTACCTCTGACCTCTCCATTAATTAGTTCCTTTTTACTTTCTTTTGATTGGCTTCCTTTCTGGTAACTGTTAATTATTTATGGTAATGGAGGCCAAGGAGAAGGTAGATAACTAAAATCTAGAAATGAACTTTGTAATTTATAATACTTGAAAATCAAAGTTTGCGGTACTGTTTATATATACAAAAGTGTGGTATGGTGCCCCTTGGAATCATGTGGCTTTGTGCCACTGCAGAGAGACTGTGCTGGAGCTGGACAGCAGGAAGGAATAGGCTACAGGATGATCAGAGGACATGGCAGGGGTGAGGGGGCCAGAGATTGGCACTCCTTTTTTAATTCAATAGACACACAAGATACAAAGATGAATGAAACAATTCTTGGTCTCATGGAGTTTGCAATAAAGTGGGATCTAGAAGGAGAGTGAGGTAGAGTGACACATACACAGACCTAGTAGCATCTAGTCCCACCTGCTGAATTCAGTGCAGACTTCATAGCCCTTATTTTCACTCCATCCCTGTGCATCACCTGACACTGTCGATCATTCTCTATTTGAAAGTCTTATTCCCTTTAGCTTCTGCATGCCTCTATCTTAGACATGACTTCTTAGTTTTGGCTCTATTCTTTCGACGGTGGTAAATTTTGCATTTCCTAGAGTACTCCTCTTTTTTTCCCCCTCTTACCCTATGCTATTAATTCCTAACCATTTTCCACCACCCAGCACTTCAAAGGGATATGGCAGACTCTCTTCAGGTAGCAGTGGCTTCTTATGGCAGTGGTTTTTGACCAGGTGATGGAACAGTATCCTGAGCACCAGGAGGAGCAGCTCCCTGGGTGATTCTGATGCATTCTCCCCTGCCCTTAGGCAGCTTCTGTGTCTTTTTAACCTATAGCACAGTAGTCAGCCGTAGTAGAGCTCAGTGATGGTGAGCCTTTAGTAGCAGCTGGTACAGTGTGCTGTAGGTGCACAGAGCAGGTTTACTTAACTATCTGAGAAAGTCAGGAGAGGCTGCATACAGGAGCTATCAGTTGAGCTAAACTGAATTTATCAGATGGATAAGCCTTAAAGGAGATTCAAAGAGGTGGATTTTCAGAGACAGGGAGATGCATTATTAAAATCTAGGAATATATGAATGGCAAGTGGTTAGGTACACAGGCTTCTTTATTAAAGCCCAAAACATTAGGATGAAAAAGCACTTTTTGAATCTTCAACAAGATTGGTATGAGTCAAATAAAAGTAAGAAGTTCTGCATCATTGGACAGGTAATAAATGTATGCGCTTCATTGTTCCCAAGAAATACTGGCATGAAATATTCTGTTAATTTTAAGAAAGAGCTTCATTCTTTCATTCACTGAAAACTCGCTGAAGCATCTTCCAGTGTCAAACACTATTATGGGTGGTATATATCCAGTAGTGAGCAAAAAACAAATATAGCCCCTGCCTGCATGGGGCTTACAATGAGGGAAAAAATAGACATAAAGCAAATAATCACTACAGACACACCAACTGTGATCAGTGCTGTGTGTGCTATGAGAAAGTCTAACAGCGTGACCCAAGTGAGGTTAGGGATGAAATGAATAATGATTGGAGGTTAATTAGAAAAAACATCAGGGGGAGAGGCAGAGAGAAGACATATACAAAGTTCTAAGGCAAATGGTTTGTACAGGTTTTATGAAGGGCTCTAACATGGCTCGAATGAGAGACACTGTCAGGGAGGAGACACCACTTTTCCCCACATGGCCACTGCACGGAGTCCTAAGTGGAGCGGCCACTGGGGTGGATCCAGTAGCATTTGCTAAACATTGTGCTAGTTGCTGGGATCTCAAGGGGGTAATGAGACACATTCTAGAACCTGCCTTGCCTGCTCAGAGATTCCTCCTCAGTCTATGAAATATAACCACTTATGAGGTAAGTACAAGATCCTTTGAGAGCACGGAATTCTGAGGTCAGCCAGCTTAGTCTCGGGGAATTGTGGAGATAAAGCTGAGTTTTCAAAAATCAATGAAAAAGGAAGCCATTTCAGAAGAGAGCTGTACAACAAAATCCAGGTGTGAGGAGCATGGCGCATTTGCAGAACTTCAGGGACCTTTGTATGGGCTCCGGTACAGCGTTTAGATGAGAATTGAAGGAAATAATCACACATGAAAGGCAGAAGCCAAATGTTAGAAATTTACATGCACTGAGGAATTTGAACTCTATCTGGCAGGTGCTTCTTGCAAGCGGTGAGGGAGGGGATGATGAGGCGGTGGCATCGAAAGGGAATGACTTCATCTGATGCTTGTTTTACAAATTACTATTCTGGCAGTAGCACAAATAGATGGAGAAACTAGGCCTGGACCTAATTTCTAGGGGACCAGGGGATCTGGGGACCAGATCCAAGGATCGTGTGGCAATTCTGGGGACAATTGGTGGTGGCCTGCTGCAGCAGTGGCAGTGTACGTGGGGAGAATGGTGGGTGAGGAAGCTGTTTGGGGTAGGATCTTGGAGGACTTCTTGGTGTTGAGGGAGGAGTGAGGAAAGGAGGAGTCAAGCATGATGCCCAGTGATCGTTTGGGTGACAGGCAGGTGTGCATGATGCCATTTACTAAGGCAACACCGTGTAGGAATGGCAATGTGTGCAGAGGACAACTGTTGAGATCCAGCTGGACAAGCTTACATGGAGAGATCTGTGGAGCAGTCCAGTGAAGATGTCCCTTAGAGCCCAAACTGCACTAGAGACAGGAACAGGTGAGATCAGGGCAGGGCCAAGAGCTGTTCATTTCTTTCTTTTTTTTTTTTTAATCAGCTTTTTATTCTAGAATAGTTTGGGATTTACAGAAAAGTTATAAAAATCGTACAGAGTTCCCATGGATTTATCATTTCTTTAGGTCTTCTACCTCTTCCTTGAGTTTTTGCCGTATTGGAATGGGTGTCCTTGTTTTCACAGATATTCCCACATAAATGCTTAACAGGCTTATGTAGTTCAAAACACAAAGCAATATAAAAAGACATAGAGTAGGGGCACCTGGGTGGCTCAGTCAGTTGAGCGCCCAACTTCGGCTTAAAGTCATGAACTCACAGTTTGTGAGTTTGAGCCCCATATCGGGCTCACTGCTGTCAGCCTGTCAGCGCAGAACCTGCTTCAGAGCCTCTGTCCCATTCTCTCTGCCCCTCCACCACTTGCACTTTCCCAAAATATAAATATTTTTTCAAAAAAAGACATAGAGTAAAAAATCTTACTCCAGCCCCTGCCCCCATCTGCACTGTTTACTCCCACTCTGTACAGATAGCTTTTTTTCTTAGTCTATACTAATCCTTCCAGTTTCTTTTTAATGTAAATATAAGCAAATAATAAGAATATACTTTGTATGTTTCCTCCTTTTCTTATCAAAATGTACTATATTGTGGACACTGTTCTGTCACTTGCTTTTTGCTGAACAATATACCTTAGAGATTAGTACGTATTGTAGAACTACACTGAGAAGGCAGCAACAGACTGGCCGTAAGTGGCTACTGAGCACTCGAAATGTGAAATGAAAACCAGAATTTAAATTTAAATTTAGATTTTAAAATGGAAGCAGTGTAAATTATTTTCCCATTAAACATTATTTTGGTAGAATGACCTTTCACTTCAGCCATCAAAAATGCAGTATCCAAATTAAGATGTGGTGTTAAGTGTAAAACACACTGGGTTTCAGAGACTTAGTTTCATTTTTTTTACACTGCCGTAATGTTTTACAGTGTTTACATGTTGACACGTTTTGACATATTAAGTTAATTAAAATATTAAAATTTTACCAACTTCTTATAAAATGTGGCTATTAGAAAATGTAAAATTACATATGTGGCTCAAATTATATTTCTACTGAACAGCACTGATATAGAGCATTATTTTTGTACAGTTGTATAGTATTCTGTTGTAGAGTACCATATTGAACCAGCCCACTGTTGATGTATACTTGAATTGCTTCCAGTCTTTTACTGTTAGAAATGCAGAAATGCTTAACCTTGTCCATGCATCACTTTCCATGTGTGCAGATTGATCTGTGAAATGAATTCCCAGGATTGGAGTTGCTGGGTTAGAGAGTACTGTGTTGGTAATCCTGATATTGCCAAATCATCCTCCGTAAGAGTTGTACCAGTTTGCACTTTCCACCAACAATGCGTGTGAGTGCCAGGGTCTTCGTATACTGCTGTTTTACACTACAGTATCTACATGTTTAGGATCTGATAGTGAACACATTTCTTTTTGCTAATTCTGAGTTTTAAGGAATCACAGATGGTTTGCCTTTTTTCACTAAAAAAATAAAAGCTACTAACTAATGATGAAACTCTTAGAATCAGCATGTTTTTTTTTTTTCTTTTTCAAATGAAAATGCCAAGGAATTAACTAACACACAGTTTTCCCGGGCTCTCCATTTCTCTGGAAGTTGTGGTTTCACCAGATACAGATTTAGGAAGAGAGACTCTATGAGGGTTCATTATTTATAAGGGACATTTTCTTTTGTTTTCTAAAAGTAGGAGTTTTCTCAGATTCTTCCAGCAGCCTTCCCTGGCTCTGGTGGATTAACACTACAAGGTAGACAGGCAGTGTAGGCAGGATTTGTATACTGCTAGATTTTCAGTTCCCTGGATTAGTATTAGTGGAGCCTAACACATTCTAACTTGACAGGCTTCTTAACTGAGGAAATCCACTGACATAATTGGAGCTTATGAGTGACCATAATGGTTAAATAATCAATTGTTTGCTGTTAATAAGCTGCAGAAAAAGTTCATCTTTCTACCATAAAGATCTAACTGCCATCTCTCTTTTGAGACTAGTGTGCCCTCTACTGCCCTCTTTGCCTTTTCTTCTTTCAGATTGAAATGAAGAACTAGACATTCAGCATCCAAAAACAAGTTGCTTCGATTTTTCCATTTGTAGGAATCGGAAAATGAGATTCTCATGAAGAGAACTCTGTGTAGTTAGACGTGTCAGATAAGTTAATAAATTCTTATAATGGAAATCCTTTACTTACAAGGATGTATCGAATTACCAACATATTGGCAAATCCTAGAAATGTATTTTATAGCAAATATGACTATGGACATTAACTATCTTTAATATTTTATTGATTTTCAGTATGAAAAGTTTAAGCAAAGCTGAGACTGTTACTGTTGATCAGGCAGGAAGAGCCTTAGGACTTACTGGAATGGTCATCCTTGGCAACGGGTGATGTTGAGTCATTTCTACTCTGCTTAATCTAAGAATCAATCTACAACTTTCCAATGGGAAGCAGCTGCACCATAGCTATTCTCCATGTCCCTTTTTGCTTCTTACAGCTAATTGTGCTTAATTATTTTGTTTCAGGAAGGGTTTTCACTCATTGGTAGCAAGAACTGGTTGAAGATTGTGAGACGCATGGATTGTCTGTTGTTTGGAACAACGATAAAGGCAAGATACTGTGTAGCCAACTATTTTTAAGCAAATGATCGTACCCTTGTCATCTTCTAACTATGCATGGGGGTGGAGTGAGTGCGGGAGCTTCTGTTTGCAGGGAAAATGGTACTGGGAAGAATATGTATGTTTAAGAAAGGTTTGTATTGGGAACATAACATGAAACAAGGTGTGTAGAGAGGCAGAAGCCTAGTTAGGAAGAGGGTGTTTCTGAAGAGCCAGGGCTTTGATTGATCTGTCGACGCCTGTCTGACAGAGCCGTGCCACCATTCTCCAGTCCCCAGGCACAAACTGCGAGGATGTGGGGTACATCATTGTTTGTCTTACTATTTTCGAATGCTTTACTGTGTCTTTTCATTTTCCCTTTTCAATATTCAAAAATTTCCCTTTTGCTTCCTACTTGCTTCCTAGCTGCATTAAACATAAAGAATGATCCTCATCAGAGAAACATACAATACAGACTAGTCACCTGGATTATTTTCTTTCAGAAATAACTGTAAAAAAAAACCAGTCTGTTAATAACACATTCACCCAGTAGATAATATTGAAATTTAGGTGAAAGCTCCTAATTTTTCATGGGCTCATAGACTGAGAGTTGGAAGAGCATCTAATAGAGCACCTAATAGAAGGGTCTTAGCCTGGGGTTCACAGACCCTCCAAAGGGTCCTTAAAGAATTCAGGAGACCATGAACTGCGTAGATATTCACTGACACCTGAGATGTATCATTTCCTTCAGCTATGAATGTAGGCATCAGAGCCCAGTCGTATTAGACCTTTGCCCCAGTAGAAATCAGCTGCTTTCATGCCGCATCACAGGTATCTTCAGTGTCAGGCTCATCACTGCCTCAGAATTATGGTGGTGATTAGTCCCTCTGCTAGAGCTTTTTAGTCATGTGTTAAGCATATGTATTGTTAATTCACAAATGAGTGTTTTAATATTGTAGTAAACTACTTCAGTATAATTGGTTTCCTTTATAATCCAATGTATTTTATGTGATTAAAAACATTGTTTTGACTGGGGGCGAGGGGGGGGCTGGAGTGGGGAGAGCTGGGTGGCTCAGTCGGTTGAGTGTCTGACTCTTGGTTTCGGCTCAGGTCTTGATCTCACACTTTGTGGGTTCAAGCCCTACACTGGGCTGCAATGACAGGCTCTGCTCTCTCAAAATAAATAAATAAACTTTATCAAAACACACACATACACATTGTTTTGAGAAGCAATTCACTGGCTTCACCAGATTGCCAAAGGGGTCTGGAGCACATACTCAAGAGCCCCTCTTTTCATTTATGTTTGAGGGCACAGAATTCAACTTATGCCAATAGTCAAGGTTGTAACTGGCTGTCAGAGAACTGGGCCACCGACTTATCTTCTGACTCCCAGCCTGGGACTGTCATGCCAGAACAACATGAGTTTGAACTCGCAGGTTTGAACTTGTGGATTTTTTTTTTTTTCTGATAAATACCGTACGGCACTATAAGTGTATTTTCCTTATGATTTTCTTAACAGTTTCTTTTCTCTAGCTTACTTCATTCTAAGAATACAGTATATACACATGTAACATATAAAATGTGTTAATTGACTGTTTATGTTATCAGTAAGCTTCCTGTTAATAGTAGGCTATTAGTAGCTAAGTTCTGGGGGAGTCACAAGTTCTACTCGAAATTTCAGCACTCCTCACTCCCACATTGCAAGAGTCAACTGTATATGTCTTTCTAAAAGTTACACCGTGCCATATGTCTGATATGTAAGTTCTAATTTTTTCCTGATATATACTATTACAATTTTTAACTATAAAGAGTAAAATAAAAACCAACCATAATTTGACCACTGAAAAATAATCATTATTAACATTTTAAAGTTGCTATGTGGCAGGTATATTATGTCAAGATAGCATTCAGATGCACATAACAGAAAAATCCAGACATAGTGGCCCCCAAAATTAGGGGTGTATTTTTTTTCACTAAATAACAGAAATAGGGAGGTGGTAGCTTTGGCTCAGCAGTTTCACAGTGCCAAGGTCAACATCTTAGCAATTCCTTGGCCTCTCCCTCACATTTGCAAAATGGTTGCTATAGCTCTATTGAATGTCTATTGAAGGAAAACCAGCTTCATCTGTCCCTTTCATAAGGAAAGCATAAACTTTCTATGAGGCTTCCACCTTGCACAACCCCTAGAATATGTCTACTTATGTCTCATGGACCAGACAATGTAATGTGGCCAATTCCAATCTGCTAATATTAGCAAAATGAGTGCTTGGCTTTTCCAGCCTCTTGTATGTATCAGCTCATGGCAATGAACCCTGTGTCTGCTGTATAGATAATTTATAAACTTAGAATTGTAGTATACAGAGTACTTTGTATCCTGCCCTCTTGTCATGTAACATTATGTCAGGAATATTATACCAAGTCATTTCTTAGTCTTTGAAAATGTGATTGTTTGGCTACCTAGCATTTTATTGTTTGGATGCAACATAATTCAGTTAACTAATCCCCACGTTTCCACTATTATAAAAATGTTTTGATTTTCATAAGGATTTATTTGCAGGGCTCTTGAGACAGAAGCCTAGAATATATATTTATCTTGTACATTTGCCCTCTCTGTAGGTTGTTTCTGTTTCTACAGAACTAGTGGTATGTGAGAATGCTCATTTATCCAAATTCTAATAGGGCGTATCATTTAAATTTTGGCGCAGTTCATGATCTCATGGTTCATGAGATCAAGCCCTATGTCAGACTCCATGCTGAGAGCGTGGAGCCTGCTTGGGATTCTCTCTCCTCCTCTCTCTGCTCTTCCCTACTCACTCCACACCCGCCCACTCACACACTCTCTCTCCCCAAAGTAAATAACTATTGGGGCGTCTGGGTGACTCAGTTAAACGTCTGACTCTTGATTTTGGCTCACGTCATGATTTCACAGTTCTTGAGTGCAAGCCCCACATCAGGCTCTGTGCTGACAGCATGGAGCCCGCTTGAGATTCTCTGTCTCCCTCTCTCTCTGCCCCTCCCCTGCTCATGCACACTTCTGCTTTCTCTAAAATAAATAAACATTAAAAATATTAAAAATAACTTTTTAAAAAGCTAGCTTCCAATCTGATTGGCAAAAATGAACATCTTCCTTTAATTTGCATTTCTTTGATAACAAATGAGAATGAACATTTTTTGTGTCTTTGTTAGCCATCTATATTTCTTCTTTGAATCACTTACTGGCTAGTTTTGACTTACTTTCCTCTTCAAAGTATTTAGACAGAATATGTATAGAGATTACATGTTATATACATGTATAGATTACATGCTATGTAGAAATACGTTTATGTAATTTGTGTAGTTATATATATTTGTATGTATGCCATATATGTAGTTTTTAGAAATATTGCTACATAGTTGTGCCTACTGTTACTGGGAATGATATTCTTTACCCCAAAGTTATTTCTAGCTGCTTATTATTAGATTTTTTCTGAATTGAAATTTAGCTTCCTTACTAAACTTTTATTAACTGATAATTTGTTAATTGTTTTAATTTCTAGGAAAGTGATTTTATAATCTACAATGACAATTACAGTTATTTCCAGTAGTTTATATTTATTACTTTTCTCACCTTACTGAATTATCTATACCCTTCAGAACATTAATTTTATGGTTATAGCGTCATCTTTGACATCTTCCTGACCTGAATGGGAAGAAGTGTTTAGATGTTAAGAACATTTCTAGCTGTTGACTGGATGGATATTCTTTACCATTTAAGGGAAATATTCTTTCAGTTATAGTTTATCTATCAATAGTTTTCTCAGGATTACATATTAAATTTTATCAAAAGCTTTTTGACACCTTACCAAGATCTTGTCTTTCTTTTTCCTTTCTATGATGTATTGACTTGATATATTAATATTGAACCAACAGATTCTTATTTTTGCCCTACCCGGAAAAGGATATCTTTGGTGTTCCTTGCCTCGGATAACTTCTAATTAACCAAGTATTATGTAACAAACACCAGTGTTTAAGTTGATAAATGGAAGAAGTATTTTGAAATAAAATTTTTATTCTGTTATCAGCAATTTAGTATAGCTTAAATTCTGTGGATAATAAAAGTTACTTCTTTTCCCTCTGGCTGAAGTAAGTAGATTATATAAGTTCTGCCTACTTGTAAGTTGGGCTTCCTTTTTTTTTGTTAGTAATTCTGATCAAAATGGTCCAGGCCAACCGGCAAAGGGTCAACATGTAATTACCTACCTAAAGGGACTTTGGTTTAAAGGAATAAACATAAACCACTCTCCTCTTTGCCCCCAGTAACTCACTGAAGAATGTTCTCATGATTTTGTCTAGCCTAGGCTTTGAGTAATGCCTCTTGGTTTCAGAGTAAAGGATCAAAGAAAAGTGTTGAAGCCCCTTCTCTCATTAAGTCCTTTTTCTGTACTCCCCTCTCCCTCCTTTTCTATTGTGGAGGAATTCTCTACCAGTGGTGGAGAAAACTGCTTTGGTGGGAGACTATATAGATCTGAGCATTGAATCTAAAACCAGCAGGAAAACCCGGCAAGCTGGTGAGGACTTGTATCTCTGTGGTTCTCCTCCCACGTGGTGTTAACCAGGTGCCTGTCTTCCACGTATGCTGGCACCATATAATATCAGCTGTAGAGCCTGAGGCTTAAGAATCTCCAAAAGGAGATGCTGTTCATGCCCAAGAGTCAGAATTTACTGGGCCAATGCCTTCCAGAAGCTGGAGCCTGACTTTCATGTGAGTACATGAAGAGAAGTGTCAAAAGAGGCGCAAGCCCTTATCCTTAACTTTTGTTTCCTCAAGGCGTCTGTGTGAAGGGAATTTTCTGTTTGTTGTAATAACTTGAAATTAAGTGTTCTAAAATAGGAGAGAACAATCTAACATTGCGCCATCACCTAAAATACAGTAATTTTGAGTTAATCTCCTTAGACGATAGACTATATTTAGGCCAGTTCATGGCTGTTGATACATACTTGAAAACTTTTCATTTCACCACAAGAAGCCCTTTCTCACTTAATTATGGCATAAGAATAAATCTGATTAAGATTTTCAACCTAGGAGTCCTTTTTGTTAACCCAGTGACAGTTTTCCATTGTGCCCCACGGCACTGAGGATGTGGGATGGTGATGTAACTCACTGTCACATTTTTCTTGATGTACCTTAGTTTTATCTTGGGTCCACATGCATTGAGGTGATATTTCTGGCTTCAGATGATAAAGCTCAAATTGTACCTGAGAATTTTACAGAAGCAAACACGGAGCCAGGCTTCAGTTAGGCTATTGAACATATAGCCTACCCTGTCATTCTGGGAACTACATTCTAAAGAAACCCTAACTGTCCAGACTCCTTCTTATGCGCATTCACATACAGACACCTCTAGGCTTACATGATTGGTCTGAGATTTTTGCCCTGACAATACACTTAATACTCATCTGTTTCTGTATACAGCTTTTCATCCAGCTAAGAGGTACAATTTTTAATGTGATTACTTTCCAAAAGGTTAATTACAAAATCAGCATGGAAATATCTAATATAAAGGTATTTCATATAAAAAAGGTATTTCTTTTTTTAATTACTTTTCTAAAAATTTGTTTAATGTTTATTTTTGAGAGAGAGAGCACAAGTAGGGGAGGGGGCAGAGAAAGAGGGAGACACAGAATCCAAAGCAGGCTCCAGGCTCTGAGCTGTCAGCACAGAGCCCGATGTGGGGCTTGAACCCATGAACCGTCAGATCATGACCTGAGCTGAAGTCAGATATTCAACCAACTGAGCCACCGAGGCGCCCCTAAAAAAGGTATTTCGTATAGATGTCTTCATATAGAGTTTAAAGTAGTGTAAGTAAATTGGAAACAGCTAATTAATTGTAAACAGGAAATCGGGTCAGTTTTATAAAAAACGATGCATATCAAACTAGACTTTCAATTAAAGGCTGTAACAAGAGATGAAGAAGGACATTATATAATAGTTACAGGGTCTATCCATCAGGAAGAGCTAACAATTATAAATGTCTATGTGCCGAATACTGGAGCCCCCAAGTATATAAAACAATTACTCATAAACAGAAGCAACCTTATTGATAAGAATGTGGTAATTGCAGGGGACTTTAACACCCCACTTACAGAAATGGATAGATCATCTAGACACACAGTCAATAAAGAAACAAGGGCCCTGAATGAGACATTGGATCAGATGGACTTGACAGATATATTTAGAACTCTGCATCCCAAAGCAACAGAATATACTTTCTTCTCGAGTGCACATGGAACATTCTCCAAGATAGATCATATACTGGGTCACAAAACAGCCCTTCATAAGTTTACAAGAATTGAAATTATACCATGCATACTTTCAGACCACAATGCTATGAATCTTGAAATCAACCACAGGAAAAAGTCTGGAAAACCTCCAAAAGCGTGGAGGTTAAAGAACACCCTACTAACGAATGAGTGGGTCAACCAGGCAATTAGAGAAGAAATCAAAAAATATATGGAAACAGACGAAAATGAAAATACAACAATCCAAACGCTTTGGGACGCAGCGAAGGCAGTCCTGAGAGGAAAATACATTGCAATCCAGGCCTATCTCAAGAAACAAGAAAAATCCCAAATACAAAATCTAACAGCACACCTAAAGGAAATAGAAGCAGAACAGCAAAGGCAGCCTAAACCCAGCAGAAGAAGAGAAATAATAAAGATCAGAGCAGAAATAAACAATATAGAATCTAAAAAAACTCTAGAGCAGATCAACGAAACCAAGAGTTGGTTTTTTGAAAAAATAAACAAAATTGACAAACCTCTAGCCAGGCTTCTCAAAAAGAAAAGGGAGATAACCCAAATAGATAAAATCATGAATGAAAATGGAATTATTACAACCAATCCCTCAGAGATACAAACAATTATCAGGGAATACTATGAAAAATTATATGCCAACAAATTGGACAACCTGGAAGAAATGGACACATTCCTGAACACCCACACTCTTCCAAAACTCAATCAGGAGGAAATAGAAAGCTTGAACAGACCCATAACCAGAGAAGAAATTGAATCGGTTATCAAAAATCTCCCAACAAATAAGAGTCCAGGACCAGATGGCTTCCCAGGGGAGTTCTACCAGACGTTTAAAGCAGAGATAATACCTATCCTTCTCAAGCTATTCCAAGAAATAGAAAGGGAAGGAAAACTTCCAGACTCATTCTATGAAGCCAGTATTACTTTGATTCCTAAACCAGAAAGAGACCCAGTAAAAAAAGAGAACTACAGGCCAATATCCCTGATGAATATGGATGCAAAAATTCTCAATAAGATACTAGCAAATCGAATTCAACAGCATATAAAAAGAATTATTCACCATGATCAAGTGGGATTCATTCCTGGGATGCAGGGCTGGTTCAACATTCGCAAATCAATCAACGTGATACATCACATTAACAAAAAAAAAGAGAAGAACCATATGATCCTGTCAATCGATGCAGAAAAGGCCTTTGACAAAATCCAGCACCCTTTCTTAATAAAAACCCTTGAGAAAGTCGGGATAGAAGGAACATACTTAAAGATCATAAAAGCCATTTATGAAAAGCCCACAGCTAACATCATCCTCAACGGGGAAAAACTGAGAGCTTTTTCCCTGAGATCAGGAACACGACAGGGATGCCCACTCTCACCGCTGTTGTTTAACATAGTGCTGGAAGTCCTAGCATCAGCAATCAGACAACAAAAGGAAGTCAAAGGCATCAAAATTGGCAAAGATGAAGTCAAGCTTTCGCTTTTTGCAGACGACATGATATTATACATGGAAAATCCGATAGACTCCACCAAAAGTCTGCTAGAACTGATACAGGAATTCAGCAAAGTTGCAGGATACAAAATCAATGTCCAGAAATCAGTTGCATTCTTATACACTAACAATGAAGCAACAGAAAGACAAATAAAGAAAATGATCCCATTCACAATTGCACCAAGAAGCATAAAATACCTAGGAATAAATCTAACCAAAGATGTAAAGGATCTGTATGCTGAAAACTATAGAAAGCTTATGAAGGTAATTGAAGAAGACTTAAAGAAATGGAAAGACATTCCCTGCTCATGGATTGGAAAAATAAATATTGTCAAAATGTCAATACTACCCAAAGCTATCTACACATTCAATGCAATCCCAATCAAAATTGCACCAGCATTCTTCTCGAAATTAGAACAAGCAATCCTAAAATTCATATGGAACCACAAAAGGCCCCGAATAGCCAAAGGAATTTTGAAGAAGAAGACCAAAGCAGGAGGCATCACAATCCCAGACTTTAGCCTCTACTACAAAGCTGTCATCATCAAGACAGCATGGTATTGGCACAAAAACAGACACACAGACCAATGGAATAGAATAGAAAGCCCAGAACTAGACCCACAAACGTATGGCCAACTCATCTTTGACAAAGCAGGAAAGAACATCCAATGGAAAAAAGACAGCCTCTTTAACAAATGGTGCTGGGAGAACTGGACAGCAACATGCAGAAGGTTGAAACTAGACCACTTTCTCACACCATTTACAAAAATAAACTCAAAATGGATAAAGGACCTAAATGTGAGACAGGAAACCATCAAAACCTTAGAGGAGAAAGCAGGAAAAGACCTCTCTGACCTCAGCCGTAGCAATCTCTTACTCGACACATCCCCAAAGGCAAGGGAATTAAAAGCAAAAGTGAATTACTGGGACCTTACGAAGATAAAAAGCTTCTGCACAGCAAAGGAAACAACCAACAAAACTAAAAGGCAACCAACGGAATGGGAAAAGATATTTGCAAATGACATATCGGACAAAGGGCTAGTATCTAAAATCTATAAAGAGCTCACCAAACTCCACACCCGAAAAACAAATAACCCAGTGAAGAAATGGGCAGAAAACATGAATAGACACTTCTCTAAAGAAGACATCCAGATGGCCAACAGGCACATGAAAAGATGTTCAGCGTCGCTCCTTATCAGGGAAATACAAATCAAAACCACACTCAGGTATCACCTCACGCCAGTCAGAGTGGCCAAAATGAACAAATCAGGAGACTATAGATGCTGGAGAGGATGTGGAGAAACGGGAACCCTCTTGCACTGTTGGTGGGAATGCAAATTGGTGCAGCCGCTCTGGAAAGCAGTGTGGAGGTTCCTCAGAAAATTAAAAATAGACCTACCCTATGACCCAGCAATAGCACTGCTAGGAATTTATCCAAGGGATATGGAGTACTGATGCATAGGGGCACTTGTACCCCAATGTTTATAGCAGCACTCTCAACAATAGCCAAATTATGGAAAGAGCCTAAATGTCCATCAACTGATGAATGGATAAAGAAATTGTGGTTTATATACACAATGGAATACTATGTGGCAATGAGAAAAAATGAAATATGGCCCTTTGTAGCAACGTGGATGGAACTGGAGAGTGTAATGCTAAGTGAAATAAGCCATACAGAGAAAGACAGATACCATATGGTTTCACTCTTATGTGGATCCTGAGAAACTTAACAGGAACCCATGGGGGAGGGGAAGGAAAAAAAAAAAAAAAAAGAGGTTAGAGTGGGAGAGAGCCAAAGCATAAGAGACTGTTAAAAACTGAGAACAAACTGAGGGTTGATGGGGGGTGGGAGGGAGGGGAGGGTGGGTGATGGGTATTGAGGAGGGCACCTTTTGGGATGAGCACTGGGTGTTGTATGGAAACCAATTTGTCAATAAATTTCATAAAAAAAAAATAAAATAAATAAAATAAAATGATAATGTAGGTGTGTAAGCTCCTACCACACCTTACTCTCTTGCAGATAACAACTATAAACTCTGGACAAAATACAAAAAGCAACAACCTGAAGGCACCAAAGAGAGAACCAAAGCAAGGTTTGAGATCCCATTTTTTACAGCTTTTAGCCTGAAAGCAAGTAAAAGTTGATGCTATACAATGTGGCTAAGATTCCAGTAGGAAAAACCACAATCTTTTTCACCTGAAGAACCAGAGTACAGAGTTCAAATGAATCACAAACAATGGAAAGTTGGGAGAAGGATAATTCTTTGGGAAAAACAAAACAAAACAAAACAAAACCACAGACAAGGAAATCCCCAAATTTTGATATAGACTCTGTACAAATTTCTAATTCCCTAAACATGCATGCAATGCACAGACTCCACTAAAGATTAAAGAACCCAAATAAGATTTGAGCTGTTTGCCAATGCTCAGTTTGTATTTTGAATCCAACCAAAGTAATGTCTGCTAAAATACAAAAGACAACACTCTTTGGAGGAATATAACAGAGTTTCCACAACGTAACATTTCACAATATCTAGGATAAAATCCAAAATTACCAGGAAATATGATCCATTTTCAAGAGAAAAATATAATAAGCAGTGACCAATCCTTGGCGATCATAAATTGGAAGTAGCAGGCAAGGACTTTAAAGCACCTATTATAACTATGCTCAAGTACATAAAGGAAAATATGTACACAATAAATAAATTTCAGCAGAGAGCAAAAAAAAAAAAAAAAAAAAAAAGATGCATAGAGTTACCAAAAATGGAATGTATAGTTCTCTTATCAGTTCTTTTCCCTTCCTCAGGGAAAAATCAGCTTTCAGTTACTCTTGAGAATCTGGGGATTTATTCATCCAAGAGCAAAATGGCTAAGGAAATGAATAGGCAATACAGAAGAGATACAAATGACCAATATGCAGGAGAAAAATATTCAACCTTATTTGTAATCAAAGAAATGAAATTCTGCAATAAAAATCTATGTTACCCGAGTAGATTTAAAAACATTTAAAAGAGGGGCTCCTGGGATGGCTCAGTTGGTTAAGTGTCCGACTTCAGCTCAGGTCATGATCTCCTGGTTCATGAGTTTGAGCCCCACATTGGGCTCTGTGCTGTCAGGGGGAGCCTGCTTTGGAACCTCTGTCTCCCTCTCTCTGCCCCTGCTCCATGCATGTGTGCACATTTGCCTGTGCTCTCTCTCAAAAATAAACTTAAAAAAAATTTTTTTAATTTAAAAGAATAAGAATCTCCAGTGTTGGAGAGACTCTCAGTGGGAGTAAATTGATACTATCCCGCCCACGGCAGTTTGGCACTACCAAAATACCCAAGACCTTTTGACCAGGCAAATCTGCTTTTAGGCATTTATGCACAGATGTATGTATAAGAATGGCTACCAAAGCTTTGTGGCTTACAATAGGAAAAAGGCTATAGATAAATGTTAGTAGGGGCCAGTTAAATAAAGGAATACTCTTCAGCCATTGAGAGCAATGAACTATACTTCTATTTTATACTTATTAAATAAAAAAATCAGGTTACTAAACAGTAGTATAGTCTACCATATATATAATATATTAATATTTTATACATTATATATATTCATTGTTGTAGGGGATGATAATGGATTATTTTATACTTAGGAAAAAGATGAAACGAATTAAAAGATAAGATCACCCAACAGTGGCAGTAAGGAGGGGGGCAGGGTCTGTTCTTCTAAACATGACACCTTACCATCCATCACTCAGCCATGCTCAGAGTTTTCTCTAACTTAAATATGTGGCTTTGCCTAATGGCTTTATCTAAAAATGTAAATAGTGCAAACTGGAACTAGGCAAACCAAGGAATTTTTACCTGTGGGAACTTACAGGATTTTGTGAACTCTAGCTAGAAACATTTTCCTGTTAGCAGAGTGATTTATGTGTTTAATAAATGTCACTGTGCTGAGTTAGCATCTGGATTTCTTTACAGAAGAAACTGAACAAAGGCACACAATACATACCATCTGTTTGGTATATATTGACTGCTCTAAACTAGATGGAATATTAGACTAGAAAAACAGGAAACTATTGCTACTAAAATACTGGATTTATCATTGTTACTGTTACAGTTTAGTTCTAGTTTTAAACTTACAAGCCAGTAAGTTTGATGTAGTTGCCAAATTTTTTTTTTATTTTTTTATTTTTTTTAAATTTTTTTTTTCAACGTTTATTTATTTTTGGGACAGAGAGAGACAGAGCATGAACGGGGGAGGGGCAGAGAGAGAGGGAGACACAGAATCGGAAACAGGCTCCAGGCTCTGAGCCATCAGCCCAGAGCCCGACGCGGGGCTCGAACTCACAGACCGCGAGATCGTGACCTGGCTGAAGTCGGACGCTTAACCGACTGCGCCACCCAGGCGCCCCTAGTTGCCAAATTTTTTACAATTCTAACTGTATCTCTCCCACATTTGCTGATTTGCCAAGGGATGGAACTCATACAGTAAATTAAAGGCAAAAGGCAATTTGTGTGGTAGTCTGGCTTCTTTAAGAATAAAGGGCACTACAGATTGCTAATAGGAGCTTCGTTAGCTCTTAGCATCTGCCTGTCCCCTGTTCCCCAGTCTCGTTTGTCAACTTCGCTGGTTTGTTTAGAGTACCATGTACCCAGTTTGCTCTTTTATATACTTAGGTTTAGAAAAATTTTGTTGAGCTAGCACTGATTTTTCACCTAAGGAATTAGAAGCTATGAAATCTTTATTCCAGAGTAAGACAAAACACTGGTATTTTACTGTAGTCAGTAGTGACTTTCCTGGTCTGTATGATACGGGCTTTTCCATTTTTGCTGATGTCAATTCCCTGAAGGAAACAAATTTAGTATGAGCAGCTCCCCAAAGGGGGAAGAAAAGAAATTACTGCCTTTTCTCTATCCACATTAACAATCTAGAGTTACCGCTCCCCGCAAAGGGAAGCACTCCCTAGAGGTGCCCACAGTAAATAAAAGTGAGGGCTTCTAGGGGGAACTTTGCATCTGTCCAACAGAACAAGAGCCGCATGTTCCGGGTGCAGTTTAGTGGAGGGTCCAAGGAGCAGGCGCTGGAAAGCTGCTGCAGCTGCGTGCAGAAGCTGGCCCAGTATGTGACCGTCCAGGAGCCTGACAGAGTCAGCCAGGAACTCAGGCCAAGTGCTGGCCTGCTGGGGGCAGGTGAAAGCCAAGGGAAGGATTGTGCACAGCACATCCCACCACAGCACCGGGTAAGTAGGCCAGTGTGTTGGCTGCATGAGAAACCTGACAAAGTATTGCTTTATGGGGACGAAATCACAGTGGAATGTGTTGAATCTATCCGGTTTGTAGGTTAAAAGATACCTAATGTTGAGTGACATATTTAAAAAAAAAATTTTTTTTTAATGTTTATTCATTTTTGAGAGAGACAGAGCACAAGTGGGTACAGGGCAGAGAGAGAGGGAGACACAGAATCTGAAACAGGCTCCAGGCTCTGAGCTGTCAGCACAGAGCCTGACGCGGGGCTCGAACTCCTGAACCGGGAGATCACGACCTGAGCCAAGGTCGGACGCTCAACCGACTGAGCCACCCAGGCACCCCGAGTGATGTATTTTTAAAAATATTTTTAAGTTTGTTTATTTTGAGAGAGAGGGCGCACATGAGCAGCAGAGAGAAGATCGCAAGCAGGCCTCACGCCATCAGTGAGCCCAATGTGGGGCTCAAACTCCCAAACCATGAGATCATGACCTGAGTCGAAATCAAGAGTTGGGACACCTGACTGAGCCACCCAGGCACCCCCATAATGTTGACTGACTTGTTTAGATTGAAGATTGATCCTCATTGTAGCTACCTATAATCCTAGACATCAGATTAGCCAGGTGTCCCGGCTGCATTCTGGGTGTCGTCATAGACAGTGGTTCTCAAAGTATGGTCTGTGGACCCTTTCCTGAGACCTTTCTCAAGGGGTCCATAAAGTCACCATTATTTTTATAATACTGAGACGTTATTTGCCCTTTTCACTTTGTCAGTATTTGCATTAATCTGACAAAAGAATTGTGAGCAAAGCTGCTGTCACCTTGGTACCCATCAAGGTAGTGGCCTCAAACTGTGCAGGTCTTCACCAATCACTCGCAGTAAGAACACAGGCAGAGCTGCTGTGCCCTGGGAGGCACGGTGGCTGTTTGGAAGGGAAGTGCCTGAGGGCCTGTGCTGGGCGCTGAACCGGCCTTCTTCACGGAACACCGTTAGTACTTGAAAGAACAAGATAAACTAGGGTTATTCATACTTGGGCATTCAGTGGACACTTTCTCAAACGAAGGGAGCCTATCATTTCAGGAAAACAACTAATAGTATTTATCGACAATGATGAAGTAAGCTTTTCAAGGAAAAATTGGACTCTTGGAAAACGTGTATGTATCTGCCACTTGACCTCCACAGCTCCCTAACCCAGAAGACTATTCTGATAGTGCTTTTAACAAACATGAGTGTTTTTCTTTGGATATAATTACGTGACAAGATGTTTCAACATTTTGGAAGATCTGTATAGTCCAGCCAGTCAGTATTTTCCAAATGACCAATGCAATGATGCTACAAAATCATGCACGGATAAAAGATCCATTCAAAGTGCAAAACAGACCAGTGGTTTTAATATAACAGAGTGTAACAAGTTAATTGCTATGATTTCAGATTCCATGTATACAGCTAACTTTTAAAAACCAGTCAATTGTTGAGTTTTGGTGTTCTATCAAAGAATATCTATCCACAATTATCCGAAAAGGCTACTGGAAGATACTTCTGCCTTTTCCATCTATGTATCTATGTGAAGCCAGACTTTCTTCATGTACCTCATCCAAAGCAACAGACCGAATGCAGTAGATAGGAGAGTCAAGCCGTCTTCCATTAAGCTAGACATTCCAGAAATTTGCAAAATCATGACATCTTTATTTTAGGAAATAGAGTTACTTTTCATAAACATTTTGAATAACATATATTGGGTTCACTTTTAAATGAATATTTTTAATTTTTGCTTTCACTTTTAACATGTAAATATTAGATACAGCCTAAAAAGCCGCTGTCCGAGGGCCTCAATAGTTTGTCAGATCATAGAAGGAGCTTGTGATCCTAAGTTTGAGAAGCACTGTTACAGAATTTCTCCAGGAAGTACATATTCTCATGCTTCTTTGGCCTAATCCCAAATGCTGTTAGCATAGGCATTTGCCTCTGCTTTTGAGATGAAATTCTAGTTTCAAGTTGGGTTTTTTATTTTCTACTTTGAGAAATGATTTTCCAAACCTGGCTTTCTAGCCTTTCATCCTATAAGGGCCCTTAAACTCAATGGAGCAAGACCATTCATTGTTGCTGTTTTATCACCAAGTTTCTTGTGGTTCATAATTTATCTAGGGGGAACATAAATTTACATTATTTATCATAAGGTCTTTTTCTTTCAACAAGTGCTGTATGATTTCCTCTTGAATGTGTTCAGTTTGCCAAATAAGATTTCTAGAATTCTTTCCCTCCATTTGTTTGTCTGATCTTTGTGAAGATTTCTTCATGCTAAAGCTCCATTTCTTACAAACCCTGGATCTGGTTTCATTTTGCCACATCAGCTCCTGCTATATTAAGAATCCCTTCCCTGCAAATGGGATGGAGTGGTTTATTACAAGGTACTCTATTAGTTTATGATCCTTTGCCCCCTAAGTAGAATGTCTTCTTTTGTAGGTTTCATCGATCGTTATTAGATTCAGATTACGGTACCCAGTGCGTGGAGTGGGACAGGAACCGAATAGGGTGCTAGAATTTGGGAAGTACGTCTGGAATGCCTTATAAAGGCAATGAAGACACACCAGGCTGGAGCCTAACCAGGCTACACACTTATCTAAATATAAGAAGATAAATTGAGGCTGTAGCATGTAGGAGCAGATGCAGACTGAGGGTTCTGAGCTACAGCAACAAATGGAAGTTCTAGCTCTGATTTCAAAGGCTGGCCCCCAATACCCAGGTAGAAATATCCCCAGAGTGGCTAGAAATTTTTCACATCTTTCCTCGATGCTGTATTCAGGGACTTTGACGATCTGCAGTTGGGGGTTATGCAATGCTGTGCAAAGACCACAGGCTTCAGAATCAAAATGGATCTAGGTTTGAATCCTGGCCCTGCTAGTGGCCGCGTGATTTCGTGAGCCCCTGAACCTCATCTGTAACATGGCAAGACGGAAATGCTGTATATACAGACATAGTACAATGCCTGGCAAACATCTAAATAACATTATTCATTATTACTATTATTGCCAGTACCGTTACCCTCCCAGATCTGTGTTCCCTTGCAAGTGAACACGTTAGCGCGCTGGTCAGTAAGCAAGGGTCAGAACTCCCAAGGCAAGGGGACCGTAAGATGGAACGTCTACAGCTGCAGAGCAGAAGACAAGGTAAAGCCACTAGGTTAATTTGCCAGAGTGTAGACATTGTGAAATACTGCCTAGAACATTCTAGTCTTCCTAATGGCAAAACATTCCCAGGTTTGTCGTAGTTGCTCCTGTGCAAATTTGGTATCACGTTCCCTTTCTCAGAATCCATCTTGAGAGTTGCAAGCTGTAGCCAAGTTCTAGTCCTCTTGCTGCCCTCCTGGACTCAGGTGTCATTTCCCCAATGCCTTATCTATACCTTCTTATCTGCAATAGTTCTCTTCTTTGCAGGTAGAGATAATTTCCTGTCTTTTCATTTCACATTCTTCAGTCATTTCCCAGAACATTTGGTTTTTATTCTTCCTCAGCCTTGTAATTTTACCAACTGTGGCCTAACCAAGGCTTCTCAATTTGAGGGCTTCTAAGGCAGCCCAGCCCACCCCGAAGAAGGGGGAAAGGAAAGACAGGAAGGCGAATGGCAGTTCCCAGCTGAACTGTCCGTTGTTGATACAAGAAGTCCAAGAGAAGAAAGCAGCCAGGAGGCTCCAGTTACTGTGTGCCCAGCACCTTCCTTGTCTGTGCACTTGGGTGGAGGACGGTCTGATCCCGGAGCCGCCTACTCACCTCAGGTGGTTCCATCACACTTGGCTACTCTCCAGCGTTTGTGCAACATGATGTTGGGTTGTTGTCTGCCCGTGTTTGAAGAACATGTGTGACGTGAACTGGTACTCTAGGAAAGCATCAAAAGTCAGAGCTAGAAGAAATGCCAGGCACTGGAGTCTTTTATTTTTACAGATGAGGAAACTGAACAGAGAAAGGGGGTTTGCCTAAGGACTCCTGATTCACTAGAGTCCCTTATGTTTTTGCTCATTTTTAGTATTCCTGACTAGTTTTTTTTGTTCTTTCCTTCCTGTCTCCCTCCCGTTTTTGATGCTTCCAGATCTGCTTTTCTGTTAGTACCTAGTGTTAATACCTATTACTTTTCTGTTAATACCCACTACTAGCAATAGTCAGCTTCATGTAAGAGGAGACAAAATTTGGACACTCTGACTTCTGCCAGCCGTGACGTGATGCTGTTAGAGGCATCTTCTAGGGAGAGCCTGGTTTCTCTCTCTATGCCACCAGCTTGTACGTGGGACGGGTGCACCTGTGTGCAATAGCCCCAGGTATCCAAAACCTAGCCAGAGCTGCAGACACGTGGCTAGGAAGGAGGGGTGGTGGGGTTTCGGAAACTGTGCTCTTAAGTAGAGGCGGCCTTCAGAGGCCTTTTAGGCCTCCAGGCCACCTCCTACACTTTGCTTTTGCCTGCGCTCTATCCAAGAAAAACCCCTCACATTGTAGATTCTTTTGAAATAGATTCTGAAGCATTCCTACACTTCATGCTTAGTGTACCACCTACTATGGCTCACCCCCTCCACTGTAAGCTTGAAGTCTTATACCTGCCTTCATTCTAGCACCTCTTAGGTTGCATGCTAATCACTGTTCTACTTGTTAGGTTCTCACTTGGCTGTGGGTTCTTGAGGGCTGGACCACTACCTTGTTCTCCGTGGCCCCTTTCCGTGGTAGGCACTAACAATGTTGAATGAAGATATCTCGGTATTTTACTAACAGAAGAACTCATTCCCTTGGAATGTCTAAAATGAGATTTTTTTTTAAAGTTTTATTAAAAGCATATGGTTATCTTGAAATCATAGGGTTTATTTCTTCCCCTGCTTTGCTTTTCTGTCGTGACCATGTATTACTTGAGTTGTAACTCTCAGAAAGTAACAAATCAGGGGCGCCTAGTTGGTTGAGCTCAGTTGGTTGAGCGTCCCAATTCTTGGTTTCAGCTCAGGTCATGATCTTGGCAGTTTGTGAGTTCGAGCCCCACATCGGGCTCCGTGCTGTCAGCACGGAGCCTGCTTGGGATTTTTTCTCTCTGCCCCTCCCCCACGCGCTCTCTCCTGCTCTCTCAAAATAAATAAACTTTAAAAACAAAATCATTATCGGAATCTGGACAGTGTCCACTGCCCTCCAGCACCAGCACATGGTCCTGGGCTGGGCGTCTGAAGACAGGAGAACATGATGGGGTTGGACAGCTGGTGAGACACCGAGGAACACCAGGTGCAGGGCAGGAACCTCAGACAGAAACTCTGTCCATAACCCCCTCCTGTAGTAAATCAAGGGACAGCCCAGCTTAAACCAGGACAGAGTCCACTGACAATGACTTTATGCCTTTACTGACACTGGTATTTTCTTTTCACACAAGTACGTGTGTTGCCAGTCCTATGATGGCCAGTGGCATTTCTGATTACGTTCAGCTCGTCTCCTAATTGCAGTCGCACCAGAAGCCAGAGAAGCAGCAGCAGCATGGACCGGCCGGCACAGGGACTTCAGGAGGAAGGACCTCAGTGAGTTGGTTGGCTCAGGTAGGGCCTATTTCCCTGTCGTCTTCCTTGGTCACGAGAAACAGTGATCCTGAGGAATTTGTATCCTTCTGTTCACCCCTCTGTGGAATAGTGACGTGAAGTGCCAGCAGAGAGAGGACAGTAGAGACAGACGGGGCCGCTTCCGCCTACCTGTGCCGTCGGGTGCGGTGGCGCCACTGAAGAGCTGCCCTCCGCGGAGGGGGTGGGGGCGCTGTTAGCTTTTCAATGCGTGACGTAAAGAATTTAATTGCCACGCTCCCGGAGAGAAATAAAGGGAAGAATTTCCATTTAATTTCGAAAATGAGATTGAGAACTATCCTAAGACAGGTTATCAATATGAATTTGGAGCCAGCTCAGTGATGGTCTCTGTAGCAGCAAATTCCCGGTGCTAAGAGCTGAGGATGTCCGGAAACCTGGGAGGCTTCAGCCTTGTTCCCACAGACTTGCTTTCAGACATTCCCCTTCCCTTGCAGCTTGCTGTTACCAAAGCATCCCACAAAACCTATTCATTCAAATTCAGGGTTGCTTGATGCCCTGCTCTGCTGGGAGCTCCTGGAGGCCTGTCTCCTCCTCACTGTGTTCCCTGCTGCGCTCGACAGCAGCTCTCCGGCCAACAGCTTGTGCTTTCCACACAGTTCTGCATGGAAATCAGTATTTAAGGATGAGTTTTCTTTTTTATTTTTTATTTTTTTTTTTTTTCAAAGTTTATTTATTTTTGGGACAGAGAGAGGCAGAGCATGAACGGGGGAGGGGCAGAGAGAGGGAGACACAGAATCGGAAACAGGCTCCAGGCTCTGAGCCATCAGCCCAGAGCCCGACGCGGGGCTCGAACTCACGGACCGCGAGATCGTGACCTGGCTGAAGTCGGACGCTTAACCGACTGCGCCACCCAGGCGCCCCAAGGATGAGTTTTCTTTTTAATGTATTTATTGAACTGTGCTAACAGTAGTATAAAACGGAAAATATGGGTGTTTCCTCCATCTGGCTTACCACTCAAAATAAATAGACAGTCCTACAATTAAAAATTTAAGACGATTAAATAAGAATTCACATCTATTTCTTTTAATAACTTAGCAACCACAACAAAAAAAAATTAAAAGCCTCTTTGTCCAGCAGCAGGACAAACTCCATAGTGCCCCAGTTTGTAGCCTCATATTTGCATTGTGGTTAGAGGTTAATTGAATGAGTGGCTGAGGAAAACATGGAAACAAGGCAGGGTATGATATCGTTATTCAGGAAAGATCAGATGCTGCAGAAGGCGGACCGTAGCCCAGCGTATTTACATAGTGGAGAACCACGTACGAACCATGCACCAGGTGGGCGGCTCAGATAGGTTTCTCATTTGCTCTAACCTTCTGGACAAGTTGTTGCATGAACATAAGTGCATAAAACATTTTAGGAACCAATTTAATGTTGTATCTTATTACCTAGAATTCCATTTCAGCTACACAAACATACACATAAGGATGCTCTTCAGTGTTGTTCATAGTAACAAAACTGGCAACAACATAAATGTGCACTAGTAGGATACTAAGTGGTTTTAAGTGTGGTATAACCACAAATGGGATAAAAATACAGTCAATAAAAGTGATATATATCCCTATCTGTTGACGTGGAAAGATATTTGTAATACATTAAGTTTTTTAAAAGGTTAAAAACAGCATGGATGGTTTAGTTTTTATAGAAACACAAACACACAAAATAGGTCTGGAAAGAGATACACTGACCTGCTAATAACAGTGGCTCTCACTGGAGAACAGGGCTCCATGTTACTTTCACATTCTTCTGAGAGGCTAGTTTGAATTTATTAAATTTCTATTACAGTTTCTAGAGAAATATCAATTGTGCACACCAAAACACACCAAACCATGCCATCCATAGAAAGGGCATAAAACCACCTACCTAGTAGATGGAGTGTGAAGAGTAAATATGGCGACTGAGTCAAAGCAGCAAACACAGATGTAAGACAGCAGGGCCGGAGCCCATCGTATCACAGTAGACTGTGGATCTGCTGTCACCGTATCTTCCAAATTGCCAAGCACAGTCAGATTTTCATTTGAACTCTGATATCTAAATCTGGGCAACTTACTCAGCTGGTTATTATTTTTTTTTTATTTTGAGAGAGACAACTGAGCGGGGGAGGTGAAGGGGCAGAGAGAGGGAGAGACAGAATTCCAAGCAGGTTCCACACTGTCAGCACAGAGCCTGACTCAGGTTTTAATCCCACAAACCGTGAGATCATGACCTGAGCTGAAATCAAGAGTTGGGACACTTAACTGACTGAGCCACCCAGGCGCCCCTCAGCTGGTTTAAAACACTGCAAGTTACCAAAGGAGTCATACAGGTGGCAAATAAGCATGTGAAAAAATGCTTGACATTATAGAACTTCCATTTATGACATTCTGGAAAAGGTAAAGCTACAGAGTAATGGAGAACAGATCAGCGGTTGCTTGCCAGGGGGTGTTTGACATAAGAGTGTAGGCAGCATGAAGAAATTTTCGGCGGGAGGTGGAGAGGTATGGAAATGTCCGTGTCTTCTCTGTGGTGATAGTTACATGCCTCTCCCTGTCAAACTTCGTGGACAGGACTGGAAAGAGACATGAGTGAGCTAATTATCTCCTTTGGACAGTGAGTTTGTGACCTCTCTTTATTACATTCAGAACCTGCCTTCCACAAGGTGAACGGCTCACACCCATTCATCTGGGAGGTGAGAAAGATGAACTAAGCTAGTGCATTTCATTCACTGACAACTTTCTTACCCACAAAATGTTAACACAGTATTCTTCATTAAAGCAGGACCTTACCTTTGTAAATCATTTCATTAATTTGACATGCTTAAGGATACAAGTTTATCTCACTTCCTATATGTAGTTAGAGGCATTATATATAGGAACCCCGTAAAGGTAATAAACACTAATTTTTGGTGTTTCCCTGATATTTCCTAAAAGCAAAGTTTTTCTGTGTTCTGTTATTTCAAGCCATTGCTTTTGGCTATAATCACTAATAAACTACTCTTCTGGAATCCCCCTAGTCTCTCCTGGTGTCAGAGGAGCTGTCCCCGGTCTATGAACAATCTGCGTGGGACACGGAAGACTTACGCCCCTTTCTACGCTTGTGCCTCATGGATCAGAATTTCCCCGCATTTGTGGAAGAGGTGGAAAAGGAACTTAAAAAGCTGACAGGGTTGAGAAATTAACACTCCACGTACATATAGCACTAAGGAACTTGAAAAAGTTCACTGAAAAAGTGCTTCCTCCTAAGATTAGATACAAGAATAAAGAGTATTATTCCAAGCACCTTTTATCAATGTTTTATTTTTAAAAACAGTGAATCCACTTTTTTATACATCATTGCACTTCAACACTTACACAGAACACAAGTACATGCATCTACGGTTACACACCGCATGAGAACCCTGCCGGGTGAGAAAATCTACACTCAACTGTTTTAAATCAATGTGAAAAATACAGTGTCAACCCCAGAGGATAACTAGTTGCATAGAATACCATGCTATAACATTTCAAGGTCATTGAAAACAAAAGGTAAATTATAAAAGTTTGCCTTAATTGAATGTACAATAAGGTTCAACACATCAGTGCAAAAGGATTTAAGAATTTACATGATTTAACAGAAGAAAAAATAATCACTTAAAAAGCAATCATACATATATACTGCAATTCAATATATCCATTCAGTGGAGTGTTCCAGCTTTTTATCAAAGTCATAGGTTAAGCCCTTAAAATTATAGATTTCAGTTTATATTACTCATCTTTATGTACCAGAACTGCACAATCTCCTCATCTGACAACATACAGTAAGGAATGAATATCAGCAGCTAAAAAATGAAACAAGCATTTATTTTATTTTGGATTTCTCCCACCCCCAAAAATATAAATATATATATATATATTTATATACTGTATATATCTGTAGGTTTTGCTGTACTTTACAAAAATGTTATCACTAGATGGCAGCAGTGCATTTTAGAGCTTTGCCAATTTAACAGCTGCATTAAGTAAAAAATGGCGCATGCATGATCCGATCCTCAGAGGACCTTTTCACTTCTACTTAAATATTTTAACAAAGGGGGGAAAAAAAGCAACATTCACAGCACATCAAGCCCCAAATAGTTTACACCTTCTACACTGAAGCATTGTTTAAAATGTACCTGACTAGATCACCCTTACAGGAAAGGCTAAATAAGGCATGCTTTAGACAGTCATTTGTGGTGCTGCTCACTTAAAAGGGGAGAGAACCAAAGAGGTCCAAGCAGAAAATTTAGCAGATCATGTTGCCACCAGTTTCAGGAACCTAAAGATCTGTGAAGAAAAAGTATTTGGAAATTAAAAAGGAATATGCACTGTCCCTGAAGACTACACCAAATCCTACATACAACAAAGCTTTGGTTCAGACAGCATGCGCAGGGATGTGGTGTGAAACTCTGGTCTCCATGTGCCGGCATGGAAGGCACTCTGGCCCAGCTATGCCCGGCCACCATTCTTGCCTTGCCCTCACAAGCAAAGTGGAATTAACTGGCCTCTGGGAATAATCCACCCAAGGTGACAATTTTTACCTCTTTTTTAAAAAAACAGTTAAATAGTGGTGCAAAGGATGCATTTTGAAACACCATACGTATTCTGAAACGGCACTTATATAAATATGTGGAACAACACAGCTGAAAATGTTCCTTTCCGGCTGCTGCACTGGACGGAGGGCAAACAGAACTTGTTCCATCATATCAACAGCTCTGAAATGAACTAGAAGATCCTACAACATGCTACCAACTACCAAAGAATGTGCAACAAGGTCAACAGAGGCAACGTTCGTTTGCATATAATTTTTAAAATTTCTAAGGAAGGCCATACTTACATTATAAGCAGTATTTAATTTGTGTTTCTCTGGCGCAAGTTTTTATCTTTGTGATTGTTGGTAGAGTTGGTTTTCCTTTGGAGGAAAAATTGCATTATAAGAATTAAAGTCAGTGGCAACTCTTGAAATTATAACACATGGAAATACAGGGATTCTTTCACTTACTACCATCCCTGGTATAGTAAGAAATTTTACTGCACAACATTAGTCAATAAAAATATTCTTTGTGTAAAGTGCATACACACACACCTTCAGTTAATCCTTTTGATTCCCAAGGCAGACAATATACAGGTAACTTTCCATCCAATTTACAAACTATAATTACTCTAACGGTGTATGGACAGTGGTTTCTTCTCTACTGAACACCAGTCTCTTCTCGAATGATAAAAGATAATCACACACAGGCGGGCAGTGGTGTGCCCTCTGGCACTTGGCCAATTTGGGCCTCTCACACCTTAGTCCCCAACTCTAGGAGACTCCGCTTCTCCTGGACCGACTGAAAATTTGCAGTACCATCTGTCTTGGCTACACGCAATTGTTAATGAAGCCAGACAGCTTCTCCATGCTACAGTCCAGCTTGAAATTAACGTTCACAAAACTGGCAGTCTCCGATACACTTGTTATTTCCTCCACACTATCAATTCAAGTATGTAGGACGTGCAAAATTTTAAACGGTTTTTTGCATGGCGTTCCACCTTGTGTTGTTACGGAAAACAAAACCGCACAGCCTGTCCTGGGAATCAAATGGCTGTCAGCTCCATGTCTGTGTAGCTAGGGAGTCTACACTACAACACTCATTTCCACCCGCTGGCTCCCCACCACCTTAGCTACTCACTCCATTCAATTAAACTGCAAATACAAAATAAACTACTGAATCAATGTCCAACAAAGTACTCACATTGGCCCAGCTGGTTCATCGTCTGTAAGGTATTCCGTTTTTTAATAATCCATTGAGAGACAGGAGGAGAAAGGAGAAAATCGTGAGACTCTACGTTAAGAATTAACAGAAGAGCAAACGGCAAGTGGCAAACATGGCTATTCATAGCATTTATTCAAGGCCATTCCATCTGGAGGTGCAAAACACTCATGGAGTTATTACTTCTAGATTCGAGTTTTTAATGGTGGGTATGTTGTTTCAATGGTTTTAGTTGACACTGGGAATGCTTGTCATGAAAAACTGCAACTGTAGCGGACAGACAGGCTGCGATATTATACTCATCTTGTCCCCAAGTTCCAGTGGTTCACTCTTAGAGAAATGAGAACACAAACCAACATTTCAGTTGTAAAATCCTGCTGTTTGTTTTCTTGTGGTGAATGCATGGCTCAATCCTGCAGTGTGGACGGATGTGTGTGTTCTATACATTTAGCCACACATCCTCACTTCCCCAAAAGACAGTGTTCTTGCTGTTTTGTAATCTTTAGGAGAGTCTTTAGTCTGGCGAATGAGATTGAGGGAGAGGAAGCCACAACAGTTCAACCTAATACTGGGTCAGCCCAGCTGGGCTATGCCAGCACAAGTGCATACATAACCAGAAGACGTTCTGTGACACATCAGGGAGAGCTGAATAGTGGTGACATCCCTCTAGAAAAGACTTCAGACTTCTGACAGAAAAGACAGGCTCAACTCGAGCCCTGGCCAAAACCAGAACCCGAATCCAGATGAGCCATGAGATAGTTTTTGTTTTGTTTTGTTTTGTTTTTAAACCAAAAAGCTTACATCATCTGAGTTTAGAAGCCTTCTTAAATTGGTATTTCATTATTCTGATTTATAAGTTTTTCTTTCCTGTTTCAACTAAGGGCAACTTGGTCCCCTTTAAGCAGGGATATATGTACATGGGGAGGGAACAAGCAAGTGCTCTTAGTTTTTCTGTTTTATACCAGTCAGGTAGACTAAATGATTCTGAACAGTTTGGTTTAGCTGAAGGCTTCTAGAAAAACTCTCAGCAGGATTCCACAAGGGGGCTTGGTGCACATGAAGCAGTTATGGAGATTACAGTCTCAGTGTAGGCATCTGCAGGCGCACACGTCAGGAGTAATGTCTGTCACAGGGAGACATTGCTCCACCTGGTCCTTCGAGGCAACGGAGAGGCAAAGCCACCGCCAGCACACACAGTGACTGGAGCAAAAAAAGATTAAAAAAAAAAAACAAACAAACGAACGAACTAACCACAAACCAATGACTTCTCAGCCAAACAACAGGCTGGCGACACACCAGTGTCCAACAGGATTCTACTACTAACAGTACACTATTGAACAGGTACAAAGAACAAACTAAGAGTCGAGGACACCCGAGACATCAGTGTGCTGTGTATGCAGTGAAGATATACGAAGACATATCAGGACTGAGACACACGAGCCCGGCCTAAATCTACCCTCACCACAACACCCGACTGCTCTCAGCATCCAGGCCAAGCCAGCTCAGCTACATGCTAGGAACTAAGCACTTCAGGGACTTAAAGGAAAAGACACAGGAGCAAACTTAGGATAGTTTTAGTGCTCTGGCTGTGTACCGGAAAACACAAAATTCTAAAGATAACTGACAAGACCACCACCAACCTACTCCCAATGTGGAAAGAAAAAGCAGGGGAGGGGGGGCATCGCGATAGCCAAGCTACTCTTCTCAAAGCATGACGCTGTCGGCACCGACCCGAGCACTTTACACGCAAGCTTTTCTTTTGGTGGGGGGTTACGCCCTGCTGTCCGCCCAGTGGGGTCGTCTTCCAGCCTGACAAGCCGGTAACGTGCAAAGGGCCGCACGTTGGGGTTTTAGCAACAGCGGCTCCGGTGCAGCTGCCATGCCTGCAAGTGGGAGCGGGTGCTGTTCACGCTAGTGTCTAAGCCTCACTTCATCTCTCTCCCCACATCCACCTGCACATTTACAAGGAATCGAGAAAAGAGCCTCGTGTCTCCTACTGTCCTGGACTGAGCCACTATCCGCAGCACCACTCTCCCTTTACAGGTCAGACAATAAACAACCTGACCCTAACAGGGAAACCAGGAGAGAGGGAAAGAACAGAACTACAGAAAAAAAGGTACGAAAATCAAAAAGTAAATGAGAATTGAACAGCAAACTGAAATCCAAATTAGTTGTGAAAGTGAATGAAGTAAACTTGAAGAAAAGTGTTAACATCATGAACTGTGCATCGTATAGACTGAAGCGGAGATTAAACAAACTCCAAAAGCATGCATATCGCTCACTTACCACCATGTTTTAAGGGTTTGATGCAATTGAGGGGGGAAAAAAAAGAAGTCATAGTAACCGACAAATATCAACATACCCCAAACCCTCAGGCCAAAAGATAGCTGCTTAAACAAGGGCTCCTCTCTTCACCTAGGCATTACTCACAACCACTGGCTAGATGAGAGGAAGAGGACTGGGGAGAAGGGAAACAAGATGCTTCTGGAATCCACCTCAGGAGAGTGAAGTTCCTGGTGGAACTGCTGTCTTCCCAACAGACGTACTCCGGCCCTCACTCCCCTAGATCACATGGCCGTGTCATCAGGAAGAGTGCTCTGCGATGCCCGCTAAAGAATGGGTTACCTGACATGGTAGCACCTCCAAAAAGATGGCTTTCCAGTCAGAATGACCAAGAGGGGCCTGTCTGGTCAAAGCTCCTTGTTCACTGCCTTCATCTCACGGAGGATGGGCTTTTATAGTTTCTAAACCTGCTTACATTTTGCCTCATCTCAGCAGATTAGCATTAAACCAGAGACTGATTAACAGTTACTTCCAGTTTCCTTTCATATTTGGTCCTATTGTATTTTCTCCATAAGGTAACGGACTCAGAGGACCCCTAGTTAAGAGACAATGAAAGGTGTGTTTTGCATGTCATTTTAAAGATCACATTTCTTTACCAACATTCCTGGTCTGTTGTAAAGCTTCATATTCCCAACTGATAGATTTTTCGGATGTCAGAATACCTCTTAATCGTAGAGTGTCTAAAAGAGTTCGAATGCATCAGAGCCACTAAAAATGGTCCCCCCAAAACCTCAGATCTCCATCAGTAACTTAGAAGAGTCCCTTTGAACTGCTTATAAAAATTATCTCCCTAACGTGAAAACAGAAAACTTTTTGATGCCACCACTGCTTTTCTTAAATCAGCTCCTACTGTTTTCACCTGCGGTCACTAAAACGTCCAGTAGAACTGAAGGCACCAACCATGAGGCAGGTTCCCGCCTCATCTCCCCAGGTGAGCGGGGAGGGGGGAACTTGGAAGCACACACCAACCCCTCTGCTTCACTCAGCAGAGAACCAGCACAGAAGGTCTGCTCCAGGCATGTGAGCTGTAGGATGGATGGAAGGCTAGGGGGATGCTGGCTGGACCCACTCTTTTTAGAAAATTATCATGTAATATTTTCAGAGAATGTAGTCAAGTGATGAGTAAGCTGAAAAAACGAAGCCCTTGTTTGTCTCCATGACTCATCTGTTCCTGAAAACACTGAAGGTAAAAGGTGAGATGCAGACCATCTATCTAGAAGACAACCAATCTACTGGGCACCGATCCTCAAAGAGACCACAGCAGGGGCTTAAAGGGACTTAGTGTGAGTTTTGCTTAAAAATGTTCTGAGTAGATGCCAGGAGACTAAGACACAGAGGCCTTTTTTCCCCCTCCCCCTACTGGAAGTAGCTAACCCTTAACCCTAAGCATTTTCTATGTGAGAAATCTAAAGCAATCTTTGCCATTCCGGTGAAGCGTACTTGGAGTAAACTCTCTAAGTTCAAATCTGTGCAGGTGTGTAGTTTTAAACTGTTCACTTGGTGCTTTTCTGGTCAGGGTTACCAAGAACTTGGTCTGAGTAACTTGGTCTGAGTTACCAAGAACTCACAGACTACCCGAATATGAGTATTATGAGTTTTGTATGAAATTTTTTCATATAAGAAAAAGTTCAGTAAGTCAAAAATAAATCCTAGGTCTACCTTGATAATAAAAAGTACCTATTTTGGCAGAGAAAGCATGTCAGGCATATTAAAAAAAATCCATTTTCACAGTGGCACAAATAAGTCAACAGAGCCACAGATGGCTGGCTGATAAAAATCCATCACCTCTAAAACTCCCAATTCGTATCAGATACAAGGTACCTCTTCATTCATTCCACAAAGGAGTGCCTGCATCTCTCTATATGTAGACCTGGGGACAGGGTAGGTGGGGAGAAAGCATATGAGGGATGCATGGGAGTTGAGGGGAAACTGGCTGGAAAAAAAGCCACAGCATAAGGAAAACTCACTGAGGAACAATCAACTTTTTTTTTCTTTAATGATTAATTCCAGGAGGACAAGAAATAAAGGGGCATAGGAGCAGGGAGGGGTTTGAGAGGAGGAGGCAAACAAAGGAGAAAACTCTGGGATGGAAATGCCAGAGCAAGGCAGGGAAGTGGAGATGGAGAATGGAGCCTGGGCCGCGCTGGCTGTTGGGAAGGGAGCAGAGAGGAGGCGAACACCGCAATAATTCCAGCATCCCAGGTCTGTTGCCCCAATTCAAGAACAAAAAAAGTAAACGCTGCTTGCATTACATTTCTTCCAGGAGATCAGAGCAAAGAGATTTTACTTTGCACTTACCCACGTCTTTTATGTAGGATTCTTCCACTGTCTATAATAATTTAGCTTAAAAGAAGTACCTTCCCTTCAGGAAGCTGTTCAGAAGATTTACTGGCCACAGAGGTCTCCTCTACTCAACTGGCCACCACTTGAGTTCAGTAGCCATGGAGCTCTAGCTCTTTTAAGATAGCCACTTCCCCGGAAAGGTGTCTGCACTTGTCAGAACCAATACTAACCACTTCTCAAATCTAACCCAAATGTCTTCCAGACACGCTGGGAGAGCAACCTGGTAAACAAAGTGGCTTCCTATGAGGAAGACCGGAACCTCTGATGGAGACCAGCTAAGCCAATATATCACTCTGCCAAGAGAGCAGCACCCAGCCTCATCATCTTAAGATAAAAAATCAGGTCCGGAAGCCCATCTTTGCCCTTTCCTACCTGACTTTTTGCTTCTCCACCTTTCCAAAGGGAAGGCTGAGCAAGGTGATATTTAGCAAAGCAAAAGCATTCTGAGGGGATGAAAAGCCCTTTGCAGGACTGAGGCATAACTGCTTCTAAAGAGCTGTGCTAGAAATACAGACAACTTCCCTTTACTCTCAGGCCTAAATACAGGTATTCTGCCTTGCTTGGGAGTCCTAATTTGTAGCAGGAAAGAGAAAAATCTAGAGAAAAAAGCATTATGCATATGTGAAAAATCCCAAGAATGCAGTTCACCTCGTAGAACAGCAGTTCTGTGCACCTAGGAGAAGGAATGTAAAAATCCCGGGGGCACACTTCTGTTGCAGGGAATCAGCTCATTTATTCACACAGGCCCATCGACTTCCAGCTGGCGTCCGCCTCACTCCTCTGTCTAGCTCACTGATGGATGTACACCGGGAGGGGTTCTGCCAGAGCTCCCTACATGCGTTGTTAGTGTCAGCGACAAATCTTTTTGCCAGCCTCCCTAGAATACTCCCCTCTACTTAGTGCAGGCAGAGATTTTGAGGTGCTGAGAAGAAACAAAAAGAGGGGAAGAGGCTGCTGTTCTCAAACATGGCCTTCCAGACAGGCTGAAGCCACCAGCATGCCTTCAGGGCTGCATGACTTCTGAGGGAGCAGCAGACCCCCCTTAGCAATTCTCCACAGACACACATGGTTGGGGCTGCAGTCCTGCTGGTCAGCCACGGGGACAAGGACAACTCTGTGGGGCAAGGCACAGGACCACAGTGCACAAGCACAGGCCCAGAACAGTCACACCAGAGTTGGCAACCCCACCATCACCCAAGGCCCGCCTCCACTGAACTTGGGCACACACCCTTCTCATCTAGTCAGTGATGGACATTTGGGGGTAATCTCTGGCTGGCCGATTCATTTGCTGATGACGTGACAGGAGGGTGGGGAGCTAGTCAGAAAGCTGAAGGAGCTACTGATACAAGTCTCCAGCAGGAGCTGTCCCCTGACTGGAATCCCAGGGTTACAAATGGAATACCAAAAAAACAAAAAAAAAAAAACCAGATTTCCTAGGACCTTCCTGATTGTAAGCATGTCCCCAAATCTAAGATCCATGTTCTTTCCAAAGCTTAATAGTTCACTGTAGTCCTAGTGCCGCTCTATCCACTCCCATCTCTGGCACTCCACCAGCCTGCAGGTGCCACCCTGGGGCCTGGGCTCCAGGTGTTACTGCTTAGCTATCTCTGCCTTAAAAGTGGGGGTGTGGATGGATCAGACTCCACCATTTTGTCTGTGAGACAGAAAAGCCAAATGCTAGGTGCCTGCTTCACCAAGAACCTTGAAAACCTATCAAAGGGACCAACCAAGGGAACCAAAGGCTGGCTTGTTCCAATGGCTTTTCTCAAGAACAGTTTGACTGGACTGGGGCAGTTACCTACAGGGGCTACACGAGGCAACCATGTGACAACCAATTAGATACCTTAAATCTGCCTGAAAGGCCAGGTGGCCTGCGATCTTGGGGTGGCTTCTAGGCTTGACTTGGATTCTCCTCAAGCTCAATCTGCCTGATGATCTGTATTGAAGGAGGACAGAGCTGAACAAAGAGACTGACAGCTGCCCGCTCCCCACATGGGGCCTGAAGGGCAGATGGGACTGGGGCTTGGAGAACACCCAAATGGAGGGACAGAGCTAATAATTATAGCTCTAGGTGGCTAATCTTAGGGGTAGGGATTAAGGAACCAGTATGAGAATTTTCCTTCTCTCCTTTTGGGACTGAACCCCAACATACTTATAGTCCTCTTTGGGTGCTTGGAAACCATCCCAAGGAACCAACCCCAACATTATAGCTATTTTGTAGGGATGCTCTTACCATCAGGAACTTCATCCGGCCTCTTCCTCTTCTCATACACAACAATGATCACCACCAAGATGATGATTTCAGCCAGAATTCCCAAAAAAGGCCAGAGTGGGGCCAGGTGGCTCCGTACCCTGAGGATGGTGACAACGGAGGCAGAGCCAATGGAGTTGGTAGCATTACATTCATACTCGCCAGGGTCTTCCGTGATCTGGAGATTCACGATGTTCAGCTCAGTATAATTTTCCTTGTTGATGATGAAGAAGCGGCCAGAGGTATTGACAATGTCCTGCTCAGGGTGGAGAAAGGGAGAACACACAGAGGTCAGAGTAGTTGAGTTCGTGTCCAAGATAAGGTGGCACTGTTCTCCATTCTTAGCAAGATCATTGGCTGGGATGAGGGAGCAGTGTCTAGGACCATCTTTGTCCAGGGAACTTGTGAGCCCTTCATTATTAACTTCCTTTCAACATCAACAACAACAACAACACATTAGTAAACTTCTGGTAGAGCCAGGTTAAGGCCTCCACCACTGTTGGTCCTCCAGACTTCTCCAACTTCTATGAAGTGACTGGAAGACCTACTCAATCTAGAAAATGCTACTTCAAATACCATATGGTAAGAAACCATAACACAGAAGGAGAATTGAGAAGGAGGGGTGTGACCTCCACGGTCAGGCATATATGCTAACCTCAGGCCTGTCTGATGACTTCAGAGTCAGGACATCTACTTCGTGCTTGGTGAATTCTGGGAAGTCTCCTTAAACTTCCTCCAAAAACAATGCTAAGAACTTGCTCCTAGTCAAGACTAGAGAAATTCATAACTGCCCTTTCCTTTCAGAATTACAGGGTTAAAGCAAAGTTTATTCAATCAATCAACTATTTACTAATGTATGCTACATGTCTTATATCCTACCAAGGGGAAGGTGAAATAGGGAAAAGTATGATACAAAAACGAACAAGGAGACTGACCTCAAGAGGGAACCTCAAAAGGGATGGTCATAGGAATGCGACGAGAAGCCCCAATGGAGGGCATGTACCAAATACTGTGGGGCAGAGTGAGTGGCCAGTGCCAGAAACAGTCAGGGAAAGCTTGACAAGAGCCAGCTTTTGCACTAGATTGTGGGGAGGAGAGGTGCTAAGTAGGACGGGAGTACTCCAGGCCCATGTGGGAAGGCGGAGGTGAGAGTGCACAAGCAGGGCTCTAGGTGGAGCTGGGATCCAGCAGGCTTATAGCACTGATCCCCTGGGGTAGCAGGAAAATGGACTCATGTGCCAGTTGTTATGCAACTAAAGTGTAATCAGAAATAGTAGAGAGGAAAGGGGAAGATAATCCCCAGAATGATGTCTAGCTATAGCATACAATCGTGTCTGCAGTTGAGTGTGGGTATGCCTGAAATGGCAAACTCAGCCTTCAAAACAAGTTATCCCATGAAGCTTCGACTCGAGGACTTGGAAAGCTGCCAACTTCTCTCACCTCCCCCCCACCCCGCCCCCCCCATCCCGCTCTACCGGCTCACTAATTCCACGTTTTTCACTTATAATCAGAAATGATTATTGTCTTCTTTGATCCACAGGCCTTCACTAAGTATTTTCTGAATACCATTTTATGCAAGAAACTTTTAACCTTTTCAATCAATGCATAATAAGATACTGAGTGGAGACTTGTCCTGTTGCTACAGAATTGATGACTAAGGAGAAGCATCAAAAGTACCCTATATTCTTGGATGAAAGCACAGCATAGGGAATAGAGTCGATAATACTGTAATGACGTGTAAGGTAACAGATGGTGACTATGCTAATCGTGGTGAGTGCTGCATTATGTACAGAACTGTCAAATCACTATGCTGTATACCTGAAACTAATATAACATTATATGTCAACTATACTTCAATAATAAAAATGTGTACTTTTTTTTTAAAAAAAGGATTCAAACACCATTAACTTGCACTTAGGAAGCGTTCACATACATTTATGACTGATAGTGATTGATACTTAGGTTTCAGTATCAAGACTATGTCACCTTAGTCATTAGATATTCAAACCTTCTACAGTGTTGGTGATTTTTCATCTCACCTGTCAAAGACTAAAAATAATATATGTAAGTATGCCACCATATAATTGTGCTTCTGGCTACATTTCCTTGTATTTCCAATTTTTAATTCATTCATTTTGGAACTGTACTATGTAGTGTGAAAAGATCATGATAGCTTTGTCTTTACTATGGATTAATCCTCTTATCATGATAAAAAGGAACTCTTGGTTTAACCCTTTTAAGGTATTACTTTTTATTAGTTATTATTTTTGAGAGAGAAAGAGACAGAGTATGGGGGGGGCAGGAAAGCGGGGGGAAGAGGGGCAGAGAGAGACAGAGTATGTGAAGCAGGCTCTCCACCGACAGCAGAGAGCCCGATGCTGGATTCAAACTCATGATCATGACCTGAGGTGAAGTTGGACACTTAACTGAGCCACCAGGCACCCTGGTTTAATGTTTTTTATTTGAATTTCACTTTCTGTGATGTTAAGATTTCCACTTGTTCTTTCTATTTATAGAATTTCACTATATCTTTGTCCATCATTTTCGTTTTAACACTTTTATATTATTTTGTTATATGTAGATTATCTTAAACAACATATCATATTTTTGTTTCTTAAATCTGCCTTTTAAGGAGGATACTTAAAACTTTGTATTTAACACGACTGTAATTTTTACATTTATGGTTAGAAATTATGACTTACTTTAAAAAAAAAAAGTACCTATCTCTTTAAAAAAAAAAACAAGCTTCAAACAAATCAGGGGGCAAATAGTCCTGCTAGGGCTTACTACAAGGGAGTCCATCAAGCTACCTTACCCCTCACATGACCACATCAACCCTAGCCAATCTATAAAAGAGAAGACAGGATTAGAGGTGACAGGAAGAGAGTTATACTGGGCATTGCATGTTGCTTCCCACCCTGCAGCTGAGCGGAACAGGCACCAAGAGAATCACTCAGGCTGGGGGTGCCAAGAAGAAACTATCTTTTTCCAGTGGGTATTTGTTTAGGCAGGAGACCGGCTGATGTGCCGTATGCCTCTCAATCTTGGAAAGGGCTATTTGGAGATCTGAAGGCAGAGTCGCCTATACTCCCAGGATTTGAAGAGCCATAATGTTCACGTTTCCCTGACAGGGTTGGTTGCCTTCTGGGTGAGAAGACCCCAGCAGTAAAAATCATCTGTGGCCGGAGCTAAGCAGGAAACAGATTTCGGTTAGAGTAGACCGCTAATATCTGAGAACTGGTCCTATAAGAACCAACACAAGTTCTTACAAGATCCAGATCTGGACACCTGCCACGCAGAGACCACAGAAGGAGCAGCCAAGAAGCAGTGGGCTATAGAATAAGTCAGATGAGCCATACTTGTCCTCTTTCCCACTCCATACAGAAGAAAAACCCAGAAGACAGAATGAAGACAATCCTCTGCTCCCCTTGCAGTCTAGGGAAAGGGGATGAGAGAGAAAACTGGAATTTTGGATTGGGCTGGACTAAATTCTTTAAAAACAAAGAGGTCCAACAAAGTTATGGGATCTGTCTAGAAAAGGGATCTGTACTGAAATTAGTGTCTAGAAAAAAACTGAAAGCATTTTATCTTAGCCCTCAACCAAGTTTAGACTGTTGGACAAACTGGTTTTCAAAGGCATCAACCTAGAAATTGCTTTTCTTTTCCCTACCCCTCTTTCATTAAAAGTTTTCTGTTTCCCAAACGATTCACAGCTTGAAAGCAATAAGAAGTAGTAATTGATTTCAAAGGTTCTTCACAATGTAACAGATAATTAAGAGTTCATGGGCATGAGGGGCATCTGGGTTGTTCAGGAGGTTAAGTGTATGACTTCATTTCGTGGTTCATGAGTTTGAGCCCTGTGTCAGGCTCTGTGCTGACAGCTCAGAGCCTGGAGCCCACTTCAGATTCTGTCTCTCTCTCTCTCTCTCTCTCTGCCCCTCCCCTGCTCACACTCTGTCAAAAAAAAAACATAAAACAAACAAACAAAGAATTCATGGGCATGAGAAGAAGAGGAGATGAAAATATCCACTGAGGAATCCCAATCTGCTTTGGCAAAAGCTCAAGGGCTCTCCTACCCAGATACCAGGAGAGAAATGGGCATTTGCTTGCCAGCACTTTAGAGAATTAAATATTTTGTTGACTTTTCAGGGCCTGCTCTGAAAATAACCTCTCCCTTCCTCATCACGACCCCTTATTAGTGGGTTTCTGAAATCTAGTCATCATTGTTAATGTCAGAGTCCTTACCACCACATGACATATCACTATTGAGAGATCCTAGAGTGGGAAGAATTATGGACTTGAAATTTAAAAAAAATGGATTTGACCCTTCCTTGGTTTTGTCACTAATTTACCTTGGTTAATAATGCAACCTTTCTGAAGAAGCAGATTAGATTATCTCCAGGGTCCCTTCTGATTCTGATGATTGACAAAGAGGATGCCTAAAAAGTACAGTGCTGGGCATGTAAGGCCTCGGGAGAGGAGGAATGTATGACACCCTCTCACAGAAAAAGAGACTGGCCAAATGTCACGAAATCAGAGAGAGAATGAGAGTCTAACAAATATTTGACTCCCCCAACACCATCAAGAATCATCCCACAGATTGAAAAAGATGTCTTCTTTGACCTTTTCTGAAGCAGATACTGTCAGATTTCCAATGTCTAAGGCTGCTCCTGAGGCTCATCATGTTGCCCCAATTCCTAATCAGTACTTTCTGTGTCCCAGGCATATACTAGTAATTGCCCTCATTGCCTTGTCTTTCCAAAAAACAAGAAAGGTATGTTAAGACTACACCAAGAACAATATTTTCTTTAGGACAGATGCACTAGAATAATAAAAAAAAGTTTAAGATTGGGATTTGCCCTTTCAGCTTCTTGTCTTGAAGGCAAACCAATCAAATCGCTTAGTAGACAAACAGCTCTAACAGATCATGTAGGGATTCCAGTGCTGGACAGAGACTGTCAGTGACCTCCGGATTCATAACATTCATGACTAGAAAGGGTAACCGGGGCCATGCCATTATGGCAGGGGTTGCAGAAACTGGTCCAGATGTCTGGACCTCCCCAGGAGAAACTCCAGCAACCACAGAGACCCAGGTATAGAGAATCAGGGCTGCCTCCTACTCACCATGGGCATACCATTCTCCTTCTTGCGCCAGATCCACTCTGGGTGCGGGTAGCCAACTGATTTGCAATACATCATGGCATCTTGCCCTTCATTCTTGTTCTCGCTCCGTTTGTGGCCAGTGATGTCAGGAGCAGCTGTGAGAAAGAGTGTTGAACAGTTATCATGGGAAGCTATTCTGAAGAGGAGACAAAGGCCCCACCTACTGACTCAGAGCCCTGCTTCTAAGATAGCCAATCTTTAGGCCCATCCTCATATTTATCTTTGATAACATGCATTTCAGGTCAGAACAGAGCAATGGAATCAAACCATGCCCTACCTCCCACCCAGCAAAGGAGCCAAAGCAGATACCAGGATTGCTATATGTGAAGTTCTGCTATTAATACAGGTGGCTCTCTAGCCTCCTGGAAGAGGAGGCATAGGCTCAACTGCCCTAAATTAAGACATCCTTTAAAAAAAAAAAAAAATGCAAACAGAAGCTATTATCATCTCCTCTTCCAGTCATGGTTTTTTCATGCCTGAACTAATAACAATTATGGATTATATCAAATGTCATATATTCCCTTAAGGAAATGAGAGATCTCTAAGGTCAAACATTTAAAATCAAGTCAAAGATTGCAAGCTATATAAAAATAATGAATGCCTGGAGAAGCTATCTGATGACTATCAATGGGCAAGGCTCTTCCAGGAAAGAGGGAATCCAGCAAACTGGTCTTCACAAGAAAGGAATAAACAGGAAATTCAACCAGTGTCCCAAGAGATTTTATTAACAGTTTAAGAATCTGACCTGTACACCTGATTTGCAGTAATCTCAATAAACCCAATCTTGGGGGAATTTCTAGACATGTTAGACGCTGCTGGTCTTCTCTGCTTTAAGGGATCACTTAGGAAGAAATAGACAGCACCTGTGGTTTAAAAATTAGATAAGTTTCAAGGATCCAGGAAGCCTGAGATGGGGGCTAATTCTTTGAATTTAGCCTCCTTTGATCTTGACAATATTTTCTACCATACCTCACCAGTTACAGTAAGTAATGTGAAAGCAATAAAACTCAAAGTAGGCCAGATGTCACGTAGTTGGCCAAGACAGGAAAGAGAATCAACAGGTCTGGTCCAAATTCAAGTTTTGCTAGTTCTTTAATTATTCTGTGCTTCATTTCTACACCCATTATCAAATGGAGATAATCCTAGCCCCTGCCTACATCCAGGGGCCTTGGGTAGGAAAGATTTAAAACACTCACTTTGCAACTATAAAAGCCTGTACAATTGTATTATATCATGGGCTTATCCCATGTTCCCCCTCAAAACAGCCTGTTTTTTCTTGGCTTAAAACAAATCCAAAGTTCTGCTACTTCTCAGACTGTGCTTCCAAGGCCACCTCCAGAGGCACCTGGACAGAAATGGAATGAATGAGGTTCCAAGCTGTCTCTATCACCACTGCCAGCCAAACTGAAACCTGCTCAGCACTACACAGTGTGTGGTGTTTTCTATCTAAAGAGGAGGTTTTAAAGGAAATGCCTTTTTGTTTTTCCAGGTAGACTTCCTCACTGCAGAAGGGAGTGGGCCAGGCTGGCTCCATCTTACTGCCATGTCACCAGATTTCTCCCAAAGCCACTTGGTTACTGCTCAGACCTACTGCTCCCCCTGCTCCCCCTTTCTCAGAGCTTTCTTCAGTCAGTAAAGAGTGAAGAACATCTTAAGTCCTCCAAGGAGCAAGCTCCATGGCAATACACTAAGTAAAACACCATCATGGGGAGACACAGCAAGCAGGACTACCACATATTGCTTCTAGTTGTATTTCATTCATCCGACAAAGATTTGTTGAGCACCCACCACATGCCAGATACATCACTGACTAGTGGGGGAAGGTCTTTCTACTGAGGTGCATTTTAGCACAGTCATGAAGAACACTAAGGGAGGAGCACACTCCTGTATCTGTGGGAAGAACACTCCAAATAAAAGACAAAAGCCTTGAGGCACAGGTGCACTTGTTATGTACAAGGAACGGCATGGAGGAGTTTGGCTGAAACACAGTAAGCCAGGCAAAGATGGTAGGAGATGAAATCAGAGTGAATGGAGCCCAGATTGAATAGGACTTTGCAGGCCACTGAAAGGACTTTGGCATTTACTCTGAGTCAGCTGGGAAGCCACCGGTAAATATCAAACATAGGTATAAAATGATCTGCATGTTTTAACAGGCTTCCTCTGGCTACTATGTAGATGACTATGTGGAATCAAGACCATTTATTTAAGGGAGCTATTAGAGTAATCCAGGCAAAGGAGAGGGTGGTTTGGATGAGGGCGGTAGCAGTGAAAGAGATTCCGATACATTTTATAGGTTGAGTTAAGGTATTTGCTAATGGAATGGATGTGGGATGTGAGGAAGAAAGTCAAGGATGACTCAAAGGTTTCTGGCTTGAAGAATTATAAGAATGGAGTTGCCAGTTACTAAGATAAGACTACAGAAGAACCAGGTAGTTTTTTGTTGGCTTGCTTTTGTTTTGTTTTTGTTTAGGAATGGAGCAATGGCTGTGGTAAAAACCAGGAGTTCAAAGTTGAGGACATGTTAAGCTTAAGATACGTCTTTAACCTCCAAGTGAAGTTGTCAAGTAGACAGCTGAGTATCAAGTCTGAAGCCCAGAGGAGTAGTCTAGGGTGAAGATATAAATTTTAGAAATCAGCTTATGTGTGACATATTTTTCCGTTTTCCTTTGCCCCACAGAGAATACCCACTCTAGCCCAGTTAACTAACTAATTCCAATAGTACTGTGAATTCAGTACCATAAGCTTTTACCTTGGGGACTCATCTCAAGGTTACACATTAGAGCCACCCAGAAGGCTAAAAGTCAATCTGGTTTATGGCACCATGGCCTCCAAGAAAGTCACTATTCTGTGCAAACTGGTGCAGCCATTCTGGAGCACAGTATGGAGATTCCTCAAAAAGTTAAAAATAGAACTATCCTATGGTCCAGCAATTGCACTACCAGGTATTTACCCAAAGGATAAAAAGATACAGGTTCTAAGGGGTACATGCACCCTGATGTTTACTGCAGCATTATCAACAATAGCCAAACCATGGAGAGAGCCCAAGTGTCCATCAATTGATGAATGGATATAGAAGACATGATATTTACACACACACACACACACCCACACACACACTGGAATATTACTCAGCCACCTAAAAGAATGAAATCTTGCCATTTGCAAAGTAAGTCAGAGAAAGACAAATACCATATGATTTCACGCATGTGGAATTTAAGAAACAAAACACATAAACATATGGTGGGGGGGGGGGGGGGAAGAGAGATGGAAATAAACCATAAGAGACTTTTAAAGATAGACAACAAACAGAGGGTTGAGATGGAGGTGGGTAGGGGATGGGCTTAGATAAGTGATGTGTATTAAGGAGGGCACTTATTATGAGCACTGAGTGTTGTATATAAGTGATGAATCACGGAGTTCTACTCCTGAAATCAATATTGCACTGTATGTTAACTAGAATTTATATAAAAATTTGAAAAGAAAAAAAAAGTCAATATTCTGAAAGGATGCAGACTAGAAGGCCAAGACCTGAGGAGAGAGATGGGGATGGTCTTCACTCCTACCTTGGTGTTTAGGAGAACACTACTTCTCCTTTTCATTCATCTACCTTGGTGTTCTACAGTGGCTTCTATTTATAGATGTGAACATGGCCTTAAAGGCTACTATGCACAGAGATTATCTAGGAACTTAGCTACCCCATCACACTTCATTGGTCATATTTACATAGAATAAACCTACAGGAAAGAGTTTTCAATGGTTAGATCTGTTGCTTTCTCCTCAGCTTAGCAAAGAATACTGAGTGAAGCCCTGATTATTCACCCTTAGGATGGTGGGAGTGTCACTAGTATTATGAGCAGAGAGAAAATTAAGCCACATCACTCTATCCTTAAGGGAGTGATTATAACAACTATCACTTTAGCCTCTGGGTCAATGAAAAGTTTTTTCACTTCTCTCTTTCCTTTATGGTAGCTGCTCAATCAAAAATCACGTTCCTCAGTTGGTAGCCACACTTGTGAACATAGCATGATGCACAAACTTGTCAAATCACAAAGTTGTATACCTGAAGCTAATGTAACATTTTATGTCAACCATAGTCAAATAGTAAAAAAAAAAAAAAAAAAAAAAAATGTTGGGGAGGGGGACAAAAAGAAAGCAAGCCTGTTCCTGTCCTACCAGCTAAACAAGACAGAGGAACCAAAGCAAGAAATGAAACCAGGCTCTCAGAGCACATGTAAAGCACTGGTCGAGAGCAGAGGGGCCCTTAGGGCTCAGCGTCCACCCATGGTGGTTTTTAAATAGTCTCCAAATTCTTTGATGTTCTTCCCTTCAAAAGGTGAAGTGTAATAGCTCCCTCCCCTTGAGCGTGGGCTGGACTTAGTGGCACAATTCTCATGAATGAAGTAAAGCAGAAATAAAGGTATGCAACTTTGGATAGTTCACAAAGCCAGTGTGGCTTTCTCCTTGCTCTCTCTCGATCACACAATCTGGGGCAGGTTAGCTGTCATACTGGGAGGCCACTCAAAACAGCCTGTGGAAAAGGCCCACACAGTGAGGAACTGACCAACAGCAGCCATGTGAGGCGGCCACTGAGGACACAGATCCTCCAGTGCCAGTCGAGCTTTCAGAAGACTGCTGCTTGCAGTCACCCCCACTAATCTGCTCCCTAATTCCTGACTCACAGAAACTATGAGGTAGTAAGAGTTTCTTGTTTTAAGCCACTAAGTTTGGGGGTCATTTAACGACCCAATGAAGAAAGAAAATATTACCCCATTTACATAAAAGAAAACTCAAGTTTGGAAAAGTTATTTAACATCTAAAATTACACTGCTAGTTAACAGTGAAGCTAGAAACAAATTCAGGGTTGATCCCAGAGGCTATGCTTTTTGAACTTTACATACAGAAGGGAAATAAACCAAACTAGAACAGAGTCCATAAAAATAAAAATATACAGTATGCTTTACAACATGCATAACAAACTGTCCAAATGTTATCTTTGCTTGTAGAGGTACTGGAACATTCCAGATCTGTAGTGGACTGATTTACCTGTCACAGTTTAACTACTCCATACACTGTAACAAAAAAGCTTTGGACTTTAAGTCAGAGGAATTTAGGCTCTAATGAGACTACTACTCACCAATAGTAACCTAAGGCGGATCATTTAAAGTCCTTTAAGTCATTTAAGTTTCATTACTCACTTTTGTAAAATAGTAATATTCACATACCTCACAGAGGTCTTGTGAGGATTAAGTTATATCTCTGTAACAACTAGAGCTCGGGGTCAAAAATAAACATTTAAATTGACCTATCAGTAGTCAGGGAAAGGAAAGGCTAGGCTTAGACTCTGGCCTTTGAGTTCTAAGAAATCAAAGAGATGCTGATTATTATGTTCTCTGTTTGCCGACACAAACAGGACTTGTGCTTGTAACTCCAGTAAGGTTTAATCGGGTCAGATACTGGACAAATTTTTATTAATGGCCTATTTATTTATATTAGTTAACGTGCCTTATCTTCTGTGGGCTTGCCACTTAATAAGGAACTGCTTAACCAGGATCTGCTGGTCTGAAGGTAGGTCTGAGGAGTCTGACACAAATACCTTACTTCCCTTTGCCCTCTCAGGGAGGCAAGGAGGAAGAGAGAGACTTTTAAAGAGCTCACAGACCCACTTGGGAATTAACTGGCTCTCTCCCTTCATTAGTCACATACTCTAATGAAATTAGGTAATGCATAGATATCCTTCCAGTATCCTAATGAATGGCAATACAGGGGCTCCAAAAGAGTCTTAGTTCCCCATCAACACCCAACCCGATTTCATTATCTGGGTCTGTGGTTGAGAACAACCTCATGCTCCTCAATACCTTCTGTTGCCTGACCAGCCTACACTCAGAGCACAGCGTCCAGCTTCTCTGTCAGACTGGTGGCTGTAGAAAGTGTCCACTTAGGCAATGGAGTTATGTTCACCTGAAGCTGATGTTAAATACAGTTAAGCACGACAGAGCCGAGAAAGGGGTCATGGTATGGAGTTTCTTACACGGACTGCTTCTTTGGTGCTCACTTTTCAAAGCAAATTCATAACCTCACAACTCGTTTTCAAAGAAACTCTATCCTTAAAGGTGTCAATGAGTAGCCTGTTTCTAAGTAAACATACTATTCCATATGATGATCTCATTGCTTCCTTTATGTAGCCTATCAGATCCCAAAGACACCTCATCTTGCTGTAGGCAAAATTAAGAGGCTTGGCTGAAGAAGGCAGAGATAACAGCAAGATTTACTGTTGGGGCACCTGGGTGGCTCAGTCGGTTAAGTGTCCGACTTCGGCTCAGGTCATGATTTCAGGGTTCATGGGTTTGAGCCCCGCATCCGGCTCTGTGCTGACAGCTCAGAGCCTGGAGACTGCTTCAGATTCTGTGTCTCCCTCTCTCTTTCAAAAATAAACATTAAAAAAAAAAAAAAAAAGATTTACTGTTAAGCCAAGGGCTAAGCCCAAGAAGCAATACGAGACTGGTCAGGATGGAAGCAAGGATGCTGGCTTGTGGCTCAATAAGCCTTCTCTACACAGAGTAGATTCATCATCAACTGTAAAGATTAAAGCAGGGACTTGTGGGACTTGTGCTGCCTTCAGCAGATGAGGCTTTTCCCTTTCCTGCAGGAGAGAGCACTGAGTGGGTAGTAACTGAAGTCTCCTCCAAGACCATGATTCTAACCTCGGCTATATGCTATAATCACCCGGAATGCTCTTAATAAAGCCTGATGTCAGACCACATTGCCTACACATTAAATCAAGTTTGAGAACCATGCTTTCATACCCTTCCTCGCACCAGTGTTTGAGACAAGGCGACTGTAAGAAGGAGTGTCCCCTAAGACAGGAAGATGAGTGGAAGTATGGGGAACACTGAGGTGACATTCACAAAGTTGAGAAGGTGACACAGCCGCTACCATGAGGAAAAGAAGCTTAGAGATCATTTTCCTTTAATAACCCAACCTCTCATTTGTATCCATATAAGGGAACTACAGACTGCTGGAGCCTTACAGGACCTCCAAGACCATCTATCTCATCCTGCTTCATCCCATGCTTGTGGAAGCTGAGGCCCAAGGTAAGAGAGCAAACGGTTAGGGCCACAGCAAGTTTAATGGCAGGGCAGGATCAGAATCCGATTCCTCTAACTCTCAGTCCAAGGCCTTCTAACTGTTATATGCTGCACACAGTAACATGGCTTAGTGTTCAGGAGCACAGGTGAGAACCCACGTTCCACTCTTTACCTGCCACACCAGTTAAGTCATCTAATTCCTTTGAGTCTCCATTTCCTCAAGTAGGAATAACAACAGCATTTCCATCCAAAAGTTGTGAAGACTACTGGGAGGACAGAAACAGCAGTGCACCCAGAATGGCGCCTGGCATACAGTTAATGTGCAATGTTAGCCATTCTTATTCTTTTTAATGAAGGTCAGGGTAGCACCATGAAAAGAAAGTATAGGTATGGTTATCTGGGCTGAAGTTGATGCTCAAAGTGTTCTAGAAGCTTCAAGGTATTATTATTATTTTGCTCTCGAAGACTTTTCAAGTATGGGCAATTCTGAGTCAGAACCAGCTTTGCCATCAGCTCTGACCTAAGGATGTCACAACCTCTAAGCGTCCTCACCTACCAAACTAGCTGCCTATCAAACAAATAACCATGAGAACAATCTGCATGCTAAAGGGCCATACAGATGAGAGATATGTATTATTACTCTTAATGATATTCGGTGTCATCACCATGAGGTCCATCTCGGCCAGTCTGAACTGTAATATATCATTTGTAAGGCCACACAACAGAGGAGGAAACAGGGATGCCAGACAAGGTCACTTAAAGAGATCCTAACATTTAGTCATAATATTAAAATACAAAAAAAACTAAGAAGTATGGAGGGAAAAACAAGATCAGTCTTAGCTCTGGTACCCCCCAGAAGCCTGAAACTCACCCACAGTGCCCAGTGAACAGGAAGAGATAATGAGCCTGATGAGACCCTAGACCCAGACCTTCCTTCGTAGGGCTAGGATATACCTTTCACAAGAGGCAGTAGCATGTTTGTTGCAGAGGATTTAATGACCACCAAAATCTTTTCCTAAAAACAGAATAAAATTGCATTTCCTTGTTTCTTGGATTAATCAAAATAACTGAGCGATGAGGATGGGGTTTAGGAGTCATGAGAGGGATTTCTTCCTTTTTGCAGATTTCACAGACATTTTTATGTGGTTTTTTATGAGCACATTTTTTTAATTTTAGAAAAGGAAGAAAGGGGAAGAGGGAGAGAGTAAGAGTTAGAAAGGTTAAAGAATTACAGGAATAGAAAGTTCAATACTTATCCATTCACAAATGCTCTGTAATGAGCTGTGGACTCTCTGGAAGACATAAGCCTTGAAAAGTCAAAAAGCTGGGGAAAGAGATGCCTCCCCAGAGTTATCTAAGTGGATCCCCAGAGAGGCTGGGCTATGGGGCAGAGGTCCCACTAAGGTCTAGTCATTGCTGTTTCCTCTCCCCTGGCCAGCCCTGCTCCATCTTTCACCTCCAGCATCTGCTCAGCTCACCTGCTAGATACCTAAGAAATGTAATCCTAAACAGTAACAGTATCTTCCTGTTTACACTGTGCCTCATTCTTGGCCTTTAAAAAAAAAAAAAGTGAAAGAAAAAAACCCTACTTCAGACGCAGGGCCTTCCCTACTACACGCAGATATTACCATCCTCAAAATTCCTTTCTTGACAGACTAAGGTGGAAAACACTGCCACCTCAGGTCTGTTCCAGGACACACACCCCTCCCTCGGATTCCTGCAGCCTTCTTTTCTCTTGCACACAAGTAACTCAAGATGTGCTGATCTGCTGCACAGTGCCCAGTTCTGGCCTAGTATAAACCCTTCACTCCCCACAGTGCTGAGCCCAAACAACACCCCAGGGAGGAGGTGCTGAAATGCAATAAAAGCCAAATGGGGAAGAAAAGCACTGAGTGCAGAACAGGTGCTGAAGAGATCTGTCTGGTGTAAATTCTATTGCCCTCACACGCCGAGTTAGTTAAACCACAAAGAAGACGCTCAAGAGACTCCTTTCAACAGAGGTCACTCATGTTCCTTAAATCTCTCTCGAGTACAACCACCTCTTACCTGTATTACTCAGATTTTTCAAGTCTTTATAGCTATAAAAAGGTAACTGTCTCTTACCCACCATAGAGGCACCAAGGAAATAAAACCAGAGTTTATATGAAAATGCTTTGGGAATCAATCAACCTCTCTCTCTCTTTCCCTCTCCCTCCCACCTTGGCTCCTTCTCTTTCCATCTCCCTCCCTCCCTCTCTCTCAATGCAAGGCATTGGGTTGGCAACCACAACCACCTAGCTTAGAATATGATCCTGGGGCACCCCCAGGGTGGCTTAGCCACCTGGGGTGGCTTAGTCAATTAAGCGTCTGACTCTGGATTTCAGCTCAGGTCATTACTTCATGAGTCGTGAATTCAGGCCCGAGTCGGGCTTTGTGCTGACAGTGCAGAGTCTACTTGGGATTCTCTCTCTCCCCCCTCTCTCTGCCCCTCCCCCACTCACTCTCTTTCTCTCTCTCTCTCTCGAAAATAAATAAATAAACTTTAGGGGTGCCTAGGTGGCTCAGTCGGTTAAGCATCCAACTTTGGCTCAGGTCATGATCTTACAGTTCATGGGTTCGAGCCCCACATCAGGCTCTGTGCTGACAGCTCAGAGCCTGGAACCTGCTTCAGATTCTGTGTCTCCCTCTCTCTCTGCTCCTCCCCTACTTGCACTGTCTGTCTCTCTCTCAAAAATAAACAAACATTAAAAAAAATTTTTTTTTTAAAGAATATGATCCTGGGCCTATAGCAAATCTTTTTGAAGCTAAACAGAAAAACTCAAATGTTCAGTCTTTTCCATACTAAACTAAGGATCACCTGTAAGACATTAAATGTTCACCTGTCTTCTATCCAGGTATTAGGGGACAGAAAGGAGAAAGACTGGAATTCCCTGTGAATTTTCTTGAGAGACTAACATATCTGTCCAAGCTAATCACAGCATATGCTTAGGATTCTATGAAAGAGAATTTTCTTAAGGTCTACTCCTTTAAAACCAGGATAGCACCACCTGCCCAATCTTCCTCGCAGAGCTGTTGTCAGTAAAATGCAACAGCACACGTCTCGCGCAGTCACGAAAAAATGCCATGGAATGTTTTAACTTCCTCTGAAATCACTCCTGCTTGCAGCCTCCCATTCTCTGCCCCCCAGCCCACCACCTCCTATCTGCTAAAGACAATGTGAGGAAAGATGCTGCCTCAGGGGTCACTGAAGCCCACCTCTCAAGCAGCCAAGCCAATGGGAAAACTCTTCTGTCTCTACTCCTGAAAGTTCTGCTAGAAATCATTAGAGCCCAATCAGCACTATCACATGGAAGCCAGGACTAGGAACTACATGTAACCACCCTTTAGGTTTGGGGAGGGTGGCTAACTACACACACCACTTTCCCTCCCTCGCCCATCCTGCTACCTCCATACTTGGACGCTGTGCCAAAGGCTCAGCCTGGAATGCTGCAGGGCCTCTGGTCTCTCGTGGAGGAGTAAAACATCTCCCCATGCAGGCCAGCTCACCCAGGTGAGGAAAGATACATGGCAGGCTTAGAGAAAAGGCGACTTCTCACACCTTCATCCTCATGTTGAACAAATGTGCCATCCTTCAAAAACAGAGATAAACCCAGATCCCTCCAAGAAAAGCCCTGAATTAATCAAAGCCCACATTCTCTGGCTGGTGTGGACTATTACCAGGCCATCATGACTAAACCCTTTCAGGCATTTAGAATTCAACGTGGCAGCTGGAAGAGACACTGGCTGTCCTTACGTCAACTTACAAATTAGGGCTGGGTCACCAAGACACTACTTTCATTTAATAACAGATCACTGAAACTTGGAATCTAAGCCTTTCTTTAATCTGAATTTCTAGTCTTCTAAATATTTTAAGAAAGATCTGATACTTGCTATTATAGGACCTTCCCATTTACTAAATTTATCCTTCCAGCTGCTAAGGATCACCCAAGGATTTGAAGAACAAATCCGTATCCTTCCTGAGCAAAATAAAGACTGAAAAAAATCTGGGGCGCCTGGGTGGCTCAGTCGGTTGAGCGTCTGACTTCAGCTCAGGTCATGATCTCATAGCTTGTGAGTTCGAGCCCCGCGGCGGACTCTGTGCTGACAGCTCAGAGCCTGGAGCCCGCTTCAGATTCTGTGTTTTCCCCCTCTCTCTGCCCCTCCCCTGCTCATGCTCTGTCTCAAAAATAAATAAAAAGATTAAAAAAAAATTTGTTTTAAACATGAAAAAATTTAAAAACCCTCATTTCTTCAGTCTGACCTCAAACAGCAACCCCACCTCCCCCTGGTCATTTTATAAAATGGAAAAACATGGGATTGAGAATCAAGATCTGGGTTCTAATGCTAGCTCTGCCACAAACCACTCTGTGAGCCAGAGTTCATGGCTGTACTTTTCTGGGTCTCAGCTGCTTCTTTGAAATAACACAGGAAAGCTGGGATTCATGATGTTAAGTAGCTTCAACTTTTACAGTTTTCTTGGCCCTTTTGGGAACTTTTAGCTACGGCTGCATCTTTACGATGCCATGCACCCAGAGTTTCTATTAAAATTCTAATGAATGGGGCACTTGGGTGGCAACAAACTTCAGCTCAGGTCATGATCTCACGGCTTGCTACTGTCAGCGCAAAGCACTTCAGATCCTCTGTCCCCTTCTCTCTGCCCCTCCCCCACTTGTTCTCTCTCAAAAATAAAACAAACACTAAAAAAAAATTCTAATGAATTATCCACAAATAGTTTATGTTCACTCTGCACACTGTACTTTGCCAAATCCTTCTGGCCCATTGGAGATCTGTGTAATAATATTTGTACGGCACTATTTGCTCGAAAACATTTACATAGGTTGAACCATACGAAGCTGCCAACATTCAAACTTTTACCAGACAAAAACAGCAATTTCATATGGTTCAAACTACTACATTAACTTATTTATTCCCCCTTACAACCCCATGAGGTAGATTTTGCAAATGAGGAAACAGGAGCACAAAGAATCTAATAACTTGCCATAGTCACACAGCTAACAGATGATGGGGTTTGGATTTAAACCTGGGCAGCTGAACTCCTGAGCCTGTAGTCCTACCATAATGTTTTATTGCCTCCCATAATGGGAACAAGAACAGCTTGAAGACTGGGAGTCCAGAACAAGGTAGTGTCTCAGAAGGAGAGGGAGAGGCTCACACTGCAGCCTCTGTTGGGTTGTACCTTTCACTTCAATGGTGGCATTTGCTTTAGGAGCACTGACAAAGTGATATACACAGTGGTATTCGCCTGAATCCTCAGCTCTCGGCTTATTGATCCTGCAGAGATGAGAAAAAAAATCAAGTAAGGAAGCTGGGAACAAATATACAACAAAATATACAACAAAAGAAGAATCAAGAGGGTAACCAGGGACTCTCCTCTCCAAACTGTGTCCCTGAATGCAACTCCCCTCCTCCTAACTAAAAGCAAAAGCCTCCCTCCATGAAACATTAATGCTTTACTCCTTACTGGGAGTAAGATAGAATACAAAGATAGAATGATACATGGTCTCTAACCTTAAACAAGTAATCAAAATAGAGGGCTGTACAAAATACTATGGACTATATTTAGATATAGAGGATGGAGCCATCACCAAAAACTTTTTGCTCACCTTGTGGTTCTAGTCAAATAAATAAGAGCAGAAAAAAGCAAACCTTTTTCTGTGTTTCTCTAAAGACCCTTGTTCTTCTCATCTTGTTCTTCCTACCCTGTATTTCAGTAGCATGCCTTTCAATAAGTCTACTCACCAACAGGACCCAAGGGATAGTTTAAAAAAAAAAAAAAAAAAAATCCGCCATCACAGCACCGACCGCAGAGAGGCAAATACACTTTTAATGCTTAAGTGCAGCTAAAACTCCACAGCACTGCATAATCTGTCGTACCCTCATCTCAGCCACTTTCTAGCCCTGCTGGGCTCTTTTCAGTTTTTCAACGTGTCACACTCGTTCCTATCTCAAAACCTTGACACAAGGGGCGCCTGGGTGGCTCAGTCGGTTGGGCGGCCGACTACAGCTCAAGTCATGCATGATCTTGTGGTCTGTGAGTTCGAGCCCCGCATCAGGCTCTGTGCTGACAGCTCAGAGCCTGGAGCCTGCTTCTGATTATGTGTCTCCCTCTCTCTCTGCCCCTTCCCTGCTTGCTCTCTCTCTCAAAAATAATAAACATTAAAAAAAAAAAAGTTAAAAAGAAAAAAAGCCTTGACATGAGATGTTCCTTTACAGAGAATAGTCTTCCCATCAATCTTAGCCTACTTTTGCATCAGTCTCGGCTCACATCACTTCTTCCTACCCCCCAATCTAAGTGACATCCCCTCCATGATATTATCTCTAATACTACAATGTCATTCTTCACAAGCATTCACCACAACATGTAATTATATGTTTATGCAATTGTTTGATGAATGTCTAGTTTCCCAACAGACCAAGTTCTATGTGGACAGGCACTGTTTATTTTGTGAACAGATCTACACCCAGCTCATGGCCTCGCTGGAATATAGCAGGGGGATGAATAAATAAACGAGTAAATGATGGAGTGAATGTAAATTCAGAATGCATAGCTGTGCAGAGATCCCAACCAAGGTAAGTAGAGGGACAAGGAGGACTGTAGGAAGTGTGTATGGCCAGAACAGCACTTCCTCTGAATTCACAAGGTGATCCTTAACAAGCTGTCTTGCCCCTAATGACCAACTTCACACCAGCTCAGCACACTATGGCCTACACACACCCCCAAACATATGCAGAAAGACTGGTGTGTAATTACCGAAAACAGAGAAATCCACATCTGATAACCATTATACAGATCCTGCTCTTTTACTCAGTGGTTAAAACAGAGAACTTGCAATGGTCAAAGCTCCACTGCACTAGTTAATGCCTGAGAAAAACTCAGAGAAACCTTGACCACTGAGTGGCCGAACATATTTATCCACCTTACTGTTCAATCGCAAAAAAGAAATATGGGTTACTAGACCACGGATGAGGAGAGACACACAGTCTATCCCCAGGACTGTCTCAGCATACCCATGGCAACCTAATATTCTAAGAGGAACTGCCAAGAGTCTTCTAAACCTCATACAAGTGGCTCTTCTTAAACCAATATCCTCCCAACTGGAAAACAGACACAAGTCAGCTGCTCTTAGCAAATGTTCCAGAGTTTGGAGAAAGAGCAGCAGCTATATCTTCAGAGCTCAGACTGACTCTAAGTTCCTTGAAAAGACTTAGAAAGATGACTCCCAAGCTTGAGCCCATGGGCTCAAAATCTCCCTACAACATTCCTGTCAACTAGCTACTGGGAAACAACGCAAATGGAAAACGTCCCCTACAGCTGAGCAGGAGCAGGGTCTGAGACTGGCTCCATGGCTGACCAAACTAACAGGTGGCTCAAGGGCTCATCAGCTGTTTTTTTTTTTTTTTTTTTTTCCTCACAAAATGTGGGAGAACACAGATTCCTTGAAAAACGGACAATGCAGAACACTCCTGGAGAGCTTCAAATAAACTAAGAGGAAGAAGATAAAAGAGGAAGAGGAGGAGGAGGAGGAGGAGGAAGGGGAAGAAGGGGAGGAGGAGCAAGGGGGAGGAGGAGGAGCAAGGAGGAGAAGGAGGAGTAAGGGGAGGAGAGGGAGGAGAGGGAGGAGGAGCAGGAGGAGCAGGAGGAGCAGGAGGAGCAGCATTTTATAAAGTCAGGCTCAAATTTATAGTTACAGTTCAAATCTATATGGGTGACATAGTACAAGACCCATGTCTGGTACCTTGAAAGAGTTGTTAAAAAATACAAACTTGTAAAACTAAGAAACAGACCAGGAATATATATATGCCTTTCATTCCACCAAACACTTCTATTTGATTAACGTTTTCCAAACTATGAGAATACAGCTGAGGCTATATTTCCAATTTAATATGAGAAGAAACTACAGTCGAGACAGATTAGCTTGCCACTAAAATGGCAGGGGGAAAAAAATGACCTAGATTCTAGAAAGTCAGAAGACCTGGAACCAACCCTTGCTTCTGTAATTTACTAGATAGAGTATTTGGCCTGGAAAACAGTCATTACTCTTGGAGTTTTAGCTTCCTCACTTGAGAAAAGGAGGAAGATCCAGAAATTAACGTGGGTCAATAAATAAGGGATATGAAAAGATCTCAATTTTGCAAAATACTGCAGAATGTCCTTGCTACTACTGGGTACACAAGTCTTCCTGATCTCACTCCAGTGCACTCTTTCTTCTCACTGCATAATCCTGCCAAACAGGATTAGCCGATCCTTTTTGGGATTAGGTTTTAAACACAAACTATTCTGAAAGGTGAGGTGCCATGTGTTCTAGATATTACAAAAAAGCACCAAATGTTTGGGTGCCAGGTTAACTTCAGCCAGCAAATATCCCCCCTTTCATCAAAGGATGTTTACAGGCTACTAAACTTATTCCAGATCACTAAAGAGCCCTATATCCACCGGTCTTGATCTGGTTATGGTCATATTAATCACTCCTAAAAGGTAACTCACTAGGAATTCTATCCAATGGCGAAAGATCACTTACGGTGTTCTTGCTCTAAGAGTCCTAAATCAGATTTCAATCTGATTCCTCAAAGCACTGAATTAAGTCAAGGGACCTGCATTCAAGTTCTGACTTTCCTACTGACTAGCATGGTTACCCTGAGCAAATCACACCTTATGCCCTCCGTTTCTCTATTATCATAATGAGAGGAACACCTAGAGCTCTCAAGCCTAGCTATTCATTGGACTCCGTCGGAAATCTTTAATAGGTTCCTGGGCCTCACCCGACACACTGGATTAGACTCTCCAGAGAAGGACCATATATATCTTATGTGTCTCCTATGTAACATAATTATGGATTATGAATGTCCATAGTAAGTTCACTGCTTCCTCCCATCTTCCTAGGAGCTGTTAGTCCCTCTCACCTGTATTCCATGTTGCTGGCATTCTTGCGAGTGGCAGTCAGCTCTACCCCATTCTTTGTCCAGTAGCTGTATGTAAGGGTGTGAGAGCTGGAAGTGAGGTTACACTGCAGAGTGACAGGAAGAACAGGGCTGTCTCGAAGAATGACCTCTTCACTGGTGACAATCCGTGGCTCTGTAATAAGAGTGCACAGTGATAGGGAGCCACAGCCTTCTGTTCTCTGTAGCCCTGGCCTGAGAATTGGATGGGGTAGGATGGGGAGACTAGAAGAAGAGGGAGGGCAGACAGGACCACATGAGGAATTTCACTTTACCAGTTTGGAGGAAGTCAAGAAAGGAAAAACAATGATTATAAGCAAATGACCACTAGCGCAGACAACAGCCTGAAGACCAGTTGGCCTAGACGTGAAAAGAATGGGAGTATTATGGGTACTTATACTGGCAACGATCCACTTACACTTTTAACACCACGGTTTTATGATATAAGAACCACCAACCAATTCAGCTTCAATTAGAAAACCAGGCTCCACCTTGCAGTTCTGAAGACAAAGGCAGTATCATTTATATAACTAATAAACTCCCTATGGAGTCACTAGGCCTTGGAACAGTAATTTCTATAATTAGATAATACATGTATGGCTTTTCCCACATTTAATTCTGATAAACCTATGGCAAATCAGCCATGGCCATTAATTATGCAGAAAAAGTGTAGATCCTTAAAAGCAAATTTCCTGCCAGAAGTCTATTGTATTTTCCAAAATATGCCACGGGAAAATTCTTAAGGAATCATCACAGTTCTTCTCTCCAGCCCATATTTATTCCCAAAACAAAACCTTTTCAGAATTCCTGTTTAAAACACATTCCACTGTGGAGATAATATAACTAGAATGCAGTATGTGTTGGTATCATGGGCTGTAAACATTTTAGAGCTGAGAGGCCCTTAGAGTTCACTAAACCCCACTCTTGAAGAGCTAGAGACAGAAAATGGCTTGTGCAAGGCCATAATTATTGTTAGTGGCAAAGCTGGGCCTAGAACACACATCTGACTGAATTCTCTACCTCTGCCTCCCTTTCCCGGCCCCAAATCCCCCCCCACACTTTCCACCCTACAGCAAGTTACATACTTCATCTTCTGGTTCTATCCTGGGCTTAGATAACCTGGGGTCATTAGTTTAGAATCTACAAAAATAACCTATTTGACCCAAATATTAGAACACATTGAGCAGAAATTCTGTAAGGCACACTCTGTCATTCCTGGAAGGTTCATCCTTAAAGCCCTTTGAATTCCACCACTATATGAAAGTCAAGATGTTTGTTTGCTGTCTTTTTGTTGTTGTTACTTATCTCTAATCTTTTCCCACACTTAAACATTTTCAGGTAAAGTCTAAACTTTTCCCATCCACCATTAGAGGTACTTCTTCCTCTTTTATCCTTTTTCCACTTTTTCTCAGAAATTCTTGACTAGCTTCCCATTTCCCTGCCCCTGGCAACTCTGTAGCAGCAACCTAACACCATTTTACGCAGTATAGTGCTGACTCTTAACTCTTGAGGACAGAACTCTCTCCCTTCACTGGAACTAAACCTTGTTCACTGTGCAGGGAGGAGGATAGTATGGAGCAGTCATGGGACACTTGAAAAACATAATGCCCAAGGACCTCCTAATCAATGCAACATTTCTGACTGTAGACTCGTATTAAAGAACACTGTGGCAAATAAAGCAAATCCTCAAGTTTCTTCAATTAAATTGCCTCTCACTATTTTCTGACTCTGGCAAAAGGATAATGGTCATCTTCCATTCAGCACTGATCCTTACTGGTGACATCAAACAGGGTCTCTATGTACAGATAATGGAGGCATAGCAGCCACTAAGACAGAAGCAGATGCATGTAAACACGTTAGCGCAGTGGTGTCCCATGGTTTCCAAAACACACTGGACAGAAGCCAAATCCCTGGGCCTTTAAGTCGAGCAGAACGGCTGCAAACCCTGCAACGGAAGGCGCACACACACCATCAGCAGAAAGCACCACAATTCCAAGAAAAATCAAAACCAAGCAAAAACAAAAACAAAAAAAAAAAAAAAAAAAAAAGAGAGAGAACCAGTACTCCACAGAAATTAAAAATATAAAGGCAACATTAAAACCCAAACACACTTTTAGGTTTTTACTAAATTTTTATTATCCAATTTTATTTCCTGTCCCATTTGGGACTCTCCTTCTGGTTCTTCTTCTCAGACTGCACTGAGAAAGGGTAAACTCTGAGAATGAGGCCAAGAGCTTCTAGATGTTTAAACACAAGGAGGCCAAAATAAATGCTACTCTTACCTGTGACGATGCAAATGCCCACTGCAGCTCAGGGAGATTAAGAAGTTGATGAGAGCAACCTGGTAGACTTTCTGCCAAGAATTCTTGGAAGGCAAAGGAAAGCACTTTTCCCCTTAAGTGTTAAAGATCCAGGAGAGAGTCGGCTGGGAGCAAGTGGATAATTTAAATAGGTTTAAATATGATTCTGCACCATAGGAAGGTTGTGGGGTGTGGTACCTCCCTCCAATGATCGCTGTATATGGAAACCAGTGCTAACCCAAGCTCCTTGGCCATGGTGCCACATCTGCATTCTGCACCAGGATGAAGGTGGAGCTTTTGTTTCTGTGGCCCAGCAATGCCCATGAAAGTCCAAGAGAGATGAACATTTAGGAGAAGCCCCAAAATTTTTGCCTGCCACTGACTCCTACAGAGAAGCAGTGGATGGGAGACCCCTACCCTCACCGTCACACATGTGTAGAACATGCTATGGCCAGGGAGATACCCTAAAAACTGGGCATATTTCTCATCCTGTCTTATTTTAGTTCTGGGGGGAAATACTGTCAAGGAGTCATTTTAGAAGACTTCAACCTCCTCCTGGAGGCAAATGTCCTTGGGATGCTAAGATCATAAAATCCAATTAGAGTGAATTCAGGGTGTTTTTTAAAAGTAGCATCAGCAGCTTGGCTCTCTAAAACAGTTAACTAGAATTAACTGATTGATGGGGAAGTCTGGGATGAGACTGAACCAGAGTTTGGTTCAACCACATGCAGACACTTCTAAGTTAGGAAGTTTATTTCCAAGTAAACTGGAGAAATGTTATGTATTCTCAGGATTGGTAGTAAGTACCCCCAAAGACTCATCTTCTTCTAGCCCCAAGACATGACCTCTTAACTATGAGTCTACTTGAGTCAAGCTCCTGGAAGTACAAATACCAAATGCCCAGCCCAGTCCATGCCTACAAACTTCTGCAGGTCTTTGTGGCCATTTGGGTAATTCTGGTTTTATAAGGAAAGGAGCAGGGGGGCAGGAGAAGGAAGCGTGCAAGGGAAAAATTGTTAAATAAAAGGAAAATCGCTGGGTTAATATTCCCCATTTTCACATAGACAAGGTTTTCTTTTCCCCTTTCCAGAAGCAGGTTCTCTGATTGAACAGTGCCAGCTGCAGCAGCCTCTCCTACCTCTTCCCGAAGGCCTCTTCTCTCCATAAGCATCTTCTAAGGAACTATGAAGGACAGACAACTAACTTGCTATCTTCCATATTAAGTACATAGATATTCAGGGCCCATATCCTATTAATCCCTGTGTTACTACCAAATTCCTCATGAATGTGTTCTTACTATTTTTACTTACTCTTTCTAAATCAATCAGTTCTTTAAGCCAGAACTGGCTACAGGTCTGAGTTCTTAAAAGAGAAGGTGAAAACTCCAGAGGATCATTCCATTAAGTAGAGTATGCTCCCTCAATTACAATCAGGTCAGATGTGGGGCTAGAACTCTTCCTGGCCAGGAGCACTGGCTCTGTGGTGGCTTTTCCCTCCCTCTCCTTGCCTCTATGCAAGTAGCAAGACACTTGCTAGAAAGGGAGGTGGCCACAAAAGTCCCTGTGTCTAATGTCTTACTTATACCTGACACAACAGATGAAGAGAAGAATTCTAAGCCAGCCGCTTAGCTTTCCCTCATCACTCGGTTGGACGTTAGTTTCTTCTTTTTTCAAAACACAAGAAAAGGCCAGTGTGAATGGCTTCCAAACTATTTCTAGGGTTGCCAGCTTCTGGGAAGAGGAGCACTGTGCCAACAGTCAGTCATCAGAGTCAAACTATCTGTGAACAGGAAGCAGATGCAACTCTGACTCTGAAACAGCATGATGGGGTTTAAAAAAAAAATACTTTGCAGCTTGTGTCACCTGGTGCCTAACAGCAAGACACATGGAGGAAATCTCAGACTACTGCTTTTAAAAGAACAGGAGACTGGATGGGCAGAACCAGTAAGGAGTGTGCTGCTGTAGTGCAGGGCTGTTATCAGAGAAGCACGTGCCACTGTTTTAGAAAAGAAAAAGAGCTGGAACTATGGAAATATCCAAGCTTACATGCCACCCAACAACCAAAACACACCATCACACCGCACCTATGGCGACATTCCCATCACAGAACAGGATGACACCAAGTCACAGTGAGGGAAGAAGCTGGGCAGACACAAACTTAAAATCATAGAGGTGAAGGCAGCTATTCAGAGAGCTTCAAACAGATGAACAGAAGAAATAAAAAGTAGTTAGACTGGGGAGAGAAACAAAAATAAAAAGGCACCAGAGAATAAATCAGCAAAAGGATAGCAGGAAACCTACTACAAAATTAAAGGGGAGGGAAAGAAACAATTCAACACTACTACCCTGGTTTAACTGCCTGGTCTTGTGAGTTTTAGGTGGTTTTCTGAGCCTCCCCAGTTCTCCCTCCCCACCTCTTCCCAATGCAGATGATTTTGGACAGGCACGGATTTCCCCAAATTCTTTGTTCCTGAGGAGAAAGACACAGAGAAGGGTTGGGGGATGAGGGAGGTAGAAAGGACGGCAAAGAAAAAAAAAGTTGCCACAGATGTTTTTATACACTACAACCAGAAGGGTCGTGGGTTTGAAAAAACGAAGACAAGGGGTGGGGTGAGCGATCATACTGGGGAAGAGGGAAAGGAAGCAGAAGGGAAGGGTCATTGGGCCACCTCTAATGACTACAGTACTACTACTGTAGGGTGCTGGACTCACTCTGAAGGACGCTTATGGTGGCCTGGGCTCGAATCCATGTTATGGAGGGGTTTTGCCTCAAGTCATTCCTCTTGGGGTCGTTGCTGGCCCTGCACTCGTAAGTCCCAGAGTCCTCCAAGGTGAGCCGGGTTATTCTCAGCACACTCACGCCGTTTGACCCGTAGGCGGTGTTTACGGTGACACGGCGCTTCCGAGCACCGTCCCACAGCTGTCTGAAAGACTCTGCCCGGTTGACTTCTGCGTACCACCACTGGATCTCTGGCGTGGGGCTCCCGACCACGTCACAGTACAGCTCAAAGGCGTCCCCAGTGAGCTTAGTTTCTGACATGGGCGACTTGACAAACCCAGCTAGAGGGAGGGGGAGCAGGAATGCAGTGACAGGCCAAGCAGAAAAAAAAGAATCAACAGGTGTTAATAGTAATTTAAAGAAAAGAAAAAAGCAAATGAGTTGCAAAGAACAAAAAGGATTCATTTTTAAACTATAAAGATATAAAGAGACAGTAAATAGCATTTCATACAAGCTTTTAGAAGAAGAACCACCCTGGGAAGCTTATGAAGCAAAGGCAGGCTAATTACAAGCTGGGGCAGCCCAGGTGCTAGCCAGGCAGAAGCAAGCCCACTGGAAAGCATTTTAGCAATGGGCCCAGTTGGTAGGAATGAGAAAGCCTCAGGTCTCAGGGAAGAGTATCTTTCCTTAGAGCACAAACCATTACCTTTTCAAATTCAGGCAAGTGATGAAAGATAAACGCAAGTGGCAGTAGTTCTATATGCCAAGTCAGGATCTCTCTTTTGGATGGGGGAATACTTTGTCCGAGATGCAATGTCTTTTGTGGGCCTCAACAAGAAATATTAACTGACCTAATGACACCTTCTCTTGGGAATCAGGGTCCAAATTTCAACTGAAAAGGTAGCATAATTCTCTCTCATACAGGATTCCATCCTGAGTTCAGCACAGACTTCCCCCACATCCTATTCTTCCCTGGGCCTGTGGCAAACAAACAACCCAGCAGTCTGTGATTAGGTAGCCTCTACCCGAATGCAGACATTCAGGCACAGGTAAATAAGACAGTCTGTACACTTCAGAGTGAGAATTACGATGGGTGTCAGCTCAGGAGTGGAACCAACAGTAGCATCAACCCAACTCATTGCCAATTGAGAGACTATACCTTCCACAATTCTGAGTTCATACAACTAGAAAACTCTCCCGAAAAGTGAGTCTTCAAAATAACTATGGTACTTGACAGTCTCTGTCTACATAGTTCAGTAGCCTAGCCCCCAGAGTCCAGCTCATAAAGAATAAGAAATGTATAATGATGAATTAAATTAAATTCTATGGTGAAGGCTAGGCCTCAACATCATTGCCAGGCATTTCCCAGGAACTAAAGTTGATGCCTATTTCCACTTGTCCAGAATTTGCTTTAGGTTACACTCCCATAAGACAAGGTGGCAATGGCAGAGACAGAGTAGAAAACCCAAGCTTATTTGAAGAACTTGGAGTGGGGTCCATAGTAAATTAAATCACAGTGCAAGCATACTCTCTCTCACCCATTTACTCCACCCAGGGTCCAGCAGCATTTCTACCATTTCAGGCAGGATTCTAGGATACAGGGCAAGAAGCTACAAGAGGTACTCTCAGTGGCTGGGCAATTTCTCCTGGGACCAAGCTGGTCCCTCTGCAGGGAGTGGGGGGGGGGGGGATCTACCCACATCAGATTAAATACATTTCAGAGGGAAAGTATGAATTATATGGAACAGTTTTCCTACAGTCCAGAAGCCAAGGACATAATGGAGCTGCCTGAAAATGGAGGTTGCTAAGTGGAAAATTTTCTGTTTATATCCATAGAAGTATTTGCCTTTGTAGATAAACTCCACCTTATGGACCTCAGAACCCTAAGAGAAGTACTATACTTATTCAAGTAGAGGTCAAGACCTCCAAATTCATACTAGCCTTTCAATTCATAAAACATACAAAATGTGGGGAGGACAGGAATCCAGTAACTAACAGCCTTAGACTAAATGTTCTACCTTGCAAATACTATTCTAAACTACCTATTCAAATTGTGTCAGTTCCTTGTAAGGAACTATCTACCAGAGGCTCCAAGAAGCCAAAAAGATGTCATTGTCAGATGCAAAGGAAGTTTCGGAATTTGAGAAAGGAAACACCAACCCCCAGCAATGAAAACCTGAGCCCACTTCCAGGTAAAGTGGTAATAAAGGACTAATGTCTTAATCTCAAAACCTGCCACCTGCCAACCTGTCAAAGTCGATGCCAACTAATATAGAAGGCTAGCTAAAAGAAGCTGGTTCCATTCATTTTACTATTGGTTTAACCACCATGGAAAACTGATTATCAGTAAACCCCTAGGGAGCAGTAAAGAGGAGTACTCTATTTTAATCACACTCTCGATCATTAAGTGGAAATTACGAGTGCTCTTATTCTCACATTCTCTGTGAACTGGGAGAGTTTATGCCCTCTCAAACACTGATTATGCACAAATCATCCTCGACTTAGCGATGGTGTTACATCCTAATAAACCCATTGTAAGTTGAAATTTTAAGTCAAAAATGCATTTAATACACCTAACCTATTGAACATCATAGCATAGCTTAGCCTAGCCTACCTTAAACATGCTCAGAACACCTACATAAGCCTACAGTTGAGCAAAACCATATAACACAAGCCTGCCTACTTTATAAGAAAGTGTCGAATATCTAACATAATTTGTTGAATGTTGTACTGAGAATGAAAAACAGAATGGCTGTATGGGTCCAGAACAGTTTTAAGTTTATCGGTTGTTTACCCTCATGGTAGCATGGCTGTCTGGGAGCTACAGCTTGCTGCCACTGCCCAGCACTGTGATGGAGAAATGTACAGATCACTGCCTAGGAAAAGATCAAAATTCAAAATATGGTGTCTACTGAATACATTATCATTTTTGCACCATCATAAAATTGAAAAACTTTAAATTGAACCACAGTAAGTCAGGGACCATCAACTTGATTATGCTCTAGAAATCTGTTAGTGGGTTTTTGTATTTTTTTTTCCCCTTCTGAAATGCGGGCTGACATTTAAACCTCTTTATCAATCTAGTGACCATGCTAATGTGAAGGGAATGCCTGCAAGTACGTAAAGAACCCCAAGAACCCATCCAATCCCAATGTAATCTCAAATCCCAACACCACACAATTCAAAGGTAGCCAAGAAACAGCCTGAACACAATTTTCATTGCACAGAATCAACCAAGTCTTTCAACCTGACACCACCACCCTTGGGCAAGAGTCACTTCCTAAGGAGGAAAGAATGCTGATCTGATTTAGTTAAATTTTCTATCTGAATACAGGAAAATGGAAGTAAAAAATAAATGTTCTTTGAATTAGTAAATGTTATGATGTATATTTAAAAAAAACTTATCTAAAAACAAGATTTAAAATCCCTTAAAACACTAACAACAGACATCTATTTACGTATTCTTTGAAAGCTATTATTATTAGACATGTACATCAACAGGTAACACTTCCTAAGTATGTGTTTGTTATGTGTTGGACAATGTGGTAAGCACTTTATATTATCTCATTTAATCCTACAACAGCCCTATAAGATAGGTGCTATTAGAATGCCCTTAAAGTTGGAAACTAAGGCCCAAAAAAGTTAAGTACTTTGCCCAGAGTCACAAGCTAATAGTGCAAAAGTCTGATCTGGAATCCAGGTGTGTCCAAAGACAAAGCACAGCCTCCTAACACTTTCCACAACTGCAGTCAATGTCCCTTATTACAACAGAAAAAGTTTTCTGTAGCTATTTAAAAGTTAAACATATTTTGTGTCACCGCTTAAATATAACTAATTAATAATTTCTGACTACAAAAAGCAAGGACGTGTCCACTGGAATGTGCAGGACACTATGATCACTAACTCCTTCAAATTATAATCCTAGTAAAGAATGAACATAGTGAAACACAGGATCAGAGTTTCCCAAGCAACTGGGGGGGAGGGGGGGGGAAGGCATGTGTGTGTTGTGGGGATTGTGGTGAGAAAATAAAAGAAAAGATGGTTCCAGAGGCAAGATCCACCCCCCCCCCCCCCGCCCAGTTCTAATGATTTCATCACCCTGCTCCTGAGAAGGCTGGCTTCATAGGAGGGAAGACATTAGATGTGGCGCCTGGGTGGCTCAGTAGGTTAAGCATCCAACTTCGGCTCAGGTCATGATCTCATACTTCATGAGTTTGAGCCCCACATCAGGCTCTGTGCTGACATCTCAGAGCCTGGAGCCTGCTTTGGATTCTATGTCTCCCTCTCTCTCTGCCCCTCCCCAATTGCACTCTGCCTCTCTCTCAAAAACAAATAAACATTTAAAAAAATTTAAAAGACATTAGATGCATTTCTCTGGTATTGTGGTCAGTGGGCAAATTAACAAAGGGCAGCACCTGAAATTTTTATAAAACTTAACAGTTTACAAAGTGCTTCCACATATATCACATCTCATTTCATTCACATAGTTTGACAAGGTTCATAGATGGGACAAGCACAGAGACAGGTTCATGACTTGCCCAAGATTGCCTGGGTAGCTAATCCTGAATGGAGATGGGATCAGAACACAGGTCTTCAGCTCTTAGACTATGGTTCTTTCCATTAAACTGTAGTGCCTCTAAACAAACCCAAGCACAGGATTCTTGATAGCTCAACATGCATCAAAAATCATGAAAACACATCTATTTCTCCTCCTAGCAGCAAGGAAAAGAAAAAACAAAAAAACAAAAACCATCTTTACACAGTATCGTGAAATCACAATTAGCAAAGGAAAGTTATTAGCCACCATCTACCTCATTATCCATCCAAAATTAGCTCCAATTCAGAAGAGAACTAGCTTGCAGCAGCAGCAGCAGCAGCAGCAGCAACAGGAGGAGGCGGCAGACAGCTCAGACCCTGACTCACTGCCCTGCCTTTCATTATCAAGGGCTTTCAATCAAGTATCTGCTCTCAACGTAAGAGCCCACAACTGCCTAAAGTTGGGAGGCCAATAGAAGCATCTGTTTGATCTCCAGCTCAAAGCCCATCCAGTATTTTGGGAAAAGCCTGAATTTCAGAAAAACAACTTCCTACCCCTTCCCCACCATCATCTCTATCCAATGTAATACGTAACTGGGCTCAGACCTCAAACAGGTTTGAGAAAGTACTAATAAAATACATTAAGTTCAACAATGATAAAGAGGGAAGCTGAAAGGTGGTCACTGGTTTGGGGGAAGGGAGGGACTAGAAGCTGGGGATGGAGGCAAGCAGCAAGCACAGTATAAAAAATAAGAGACAGTAAAACCGGGAAAAGCGTAATGTAAAATTGCATAACTAGGGATGGGGGATGGGAGGCGAAGATGACAGCTGGGGCTAGCAGCCGGAGAAAAGGAGGAGCTCTCTGGCAGGAAAAACTGGATGTGTAGATATGTAGCAGCGGGTGAGAAGAAAAAGGGAACACAGAAGAGCAAGTTGAGCCCAATCCCAAGAAAACTGCTTTTATATATGCCCTAAGGAAGCAAAAAAACTAGCCTAGCCCCACACAAGAGAGACCATCACTGACTTTTACAGCTAAAATTCTTACTTACCTCCAGGGCAACTGCTGAACAGGTAAGGAGACTAACTTCCCTCCCTCTCTCTCAGGTGACCATTGCCTGCTTTTATCACCTTTAATTTACTTTTTAAACAGCTGTTCCCTTCAAGCCCCAGTTTACTAATTCCCTGTGGGTGGCTCAGTGGGTTAAGCTCAGGTCAGGATCTCATGGTCCGTGGGTTGGAGGCGTGCATCAGGCTCTGTGCTGACAGCTCAGAGCCTGGAGCCTGCTTCAGAATCTGAGTCTCCCTGTGTCTGTCTGTCTGTCTCTCTCTCTCTGCCCCTTCCCTGCTCATGCTCTGTCTCTGTCTCAAAAATAAACAAATCTTTTTAAAAATATTTAAATAAAGAGAAAGTGACAGCCAAGGACAAAAAAGCATTTCTCTCCCTCCCGCCCACCACCCCAAGCACACTATAATATGTACCTCAAAAAGAAGAAAGACTGAGCAAGACAAGCTGATCTCTAACTGTGGTTATATGCACAGTATTTCAAATCTGCTTAAATGACCGTGAACAGCTGTAAGGCTGTATACACAGGCTGTACACATCTCACCTATCCTCACTGTTAACTTAAGAATTATTATCACTATTCCTTAACAAAAAAGGCAGTTCATAAATCCATAGGCACTTATTCTGTGTGTGACCATAAAGGGTAAGGCAGGCTTGAGGCCCTGGGAGTGAATGAAAACAGGATAACCTCATTTTTTGCAGCAGGAAGGAAGTATCTGCGTCTGATCTCATGGATTAGTCTGATCTGTCGGTAGAGAAGGCAGCAATTACAAAGCTTTCACAGCTATCTCTACCAAGCAAACATGACAAAGGTTTAGGGTTGTCACCATCACTAATTTCTAAACCATGGCCCACCCTTTATTCAGAAAGTATACCTCCAAAAGGCTAAAGAAATCTGCTCAGCATTTTAGCCAGCCTTCTGCTTTGAAGAAACAGGGATATCTAGTTCAAAGGAGACTATCTAGTTTGGTGATTAAAAGCAGCAAACTCTAAAACCAGATTGCCTGGAGGTGCAATCACTAACTATATGACCTCAGGCAAGTGACCTAACCTCTCCAAACTTCTCCCTAATCTGTAGAAAGAGACTAATAATAGTAGCAACCTGACAGTGTTGTTGCAAGGATTAAATGAAATAACACAGTTTACAACAGTGCTTGGCACACAGAAAGTACTCAATACTGTTAGCTAGTATTATATGTCTCCACAGAAATAATGCTGAACAGGCCACATGCAATAGCCTTCAGCACTGCTCCACAACAGCGGAGAAACGTTACATCCAAAATGAGTTGTTGTTGTTGTTGTTCTTCTTCTTCTTTTTAATTTTTTATTTATTGAGAGAAAGAGAGAGAGAGAGAGAGAGAGAGAGAGAGAGAGAGAGAGAGCGCGCGCGCGAGCGTGCACAGACCCTGACTTGGGCCAATCCCACGAACCATGAGATCATGACCTGAGCTGAAATCAACAGTCAACACTAAACCAATTGAGCCACCCAGGTGCCCCTCAAAATGAGTTCTAACTGAGAACGAACTTCTTCAAGAAATAAAAATTAACCTTTAAAATTAGAACCAGAATGGAAATACTGATTGCAGGAGGCAATGAAAAAGGAGGGAATTCTTCATCCCTTCCTACTCTTAGAGCAAACTAGAATAGGGAGAGTCATAACAGCAGTGCAGACTCCAGCAATTTGCAAATTTCCTAGAGTTATAAACCATTAAATCTGTGATATTATGAACAATGTAGGAAGTCCAAGGGTAATGACAATAAAAAGAGGCAGTATAAGATTCTCCTTAAAAAAAAAAAGTAAAGACTAAACCTACCAAGTATAAATCAAACTGTTTAGTAATGATATATGGAAAGATACTGAACACTGGTCAGGCCAAACTGTAAATTCACAAAATGTAAGATTAAATGGTAGTTATGGGATTTTGGACCATGTCAGATTAAGCTTAATCTCAGTGTAAGAGTGTCAGCTTTTGAGCCCATACCTCCACACCTTAAATTCTCTTAACGCTGAGCAGTTTCTTCAAACAGAAATGCTGCCACCTTCTTTATAGGGTAGTTGTGAAAGTCATGTAGTTCATATGGAAGAGCCTTGTAAACTGTAAAACTCTATCCAAATGCTATTGTAGGACAGTAAAGGGATAAGCATCTGATATGACTGATCTTCAACAAGGAATTTCATTCAGTCCTACTGTCAATTCCCACTGACAAGCTAAAAAAAAAGCATGATCTACCTAGATTCCTGGATCTAAAAATCAGTGACCCCCTCCCCCCCCCAAAAAAAAGAGGTTCTAAGTATGTTAAAAGGCATGGGTTTCTCTCATCCCAGAAAATACACTGAAACAAAATTCTGCCATTAATACAGGGGTGTCCCAGACACCAGATTAGACATCTGTGTCTGAACTGTACTGCTACTGAACGAGGTCAGATAAAGGTCTATGAAGCTGAGAGAGCTGCTCACCTTATAGGGAAATGAGGCATGGTTTACATCTGGGTTGGATTCTTCAATTTCTTCAATTTTAATCTCCTCATCTGAAAACTGGGGATAATAATCCCTACCTTCTTCATAAAGTCATGGCAAAATTCACATAAACAACGGTCTGTAAAATTACTTTGTAACCTATATGGCTATAAATATAATAACACAGATGGTCATTTTATGCAAGCATTTTAGTCTGTAATAAAGGATGACTTAAACCAGTCTTGGGTGTTCTAAGACTCACCCATGGGGGACAGATGTTATCTACTCCTATGGTTTTTCTTAATTTTTCAATTTTCCAAAAGAATAAAAGCATTGAAAACCCACAGAATTTAAACATGTTCAAGTAGAAAATGACATTAAATAAGGTAGGGTTGCCAGCAATTAATGATAAAATTTAAAATTCTGGTCCCTTCTTGCATTTCTTCACGGATACTAGCCTATGACCATGAATATCCTCAAAAGGGGCTCTAGCAGATTCAAAGCTCTGCTTATATGTTACTTATTAGAAAATCCTAGCCACTTAAGTCTTTTACAGACCTCAAATAAAGAGCTTCATTATTGAAGACACTCCTTGAGACTAACGTTTAGTCCTCAGTCCAAGAAGGAAACAGGCATTTTAATCTTGAACAAAGAGAGGCTAAGTATAACTGATCAGGTCCCATTTGTCTGTGATAGCAAAAGGTTTTTAAAAACTAAGGGTGCATCCAAGGAAGAAACATCATAGCCACAAACTGCTGTCAAGCTAGTCTTTTTAGGAAACTTTAGGAAATCTACTTTACTCCACAAATAGTACTCAAGCTGCTAGTACACAAAGGGAAAAAAGCTAGTTTCGCTAGCCATTAAAAACCAAGGCTATCTCATCCAAAGAAAATAGACAAATGCACATAAATCAGCTGTATGTCAAAGGGCGATCTTACTGAAAGGTCTGATTTCAAACTGTGAAACCCTTATATATTTAAGTAAATGCTCATAAAAGTTCTCTTATTCCAATAGATTGTCAAAAATAGCTATGCCCACCCCCCTCAAAAAACAGCTATGGACCAATCTAGAACTATACCCAAATGGAACTTTGAGGTCAAAAACAATTTCTTCTGTGGTGGAGAGAACAGTTACAGAGCATTTTAAGAAAGTATGCCTCAGTTGACCCTCCAGTGAGGATTTATTAAAGGCAAAATGAAAACAATATGCTAGAAAGGTTGAATATTCCAGTTAAATAAGTGATTCTCAAAAGCCATGGGTAATTACTAATGAAAAGCTAACCTCCACCAATTACTTTTTCTGTGAAATTTACTTGCCTATAAATTCACTATAACTTTTAAAAAAAAATTTTTTTTTTCAACGTTTATTTATTTTTGGGACAGAGAGAGACAGAGCATGAACGGGGGAGGGGCAGAGAGAGAGGGAGACACAGAATCAGAAACAGGCTCCAGGCTCTGAGCCATCAGCCCAGAGTCTGACGCGGGGCTCGAACTCACGGACCGCGAGATCGTGACCTGGCTGAAGTCGGACGCTTAACCGACTGCGCCACCCAGGCGCCCCTCACTATAACTTTTAATATCAAACTCACTTTCTGTCCCTGTCAACATCCAACAATCAGGATGTAAATGTTAAACATAATACAATTCATCTCATTCTTTCATCATCATATATCCCCCATAAGAATGACAAAGGACATAAGCAGTGCAAGCTGATATTCTGGATATAATCTAGAAGAGATTTTATCTGAAAGAGGTAGAAAACCGGCTTTCTTTTAAACAGCCATTCCCAGAAACCAGAGTCAAATACTTTGCACATAGGGAAATTTAATCTTTGAATCACATCCCAGAATGTTAGGTAATATAGTCCCAGTCTTCTTTTCTGATGAGTTATTTCCAAAGCATAAATAGCATATAGTGGAAACCACACTGGAAACTTTGTTATTATATGTCTAAAGCAAAACTTTTCTTAGATGGCAGAATCCTAGAGCAGCTATTCTTAAACCTTATTATGTATCAGAATTATCTGTTAAAACACAGACTGCTATGCCCCATACCAAGATTCTGAGTCAATAGGTCTGAAAGTAGGGCCGGGCACGTGCATTTTTCTAACAAGGTCTCAGGGGACACTGATGTTGCTTGTCCACAGAACACACTTTGACAACTAATGTCTTAGTTGAAACTGCTAAACTCATCAGCTTTTTCAAAGAGAAGGGAAATATGGGCATAGGAGCCACACAGATGTGTCTGAAACCATATATAATACTCTCCTAGAAGCTGAGTCTGATTCATAACCAACAAAGCGAATATGGGAAAAATGGTTGCTAAAAAACTGTATCACTCACTACAACTTGTGCTTGCTTTGGCAGCACATATACTCCTTATAACTTCATGACTTTTATCTTGTCTTTGCTCAACTTCTCCATCTATAAACTGTGAGCATGCTTTTAATTCAATTTGCCATTTTTTGAGGGCCTATTTACTAAAGACTGTACAGAGGAGTAATTAAAATAAAGTTTGTTTAAAAAAAATGTAAATGAACTTTGTTCCTAAAGAGAGCTCAACCTTGAAGACATGACACAGAAAAATAATCAAAATACAGTAAACTGATAATGGTTACTTCTATAACAGATGTACAAAAGACAACAGGAACATACAAGAAATAACTAATTTTGCTGTAGGACAGGGCTGATACATGCACAGAAAATGTATGCATGTCAAAGTCTAGCCTTATCAGCTGTGTAGAAAGGAGAGATGGTTTGCTCTAGGCAAGAGGAAACAGTTGGAAGCACAAGGTTAAGAAGTGGCAGAACTGTTCTAGGTTCAGCTGAAAAAATTCAACTTTGAGTGCTTTTACATGCCAAGCACCTGTTAAGTACTCATGCTGCTCAGAAAAAAAAGATAGTCTGTAACCTCAAGACCTCACAATTGAGGGAGAATGACAAGCATCCTGCAGGCTAAGGCCTGGGCTTCTTTCCACAGAACAAGCAGTGTCACCAATCTGGTGGCAGTATGAAGGATAGATCAGAAAAAAAAGGAGCTAGGAAACTCCTTCAATAATCCAAATGAAAAATGAGTCTGAACTAATTAAGAGTAGCTGTAGAAATGGTGAAAAGGTGATGGATGTGACAAATGTTTAAGGGAATGAGCCAATTGAAATTGTTGACCACCGGGTGGAGAGTGATACTGTAAATGGAATAAAGGAAGACGAACCAAGAGTTGGCTTTGGAGACACATACAGGATAAGCTATGCTGGTGAGTGAGATGTTCAGATGTAGTTAAAAATATGGATCTGTTATTCAGGAGAGAGGTGGAGGCTGGAAATACGCACTTGGGAATTATCAGCTTAGATGGAAGTTGAAGCCAAGGGAGGAGATGAGATCACTCAGGGAGGATGAAAAAGGAACTGAGAATGGAACTTTCTACATAATTACACTTCTTTCCAAATGATTCACCACTGAATGCAATGCACTTTTGCTAGGATAAAATATACCAAAATAGGAATTAATTCCCTTCCTTTATCTGGACAACACTTCTAATAACATCAGGTAAATAATATATTATTCTGCTTTGGAAGATGTAAAAGAAGGGTCTTCTCATGTTGTTGCTATTAATGACTTGGATACAAGGCACAGGATCCATGCCAGAAGCTCCCAAAGCAACACTAGACTTTCCTTGAGTACAGTGCCTAATGCTATTTATTCACCTTTATAAAGAATCCTTAACCTTTCATAAAAACAGCACCCATTTGGTTCCAAAGATTATCTTGAGAAACAATTTTTCTTGGGATAAAGCTAATACTTAATCCTAACCAAATTTTCTCAACTTTTAAAAAGGAAAATGTATGGAATCTCAGCCTGAAGCCCAAGATTAGACTAACTCTCACCCTGCATGCACTCCACAGTAAAGTACTGAAAACAAAACCAATCAATATGCCACATACCAAATGAATCTAGACAGGGGAAAAAAAAACAGGAATGTAGCTCCTATTTTCATGAAGTGCTGCAATGTTTATGTTCTTTTTCTCACCTTCTGGTCCTCTTCAATATTTCTATAAAGACTAACCAGATATGAATTTGGAAAATAAAGACAGTAACACACAGGCAAATGACCACGACAGATTCTCCACTTCAACAACAGCATGAAATGGGCAATTTCCTTCCCCAATCTAGGCTCCAATGGTCTCTCAACTTAAAAAAACTGAGGATATTCAATAAAACTATGTTGTGTCTTATTCTGAATTTTTAAAAATGAGTTATGAGACAAATTTGACTCCTTCACCTATTTTACTGAAATTGCAAACTTTCCTACTACTTAAGTCATGACAGTGGCAAAATTATACGGTGAGATTACGCAACAGAGAGTAAGGAATATTTGTTATTACACACTTCATGGAGATCTGTATTTCTCTCCAAATTCTCAACAACTGACATAATTATAGTTCACTCCTGAAATTTCACTTGCATCCCCAAAAGGGGCATATAATATGAAGAAAGTTTTAAGCAGGGAAAATCATGCTTAAAGCAAATAAACAATTTCTCCCCCACTAAATGGGAATATAACATACATTCAATCTGCTGTTAGAAGAATTAAGATCCTACTTGTGGAATTTAGTAAGCCTACTTATAAAGAGACTATCAAGAACACTTTCTTAAAATTAAATATACTCCAGACAATGAAATATTATTCAGTGCTAAAAAGAAATGAGCTATCAAGCCATGAAAAGACATGGAGGAAACTTAATTGCATATTACGAAGTGAAAAAGCCAATCTGAAAAGGTTATATACTGTATGATTCCAACTATATGTCACTCTAAAAAAAGGCAAAACTATGGAGACAGTAAAAAGATCAGTGGTTGCCAGGGGCTATGGGACGAGGGGAAAATGAACAGGTGGAACACAGAGGACTTTTAGGACTGTGAAACTATTTTCTATGATACTATAATAGCGGATACAGGTCATTTCATGTCTCAAAACTCCTAGAATGGACAACACTGAGAATGAACTCTAATGTAAACTATGGACTTTGAGTGATAATGTGGTATCGATGTGGGTTCACAAATTGCCACAAATGCACCACTCTGATAGGAATGGGGTATTAGTGGAGAAGGCTGTAGGTGTGGGTAAGGGCAGGGGATATATGGTATTTCTCTGTACCTTTTTGCTCAATTTTGCTGTGAACCTAAACTGCTCCAAAAACTAAAGTCCATTAAAAATAATTAAATAAACTAACTGAAAAATACTTATAACCACATACTAAGATTTATTTGCCCTTGGGATTGAGTACCTGATTTCAGATAATTTTTTTTTAAATGACGCATAATGGGCACCTGGGTGGCTCAGTCAGTTAAGTGTCCAACTGTGGCTCAGGTCATGATCTGGCAGTTTGGGCTCTGTGCTGACAGCTCAGAGCCAGAGCCTGCTTCAGATTCTGTCTCCCTCTCTCTCTCCCCTCCTACTCGTGCTCTGACTCTCTCTCTCTCAAAAATAAACATTAAAAAAAACTTTTTTAATAAAAATAAAAATCAGACATAAATGCAAAATTATCTTTGAGCAATGAAAATTCAGTTTAACCCAGATAAGCTAAGTAATATCCACCAGTCTTGTGTTTCTGATGCAAGCAGGACACTTTAAAAAAAAAATTTTTTTTAATGTTTATTTATTCTTGAGAATGAACATGAGTGGGGGAGGGGCAGAGAGAGAGAGGGAGACACAGAATCCGAAGCAGGCTCCTGGCTCCAAGCTGTCAGCACAGACGCCGACACAGGGTTCAAACTCACAAACCATGAGATCATGACCTGAGCCAAAGTCGGACACTTTACCAACTGAGCCACCCAGGCGCCCCTAAACCAGGACACTTTTAAGAGTGAAAGGGATGCTATGAATAATTGTGATGGGGCAATAGTCACCAACAGAGAATTATGGTTACCCCACTAATGGGGAACCTGGAGGTTGTACAGTGTAAAATCAAGCAATCAGAATGGAGCTATATAGATTAAAACTCCAGGTCAATTAACTTTCAATTCTAAATACAGTGTATTTGTGATTTACAAACTTTTCCCAAGAACTCTAAGCAATAATTTTCCAAGAACCCCTTTGACTGTTAAAACAACGATGTCTCAAATTTAAGTATATCTAGTCCTACAAAGCACCTCCAAATTCCTGGATTCCCACCCCGCCCCCCAATCAAAACTGGTAAGTCCTCAACCCTATTCCTCTACATTCAATATTATTTGGTAGCTATACCACCCTTGGCTAAGATAATTTCCCTACTAACCATATAAAGTATGCATATATATCCAAGCTCTACTGCCTTGGTTTCAAATGACAGTATACAAAGATCAATGAACTCTAATATCTGCAAAAGGTAGTTCCCTACTTGGTAGTCTGAGAGTACTATCTTATCTAGTAAAATTAGAAACCCTGGTACAAAATAGGCCAAGATTATGCAGGCTAGCACTGACTCTTTCAAATGTATTATTAGGTGCTTTCTGATACTGTTTCAGAAATGAATACCAATTTCACAGTAATAAAATGCTAGACATACCAATTTAAATTGTGACTAAGAAAAGTTATAATAATGTAAAGAAATCGTTCCATTTGAGAATATAGATGTTTCATCTGAAACCTCAGTTCACTTGTGTATATAATCATAAGATTGGAATAGATGATTTGTAAAGTCTTTTCTAATGTAACAGCTAATATTCTGTAAATCTGCATATTATTAATGGTCAATAAATTGAAATACAGTATTCTCTGAATCCATGAAGATGCATAAAGCAATACTGTGCTTGAGAGTATATTTTAACAGATTATGAATTATTTGAAAACCAGAACAGGTCTATAATTTTGTATCCCCACAATGGCTTGCTGCACATATTATAGTCAATAACACCTGTTAAAAGAATGGTGAGAAATACAATTCTCATTAACAGAGGATTAAGGGTAAAACGCTTTTGTCAAATTTCAACCTATTAAAAACTTAATAATATACTAGTAATTAGTATGTTAATGAGTAGTACAATAAATGAAACCATATTTCTTAAATTAGTGGAGTTTTTCACAATATCAGTCATATTTCTGAGTATTGACAGAATCATAAATTCTAGAAAACTCGACTATGGTATGTTTGAATTTACCACAGATGCCCCTAGAAGTTACTGTCATTAAAAAGAAAAAAAAGGGGGGGGGGAATCCCTAACGACTGTTTTCTTGCCATGCATCCATATCCATTAATCCTAACAAGCAAGGGAATAAAAACTGAGTTAAAAAAATTTTTTTAACATTTATTTATTATTTTGAGAGCAGAGCACAAGCAGAGGAGGGGCAGGGAGAAGGAGACAGATAATCCAAAGCAAGCTCCAGTCTCTAAACTGTCAGCACAGAGCCCAACACAGGCCTCGAACTCACAAACTGTTGAGATCATGACCTGAGCTGAAGTCAGATGGTTAACCGACTGAGCCACCCAGGCACCCCCAAAATTTGAACTTAAATAGACTTTTGATATTTTACTTTACAGTTGGAATTCAGCTTTCCCATTCTTTTCCAAATTAGGTAATGATGTTGCCCATCATCCATCCCAAAAGAGAAGGAAATTCAGATTTCCCTGTAAAGCTCCTGGAGTCAAAAACAAACAGCCTAGAAATTTCTTCTTTGGAAAGATAATCTTTAAGAAAGTCATCTATGGAGGAAAGGGCAGAAAGCAGGACATTTTCTAACTATTCTTTAAAAAAAAAAAAAAATTCTAGGGACATCTGGGTGGCTTAGGTCATGATCTCATGGTCCGTGGGTTCGAGCCCCGCATCAGGCTCTGTGCTGACCACTCAGAGCCTGGAGCCTGCTTCGGATTTTGTGTTTCCCTCTCTCTCTGCCCTCTCCTGCTCGTGCTCTGTCTCTGTCTCTCTCTCAAAAATAAACATTAAAAATAATTAAAAATAATAATAATTAGGGGCGCCTGGGTGGCTCAGTCGGTTGAGTGTCCGACTTTGGTTCAGGTCATGATCTCACAGTCCGTGAGTTCAAGCCCCATGTCAGGCTCTGTGCTGACAGCTCAGAGCCTGGAGCCTGTTTCAGCTTCTGTGTCTCCCTCTCTCTTTGACCTTCCCCCATTCATGCTCTGTCTCAAAAATAAATAAACGTTAAAAAAATTAAAAAATAATAATAATAATTTAAAAATTCTAAAAAGATAGTAACAGTTAACTGAATGTCTCTGAAAACAAATTTATTATAACAGCACCTAACCTTTACTGATCACTTATATATGTCAAGCATAGTGAAGTGTATATTATACAATCTCATTACATTAAAATACAGCCTATTCCTTGAGGTTGTCATTGCCGTTCTACAGATATGCAGAGGCAGGATGCAGATGCTGGCAGTTATGATTCCGGAGTTCAAAACACTACACTGTTCTGCCTCACTGACAGCAATACTTTATTACAGATAACCAGACTAAATAATATCCTATATGCATTATGTAAACCAAAAACATTTTATCTCAGAATGACTATTGCACAGTGTGTTCTACTTCTTTTTCATCAATATTACCAGTTCAGGCCTTTTTCAGTATACATCTATCCCCAATTATCTAAGTTACCTATACAAAAATTCTACGTGTGCCTATGAATTTAAAAGGTCTTTGGCATTCCCAACTGTGACATATTGTTTTAAGCTGGTGTTCCTAACTAGTAAACTGGTACTTAGTGGTAGATTTCTAGTTCTTATTGGCAGATTGCCAAGGTGGTTCTAAAACCACACATACCCTGAAGATTTTCCTCCCACGGAGGGATGAAAACGAACGGCACTTTGAATCCTTTTCCAGGCAGGGACTTAACAGCGTGGCTCTGCACTCTCCTATCTTGTGCATATTCTTGGATTTCAAAACTCAATGCATATGACAAGCAGGTCTTTCTCACAAAGAGTCTGACAAATCTTGCAATAAAGATTATTTTAACAATTATTTTAACATTTTGCACAGGATGACTATCTTTGTGCTATTTTATAGATTCTGCCTTAAAGAGATCATCATTTCCTTTGGTCTTATGTCAACCATAAACAAATCTATTAGTATAAATACTTTAATCACTGACTTTGCCAAGTATCTACAGGACCTCTCCCAGGCAGCTATAAGACTGAGCAAGTAGATCATGAACCAAAGGTAAGATACATCCTTGTGCAAAAACTTCAGTAGTAGGTCTACAAAGAGGACACCCATTTCATCAATTTTAAAATTCTGCTCCTCCAACCCTAAGGATTCTGGGGAACAATTAGGAATCTCCCTCTCCCCCTAAACAACTCTACTTGAGATTCTACTTGATTTTTAAATGAAAAAAAAAAAAAAAAATTTTTTTTTCAGCTGCCAGAAGTTGAAAACTTAGGGGCACCTGGGTGGCTCAGTCAGTTGAGCGTCTGACCCTTGATTTTGGCTCAGGTCATGATCTTGCGATTGATTCGTGAGATTGAGTCCCGTGTCAGGCTCCCTGCTGACAGAGCAGAGCCTGCTTGGGATTCTCTCTCTCTTCCTCTTCCTCTCTCTCTCTCTCTCTCTCTCTCTCTCTCTCTCTCTGCCCCTCCTCATCTCATGCACAGGCTCTCTCCTTCTCTCACAAAACAAACAAACATTTTTAAAAAGTTGAAAACTTAAATCTAATTCTTGCCCCAGTCTACAACTTAACATATACCATGGTCCAAAGAGGCTCTAATTCAAGTGCAGCACCCTTACTAGAATCCAAATCTTCTGAATCCTATTCACTAATATTTTATCCACTACAATCTGCTCCCTCCTTGATTCCTCAGGAAATCCCAAAATTCAGGCAACAATTCAACTCTGTTCTCTCCTTTCATAATTATTTATTTGTACTCTAATCATCTTGTTTCAGGTCTTCAGTATCTCATACCTCCAAGATTAAGTAGTACCCCTCCACCACCACAATGAGGTTATATTACTTACTTAGTCTCCCAAACACCAGCAAAATATTGCCGCTTCTCTTGAAAAGGGACAGCAAAATTGTATCCAGAATGCTTTCACTAAAAACTAGCAGAGTTGTCCCAGGAATTATCCACATGGCCAAGATATTAAATGCGTGAACATTTAGATTTCAGCCAAAAAAAAAAAAAAAAAATATGCCCCAAGATAAAAATAAATATATTGTTCTTTTCCATTTAATAAAGTTTTCCCTATTTGAAATGAAAAAGGCCCTCTCAGTGGGCCAGTTTCAGGTATCAAGAATTCAGTCATCATCAATGTAATTCCCTTCAGTGACAATGTGAGTAACAACAGATGTATTCTAAAGGCTCCATACACTTAATAAATAAAAATATCTATCATTCCAATTACCATAGTCAATAAAGGAAGGCTATAAATACCAAGATAAATTATATCATAATTAATACTACTAGAGCTTTACAGTCTATAAATTATGTCTACATAGAACAAGCTTTGTAAGGATACCCAACAGACTACTAACAGTGCTTGTTCCTGGAGAGTGGGCATCAAGGCATAAAAGGAGGAACTTTAATATTTTACCTTATACACCTGGGTATTATTTGAAATTACCATGTAAGCAAGCCCTTTCATAATTTTTTGATCCAGTAACTATCCCCTTTTTTCAAAAACTTAAATGAAATAACTCCACATCAAAATGGTTAACTAGTATCCAAGGCAGGAAGGTTTATCCTACCTGTCTGCTAATATTCCCTCCTGTAGTAAATTATATCCATTCTTTGAAAATTCAACCCAATGAAAACTTCATTATATTTTAGGTAGAGATAGCTGACAAGTTTTATGTATCTGGTTACCTCAGGCTCTCCTAGTTACTACTGGGCCTGTTAAGTTTTTCCAGTGGTGTATTTTGAGAGTTTAAGACTTGATACAATTCTTGAGCTGTTGCAGTGACAAATGGATACTGTTGCAGAATGGTAAAGTGATACTCTAAGACGCTACTGAAAACACATTCCCATTGTTTCTTTCCCATTCTGACTTTAAAGCTGCTAAAATACACATACCTGTTACTGAAATAAATACAAATGCTAGCCATCTCATACTTCTACTGGTAATTTCTCAATTTTCACTATAGTTTAGTGTTGTCTCTAAAGTAAGAATTACTACTCCATATACTCTAGTGTTTTTTTTCTTTAGTGAACATCAAAGTTTGCCCTTTCGTCCTACAGCTGTAAAACCTGATTACCCCTAGCACCACCCCCATCCCATAATTGAATTTTAATGTCTGCCTGCCAAAGGATAGCAAATTATATGCTCTATAGGCAGACATTTCAGAATGTTTCATGTGCACTTCACAGTAAGTGGTAGCTTTGCAGGGAAGCACTAAAATTTGCCAGCCCACAGTAAGCACCTCATAGTTCATAATCAATATTCATTACTAGCCACCTGCCTGGAATTCTTTCTCTCTTTATGTCCTCACTTCTATAAGGAATTAACTTCCTTTGTGCTAGTCCTCGAAGACTAGCTGAGCAGTTTCTGGAAAATATGGACATTATAACCCTGTGGGAATTAAAAGATTTTAAGAGCATGTTAGAAAAATCTCCATCACATAAAGAAAATCATTAAACAGCTATTAGGAGAAGCAAAAATACCCAGAAGTCACAATATGCAAACACTCCGGCTCAAAAACATGAGTCAATTAAACTAAACTTTGCATATGACAAGTATAATTGAATGTGCCACCCCTCTGCCTCAAAGATATTCAAATAAAACAGAACAAAGAATTTAAAAGTGCCAAATGTTTGCCTAGAAACAATGGAAGACACCAGAATGGACAAGACCAGATAGGTATGGGTAAGAACTAAAATTAAGATAGAAAAAAAAAAAATAGGAAAAAAAGCAACATCTGTTGGTTACTCATTGTCACTGAAGGGAATTACATTGATGACTGAATTCTTGATACCTGAAATTGGCCCACTGAGAGGGCCTTTTTCATTCCAAATAAGAAAAAAAGAGGACTTTAAAAAATTATATGTATACTGTATGTATACTATATATATATATTATATATATATATTTCTTGGTCTTACACATATATGTATATATACACATATATGTATATACATACACACATGTGTATATACATGTATATATACATACGTATATATATACACATATATAAAAAGCACAGAGCTCTTAAAAATGACTCAATCATATTGTAGAGGAAAACAAAGATGAACAACAGAATTCTGAGGATGGGAATAAAGGAATAAAGCACACATTTCTTGTATTGCCTTAATCATTTAGGTATGTCTTAATGCCTAAAGTTAAAAAGAAAAAAAACTTTCTGCTGCTAAAGTATGAAAACAAGATGTACAGCAAGATCTATATGCTTTTAAAGCATTTTACAAGAACAAAGAAAATGTGGAACCTTTAAAGCATTCAATGCACAACTGGAAGAAAGTCATACATGTGAGTTTCCTAGTGAAAATTATGTTGCTAAATTTCTCACTCAAGCAACAACTATAAAAATATGTCACTACTATGGCATAATCTAATTTTGAAGGTGCAATAAAGTGTTGTAGTATTAGCAATATCGTTACTTCAAAATTAAATAGCACTGCTAAATAAACATAATTGCTAAGTTAAAATTGAAAGCTAACCAAAAGTCACTGATCTACCGAAATAGTTTGGAATTAGCAATGTTTAGGGTTATAAGCATCAAGCTCCAAATACCTTAAATGGTTGATAGGTTGTGTGTTAGCCGAAAACTTTCATTTTAATTACTTCCTTGTTTTTATTAAAAATAAGGGACTAATATCCCCATATTAGAGATTTCAAGTTTCATAATCATTTCACTATAAAACACAGCTAGCTTTGAGATTAAAAAGTAAACCAAGATAACTGAAATGGTATTAGTGACAGAAAAGGTTATCCAGCACATATCTTCTGTCAAGTATCATGCTAAGTGATTTACATATGCAATCTCATCCTAACCACCACTGTGTATGAGGTGTCTGTTATTCCTAGTTAACAGATAAGGAAACGGGGATTAAGAGAACTGCCAAAAATCAGGACTCCAATCCAATGTCTCAGGCTTCAAAACTCATAATATAATCCTTTGGTAAAGGGCATGCAAAACGGGGTCCAGCGACAGTTTTATTTGACCAGTACAGTATTTTTAGAGGTCCAACTTGCAGTGTTTTCAGTCCAAGCATGTAATGCAGTTTAGCAAGCAGTACTTGCCTCGCTCCTGCAATAACTGAATTTGCAACCCCTGCTTTCACGCATATTAACAAAAAGAGGGGCGCCTGGGGTGACTTAGTTGGTTAAGCATCAGACTTTGGCTCAGGTCATGATCTCATGGTTCATAGGTTGGAGCCCTGCTCGGTTTCTGTGCTGACAGCTCAGAGCCTCCAGCCTGCTTTGGATTCTGTGTCGCCTTCTCTCTCGGCCCCTCCCCTACTTGCACTGTGTCTCTCTCTCAAAAATGAATAAACATTAAAAAAAAATTTAATGCATGTTAACAAAATGAATAAAAACAAGTAAACAGCTGCTCTCCTTACCTTTCCATTCCTAGAACAGTGTGGCTTTGACCAATGGTTGTCCTGGGGACTAGGTACTATAATCCTCTAGCAGAGGATATTTACAAGTGGAGGGAATCATGGAGATATTTTCAACAGAGATTGCTCTGCCTTTTATGGAGCATTTTGGAAATCTGTGGGTGTATTTTTGATTGATACATGATTGAGATGGTACTACTAGCCTCTAGTAGGCCAAGTCCAGGGATCCTCAATATCCCACAAAGTAGGAATGTCTTGCACAACAAAGAGTTGTCCCCCTCTCCCTACACAACTTTCAAATGACATTCAAGATGAAAACCTTGCTCTGAGCCTAGAAACTCTGTTTTAAATATAACACAAAGTAAAAAACAATAAACAAATATTTACATGACTTTAATCATCATTCAATCTTCCAGGAATGCAATTACTACATAAAGTGAGGATAAACTGGACTTTGTTTCATTTGAAACTTCACCAAAACTTGTTCATGTTCTCAGAAAATGACACTGTCAATACCAATGCCACCTGTGGTATCTGAATCACCTTTACAAAGCAGGACTATATCAGCCTGCATTTGGAGCTATCACATTCTTGTTTTTCTACATAAGAATATAAATGGCAGGCTACCTCACTGCCTTCCTATGCAGCCATGCCTGAACATTCAGACTGAAATAAGTATTTTAAGTTATATTCTCCTTTACATTACATTTATGGAATTACATATTTTTTTTCTTAATGTGTAGGAAGCTTAAAACATCTATGAAGTTCATGGAGGATAGCAAAGGAGAGTTACGAAAATGTGTTAAAAATGAGGACACAAAATATACTTTACTTTCTGTCATCTATCTAGGGGAAGGAATGAATAGGGATGAGGCATAACAGGGTGTCCCTGCAACCAGATTTAACATGAGATGACAGCAGTACAGGGAAGCACACTTCAAAGACTATAAAATTTTAGTATCAGCCTTCCCTAGCAGAGGGAGGATGATTCAGTCAAAAGGCTAGTCTGCTGACAACCAACTAAAATGCACATTCTAGGGGCACCTGGGTAGCTCAGTCAGTTGAGTGTCGACTCTTGATTTCAGCTTAGGTCATGATCCCAGGGTGGTAGGATCAAGCCCTACATCGTGGAGCCTGCTTGGGATTTTCTCTCTCCCTCTGCCCCTCCCCTGTTCACAAGTACACATGCTCTCTCTCTAATAAATAAGAAACAAACAAAATGCACATTCAAATAAAATAAAATGCATATTCTAAAATATAGTCATCATTTGTCAGAAAAACCAACCTTGAATTAATCTTGCCCTTCTCATTAGTACTTTATTTTCCTCTTCAATTTCCTATGAACCACCAGGGTTGCAGTTAACCTATAAGGGTAAATACTCTTATAAAGGACAAGGTCCTATATAACTGAATACTACACATGCATGCCACTTTACAATACAGCAGTCTATAAAGCAGTTTCCTGCACATCATTTAATCTAATGAAAATCCTATAGATTAAGTATTATACCAACTTAAAAAATAGAAACCATAGCAACTAAAATGGAAATAGGAATTCAAGTCTACTGCCAAATGCAGTGCTTTTTCTACTTAGCCACAATGTCCCACAAAAATAACATTTTAAACATAGTTTTTATTTACATTTTACATTCACAGGGAGGAAAGAATCTATCAGTTTATCCTGTAATATGGTCTCCAACTGAATTTAGGCACCAAATGTAAACTATATTAATTTTCTAGTTTCATAAAAACCATGAATTATTTTTAACACTTCTTAAGACTGCATTAAATATATTTCAAATAAATGCATAAGTATAATTATGATTATGTTTTATGCTACTTTATATCATTCACCCTGGAACCTCTTACATTGTTCAATTCTTGTTATTTTTATAGCCACCTCACCCCAGCCCACATCAAAAGGACAGAAAGTAAAATCTCTTATACTGAACTATTAATACACAGTGACACACCTCTGGTCAAAGACCTTATAATTAAAGTTCACAAAACCATGATTTTTCTTAGTATTAAAATTTAACTGTAGGGGTGCCTGGGTGGCTCAGTTAGGCATCCGACTTCAGCTCAGGTCATAATCTCACGGTTCATGGGTTTGAGCCCTGTGTCAGGCTCTGTGCCAACAGCTTAGAGCCTGGAGCCTGCTTTGGATTCTATGTATCTCTCTCCCTCTCTCTCTCTCTCTCTCTCTCTCTCTGCTCCTCCCCTGTTTGTGCACTCTCGCTCACTCACTCTCTCAAAAATAAACATTTTTTTAAAATAGATAAATAAAATAAAATTTAACTGTAAAGAAATCATATCCCTAGACTGCAGGGCTAACATCTACTTTCTGACTCTTTATATCAGATGGCTATAATTCAGCAAGCAAAAATTATTCTGAACCCACTAGGAGGAAAAGGGTGTGTCATATCTTCATTTATACCCTTCTTCCACACCAATAATGCAAATACATTCCAAGCCCCTGAGTAAAAATCTGAAGGACAATCTTTGAACTAATAACCCCAGAATCATCTCTGTTATATACCCTCAGGCAATAGTGCCCTAAATTTTAAAATATTTTTAGGTAAGAAGAGAGGAATTGCTAAAAAATCTAACTTGAGACCTTCTGCTCACATCCTTCCTGAAAATAGCTTCAATTTTTAGACAATAAAAAACATATTCTATCAAATATAACAGAACTGAAGAACATATATAGAAATGTGATGGAACCAAAAAAAAAAAACTACCCTATTTTCTCATACACAATTTGCAATATAAAACAATTTGGGTCATATCAAATCTACTTTAAAAAGATTTGTTTTGGGGGCCCCTGGGTGGCTCAGTCGGTTAAGCACACAACTCTCTTGGATGCTGCTCAGCTTATAGTCTCACAGTTCATGAGTTTGAGCCCCACATCAAATCCCCTGCTTGGGATTCTCTCTCCCTCTCTGCTCCTCCACTGCATGTGCGCTCTCGCTCTCTCTCTCTCTCTCTCTCTCTCTTTCAAAATAAATAAACCTTAAAAAAAAAAGATTTCAAACTCACCAAATGACAAGATTCTTTGTCTTTAAGTTCTAAATGGAAAACCAAAATGGGGGTGGAAAAAGACATTCTTCTACTGTTTAACAAATAAAACAATAACAAATAAAAATTTCTCATTGTTTATCTGAAATTCAAATATAACTGACATCTTGCATTTTATCTGGCAACCCTACACTCTGAACTAATTAAAGTGAGCTCCCACCTCTACCAAAGTATTACAGCACCAGCTCCCACTCAAAGAACAAGGGAAGGCTTCTATGCAGCAGAACTTTGACCAATGAAGTCTTAATGAGAGTCTGTAAGTGCTCTTTTCTGTTGATAAGTCTTTCTTAATAGCTGACATTTACCATATAAAAGACAAAGCCTAATTTCTAAGAGCCAAAGGTTAAACTTTTACTAGGTTCCAGGCAGTCTAGTGAATGAACTCTTCTGAAGCTTATGCTTCCAAGTGTAAAACAAACTGTAAAAGTTTCATTGTATAGGTTTTTGATAACTAAACAAAAAAAGTTGTTTATGAAAGTTATAATAAAGAGAATCCCATTTTCAGCGTTACAGGTAGATCCTAAAAGCTACTTTAGGGGTACCTGGGAGGCTTAGTCGATTGAACATGTGACTCTTGATTTTTTTCCCCTTTTCCTCCTTTTCTCCTTTTTTTAAAATTTAAATCCAAGTTAGTTAACATATAGTGTAATAATGATTTCAGGAAAAGAATTTAGTGATTCATCACTTCCATGTAACATCCAGTGCTCACCCCAACAAGTGCCCTCCTGAATGCCCCAAGCCCCTTTAGCCCATCCCCCTACTCAACAAACACCCCACCAGCAACCCACACTTTGTTCTCTGTATTTAAGAATCTCTAATGGTTTGTCTGCCTCTGTTTTTATCTTATTTTTACTTCCCTTCACCTGTGTTCATCTGTTTTCTTAAATTTCCACGAGTGAAATGTTTTTTTCTTTCTCTGATTTATTTCATTTAGCATGATACACTCTAGTTCCATGCACATTGTCGCAAATGGCAAGATTTCAGTCTTTTTGATCGCTGCTGACTCTTGATTTTGGCTTAGGTCAGTCCCAGGGTCATGGGATTGAGCCTTCGCTGGGCTCTGAGCTGAGTGTGGAGCCTGCATGGGATTCTTTCTTTCTCTCTCTCTCTCTCTCTCTCTCCCTCTCCCTGAAAGATTTTTTTTAATGTATTAAAAAGCTACCTTAAAAAAAAAAAAAAGCTACTTTAGTGGATTTCAAAATTAATCTACCATTTTTCTTGAATTCATAATCACAGAACTTTAGTGTTGGAAACAAACTAATTCTGACCCTTAGAAACTTCTGGACATCCCATTTCATTTTATATTCATTTCCATAAAGGTTTTTTCTTCTATTATTGAGCTTCTAAGTACTAGATATAACAGAAAGAGATCCTCCCTTTTGTTTTATGAGGTCCCTCCCAATCAGCTCTTTGTCCTACTTATAATGGCTCTGACAATGAGTAAGTGCAAATAACTATTCTTCTGCTAGTTTCATTAAAATCTTAATACTAAACCTATACTTTTCTTCCTCCTGCTCTAGGCCACCGCTCTTTCATACAGCCCATCCATCTTTGGAGACTGCCTAATTCCCTTACTTCATTTACACTGCTACCTTGAAGGTATTAATAGATAATCATATCCCCCCCTAGTGCTCCCTTTTCCTAAATTTAGATCCCTCAGGATTTTTTCCTAAGTCTTATGCTACCATCAATGTAGAATTATCTGGGAGCGCCTGGGTGGCTCAGTCGGTTAAGCGGCCAACTTCGGCTCAGGTCATGATCTCGCGGTCCGTGAGTTCGAGCCCCGCATCAGGCTCTGCACTGACAGCTCGGAGCCTGGAGCCTGTTTCAGATTCTGTGTCTCCTCTCTCTGACCCTCCCCCATTCATGCTCTGTCTCTCTCTGTCTCAAAAATAAATAAACGTTAAAAAAAACTTATAAAAAAATGTAGAATTATCTGCATTTCATCTTAAATGTGGATAGAAAGTGTTCATAATTATTTGAAGTTCTATCCTAGTAAGAAAACAGTAATACTGTTAGAAGTTCCATAATTTTGATATGTGATCACTAGGTTACTTGTCTAAGGGTAATTCAATGACAGCTCCCAGCAAGTTATCTGAAACCTCTTTATAGCTGCTTTTTCCCAGGTAGCAGTTTCCTGGTTTGCATTAAGACCATTTATTTCATCTTCCTTGGTGAATGATTTGATGTTCAACATTAACAAATACAATTTCAATGCTGAAGCTACTATGCCATTTTTTCCAGTTGTTCCACAATGGTTTCCAACCTGCTAAACTTAAATTAAAAATGAAAAATCCTAAGTTAAATGTAACATATTCCTTCAATCTATGGACTGAGAAGTATTTCAGTGGTGCCTCTGGCTCCATCAGAAGAGCCTATGATTCTTGATCTCAGGGTTGTTGAGTTCAAGCCCCAAGTTGGGTGTAGAGATTACTTTAAAAATAAGGTCTTTGGAAGGAAGGGAGGAAGGGAGGGAGAAACAGAGTATTCCAATAGTTGCCAAAACAGAACAAAGGACATATTGTTGCCTTTTTTTCCTCTAAGCAATGTCTAAAAATGAGAAAACAAACTTGCCAACTCTAGGATCTTAAACATGAAAGGCTAATGATTCTTCTGTGATGCTTCTTTCTTTTTCCCTCCCTTCCTCTGGCCAGTGCTCAAGTCATTCTGGACTCACCAGCAAAGTGCCTCAGACAACAGCATCAGAGTAAGCATTTAGCTCTGAGTAAACAGGTAAAGCTACCAGCCCTGTACTCAACCAATAATTCAAAGGCAGGGGCTACAGAATAAGGAACGTAAGTTCTAATTTAAAAGGACAACTAAACATACTACAAAACTTATGTTTTGCTTATGATATTCAAATTACTGTAGCTTCCTCTATGTCCCAAATCCAAATAGGGAAAACAAAAACCAATATTATACAAGTAATGGCTAATGTATTAATTCAACAATGCTGTATTTTCCTCTTTAATAGTGACCAGTAACAGTACATGTTGATACTACTGACAGATACGTTGTGAAAATCTTTACTATGTTTATAAATATCATCAGATTGTTCCAGACTAACATGGCATATAACAAATAAAAACAAAACAACCCAAAACTACTCCATACTAGAAAAGGCTGTTTTTCAAACAGGAGTCTCACCATCCATTAATGAACTAAGGATCTAGCCAGGTCACAATAGTTTTCTTCATATACATTACAAAGTGCAGACATTGCTGTACAAAATGTTACATATTTATGCATCTAGTTAGTCACAAATAAAATCTATTTCTCCATCTGGGTCACAGACTAAAGTGTGAAAGTCTTTTTCTAAAGAGCTTTTATATTTTTAGAATCATTTCAACATAATTAAATGTGAACCAAATTGTTTCTATTTTACTAATAATATAAGCTAATGTCTACTAAGTGTATTTCAGCAACTAGAAAATTTAATTTGTAATGTTAATTATCAGGTTATTTTAAAATTAATAAGCAGCAAGGATGTAGTTGATAACACTTGAAACTAGATAAGTATATGGGAGATTATTACATTACTCTGTATGTTTGAAATTCTAACAAAAACATTTTTAAAAAAGCAAGGAAATGGACATACCTAACAAATACAAAGAAGTATAATGAATAAACATATAAATTGAGACTTTTGAGGGGTGCCTGGGTGGCTCAGTTGGCTAAGCGTCTGACTTCGGCTCAGGTCATGAACTCATGGTCTGTGAGTCTGAGCCCCACGTTGGGCTCTGTGCTGACAGCTCAGAGCCTGGAGCCTGCTTCAGATTCTGTCTCCCTCTCTCTCTGCCCCTCCCCTGCTCATGCTCTGCCCCCCTCTCTCTCTCAAAAATAAATAAACATTAAAAAAAATTGAGACTCTTCAACACACTGTTTCTAAGGACTATCTCTCTAGGAACTTCCTCAGATTTAATTCCAGTAATAGTTCGATTGTCTTGTTCAACTATAATGGAAAGGGTTAGAGATCTTAAAAAAAAAAAAAAAAAAAAAAACTAAGACAGGAGAAATGAAGTCATAAATAGAAAACAAACCTGCTCAAAGGAGAACACAATTATTTAGTGTGCCTCATTTTCTCTTCATGGCCTCCACAATAGCCAACTACTTTTCTTTTTTTTTTTTTTTAAGTTTATTTTTTGAGAGAGAAACAGAGCATGAGTGGGGGGGGGCGGGGGGTTAGGAGGTTGGAGGACAGGGGGTGAAAGAGAGGGAGACACAGAATCCAAAGCAGGCTCCAGATTCTGAGCTGTCAGCACAGAGCCTGACGCGGGGCTTGAACCCATGGACAGTGAGATCACGACCTAAGCCTAAGTCTGATGCTTAACCTACTGAGCCACCCTGGCGCCCCAAGTCAACTACTTTTCAACCAACAGAAAGAACACAAAATATCTACCTACCTGGCAGTGATTTTCATTTCTTAAAATGTTTAACTCACACTGGCAATTTTCCCAGTGAGTTTAATATAAGATCTCTATTACACCATTCTGCCTTCCTTGAAACAAAAACTACAAACATTGTCTGAAGTAGGTTTACAGGCAGTTGGGATTTCAAAGCAGTATATGCCTCAAAGTCAATTTTTCTTATTTCCAAAAAGTAAGTTTCTAAAAACTTATTAAAATAAAGTATTCTCTCCCTCGGGCCTCTAAGTTATAAGGTCAATAGAACTGTGTAATTTTAGAACTGGAAGGGAATTTAGAAATCATCTAGTCAAAGTGGTTTTCAAATGCTGTATCAGGAAGAAAAGAAGAATCAATGTCCTAACAATTTATATACACAAGTACACTCTTCTTTTTACTGTATCATACTGCATAAGGAACATTTCGCCTTGTTAATATTCTATCAGAAAAGGACTTGACCTTTTGTCTTGTACAGTATTTTATATTTAATCACTTTTAGAATGTGAGTATACATTTGAATATGATTTAAACTACTGGTACATTTTGGAACTTAATGTTTTCTGATAATAGAATCTTACATAATATATAGAACCCTGACACTTTCAGAGTGATTTCACATTGTCTCATTTATATTTCACTGTCTAGTCACTTTGAAGCGATACTTGGGTGTAACAACAATATAAACCAAGCTAAAACAGAACGAAGCAAAGCATATCTAAACTGATATACTTCTGGAAAATACCATAAAACACACCATAAGCTTCTAGTAATTAAGATTATCTGGAAAGAAAGCCAGTCTTAAAACATTCCATAATTGTTTTCAGAGATGCAAAATACCATTCACAACTTTTTAGTACACAAGATTGCTTCCATCAAAGCTGACCACAATCTGTTTTAATGAAGAGATAGGACTGGGTTTTTAATATCCAAAACATAACAAAAATAAGAAACAAAAAAACCAACAAGTGGGTGAGGAACATCAAATATGTCTCCCACTAATTTACTGTATTGCAAATACTTAAGAAATTCTTTAAACCCCATTTCTACACAGATAGACCAATTAAAAGTTATGAGCAACGAAAACAAAAAAAGTTATGAGCAATTAGGTAAAATTAACCTCAAGTTAATTAGGTTTGATTAACAAATGTATATCTTTGTATGTACATAAAAACAGACAAAAGTTAGAACTACTTTCAGTTTTAGGTAACACAGTAAATTAGAATTAGATAGGTACAAATCTGGACTCCTCCTAAACTGAATAAATTCTTGAAAAACAGATAATGTTTTACCTAGAAATAATGTTTTTTCGTAAGATCGCTGCAATGTCACTTTAAACTCAGTGAGAAGCATGTATTATATATTATATAACCTCACAAACAAGTTTAAAAATGCATTACCTAAGGTGCTTAAAATTAAACTCTATGTCATCAGGGGCACCTGGGTGGCTCAGTAGGTTGAGCATCTGACTTCGGCTCAGGCCATGATCTCACCATCTGTGAGTTCGAGCCCTGCGTCAGGCTCTGTGCTGACAGCTCAGAGCCTGAAGCCCGCTTCTGATTCTGTGTCTCCCTCTCTCTCAGAGTGCCCCTTCCCCTTTCACACACTGTCTCTCTAATAAAAAACTTAAAAAAAAAAAAACAAACTTCACATCATCAATGGTAGTTTTAACAATTCATGTAAAACAATACAATAATGTTTTATTTAAAGAGGCACACTGAAAGTCACAGGAGGTGATTTCGCACCATTTTAAAAAAAAATTTTTTTTTGATGTTTACTTTTGAAGGAGAGAAAGACAGAGCGTGAGGGAGGAGGGGCAGAGAGAGAGAGAGAGAGAGAGAGAGACAGACAGACAGACAGACAGACAGATCTGTAGCAGGCTCTAGGCTCTGAGCTGTCAGCACAGAGCCCTATGCCAGGCTCAAACCCGTAAACCATGAAATCATGACCTGAGGCGAAGTAGGAGGCCACCTACTGAGACACCCAGGCGCCCTGCATCATTTAAAAAAAAATTTTTTTTAATGTTAATTTAGAGAGGGTGGGAGAGAGAGAGAGAGAGAGAGAGAGAGAGAGAGAGAGAGAGAGAATGAGCAGGGGAGAAGCAGAGAGAGAGGGAGAGACACAGAATCCAAACAAGGCTCCAGGCTCTGAGCTGTCAGCACAGAGCCCGACCTCACAGAGAGCGAGATCATGACCTGAGCCGAACGAAGTCAGGACGCTCAACTGACTGAGCCACCCAGGAGTTCCGCGTCATTTTTTGTTGTTGTTGATGTGTGAGTTTACTTTAGAAGTTCCTGCTCTATTCTTTCTGACAGATTCTATTTTTCCAGATGCTTCTCAAGTGAATATTTATTCCTCAGTCTTACATCTTACTTTTCTCTTTGTACTTCTGCATCCTTTCCCTTTCTCTTACAACGTCATTCTCTATGTCTGATCCTGTCCAGACTGTCCTCACTGTAACCAAACTGAACAGATGTAGAAAATTTACAGAATTCACCTCTTCCAAAACTTCTTTGCACAATTTTACCCAAAGTTTTATTGAACATCTCCTGTATTTTATCCAACATAGTCATTCATTGTGTTTTTACATACTTCACATTTGTATAGATTATTAGCTACTCGCTACCTTCCCAAATTGTCTTGCAAACAAAACCCTTTACATAGATCCAGCAAGTATCAGATTTTACATATACCTTACTTTGAAAAAGTAGCTCAAACTAAGTAAATGAGAAAGTGTTCAAATTGTCACAGCACTTATTTGACCACATCTGTTCATCTTTGCAGACCCAGTTAAACAATTAACTTTTATTTTAAAAAAGAAAAAGACAATACAGTAACATTTTGCCTTTTACTAATGTCTAAAAATATGCTCCACTAGAGAAAACATTTCATATCAAAATTGTATTTATAAAAAGAACGGGATTCCTTCAAGACATAACAGTCTAATTCCTCATGAAAATTTGTATAACTCAAAGTCAGGCGTGTAATGATCTTCGATCTTAATTTTTGGCCAATGTTTGGACTATGGAGCACATTTATATTTAAAGACTTTTATTTCCTTTTGTTGTTTTAAACCTTGGAGTATTAGCAGGTCAGCTCTATTAAGTCTCACAACACAAAAACCCCATCTGCATCTCTTTCCAATTTGAATCTAGTAACGTTGAAAAACAAAAACTTAAGAGCACAGGACCAATCCTGACGTAGTAACAGGGCCTTTCCACCCCAGACCCAGGACCAATTTCTCTCGCCTCAGTGCTCTGTGATATCAGCAGTGACACTTCTGTCAGTTGCCTAAGAGACTAGAGGCTTATAATCTCTTCAGGAAATGCTTTATTGCAAAGCAAACTATTTCTTCTGGTCATTTAAAATCTTATTTGGATTAATTATGTTAAGATGTGTTGCTTGACATCTGGCATGTCTTTTGTGCCACAGCTGCTCTAGGTACATCTGTCTTCTGTAGCTCATTTAAGTTCACCCAAAGAAGAGATGCACAATCAATAGTGAATATATGTCTAAAAATGTACTTGGAGAGAAAACTGCCAAACCATTGAAGCAAACAGCACTTGACAGAAAAGAAAAAGATTTGTGAATCATCTATTTCAAATACTGGCATTGCTACAAATCACAATGTTCACAACTACCCAGTATCACCCAAGCAAAATAGTTTCTTAAAGTTGAGCTCATTAATAATAAAATTCATGGGGCGCCTGGGTGGCTCAGTCAGTTGAGCATCTGACTTCGGCTCAGGTCATGATCTCATGGTCTGCGAGTTTGAGCCCCGCATCGGGCTGTGTGCTGACAGCACAGAGGCTGGAGCCTGCTTCAGATTCTGTGTCTCCCTGTCTCTCTTCCCCTCCCCCGTTCATGCTCTGTCTCTCTCTCTCTCTCTCAAAAGTAAATAAACATTTAAAAAGTTTAAAAAAAAATAACAATAAAATTCATTAGGCTCCTTATTTTCTCCCAGTGAGCAGTGTTAATTATCCAATTTTATATTTTCAGCATGAGTATATTACATTGTTACACTCCATTCCACATTCTTTCATCAGTTAACATCTCCAACACTCCTACTGTGTGCCAGGCACTACATTCAACTTCTTTTTCACAATGGGATTCTATGAAAAACTTCTAGATTCTATCTAGCCCATATGAAAAGATATTTCGTTCACTGAAAGAAAAAGCCATGAAATCTCCCTGACAATGAAATGGAAATACAAACTTCCTCACCAGAATTTGCAACTGCAGAGGCAGCGCAGCTGGTCACTTTAAGTTATATAAGCTCAAGCGCAAATCTCTCCGTTGAGGGCCTTCAAAATGGCCTACTTTACTTTATTCAAGATAGTGAACAGTATTAACTAACAAGTGGTTCAACATATACATGAAGAAAAATAATAATGCTACTTTTTAAAGGATAACAGTAACAGCTAACACTATAGTGAGCACTTAGTACATATAGTACTGTTATACTACATAATATAGCATATGGCACATATAGTAATATATATTACATATAGTAAAAATTCACTCTATTAAAACTCACTCTCTATATGCCAGGTAGAAATCTAAGTACTTTATGGCCATTACCTCATTTAATCTTTGCATCATTCCCTAGGAGACTGGCATTATTATAAATTCCAAATTACAGATGATAAAACTGATATTTGGAAGTATTAAGCACTTTATTCAAAATCACTTAGCTAAAAGGGCTGGACTCAAACACAAGTCTATCAGGATCCAAAGTCTGTATTCTTTTTTTTTTTTTTTTTTTTTTTTTTTTAACATTTTTATTTATTTTTGGGACAGAGAGAGACAGAGCATGAACAGGGGAGGGGCAGAGAGAGAGGGAGACACAGAATCTGAAACAGGCTCCAGGCTCCGAGCCATCAGCCCAGAGCCTGACGCGGGGCTCGAACTCACGGACCGCGAGATCGTGACCTGGCTGAAGTCGGACGCTTAACCGACTGCGCCACCCAGGCGCCCCCCAAAGTCTGTATTCTTGATCACCATATAATAACGCTTGGCTTACGCTCATTCAATTTTAATTTTAAAGTCTAAAGTTCTTGAATGTCTTATCAAAAAGGTTACTTTTTTTGAGGAATTTAATTTTTTTTCAAGTTTTTATTTAAATTCTAGTTAGCTAACATATATGATTCCTCACTTACTTAAAACAACCAGTGCTCATTACAAGTGCCCTCCTTAATACCCATCACCCATTTAGCCCATTCCCCACCTTTAAAACAAGTTTCTTCCTTTAAAATGAATTACAACTTTCTTGATACATACAAAAAAACCAACACCGTAACTAAGGACTTTAATTTAAACTGTGGTCCTACCAAGTCTAAATATTTGGATGAGAAACAAAGTCTACCTGAATGAAAGCCTTGGGTCTCTATGGTAATGGGTCACAGAGGTGAGAAGTAAGAGACCTTGAGGGTCCAAATTTTTCATTTTCGGGATAATGAAAGAGACTTTTTGAAAAACATTTATACTCAGTCTAAACTACCACATACTTAATCCAGAAACACTTAGGTGTTTTTTTCCCTAAGTCATCATTTTAAATAAATAATCTAACATTTTGATATCATACAGAGCATGGTATCCATTTCTGATGCACTATGTAAGAAAACATAAACTCCATAACAAGAGGTCAGACTATTGTAGGGCTATTACCAGTTGAAAGCATGAATCTTATAAGACATGTTATAGAAAACTATAAAATGGCATCCTTACCTATATGGACTCAAACTCAAAAAAACAGCCATTTTTTTCTTTTAAATTTACATTCATTTGGGTCAGGAACAAGCTCAGCTCCACTTCACCAGTCATGTCATATGACTGAATTCAAGCTCATTTCAAGGAAAAGCTGCACTATGCTGTATTTAGAACACATTGCTGAGAATAGCCAGTTGAGTCTTTGGTAGGCCTATCCAAAAACCTTGCTTTAGTTGCTAAGAAACTACAATTTCACCGTATTATAAATCATTGAAAGAAGCCAAGCCACAGCACAGAGATTAAACACGTTAAGATCAACAATCTGTCACCTATTGTGCCAAATGAAACCATGCTGTTTCCACACATCAAATAGGTAAGGTGAAACTAGTATTAGGCTCCTTTAAGGCACATTGTTAACACAGACTAAAAACTGATGACACAAATCAGACTTCCATAGCGGCCTCATGCTTTGGAGGAAATCGAAAACTACCCAACAGACTTCACATGTTCAATGCTAGAGACAGAAGAATATGTCCTCGCTGACCCCTGCAGTGATAATTCAAGGCGGTGAAGCATACATAAGATTTGATTAGTGCAATCTGTTACAACACTTACATTTAACGGATAATGGGTTTTCAATCCTTGATTGATGCATTTTCACTGTAATCTTCAGCATTTAAGCCCAGACTCTCCTTAGAATGCTTAACTCCGCTGGCTCTTTTTTTTTTTTAAATGAGCCAATTTTTTTTTTCATTTTCATTAAAAAAAAAATTGAAAACCATTACATCTCAACTATTCTAACAAGAGTAATTTTAAATTGTTCTAGCATAATGAAGACACTGAGGAATTAGCAAAAGTAATTTATAGTTCACTCTCTAGTACTGACTTCTCATAAATTCTTCCCTATAAAAATACTTTAAAGGCTGTTTCCACAAGAGCAGAAACTAGTTCACAGTACTTTTCACCGGTGAAAGATCAATTCAGCAGCTGAACTGCAACACATGTCCTCACCAGTCAGAATTCTCTGTCCAGATCCCCCATCACGGGGATTCCTCACGATTTCTCTCCATCTTCTCTGAAGAGCTTCAGCTTAAAACCGAATTCTGTTTCCACCATCCCCTGCACGCATCTCAGGAACTACTTGTATGTTCCTCAGAAATAATGTCTGCTCTTCCTCGAAACTTTTAGATCTTAAAAACCCACTTCCTCCATCGCCTGGTCTTCAGGCGGATTCAGTCCCACCAGGGCAGTTCCAGTTACGTGTCCCTGCCTTCCCAAAGGCCTAACCAGTATCCTCCAGCACTCGCCACAACTCCGCTCCTCCCATCCCTAATATATCCTCCACACTGCACACCAACATTACACCCCCGGCTTCCTGTATTTTACTCCCTTCCCTTATTTTCTGCCTTCGCCTCACCCCCATCTCTCTACCCAGGCACCTTTACTGCTCTAATAAATATTCCCCCTGCCTCAGTTTCAACCCTTTCTCCCCATCCTCTGCTCATTTTTCCTCTCCTTATTTAGACACTCCTTTTTGCTCTCCCAACCACTACCCCAGAATGCCCAACACTCCACCCTCCTTAGCAAACCCAGCCCTCTTCCCCCATCTCGTTGAGAGCCCCAGCTGCTTCTCTTTCCAGATCCCTTACTGCAGTCAACCCACTACCTTAGCATTCCACCTACCTTCCCTCCACCTCCTTATCCAAGGTTCCCCGAGTCTTTGCCCCTCCTTGGGGCTCTAGTACTCTGCTCAGTATTCTTCAGGACTCCCCTCCCCCCTCCAAAGTCTCCCTTATTTTTTTAAGGATGTCGCCGGTCTCGCGGGGCTCCGGTAGAATCCCAGATGACCCCAGTGCCCGGGAGCCCCGCTCTCTTGGGCAGCCTGACACCACTCTCGTCGCCTTAACCACAAATACCTGTTTTCCACCTCCTTCTTTAAAAGCTGCGCCCCCTCCCCATCCGCCCCCGCTACTCCAGCTCCTCACGTCGGCTTCCTGGGTGTCCCCTCCCTGACTCGGAGCGACGAGCCCCAAGATGCGGAGCCTCTAAGTCTGCAACACCTCAGGCTCCTAACGGACGCCCCCACCTCTCGGACCGGCGCCTCGGTTCTCACACCCGCGCCTCTTGGAACTCCAGACCGGCATCTCCTCTCGGGTCCGCAGCCCCTCAGATTCGACCGGCCCTCTTCCCCTTGCTCCGGCACCTCCTCGGGCCCGGGACGGCCTGCTCGGGTCGCCGGCGTCTCTCAGCCCCCGCCCGGCCCGCCCCCGGCGCCCCACTTACCGTTCTGAGCGGCGCCTGGCCCTGGGAGGAGGGAGCCGGAGACCAGCAACAGAGAGAGGGCCAGGGCGCTGGGCAGCGACGAGCCCGACATCCTCCCTGCGGAAGACCGAACAGCGAATGGGCCGGGGCCGGGGCCGGAGCCGGGGCCGGGGAAGGGAGGGGAGGGAGGGAGGGGGCGGGCGAGTGCGCGAAGGAGTGAGCGAGGGAGGCAGCAACAGCTAGGCTCCGTCCTTCTCCGTCCTCCTCCTACCGCCGCAGCGCCCAAGCCTCGCGAGATCTTCACTCCGGGCCGTGGGCGGCTAAGGAGCAACGGCGGCAAGGCTCGCGAGAAGAAGCGGCCTCGACTGTGTTGCTGCCGCCCCTCACACTCTGCGTCCCGCCCCTGCGGAGGCTGATTGGCCTAGAGCGGGATGGGTCACGTGCCAACGGCGCTTCTGGCCACGTGACGGAGAGAGGCGGGGCTCCTCCACTCCCTTGGCCCTGAGGAACCGAGTAGTGTGCTTGCAGCTTACCTTCTGTGAAACGGGAGCGCCCATAAATAAGAGGAAGCTTTGGGGACACAATATATTTCCTCCTCTCATCCTGCTTTTCATTTCTTGGAGCTCTTGGCCGCAGAATTTGATGCACCACCGCCTTTTTTACGCCTTCCTCTCATTGTCTCCAATCCAAGTCCTGTTATTTCTTCTTTCTGGTCGTTGACCTTAGACCCCTCCAGGCATCTGGCTCCAACCTCCCTCCTTCACCTTATGTTTTAATTTTCCAGGCATAGTGATGTCTTCCCGGTGCCCGATACTACCTTGTCTTTCCTGCCTCTCGTGCTCCCGCGGCTTGAAATGTCCTCCTTTTCTGCGCTTCTCCTCCTCCTCCTCCTCCCCCATTTTGACCTTATTTTGGTTTCATAGAATCTCTGGGCCTGAAGTTCAACTAGCCTAATAGCGCATCCATACACACTAAATTCTACAAGGAAGTCATCATATATTAACTTGCATGAAGAATCTTCAGAAGCATTTTTATGCAGCGAACATTTATTGAGTACCTGCTGGGTATCAGGTTTTTGCATATGCAATGAAACCCAGATGAAAAGATAGTCCCCATTTTCAGGAAGTTCACCACCTAGTCTATCAGGGGAGTGAGGAAGAGGACGACAAGTGGCTGCATAGCAAAACGACCCATAGGGAAGGAGCCAACGAAGTGCTCTGGCAGTGTGATCACCATGGTTTGTATAGAATTGAGAAATGCACTTTTTAAGGGTGTTTTTTTGTACTGCTCTTAGCACCGACAATCCTTGGCTAACAAAGGAGTTTCTGTAGCTTAGCTCATCCCTGACTCAGAGCAGACATCCTGGGGAGTGTCCCTGGGGTGAAATTGTGAGAAGCCAAGTAAACAGTCCTGGTGATCTGACTTGATTCAAAGATAGAGCTTGGGGAACCTGGAAGAAGGATCACTCACCAAGACCCTCACACTCTCAAGCCAAAGCAGTCTCAGGCTTTCAATATGAACTGGACAGCTGGTGGTTCCAGACTGAATTTTCAAGCAAACACTGGGACTACAACTATGGCCATGTTGATGACGGAAATGAAAATATTCTCTGAGACGTTAGGTGTGTAAATGACCAAAAGGTTGGCATGTATCCTTGGATAAAGGCTATTCTGCAGAGAGCTCCATATGCAGGGCTACAGGGCTGCCTGTGGTGAAGCAAAAATTGTCAGCTAATGGAAGCTTCAATGGGATGCAACTGTTCTGCCTCATCATAACCATAAGCAACATCCCCCATTTAATTAGGGAGCCTCATAACAAGGGATCCTTACAAAATGATTGTGCTCGTTTTGTGGGTAGGGAAACTGAGGCCAAGAAAGGCATGACCTGCCCAGGGCCTGAGTGTTAGTGGTAATCATTAATACCAAACAGCTTGTTTGACTCCTTCTGGGCTCATGGCAAGAGTGCATTTCCTTGCCCCTCCAAGTTGGGAGTGGCACATGACTTGCTTTGGCTAGCAAAATATGAGAAATGACACATACCATTTTCAAGTAGAAGCACATCATTTCAGTTGCAGACACTATAGCATACTCTTCTCTTTGTGTGGCCATCTGTGATGGTGGAAGCATGTGTCAAAATGAAGCTTATGTCAGCCTGGGTCCCCAAATTAGCACAATAAGCCCAGGCCTCCTGCCAACCTACACAAAACAGGTAGCGTCTTTTGAGTTAAGCTACTGAGATTCAGAGGCGTTTACTCCTACTGCATAATCTGGACTATTCTGGTTAGGGGAACAATGAAATTCAAGTCCATCCCACTACCCCCACCGCCCCTATTAGCTGTGTGGCCTTGGGCCAGTGACTTAATCTCTCCCTACTCATCTACCAAATGGGGCTAATGATAGCACCTACCTCATAAAATTATAGGAGGAATAAATGATCAATTTATATACAATGTTTACATCAGTTTCTGGTGCATGTAAACACTCAAATGTTGATTATAATGATAATAAATACTATTGTTGGTGCTGCTGCTGCTGCTACAATTATAATTCCAGCCCTGTACTCTTCCCACTAAATCATGCTACTTACAAAAAAATTAAGTACGGTGTTACCATCAACCCTCAAAACCTGCAGTTATGAGGACTCCTTTCACTCAGGAGAAAATGTAAAACCCTACATGATAGTAGCCGCGCTTTTACATCTCTTTTATTGGAAAAATAAATGATAGCCAAAGCCTTCCAATAGTTCAGTAAAGGAAGTAAAAGGAATTTAGGAATTTGTTTGGGGTTTTTGTTGTTGTTTTTAAGATTTACTTAATGCTTAAAATCTCCCTACAGGTAAGCGCAGCTGTGGGGAAGGATGGCTGAGCTCCTTGCAATATCTCACAAGAGCCCTAGGGGTCCTCAGTGCTCAGGCTGAGACACACTTTCCTGGCCTCCAGGGACTGCTTGGAGGTCTGCTTTCCAGTATTGACAGTGCTTCCTGGTGGCAAGACCTGTAATAAAGCATTCCCAGTTGAAATATATCTGGTGGTTTGGTTTGGTGTGGTTCATTGGCCATAGGAAGGATGCCAGTAAAATATAGTAGTGTTGCTAGAGTTGACTTTAAACTTCCTAATGGTTTCCCCCCACACCTCCTGCAAAAACCTCTGCTCATTTGTTAAGTTCTCTCCATTCAGATATACCACCCTGACCATCTTGATTGTTGTCACCTTCTGACCTCCCACGTAATCTTTTTCCCTGCCCCTTCCAACTCCTAGCACCATGCTTGAACACCATGGGTGAGTTCAACATCCATGTTGATGCTCTAGTCAATATCCTGGCCTCTCAGCCCTTTGACCTTCTCACCTCTAACAACCCTCTCAACTTAGCTACTCTTTCCAAGTAGCTAACCTTTGACACTTTAATCACCCAAAAAAGGGCCCCATCTTTGAAATATGAAAATATAATACCTCACTCTCCACGTGCCACCTTCTCTCCTTTAAAGTTCTGTGTGCTAGGACCCCATTTGCCATAATTCTTCAACCTCATTGAGTGAGACCTCTAATCCATTAATCCCACCAATTCTTGTCCATTCTTCACTTCCTTCCTGATCCAGCTTAGAGTCCATGATTCATCATTACAGTCATTTCCTTACCCACCTCAACCTCCAACATACTTTCCTGGAAAAACCACACAATCTACCTAAATAAGCACTATAGTCTGAGATGAGGTTTCATACCTGCACCTGAGCAGCTGAATGTCGCCAGAGAAAAAACACACAAACAGGTTGAATGACTTCATTTTATTTATTTATTTTTGCAATGACTTCATTTTGAATTCCTGGTCTCAAACCTCAAATAGGTACTCAACATCACCCAGCAATCCTACTCTTTCCTACGTGGAAAAGCATGAATTTGCAATCAAATGGTCATGTGCAGGAAATGAGCATTTCTTCATTTCTCTAAATCAAATTTAACCCATTCTGAGCACCTTTCAGCTGAGATGACCAGAAATTCCATTTTGCTTATTATGAACTTCCCTCCTTACTTCCTGGGGTAATATGAAATTCCTGGGGTTTTATGCAGCCCAGGACATTACCAGGTTTTGTTTTGTTTATTCATTTGTTTAGTTCACTCTGGTCACTGCTGGTATGTGCATTGCCCAGAGCCACATGGTCCCTTGCAGGTGAATGGTTCAGTGCTTCCCACCCCTTGCCTCACAAGCCTCACCCCACACCATACTCCCTTTCAGTTCTTTATGATTGCTCTGCTCCTTCCCACCTTGGGGCCACAGCACATTCTGTGATCTTTGCCCAGAATGCTTATCACCCATCCTCTTTACCTCATCTGCTTCTTATCCTTCAGATATCAGCTTCAAATCATCCCTACTTAGTGCAAAGGGGCCTCTGGGTGACTCAGTGGGTTGAGTGTTTGGCTTTTGATTTCATCTCAGGTTGTGGTCCCAGGGTCGTGGGATTGGGCCCAACTCGGGTTCCACACTGAGCGTGGAGCCCGCTTAGGGGATTCTCTCTCTCTCCCCCCCGTCTCTCTCTCCCCCATTGGGCTCTGTGCTGACAGCTCAGAGCCCAGAGCCTGCTTCATATTCCTTCCCCCCCCCCGCCCCTCCCCTGCTCACACATGCCCCCCCTCAAAAATAAATAAACATTAAAAAATTTAAAAAAAAAGAGTTAACCAGGTATATAGGGGACAAGCAGAGGCAGAAGAAGTGTGTTCCAAGTGGGTGTAACTTCCAAGTGTGAAGGGTCCCAAGTGGGAGGGAGCAAGGGCTAGAGAGAAGCCCAGTGTGCCTGGAACTCAGAAAGCAAGGGGGGAGGGTGTGTAAAAAGAGGCCGAAGTTGAAGGAAGGGCACTGGGGTCAGATCAGCAAGGCCTTGAGGACCATGTGAAGGATTTGAGATTTTGGCTCCTTTAACAAAACCTAGTCCAGAGCCTCTTTGGTTGGAAGTAAAGTAAATCTCTCCATAGAGAGTGTTTAGCTGTCCTCTCCAGGCTCAACTGTGCTGCAGGGAATTAAGGGAAGGGCCATTTGTTCCTTGGGTTAGAACATGAATGGGCAGGAGTCCTCCCCTAAGGCCCTTGTATGCTGTCCCTAAGGGGAAAGTGAATGAAGCACAGAGGGCAGAGATCAGTGTGGTGGGTCCAGTCTTCCCTCAGCACAAGGAGACTCTAGTTATTTCCAAGGCTGGATGACCACCCCTCAATTTTCCTTCCTCCAGAAACCTATAAGGTATCTCTACCATTGAAAACTCTTATCAAGTCTTCCATGATGGGTTCATTTAATACATCTCTCCACATCTAATCTCCCCATCTAGAGTATGAGCTCATTGTAACAACCTCTTATATTTCACAGCTTTTCACAGATTACAAAGCATTTTCACATTCATTATCTCATTATTTCACTTGGTTATCAAAACTCTATTTCAGGGACGCCTGGGTGGCACAGTCGGTTAAGCGTCCAACTTCAGCCAGGTCACGATCTCGCGGTCCGTGAGTTCGAGCCCCGCGTCGGGCTCTGGGCTGATGGCTCAGAGCCTGGAGCCTGTTTCCGATTCTGTGTCACCCTCTCTCTCTGCCCCTCCCCCGTTCATGCTCTGTCTCTCTCTGTCCCAAAAATAAATAAACGTTGAAAAAAAAAATTTTTTTTAAAAAAACTCTATTTCATACACAAGATAACTGAGTCTCAAAAAGGAGAATATCTTGTTCAAGGTCCCCAGCTGGCAAGTAATAAAACCAAATAGAATCTGAACCCAAGTCCTTTGTACTCCAAAAGGAATGTGCTTAGGGTGGCTGAGTCACTAGCCTGAGAAAGACAATCTCAGTCTCCTAAAATGACCCTCTTCAGACAGCCTGAGTCTTTTCTGATGACAAAGCAAGGTCTTTGGGCAAGATCTGCTGAGGTTAGAATAAGATTGGCTCATCTCCTGGTGAGGAGTTTGGTGTGCCCATGATTTCTTCAGAAAGTACCTTGGGTACCATCTCTACTCTGATGGGGCAGAGCAACTCAACAGCCAAGTTAGGCTCTCCCTGGTGTTACAGATGGGGTTCTAGGGACTAATCAATACAGAACCTTCTTTTAATTCCTGCTCAAATTTGGAAACAATTGAAAGACATAGGAGTCAAATGTTGACTGGATTAAGTCGGCCAAGAGCACCTAAGTGGCTCGGTCAGTTAAGCATCTGACTTCAGCTCAGGTCATGATCTCACAGTTCGTGAGTTGGAGTCCCACATAGGGTGAGCTGGAGCCCTGCTTCAGGTGAGCTTGAGCCTGAATCAGCTGAGCTCAAGCCCCATCCCGGGTGAACACAAGCTCTGCCTTGAGTGAGGCCCACTTCTCTTCCTCTCCCTCCCTCTTTCTCTCTCTCCCTCTGACCCTTGTAGGACTCTCTCTCTCCCTCTCTCTCTGCCCCTTGCTCAGTTGCCCACCCTCACTCTCTCTCTGTGTTTCTCTCTCACTCTCAAAAAAAAAAAAAAAAACAAAAAAACAACTTTGGCCAAATTCAGGGGCAAAATGTTAACAAGCTTATTTGGCTAACAGGCTAATCCACATTCTCCAACATCACCTATATAAGGGGGATATTTTATCCAAAGTGACGTTGGAGAATGTGGATTAACCTGCTAACACACCTGTTAAAACTTTGCCCCTAAATTTGGCAGACTATCCAGGCAGAGACACCAGCAATGTGAAAAAAATCACAATTCTCCCACTGCCACTGGAAAACATGGGGCACCATGGAGATACAGACAAACACCTCTCTGGGGGTGGCAGGTCCCAGGCTTGCTCACATCCTTCTCCCACGCTTACCCACCAGAAAACTCACTCTTGAGCCCATGGGGAAAAGCAAGTAACAGGAGGTTAGGAGTGTTACAATAATGAAGTAGTTCTCTGCCCTGACCACACATTAGAATCATCACAGGAGCCTGGAGAAACCCCAACGCCTATGTATAGATATATACTTGCTAATATCCAGTCCCAGCCCCAGAGATTCAGGCTTGTTTGATTTGGGGTGGGGCCCAGCATGTGTGGCCATGTAATGCATTCTAATGTGCTGTAATGCACGGCTTCTCAAATTTGGAGGCACTTTAGGTCACCTGGGAACTTTAAAAATTCCCAATCCCTAGACCACAACAATTAAACCAGACTCTCTGGAGGAAGGACCCAAGCATCAGTGTATTTTTAAGACTTCCAAGGTGATTCCAATGTGCAGCTAAAATTGAGAACAAGTGCTCAAATTCAATCTTTTTTAAAAAATTAGGCACATAGCAGAATGACAAAGAAGGCTGTTCAAAAACAGATTTATTGGCCCCACTGTATTGGGGGACCTGTAGCTGGTGTATTACATTAAGAATCTAAAGATTATGATCTGCTGAATTAGGAGGCACAAGCCACCCTGAGCAGCTGGGCTCCCACTTTGGGGAAGTGAAAACTCCAAGGGTCATTTTGATTGAAGGCACTATTTTAATACATTCACACAAAGAAAGTCACACGATTTATTGCTTACAGATCCCAGAAATGGGGATGAGGAGGTGTGCAATGAGCCAGTCCTCTCTCTCAGTCAGGAGCATGCAAAATAAAAGAGAGAAGGGCAGCAAACCCCTATTATTTATAAGGTGGTTGGGGTGGAGGTCACTAACTTTTTGCAGGCCGCACACTGTGTGGTTAGTGTAAAAGATGCCTCTGGAAGAGCAAAGCAGGAGCTTGTGGTGGAAATCCTAACCTTGGTTCCTTATCAAAATGTCCAGACTCGTCGTGAGCAGGGTTGTCATACCATAAAATGAAACTCAAAATAGCTGTTTTCCTTGTGACATTTACCCCTAGAAATTCTGATTCAGTAGGGGTGGAGGCTGAAAATTTGCATTTCTAACAAGCTTCTAGGTAATGCCAATGCTCTTGGTTTGCAAACCACACTTTGAGACCTGTCTCTGCACAGGGCACAGCAGAGAAGTATTTCCTCCTTTAGTTGACAGAGCCATAAGCCTGACATGATAACTTTCATCTGTGAAGGTCCATAGGAAAATAATTTTCTGGCAAAAAAAAAAAAAAAAAAAGAAAGAAATCAGTCCAGTTGGCCCATGTGGGGTTTTAAAGAGGGTTAATAGGTTCTGGTTTTTAAAGGGATGCACTCTGCTAACTGTGGCTAGTGCCAGAATGCTCAAGATGTTCTCCAGGTCCCTGATCTTCCCACAGATGGGAAACTCATTTCTGTTGTTTCCATGTTAATGACTGATTAAAGCTGTACTGCAGTGTCTTTTTTTTTTTCCTGAGAAATGCTCTGATCCACGTGGGTCTAATGGGACCATTCCATTCTTGCAAGATCCTTTTTCCCTGTTTGATTCAAAGGAGGAGGCAAGACTCCAGACAGGCTACCCAGAAGCCCTAGGAAATTTATGGATTATAATTTAGGAAAGCCAGCCAGTCTCTCTCTGCTCAGGGATATAAGCTATGAGATGTGAGAACTGAGGTGTCAGTGGCCAGGAGTCCTGCCATTTTCAGGAAGCCAATCTGCAGAGGGAGGATGAAGATGATGAAAGAAAGAAAGAAAGAAAGAAAGAAAAAAAGAAAGAAAGAAAGAAAGAAAGAAAGAAAGAAAGCAAGAAAGAAAGAAAGAAAGAAGGAAGGAAGGAAGGAAGGAAGAGGAAGGAAGAGAAAGAGAAAGAGAGAAAGAAAGGAAAGGAAGAAAGGGCAATGTTCCCTCTTCACTATGAGCTCCTCAAGGAGGGACATTACTTTGGGTTCTGGCACAGTTAATAGCACAAAGGAGAGAATCAATAAGTGTCATCAACAGTTTTATTGAGGTATAATTAATAGACAATGAACTGCACATATTTAAAGGGTGCAGTCTGATAAGTTTCGACATATTTATATACCTGTGAAATCATCACCATTCATTTCACTCCCAGAAGTTTCCACTTTTTCCTTTATAGTCCCTCTCCCCACTTCTCTCCAGCTACCCCTGGGCAACCACCGATCTGCTCCCTGTCACTATAAGTTTGCTTCTTCTAGAGTTTTATATAAATGGAATCATAATATGTATTATCTTTGACAGCTTCTTTCAGGTTCGTTCATGCTGTGTGTGTCAATAGTTTAATCTGTTTTACTGTGAGGAGTGTTTCATTGCATGGATATGTCACAATTGTTTTATCCATTCACCTGTTGATGGATCTTTGGGTTGTTTCTAGGTAATGCCTGTCACAAATAAAGCTGCATGAGCAATCTTGTACAAGACTTTGTGCGGACACATGCTTTCATTTCTCTCGGGTAAATACCTAGGTGTGGAATGACTGAATCAAATGGTAGCGTACGATTAACTTTTAAGAAACTGCCAAACTGTTTTCCAAAGGGGGTTATGCCATTACATTCCTGGCAGTGTTTGAGGCTTTGAGTTCTCCCACACCAACCCTTGGCAAAGTCAGTTTTTTAAATTTTAGTCATTCTAATAGGTATGTGGCATACCATTGTGATTTTAATTTGGATTTCTCTAATGATTAATGGTATCTTTTTATGAACTTATTGGCAATCCAGGTATCTTCTTTGGTGAAATGTCTATGAACATCTTTTGCCCAATTTTATTTGGGCTGTTTGTCTCACTATTGAGTTGTAAGATTTTTTATATATTCTAAATATAAATACCAAATATGTTTTACAAATATTTTTTTCCATTCTGTGCCCTGCTTTTTCATTTCCAAAGTAGTGTCTTTTGAAAAGAAGAAGTTTTGATTATGATCAAATCTATTTATCAATGCTTTCTTTTAACATTTACGTTCCTGTGCCCTAAGAAATCTTTGCCTACCCCAAGTCACACAGATTTTCTCCTATATTTTATTCTGGAAGCCTTAAGTTTCAGCTTTCACATTTATGTCTATGATCCATTCAGAGTTAATTTTTCCATATAGTATGAAGTAAAGATCAAGATCTTTTTTTTTTTTTAGTACCATTTGTTGAAAATACTGTCCTACCCCATTGAATTCCCTTGGCACCTTTGTTATGAATCAGTTGTCCATATATGTATGGTCTATCTTTGGACTGTCTTTTGTTTCATTGATCTGTATGTCTAGCCTTCCCCAAATCACAATGCCTCAACTACTTTAAATTTATTCTAAGACTTAAGATAGAAAAAAAAATAAGATAGAGAAAGTTATTTGGAAAGAATAAATATGTAAGTAAATATAAAAGACTTTTCCTCATTTAAAAATATTAAAATTATTTTTTAATGTTTATTTTTGAGAGAGACAGAGTGCAAGCAAGGGAGGGGCGGAGAGAGAGGGAGACACAGAATCTAAAGCAGGCTCCAGGCTCTGAGCTGTCAGCACAGAGCCCGACGTGCGGCTTGAACTCACAAATGGCGAGAACATGACCTGAGCTGAAGTTGGAGGCTTAACCAACCGAGGCACCAAGGTGCCCCTCATTTTAAAATATTTTGAAAGATAATTGACTGTTTAAAACAAAAATAATAGCAACATATTATGAGGTTTATTATGTAGAATGTAAAATGTATGACAATAAAAAAAAGGCATGAATGGGGAAAGGAGAGTATACTGTTTTAAGGTTCTTACACTTTGTATGAAGTGATATAATATTGTTTGGAAGAAAACTGTGATCCATTAAAGATTTAGTAGAGCAACTTGTAAAAACTAAAAGAGATAGAATTAATAAGAAATGGTGAAAATAAAATGGAATCTTAAAATATATTCAATTAGTCCAAAAGAAGGCAAGAAAGATAAAAAATTAACAAGGAAAAAATGGGTCAAATAGAAAACAAATAGTAATAAAATAGATTAAAACCCAGCCAGGGGCATCTGAGTGGCTCAGTCAGTTAAGCATCTGACTTCAGCTCAGGTCATGATCTCACATGATCAGGAGTTTGAGCCCCACATTGGGCTCTGTGCTGACAGCTCAGAGCCTGGAGTCTCCTTAGGATTCTGTGTCTCCCTCTCTCTCTGATCCTCCTCCGCTTACACGAGCTCTCTCTCTCTCTCTCTCTCAAAAATAAATAAACATTAAAAAAAAAAGAATTCCAAGTTGACAGATGATTTTTTCCCCAATTCTTCAAAGATCCCATTGCATATCTTCTGGTTTGCATAGTTTCTGGTGAGAGGTCTACTGTAGTTCTTGCCTTTGTTCCTTTGAACACGTGTCTTTTTTTTTTTTCTGGCAGCTATTAAATTTTTCTCTTTATCACTGTGTTTCCAGAAATTTGATTATAATATATTTTGACGTTTTTTGCTTTCTGTTTCATCTACTTGGACTTCATTGAGCTTATTGGATCTGTAGATTTATAGCTTTCATTGAAGTTCACTGGATTTGGAAAACTTTTAGCTATTATTTCTTCTAATATGTTTCTGTCCTCCTCCTCTTCTGCAACTCAGATAATACTTATTTTAAATCACGTAAAAGTGTCTCATGGGTGGGGTCAGTGCCTGGGTGGCTCAGTCAGTTGAGTGTCTGACTTAGGCTCAGGTCATCATCTGGGGTCGGTTGGTTCGAGCCCCCAGTCAGGCTCTGTGCTGACAGCTCGGAGCCTGGACCCTGCTTGGGATTCTGTGTCTCCCTCTCTCTCTCTGACCCTCCCCCACTCACGCTCTATTCTGTCTCTCAAAAATGAATAAACGTTAAAAAAATTTTTTGGGGGGGCGCCGGGGTGGCTCAGTCGGTTAAGCGGCCAACTTCGGCTCAGGTCATGATCTCGCGGTCCGTGAGTTCGAGCCCCACGTCGGGCTCTGTGCTGATGGCTCAGAGCCTGGAGCTTGTTTCAGATTCTGTGTCTCCCTCTCTCTGACCCTCCCCCGTTCATGCTCTGTCTCTCTCTGTCTCAAAAATAAACATTAAAAAAAAATGTTTTTTAAGTATCTCATAGGATCACTAAGTTCTGCTAATTTTTGTAGTCTTTTTTTTTTTTTTTTTCCTCTGTGTGCTTCATTTTGGAGTTTTTGTTTGCCATGTCTTTACATTCACTGGTCTCTTTTTCACTGCAGGGTTTAATCTGCTCTTAATCCAATCCTATATAAATTTCACCTCAGATCATTGTTTTTTATCTTTAAAAATTCCATTTGGGCCTTTTTATATCTTTAATTTGTCTCCTCATTATTTTTATGTTTTCCTTTCAATTTTGAGTGTATATAAAATAGCTACTCTGTTGCTTCTGGGTTTGTTTCTGTTGATCAGTTTTTCACTTAGCTATGTGCCATATTTTCCTTGCTTATATACATGCCTAGGTGGTTTTTTATGCATGCTCTACATGGTAAAATTTACCTCGTTTTATGTTGCATCTTGCTGTATTTCTTTATTTTTTTTTTAAGTTTTTTTTTTTTTTCAACGTTTATTTTTATTTTTGGGACAGAGAGAGACAGAGCAGGAACGGGGGAGGGGCAGAGAGAGAGGGAGACACAGAATCAGAAACAGGCTCCAGGCTCTGAGCCATCAGCCCAGAGCCCGACGCGGGGCTCGAACTCCCGGACCGCGAGATCGTGACCTGGCTGATGTCGGACGCTTAACCGACTGCGCCACCCAGGCACCCCTTGCTGTATTTCTTTAAAGAGTGTGGGGCTTTGTTCTGGCATCCAGTTAAGTTATTGTGGATCAGCTTGATCATTTTGAGGCTTGCTTTTCCATGTTGTTATGACATGAGAGCAACATCTCTTGGTTTAATTAGGCCCTGTATTGGGGGCCCCCCTTCTTAGGATGTCCCATATATTACAAACTCTCTTCACTCTGGCTGTTGGGAACAAAAACCAGTCCCAACTGAGTATGAGTTCCAGGAATTGTTTGACCTACTGCTTTCTAGTGGTTCCTTCCCCAGCCTCCTGGAGTTTCACCACAAACATGTTCAGATCATCATTCAGCCAAAGATTCGTCTCTAGGATCCTTCTGCAGATCTCCAGAGCTTTCTGTGTGTGTAGCTGCCTCCCTTCCAAGATGGTGCCTCACAAATTCTAGCCACCTGTCTCTCCAAATTCCAATCTCTGTCTCCTCAACTTAGATAGACTGATTCTGTTTGAGAAATTTTGAGAAAGAAAAAGAATCTCAAGCAGTCTCTGTGAAGCCTGATGTGGGGCTTGAACTCATAAACCCTGAGATCATGACCTGAGCTAAAGTCAGACAGTTAACCCACAGAGCCACCCAGGTGTCCCAAGCTGGGGCAATTTTAGGACTCACACGTTTGTTTCCCTTCTTTCAGTGATTGCAGTCCTGTGCTGTGTGATCAACTCACATTTCCTTCTTTACAAGATCACTGATATGAACCTGTGATACTTGAAAGAGACCCAGGTCAAATGGGTTCTCTTTTGCTTCCCATTTGAATGATGACTTTTTTGTACACGTTCTTCCCTAGAATTTCTAATTATCTTCCTCTGTTGTTGAGAAAACTAATATGGCCATACCACTAAGCTCTTTCAGATTCTTTCCTACTACTTTTGCTTGAAATCTATTCTATGCTTCCTCTGAAAGACATTCTTGTTGGATCCTTCTGGTATGTTATCCTAATATGAAATGATTGGCTTCTAGATCTGTAACAATGTGGTCTTAGTGAGACTTCTTTCCCCTGGTGAGCACAATAGGAAGTATTGTAGTGAACACTGCTTGATTCCTCCATTCGCATTCCACTGAGATGATTAGTCTAGGTCAACAATGATGATCCCATTCACTTTGCTAGTGATTGGCTCAGAAATGTGACTCAACTGTGGCTAATAAGACATGAGGATAAATTAGCGAAGGGGCTTCTGGGAAAGATTTTCTTGTTTCTTTGAGGGGAAAAAATACAGAAAACAGTCTTTTTTCTTCCTCTGGACGTGCCATATGTAGCTTTTACACTGAAATTGTGACAGCCATCTTGCTATCAGCTTGAAGCTGAAGCCAACACTAAGAAATGGCAGAGCAGAGATACGAAAAGAATCTAGCCTCCAGGTGGTGTCACAGAGTTAATGAATCAACTAATTCTGGAATCACTACATCTGGATTTTCTTTTTCCTTACTGCTTAAGCCCTTCTTGCTTTGTAGAGCCAAAATTATGTTTTATGTGGTAAGCATTGTTGGCTGACTGCCCAATAATTTTTCTCCTTTTTTTTATTACTATGAGAACCTCACTTTTTTTTCTTTAGGGAAGGAAGGGGAATATACCTTAAAAATGCTTTTCTAAGCCAGCCTAAAAAAAAAAATGCTTTTTCTCTTTAGGTTCTTTTTCAGCTAGGGGTGGCTGGCCATATGATCCATTTAATTCTAGCTAATGAGATATAAATGAAAATTTCTGAGTGGGTCCTCAGGAAAATATTTTTGATGGGAATAGATTTGGCTTTTACATTTGCTTCTTCCTTCTTTTCCATGGGAATGGAGATGTGATGTTTAGAGTTACTGCAGCCATCTTGTTACAGGGAAGATGAAGATCAAATGTCAGAGTTGGTAGAACTAAAAAAGAAGTTTAGAACCTAATGACACCCAGGAGCTCCTAAAGCAGCCATTAAATGCCCCCACCAGACTTTTTATGTGGAAAAAAACCCCACATTTATTTAAGCTGCCTTTAGTTTTATTTTTAGAAAATACGTCAAGAATCCAACATCTTCCTCTTCCATGGTTTTTACCTGCATTTTATTTCATTATATCCTCAAGATTCTACCTCCTAAAAAGTATATAGGAGGTTAATGTTCTTAGTCTTTGCATATCTAAAATGTCTTTATTTTGTTTTCATACTTGACTGGTAGTTCCACAGTATGAGTGAGTATACAGTTCTAACTTGAAAATAATTTTCCCTCCGAACTATTGAAACGTCGCTTCATTTTCTTTTAGAGTGTAATGTTACTGATGCAAAGTCCACTATTAACTTGACTTTCCACCAATGTAAGTGGCTTTTAAAAAAAAAATCTTTGGAAAATAATAATAAAAAGTAAGAATAGGTTAAAAGAACTCAGCAACATGGGGCGCCTGGGTGGCTCAGTCGGTTGAGTGTCTGACTTCAGCTCAGGTCATGATCTCACAGTCCGTGAGTTCGAGCCCCGCATCGGGCTCTGTGCTGACAGCTCAGAGCCTGGAGCCTGTTTCGGATTCTGTGTCTCCCTCTCTCTCTCTGACCCTCCCCCATTCATGCTCTGTCTCTGTCTCAAAAATAAGTAAACGTTAAAAAAAAAAAAGAGAGAGAACTCAACAACATTATCAAGCACAATAGCATTAACATTATAGGGATACCGGAGGAAGAACAGAGAGAAAAGGGGGCATAAAATTTGTTTGAAGAAATAACAACTGAAAAAATTCTCTAATCTGGGAAAAGAAACAGACATCCAGATCCAGGAAGTACAGCGAGCTCCCACCAAAATTAACCCAAAGAGGTCCACATCAAGTCATACAATAATTGAAATGGCAAAAAGTAGTGAAAAAAAGAGAATTTTAAAAGCAGGAAAAGAGTTACATACAAGGAAAACCCCATAAGAGGCTATCAGCTGTTTTTTTCAGCAGAAATTTTGCAGGCCAGAAGGGAATGGCATGATATATTCAAAGTGCTGAAAGGAAAAACCAGCAAAAAAAAAAAAAAAAAAAAAAAAAAGATAGAAAGAAAAGCAGAATACTCTATCTGGCAAGGTTATCATTTAGAATAGGAGAGATAAAGAGTTTCCCAGACAAACAAAAGTTAGAGGAGTTTATCACTACCAAACTAGTTTTTTTTTTTTTTAATGTTTATTTCTGAGACAAAGAGACAGCTCAAGTCAGGGAGGGAGGGACAGAGAGAGAGAGGGAGACACAGAATCCAAAGCAGTCTCCAGGCTCTGAGCTGTCGGCACAGAGCCCGACATGGAGCTTGAACTCCTGAACTGAGAAGTTATGACCTGAGCCAAAGTCGGACCCCTGACCGACTGAGCCACCCAGATGCCCCACTAGTAAACTAGTCTTGTAAGAAACATTGAAAGGAATTCTTTGAGTGGGGGGGAAAAAAGGCCATAACTAGAAGTAAGGAAATTATGAAAGGAAAAAATGTCACAGGTAAATGCAAACATATAATAAAAGTAATAGATTAATCACTTATAAAACCAGTATGGAGCGGCACCTGGGTGGCTCAGTCAGTTGAGAGTCCAACTCTTGATTTCAGCTCAGGTTATGATCCCTGGGTCATGGGATCGAGTCCCATGTTGGGCTCCATACTGAGAATGGAGCCTGCTTGAGGTTCTCTCTATCTCTCTCTGCCCCTCTCCTCTGCTCACACACTCTCTTTCTCTCTCTTTCTTTAAAATAAAAAATTTTAAATACAAACAAACAAACAAACAAAAAACAGTATGGAGGTTAAAACACAGAAGCAGTAAAATCAATTGCATTGACAAAAATCAGTCAACTGATTCACAAAATAAAATGATGTAAAATATGACATCAGACAGATAAAACGTGGTGGGGGGGGGAGTAAAATCTAGTGCCTTTAGAATATGTTCAACCTTAAGTGACCATCAACTAGATGGCTATAAGCACAAGCTGTTATATATGAACTTAATGTATGAATCAAAAACCTGTAATAGATATACACACACACAAAGAAAGGAATACAAGCATAACAATATAGAAAGCCATCAAACCACAATGCAAGAGAACAACAGAAGAAGAAAGAACTGTAAAACAAATAACAAGATGGCAATAAGTATATGCCTATCAATAATTTCTTAAATGCAAATGGACTAAATGCTTCAATCAAAAAACCATAGGATGGGGGCGCCTGGGTGGCGCAGTCGGTTAAGCGTCCGACTTCAGCCAGGTCACGATCTCTCGGTCCGTGAGTTCGAGCCCCGCGTCAGGCTCTGGGCTGATGGCTCGGAGCCTGGAGCCTGTTTCCGATTCTGTGTCTCCCTCTCTCTCTGCCCCTCCCCCGTTCATGCTCTGTCTCTCTCTGTCCCAAAAATAAATAAAAAACGTTGAAAAAAAAAATTAAAAAAACAAAACAAAACAAAAAAAAACCCATAGGATGACTGAATGGATAAAAAAGCAAGACCCATCTATATGCTGCCTATAAGAGGCTCACTTCAGACCTAAAGGCATGCATATTGAAAGTGAAGGGATGGAAAAACATTTAACATACAAATAGAAGAAAAAGAAAGCTGGGATAGAAATACTGTATCAGAGGGGCGCCTGGGTGGCTCAGTCGGTTGAGCGTCCAACTTCGGCTCAGGTCATGATCTCACGGTCCGTGAGTTCGAGCCCCGCGTCGGGCTCTGTGCTGATAGCTCAGAGCCTGGAGCCTGTTTCGGATTCTGTGTCTCCCTCTCTCTCTGACCCTCCCCCGTTCATGCTCTGTCTCTCTCTGTCTCAAAAATAAATACACATTAAAAAAAAAAAAGAAATACTATATCAGATAAGGTACACTTTAAGCAAAAATTATAGCAAGAAACAAGGACACTCTATAACACTAAGGTAATAATCCAAAGGATATAACAATTGTAAATATCTATGCACTCAACATGGGAGTACTTAAATACATAAAGCAACTATTAAAAACTTAAAGGAAGAAGTTAACAACACAATAAGTAATACAGTAATAATAGGAACTTTAACACCCTACTTGCAACAATGGATAGAGACAAGATGGACCTAACAGATATATATAGAACATTCCTTCCAATAACCAGAGGAGTACATATTCTTTTCAAATGCACATGGAACATTCTCCAGAGTAGATCACATGTTAGGCCACACACACACACACACACACACACACAAATAAAATAAATAAATATCAATAAATTCAAGAAGATTGAAGTCATATCATGCATCTTTCCTAATCACAATGTAAAGAATTAGAAATCAATCACAATAAAGAATCTAGAAAGAATACAAATACATTGAGGCTAAATAACAGGTTACTAAACAATGAATGGGTTATCCAAAAAAATCACAGAGGAAATTAAAAAATACATGAGACAAATGAAAATTAAAAACACAATGGTCCATGGGATACCTGGGTGGCTCAGTCGGTTGAGCGTCTGACTTCGGCTCAGGTCATGATCTCACGGTCGTGAGTTCGAGCCCCGCGTCAGGCTCTGTGCTGACAGCTCAGAGCCTGGAGCCTGCTTCAGATTCTGTGTCTCCCTCTCTCTCTGACCCTCCCCCGTTCATGCTCTGTCTCTCTCTGTCTCAAAATAAATAAAAAAAACATTAAAAATTTTTAAAAACAGGGCGCCTGGGTGGCGCAGTCGGTTAAGCATCCGACTTCAGCCAGGTCACGATCTCGCGGTCCGTGAGTTCGAGCCCCGCGTCAGGCTCTGGGCTGATGGCTCAGAGCCTGGAGCCTGTTTCCGATTCTGTGTCTCCCTCTCTCTGCCCCTCCCCCGTTCATGCTCTGTCTCTCTCTGTCCCAAAAATAAATAAAAAAAAAAAAAAAACGTTGAAAAAAAAAATTAAAAAAAAAAATTTTTAAAAACAAAAACAAAAACAAAAAAACACAATGGTCCAAAATCTTTGGGATGCAGTAAAAGCAGTTCTAAGGGGGAAGTTTATAGCAACACAAGTGTGCTTCAAGAAAAAAGAAAAATCTCAAATAAACAACCTAACCTTACTCCTTAAGGAACAAGAAAATGAAGGAAAAATAAAACTCAAAGCCCATAGAAGAAAGGAAATAATAAAGATTAGAGAAAAATAAATGCAACAGAAGCTAAAACAAGAAAAGACTACTAAAACCAGGAGCTGGTTCTTTGAAGAGATCACCAAAATTGATAAATCTTTAGACAGACTCATCAAGGAAAAAAAATAGAGGATTCGAGGGGTGCCTGAGTGGTTCAATCAGTTAAGCATCCGACTTTGGGTCAGGTCAGAATCTCATAGCTCGTGGGTTTGAGCCCTGTGTCGGGCTCTGTGCTGACAGCTCAGAGCCTGAAGCCTGCTCCAGATTCTGTCTCCCTCTTTCTCTGCCCATTCCCTGCTCATGCTCTGTCTCTCTCTCCTTCAAAAATAAACACATTGGGGCGCCTGGGTGGCGCAGTCGGTTAAGCGTCCGACTTCAGCCAGGTCACGATCTCGCGGTCCGGGAGTTCGAGCCCCGCGTCAGGCTCTGGGCTGATAGCTCAGAGCCTGGAGCCTATTTCCGATTCTGTGTCTCCCTCTCTCTCTGCCCCTCCCCCGTTCATGCTCTGTCTCTCTCTGTCCCAAAAATAAATAAACGTTGAAAAAAAAAATAAACACATCAATCAATCAATAAAAATTAGAGGACGCAAATAAATAAAATCATAAATGAAGGAGGGTAAATAACAACTGATACCATGGAAATACAAAATATTATGAGAATATTATGAAAAATTACATACCAACAAGTTGGACAACTTAGAAGAAATGGATAAATACCCAGAAACATATAAACTACAAAAAGTGAATCAGGAAGAAATAGAAAATTTGAGCAGATTAATTCCTAATAATGAAATTGAATCAATAATTTTTAAAAACTCCCAACAAAAGTCCAGGACCAGATGGATTCACAAGTGAATTCTACCAAACATTTAAAGAGGGATAATACCTATTCTTCTCAAACTATTCCAAAAAAAAAAAAAAAAAAAATAGAAGAGGAAGGAAAGCAGTGGTCCTAAATTGCCTTTAGGTCTGAAGTGAACATCTTGCAGTCAGGTGGAAAATTGTGGTCCAAATTTGTTCTACGAGGCCTTACTTACCAGCATTACTCTGATACCAAAATCAGACAAAGACACTACAGAAAAAGATAACTACAGACCAATATCTCTGATGAACATAGATACAAAATTCCTCAACAAAATATTAGCAAACTGAATTCAACAATACAGTTTTAAAAAAGTCATTTGCCACCATCAAGTGGACTTATTCCAGAGATACAAGGGTGATTCAACATTCACAAATCAATCCATGTGATACATCATATTAACAAGAGAAAAGACAAAGATCATTTCAATAGATGCAGAAAAAGCATTTGACAAAGTACAATGTCCATTCATGATAAAAACTCTCAACAAATTAGGTTTTGAGGCAATATACTGCAACCTATTAAAGGCGAAATATGAAAAGCCCACAGCTAACATCATACCCAGTAAAAAAAACAGCTTTTTCTCTAAGATCAGGAAAAAGACAAGGATGTCCATTCTCATCACTTTTATTCAACATAGTACTGGAAGCCCTAGCCACAGCAATCAGATAAGAAAAAGAAATAAAAGACATTCAAATTGATAAGGAAGAGGTAAAACTCCCACTATTTCAGATGACACAACACTATACATAGATAATATACTAAATATAGATACTATGTAGACAAAACCCTAAAGACTCCATCAAAAAATTGTTAGAACTGATTAAAAAATGTCACAGCATAAAAAATTAATATACCTCTATATACTAATAATGAAGTAGCAGAAAGAGAAACTAAGAAAAAAATCCTGGGGTACCTGGGCAGCTCAGTTGGTTGAGCATCTGACTCTTGATTTTGGCTTGGGTCATGATCCCAGGGTTGTGGGATCCATGCTGAGTGTGGAGCCTATTCCCTCTCCCCTGCTCTCTCTCTCTCTCTCTCTCTCTCTCTCAAATAAATAAATTAAATTAGATAAATAAATAATTTAAAAAATCTCATTTACGAGTGCATCAAGGAGAATAAAATACCTAGGAATAAATTTAACCAAAGGGGTGAAAAACCTGAAAACTATAAAACACTGATGAAAGAAATTAAAGATGACACAAATAGAAGATATTCCATGCTCATGGATTAGAAGAATTAATATTGTCAAAATTTTAGTATTGTCAAATATGTCCATATTACACAAAGCAATCTACAGATTTTTTTTTTACATTTATTTATTTTTGAGATAGAGAGAGACAGAGCATGAACGGGGGAGGGTCAGAGAGAGAGAGGGAGACACAGAATCCGAAACAGGCTCCAGGCTCCGAGCTGTCAGCACAGAGCCCGACGCGGGGCTCGAACTCACGGACCGCGAGATCTTGACCTGAGCTGAAGTCGGCCGCCCAACCGACTGAGCCACCCAGGCGCCCCAGCAATCTACAGATTTAATGTGATCCCTAACAAAATACCAACAGCATTTTTCACAGAAATAAAACAATTAAAAGACCCCAAAGTAATCTTGAGAATGAAGAACAAAGCTGAAAGTATCACACTTCCAGATTTTAAAGATATACTACAAAGGTATCATAATCAAAACAGTATGGTGCTGGCACAAAAATAAACACATAGGTATTAATGGAACAGAATGGAGAACCCAGAAATACACCCACTCTTTTATAGTCAATTCATCTATGACAAAGGAGACAAGAATATGCAATGGGAAAAAGATAGTCTCTTCAATAAATGGTGTTGGGAAACTGGACAGCTACATGAAAAGAATGAAACTGTGCTGTCTCTCCCTGTCTCAAAAATAAAAATAAACATTAAAAAAAAATTAAAAAAAAAACTTGGGGCACCTGGGTGGCTCAGTCGGTTAAGCATCCGACTTCGGCTCAGGTCATGATCTCGTGGTCTGCGAGTTCAAGCCCCACGTCAGGCTCTGTGCTGACAGCTCAGAGCCTGGAGCCTGTTTCATATTCTGTGTCTCCCTCTCTCTCTGACCCTCCCCTGTTCATGCTGTCTCTCCCTGTCTCAAAAATAAAAATAAACATTAAAAAAAATTTAAAAAAAAAAGAAAAAAAAAGAAAAGAATGAAACTGGACCACTTTTTTACACCATATACAAAATAAACTCAAAATAGATTAAGCGCCTACATGTGAGACCTGAAACCGTAAAATTTCCAGAAGAAAACACAGGCAGTAATTTCTTTGACATCGGCCATAGAAACATTTTGCTAGATATGTCTCCTCAGGCAAGGGAAAAAAAGCAAAATTAAACTATTAGGACTACACTAAAATAAAAAGCTTTTGCACAGCAAAGGAAATGATCAACAAAACAAAAAAGCAGCCTACTGAATGGGAGAAGATATTTGCAAATGATGTATCTGAAAGGGGTTAGTATCCAAAATATATAAAGAACTTACACAACTCAACAACAACAAACAATAATAATAATAATAATCTGATTAAAAATGGGCATTTTTTCCAAAGAAGACATACAGGTGGCCAACAGACAAATGCAAAGATACTCAACATCTCTAATCATCAGGGGAATGTGAACCAAAACCACAATAAGATATCACCTTACACCTGTCAGTATGGCTAGAATCCAAAAGAAAGCAAGAAATAACAAGTGTTGGTGTGGATGTGGAAAAAAGGAAACCTTGTGCACTCTTGGTGGGAATGAACACTGGTGCAACAACTATGGAAAACAGTATGGAGTTTCTTCAAAAAGTGAAAAATAAAAATACCATATGATTCAGTAATTCCACTACTGAGTATTTACCCAAAGAAAACTAAAATAGTAATTTGAAAAGGATATATGCACTCTCACATCATTGCAACATTATTTACAATAGCTAAGATATGGAAGCAGCCCAAGTGTCCATCAACAGATGAACGGATAAAACAGATGTGGTATATATACACAATGGAATATTACTCAGCCATAAAAAAAGAGATCTTGCCATTTGCAACATGGTTGGACCTAAAGGGTATTATGCTAAGTGAAATACGTCAGCAGAGAAAAACAAATACCATATGGTTTCATTCATATATGAAATTAAGAAACAGAATGAAGGAACAAAGGGACAAAAAATCCCAGAATCCTAAATACAGAGAATAAATTGTTGAAGAGGTGAGTGAGAGGTTGGGTGCAGTACAAAAAGGGGATTAAGAGGTACAAACTTCCTGTTACAAAATAAATAAGTCACAGAGATGAAAATACAGCATAGAGAAAATAGTCAAATAACAATGGTAATGACGTTGGTGACAGAAGGTGACTACACTTATCGTGATGAACACTGAGTAATGTGTAGAATTATTTAGTCATTATATTGTGTGCTTGAAATTGACGTAACATGTATGATAACTATACTTCAATAAAAGGGTTTTTCTTTGGAAGTTTTGGAAATGGCACTTATTTTTGGTGTTCCAAAATTTATAAGGGTATGTTGAGGTGTGGGTCTTTTCCATTTATTATGTTTAATACTTGCTGGAATCTTTCAATTAGAAAACTACTGTCTGTTCACTACTTGGGATAAATTCTGACCCTCCATGTTTTTTTCCTCCCTTTCTGAATGTTTGACTTTCTGGATCAATTTTCTTTGTCTTACCTTTTTCTCTCATATTTCCCAGGCCTTTTGCTTTTTGTTCTGTGTCCTAAGATATTTTCTTTATTCGCCAATTCTTCTATTATATTTCTAACCTCAGCGATTATATTTAAAATTCTAACAGCAATTTCTTATTCTGTGATTGTTACTTTATCAGAGCAATCTGTAATTCTTTTATGGATATATTATCTTTTAAAAATCTCTCTGAATAGGTAGTTTTTAAAGGTTTTCTGTTCTCTGAATTCCTTATTCATTTCAGGCCAGATTTTAAAAATCCTGATCTTTTTCTTCTATTTGTGTGTGCGGTGATCTATATTTGCTTTTCTATATTTAAGAGAGAAAAACCATGTTGGTATTTCTGTGTAGCTGGTATGAGTTTCCTGTGTACTGTATAAGTCTAGATCTGTTTCCTCATTCAGTATCTCTCTGAAGGGAAAAGCTGATCAGAGGCTCCAGAGGTTTGTTATTATGCCAAGACAGGGCTTGGAACTGACTTTTAGAATTAGAGGGAGGGAAAGGAAGAGACGCCTCAAAAGGAGAAAATCTTAGGGCACCTGAGTGGTTCAGTTGGTTAAGCATCTGGACTCTTGAATTTGGCTCAGGTCATCATCTCATGGTTCTTGAGTTTGAGCCCCATGTAGGGCTCTGTGTTGACAGTGCAGAGCCTGCTTGGGATTTTCTCCCTGCCCCTTCCCCCTGCACATTCTCTCTCTCTCTCTTTCCCTCTCTCTCTCTCTCTCAAAATAAACTTTTTTTTTTTTTTTAAAGGAGAAGACCTTATTCTGAGATTATTACTCACCTGGCAACCTTTGTTCTCTGTGGTTGACTCTCTCTGGTGAGCTCTGCCTGAGCGCTGATAGCAGGGGTGGGATGGTCCAAGGATGGCCTCTTGGGAAGTTGTTTATAGAAAGACTTCCACTTAGCTTCCTTTTAGATCTTGTATCTCTTCTGTCCTCCCCTACCAACTCTTGGGCTCTGCTGGACATTCCAGCTCCCTCCTCAGCTAAAGGCCCCTTTCTTCACTTATTCTGGACAGTGGGCTCACTCCATGTCTCATCCATCAATTCTCTCTACTTACTGTTTTCCAGAAAGCTTAGGAAGTCTCTTGCTTGGTGATGGTCCATCATCATTCTCTTTGCTGTATTAGGTTATTTTACTCTATCACGTTAATGGAGTTTTAGGAGAAAGAATAGTCAGATGTGTGTGCTTAACCACAATCTTTGCTAGTATTTTATTTCTAATTTTCCATCTGTGTTCATAAATGAGGTTGTTCTGATAGTTGTTCTTTTCTCCATGTGATCTTTCTTGGTTTTGGGTTCAGGGCTACAGTAGCTTTAAAGAATGGTTGGCTGACATTCCAGGTTTTTCCACGCTTTGGGCTAATTTAAATTCTCCCAAACATTGGTCCAAGGGCTACTGCATATACTGTGACTGTATTTAAAAAAAAAAAAAAAAACTTTTTTAATGTTTACTATTTATTTTTGAGAGAGAGAGAGACAGAGTGCGAGCCGGGGTAGTGCGAGCAGGGAGGGGTAGAGAAAGAGGGAGACACAGAATCTGAAGAAGGCTCCAGGCTCTGAGCTGTCAGCACAGAGCCTGATACGGGGCTCAAATCCATGAACTGTGAGATCATGACCTAAGCCAAAGTTGGACACTTAACTGACTGAGCCACCCAGGCGCCCCTTATAGATTCCATTAATTTTTGTACCAATACAAGAAAAATATGAAATAATATACATAAATTGATAACATTTGTTAACTCAGAAGGAGTGGGAGAGAAATGGGGGGACTTCATTTTTATTTTATGCACGTCTTTATTGTTGGATTTTTTTTTCTTTTTTTACACAACCACCATACATAACATTTGAAAACAAAATCTTAATGGAAAAAATAGATTGTCAGAGCAAACTTTGGAGACTCTAGTTCATTGAGTCTGGGAAGCCAGGAAATCTATATATGTATTTTAAAATGTACTCAGATAATTCTAGGTACTTGCATACATAAACCTACAGGCCTGGGATTTGGAGGGGAAAGGCAGGGCAACAGAAGGGAAGGTAGCTCTTCGACTTCTTTTTTTCTTTTTTTAACATTTATTTATTTTTGAGAGACAGAGTATGAGCAGGGGAGGGACAGAGAGAGAGGGAGACACAGAATTCGAAGCAGGCTGCAGGCTCCGAGCTGTCAGCACGGAGCCCAACGAGGGGCCCGAACTCATAAACTGCAAGATGATGACCTGAGCCGAAGTTGGACACTCAACCGACTGAGCCACCCAGGTGCCTCTCTTTGACTTCTTTTTCACTATTATCTATTTGTCCAGTTTTTCTGCTCTTCTTGAGCCAGTTTTGGTGCTATACGTATTTACTAGGGAATCTTACCCACTCTTTTAAATTTATTCATGAAGCTGACAAGAGGGAGGCAGGTGGGGAGGGAGCCCTCAGTCTCAGTGGACTCTGGGCTTCAGGGACCACCCCCTGGGTGGGGCTGCCCACAGGAATGCAGACAGCTCTTGGACTGGTGGCTAGCCTCCAGGATAGTGGAAGACGGTGGTTCTCATGGGTTCGTCCTTGCTGCTTGGGGCTGAGCTCAGCCGATTGGCTCTTTTCCAACCAGTCTTCTAGATGGCCCTCAGGGAGCTTGAGGACATTTAGTGGCCACTTCCTGGCCCACTTCTCTTTCTCCACCTGGATACTCTGCCCCTGCAGGTCTGTCTGTGACATGTGGGGAAATCTGCATTTGGAGCCAAAGTCACACTGGCCTGTCAGTAGAAACTTCCCGCGGGGCCGCTTCTTCTGTTCATCTAACAAGATGGCAGACGCATCTTAGAACAGGTCATACCAGACGTTCTTGGCTTTGAGGTGCTGCAGCCCATTCAGGTGTTTCTTGTGGGTGTGGAGCTTGTCCTGGAAGGAGTGGTTGCCGTGGTCACAGAAGTAATGCTTCCCCATGGCCACCTACGCCGGGTGCTGCTGCTGCCTGGCTCTGCAGGGCCCAAGGGCTCTAAGCTCCTCCTCCTTCTGTGCCTTCCACCTTCTTTAGCTTTCATTTTAACCCCTTTCTTTTCCTTATTTGTGGTTTTTCTATTAAAGCATTCTCTTGTGGTAAAATATGCATAATGTAAAATTTTCCATTTTAACCATTTTTAAGTATGCAATTCAGTGGCATTTAAGAATATTCAATGTTGTGCAACCATCACCACCATCTATTTCTGGAATTTTTCACCATCCTGAACATAAACTGTACTGTTAGTTAACCTTAAAAATAAAACTGCCAGTTCATTTTACCAGCAAAAATGGGTCTATTCGGGAATAGCAGAGACTTGCAATCTGGGACCCGCAAGCTACAGCAAAAACCATAGGTAAGTCTGGAGAACAAAGGCGAGAAACTGCTCTTTTATAGAGGAAAGGGAGAAGTTGGGAGAGGTGTTATAAACAGAAAGTCCAGTGAAGTAAACCAGGATTTGGAAGAATAGTGGCTTCTCATTGGCTGAGTAGTAATTGTCTCTCATTGGCTGGGCTGTTGCTAGGGGGAGAGGAGGGTAGCCTTTTCCCTCCTGCCTGGATAGTAAAGGAGTACGGAGATGCAAAGTCCATTTCTTCCTCTTGGATTTGTAATTGATGATGAATGGTAGGACATGAGAGCTCCCCCTACCAGCCTTCCGATTCCATTTTAGTGGTTTCCCTTTATTAATTTTCATAATGCCCATTAAATAGTAACTTCTCATTCCTTCCTACTCCCAAGCCTCTGCTAACCTCTAAGCTACTTTCTGTCTCTATGAATTTGCCTCTTCTGAGTACTGCATATAAGTGGGAGCATACAATTGTTGTCCTTTCGTGTCTGTTTTTTTTCACTTAGCATAATGTTTTCAAGGTTCATACATGTTGTATCAGAATTTCATTCTTTTTAAAGACTGAATAATATTCCATTATATGTGTATACCACATTTTGTTTTCCATTCATCTGTCGATGGGTATTTGGATTATTTCTACCTTTTGGCTATTGTCAATAATGCTGCTATGAAGATTAATGTGCGAGAATTTATTTCAGTCCTTGCTTTCAATTCTTTTGGGTATGTACCTAGAAGTGGAATTCCTGAACCATCAGGTAATTTTTGTTTAACTTTGAGAAACTGACAAACCATTTTCTATAGCAGGTGTTCCATTTTGAATTCCTATCAGCAATGCACAAGAGTTCCAATTTCTCCACATCCTCGCTAATACCAGTTATTTTCTGGGCTTGTGTGTTTATTTGTTTTTAACTGTAGCCATCCTAATGGTTGTGAAGAAGTATCTCACTGTGTTTTTATTTGCATTTCCCTAATGGCTAATGATATTGAAAGTCTTTTCCTGTGCTTATTGGCCATTTGTTTATTATCTTTGCAGAAAGTTCTTTTCAAGTCTTTTGCCCATTTTTGAAGTGGGTTGTTGGTTTTTGTTCAGTTGTATGAGTTTTTCTATTTTTTATTGACTGGATTTATTTTTCTGTCTCTCCTGAATTCCTAGGAAGCATACAGTGGATCCTCTCTATTTGTGCTGTCCAATGTGATAGCCACAAGCCACAGGGGACTATTTAAATTTAATTTTTTAATGTTTATTTATTTTTGAGACAGAGAGAGAGAGAGAGAGAGACAAAGTATGAGCAGGGGAAGGGCAGAGAGAGAGGGAGACACAGAACCTAAAGCAGATTCCAGGCTCTGAGCTGTTAGCACAGAGCCCAATGTGGGGCTTGAACTCACAAACTGTGAGAGCTGAAGTTGGAGGCTTAATTGACTGAGTCACCCAGTCACTAATTTTTTTAAATTCATTTTTTGTTTTAATGTTATTTAATTTTGAGAGAGAGACAGAGACAGGGTGTGAGCAGGGGAGGGGCAGAGAGAGAGAGGGAGACACAAAATCTGAACAGGCTCCAGGCTCTGAGCTGTCAGCACAGAGTCCATTGCAGAGCTCAAACTCGCTAGCCGTGAAATCATGACCTGAGCCAAAGTTGCATGCTTAATTGATTGAGGCACCCAGGCACCCCGTGACTATTTAAATTTAAACTTTAATTGATTAAAATTAAATAAACTAAAAATTCAATTCTTCAGTGGAATTAGACACATTTCAACTTGTCAATCAATAATCACGTGGCTGATGGCTATCATATTGGACAGCACAGAATGAACACTTTTATCATCACAGAAAGTTCTATTAGACAGCATTGTTCTAGATCTACCTTCCATATCTTTTTTTCCCCTAATATTCTGCATCTCTATTTTTATGGTCTTCATCCTGAGAGAGGCCCTTAACTTTATCATTCACACCTTGAATTGGTCTTCAGTCATGCCCAAATACATTATTGACCTCTAATATTTAATTTTAAATCTTATTTAGCAATTGGCTTTATAAATGTCAATATTTCCTTTTGTTTTTCTATTCATAGGAGCATATTCTTTTTTTAAAAAAATGTTTATTTATTTATTTTGAGAGAGAGCGAGAGTGTGAGCAAGGGAGGAGCAGAGGGGGAGAGAGAGAGAATCCTAAGCAGTTTCCGTGCTCAGCACGCAGAGCCCAATGCAGGGCTTAATTTCATGACCATGAGATCATGACCTGATCTGAAATCAAGAGTCAGATGCTTAACCAATTGAGCCACCTAGGTTCCCCCATAAGAGCATATTCTTATAGATGCAGTTTGCTTTTGATTAACTACAAGGACTCGAATTCACTTAAAAAACTTTTTTTTATGTTCTGTTTCCTGAATTAACTTTGTTTCCTCCAGGGTTGAATGTCCTATTTGTTCCTCTTAGTTCTTCTCTTCCATGCTGTTGGTTTTCCTAATGTCTAGTGATTCTTAATTGTCCATTTACATTTTTAAAATGCAAGGCTATGTTGATATATAGCTCATATTTATTATCTTAACAATTGAAGTTCCATTTCCACAACTGGGCTCACTCCTTAACTGCAGGATTGATAGAAGGTTCTAGGTTGAGAACAGTCAGATAAGCTACCACAGTTGTTAAAACAAATGGAAGGCTTTATGCTAGAGGTGAGTGTTTCATTTCAATCATGGGTGGGGGCTGCATTCCCTTATTTTCTTTCTTCTTTTCCTCCATGTATATTGTGAATGTACAGAATTATCTCGGACCTAATTTGATTCTCTGGTCTCAAGAATTGACTAGGCAGGTTCTCCAATTTGATTAGAGAGTGGTAATCATGGGTCTATCCTGGGGCCAAATGCTGCAGCCAGCTGCTCTAAATAGAGAGAGGAGCTCAGATGATCCAGGACAGACCTTTAATTAGTTACTCCACGGTCCACTTGTGCTCCCTGCCCTTGCTGACTCCTTGAAGCTCTGAGAAAACTCATCTCCAGCTTATGTTTCAGATTTCTGCTACTTTTGTTTGTTTAGGATGTGGATTTCTCTACTCTGCTTTCTCCATCAGATGAATGACATCTGCCCATCTTCATTAATTGATCTTTGCTTTTGTGGACCTCTGGTGCATTAGGTGGTATTAATCCTCAATTTATAGTGATCAGTTATCATTAGTACATTGTTCCATCATCATTGTTGCTATCACTGTTTTTTTCATCATCACACACCATCTCAACTCCTTTCTTACAGGATGCATGTATTTTTGCTAGATGTGTGTTTGCATTTTTAACTGATATAAATGGTACTAAGAGATTTGTTTTCTTTTCTTCAATGTTGTGTTTTAAATATGTACCTGTGATGTCCTATAAACATCAAGTTAATGCTTCAGAATTCATCCTGATATTCCATTATAATCCTCCACTGCATTCATTTATTTATTCTCTGGTGTTGGATACCTCAGTTACCTCCAACTCTCTACTCCCACAAGCACTTGGTAGGGATCTCTATTTCCCCATATATTTCAACAACATTTGCTATTCCTCTACTTTCTAATTTTTGCCCATCTGATAGACATGAAGTAGTATTTCATTGCTGCTTTAATGTGTATTTCTTGAGCATCTATTCCTATTTACATGTTAACAATTTGGATTTCCCCTTCTGCAAATTGCCTGTTATATTAGCCAAGATATACTAGATTATGCTGTTCTAGCAGACAACCCAAAACACTGTTGGCTTATAAGAAGAAATGTTTATTTCTTGTTCTTGTTAGTGGTCGGAGAGGTTCTAGTCCTCAGCCACTAGGGGACCCAGGATGGTGGAGCAGCCATAATCTTAGAGATTGCCAATCATTATCCCAGAGGAAAAGAAAACTTGGTTAATCGTGTATTGACTCTGGAGCTGCCATTTGGCAATGACACACTTTATTTCTACTCACATTTCATTGCCGTAGCTAGTGACAGGGCCATGTTGAACTTTAAGGGTATGGTAAAGTACAAGCGTACTATGTGTCTGGAAGGAGGAGAACTGGAAATATTTAGTGAACGTCCCTAATGACAACACTGGTCTGTCCTTCTGGTCAAAAAAAGTATTCAACTTGTTTGTTTCCACTCATAAAAACTACACTCCCTCCCTACCTAAGGCAGTTGTCTAAACATCTAGAGGGAAGGAAAATTTTTTCTTTCTACCCTCTGGGGGACCCCTATAACAAAAGACAGATTAACAAGAGAAAAATAAAGAAAAGGTTATTAACACTTATATTTCATATACACATGGGAGAAACTCAGGAAAATAAGTCAAAGAGGTGGCTTACAATACAGGTTTATATAGCATCTTCAACAAGAACAATACATTTGAAGACAAATGATGGGACCAAGAACACCCACACATTTTTAGGCTTCCAGGGTGACAAATGGGGGAAGGCAAATATATGGGAAACTAATGGGGGCTAGTTCGTAAAGTTCATATGTAGATTCCAGGCTCATAGGGTCTAAAGTTACCTCTGGTGATTAACTTTCATTTTTTTCTGGTAGAGAGGGAAAACTTATGTCCTACTTTTAAGCAAATAGGAGGACAGGGAGATTTTCTTGTATTTCCTTTTTCTCAATTGCCTTCAGCTCAAAACATTCCTTATGCCAAAGTGGCATATTTTGGGGGTGCGTATTCTGGTTTCTTTCACATTCCACCCAGTCATCACACTCTGTATCCCAGGAATGCATATGTTCCTTGCTTCAGCCCCAATTCCCTGCTCTGGACTAGCTTCTCTGTCCTTTGTTCTCCATAACCCTTGGCTGTAACCTTGTGGAAGTTTCTTTTTTTCCCATCATCCTCTTTGGCCTAATCTAACATAGACATTAGCACATTTCCTGCCCACTGATGGTGGGGGCTTTAGCATCATTTTAAGACTTAAAGAGTCAGAACATTTATGCTCATAATTTCTTTGGCCATTCAATGCTTCCTAAAACCTTAGTAGCCTTCTTATTTATTTTATTCTAATTGGTTCTGTGTGACAGAGCTCATCCACAGCCATTTTCTAGATGTATTCTTGGATATGCTAGGTTCCTTTCTCACCTATTCCCCACCTTTTCCTTTTTACATAATTGCCTGGTAAGGTATTGAGTTTATCAGCTGTTGTGGAAGAACTGCACGTTTTAGTCTCTTAGAGCCATTTGGTCAAATTTAAAGGAATTACTGATACCTCACCTTTAGGTTGAACCCTCGCCCTGCGACATCGTTATCCTTCAAAGGTTTTTATTGATGGATAAAACAGTTACGTACAGACTTGACATGATCCATCAAGAGGCTGAGATTTAATCAGCCTTGTCCTTCCAAGCCCTTAGCATTTTTTCCTTTACTTGTGAGAGTTGAGAAACAGTTATCTCTCCAACTGTGCAAGACCCCAATTTTCTGGTCCCTCTCAATCTCCTTCCATTCCTGCTTGGAAATTTGCCAATAACTTTCTGCTTATTTCCAATGCAGTCAACAGAAACTAATGCTCACTACTCTCTTCCTTCCCTCTAGGGTTAAAGTTTATTAGGTATAAGACCTACCTTCCAAGTTATTGGCAGATGACAGTTTTATCCAATATTCTGCCACTACATAACATAAAATGCTATCTCTCCAACATCTGCTCACAGGTTCCTTGCCACCCGGTGACCAGCTCCTAAGCCATTGCCACATATTTTAGATTATGTTGTTATGGTGGAACCCCCCTTTCTATATCAGATAGGATAGATTAAATTAGGCTTGGTGATGGACAACCATAAAATCTTAATGGCTTGAAACCACGAAGGAGTATTTCTGGGTCACTGCAAGTCAACAGGGGCTCCACTTATCACAGCCACTCAGAGACGCAGGCTAATGGAGTGACTACCATCTCTAACATTGCTTGTCATCAGGCCAAAGGGAAAGAAAATACGGTAAACTGCACAATGATTCTTAAGCTTCTGCTTAGAAGCAATACTTGTCACTTTCACTGAAATTTCATCTACTGACCAAGCTACAATGGCCACGCCTAACTTTAAGGAAACGGGAAAATGTAATTCTACCATGCATCTGGGAGGAAAACCAGAAATATTTGATGGAACAAATAAGGTCACAAGATGTGATCATATACTTTCTTCTATTATGTCTATCTTATACTTTCCACATTTAGATTTTTAATGCATCTAGAGTTCCCTTTTTTAAGGTTATGTAGAACTAATTTATTTGAATCCTTAAAATAAGCCAATATTCTCAATATTATCAACTATAAAATTCATTATTTCTCCTCTGACTTATGATTCCATCTTCACCAATTTCAAATTCATGACATCTATTTTTGTTCCATTGACCTACTTGTTTGTTTCAATTCTGGTTCTACGTTATTTTTAGTACTATGGCTTTGTAGACTGTGTTAATATGTATTAGGAAAAACCTTTGCTCTTCTTCAAAGTTGTCTTAATTATCTGTGAACTAGTCTTCCCTATAAATTTCAGAATCAATGTTATGTTTCTAATTTATTCTTTTAATGTTTATTTATTTTTGAGAGAGAGAGAGAGAGGGAGAGAGCATGAGTGGAGGAGGGGCAGAGAGAGAGGGAGACACAGAAGCGGAAGCAGGCTCCAGGCTCTGAGCCATCAGCACAGAGCCCGATGTGGGGCTCGAACTCACAGACTGCAAGATCATGACCTGAACTGAAGTCGGGTGCTTACCCGGCTGAGCCACCCAGGTGCCCTAAGTTTGATAAGTTCTTTATAGAGTTTGGATATCCCCTTTATCAGATATGTTGTTTACACATATCTCTCTCCTCTATTCTATAGGCTACCTTTCCATTTTGTTTATTGTTTCCTTCGCTGTGCAGAAGCTTTTTATCTTGATGAAGTCCCAATAGTTTATGTTTGTTTTCATTTCCCTTGCCTTCAGCGACATGTCTAGTAAGAAGTTGCTCTGGCCAAGGTCAAAGAGATTGCTGCCGGTGTTCTCTATGATTCTGATGGCTTCCTGTCTCACATTTAGGTCTTTCATCCATTTTGAATTTATTTTTGTGTATGGTGTAAGAAAGTGATCCACTTTCATTCTTCTGCATGTCTCTGTCCGGTTTTCCCAACACCATTTGTTGAAGAGACTATCTTTTCTCCATCGGATATTCTTTCCTGCTTTGTCAAAGATTAGTTGACCGTATAGTTGTGGGTCCTGGATTTTCTATTCTGTTCCATTGATCTATGTGTCTGTTTTTGTGCCAGTACCATACTGTCTTGATGACTACAGCTTTGTAGTATACCTTGAAGTCTGGAATCATGATGCCTCCAGTTTTGTTTTTCTTTTTTAGGATTGCTTTGGCTGTTTGGGGTCTTTTGTGGTTCCTGTATTTTTTTTTTTCTTTTAGCCCCTTAAACTTGTCATTCCATTTCCTTCTAGTTTCTATAGTTTTGGTGCAAAATTATCAAATCTTACTGTTGCTTCATTCTCTGGATGCTTTTAAGATTTGCTACTTTGCTTTGCTTTTCAGCTATTTGACCATTAAGTGCTTAGATGTGGCTTTTTTTTCTTTTTTTTTTTTTGGTATTTATTCTACTTGGGTTTCAACAAGTGTCTTAAATCTGTACATTGATATCCTTTGTCAGTTTTGGAAAGTTCTTGATCTTTCTATCTTCCAATTTACTTCTTTTTTTTTTTTAAACTTTGTTTAGTGAAAGAGAGAGCGTGAGCAAAGGAGAGGAGCAGAGAAAGGAAAAGAGAATCTTAAGCAGGCTCCACACTCAGTGCAGAGCCCGACATGGGCTCAATCCCACAACCCTGGGATCATGACCTGAGCCAAAATCAGGAGTTGGAAGCTCAACCGACTGAGCCACCCAGGCATCCCCTGAATTTTACTTCTGTTTCATTCTCTCTATCCTTTAAGATTCTAATTGCACATATGTTTGAGCTTTTGATTGTGTCCCACATGTCTCTTGTGCTCTCTTCTTTTCATTCTTGTTTCTCTGTGGGCTTCAGTTTGGATAATTTGTATTGATATTTGAGTTCACTACACCTGTCTATTGCTGATAAACCCAACCAGTGAATTTGTAATTACAGATATTATATTTTGTAGTTTCAGAAAGTCCACTTGGTATTTTTTTTTTTAATTTATTTTTGGGACAGAGAGAGACAGAGCATGAACGGGGGAGGGGCAGAGAGAGAGGGAGACACAGAATCGGAAACAGGCTCCAGGCTCTGAGCCATCAGCCCAGAGCCCGACGCGGGGCTCGAACTCACGGACCTGGCTGACTCTCGTGACCTGGCTGAAGTCGGACGCTTAACCGACTGCGCCACCCAGGCGCCCCTCCACTTGGTATTTTTATAGGTTACAATTCTCCATTGAAAGTATTCTTTTTTAACAATTTTTTTTCAAACTTTCCATTTTCCTCTTTGACATATTTGTAATGGTTATTTAAAATGTCTTATCTATAAAATAAAATGAAATAAAATAAAATAAAATAAAATAAAATAAAAAAGTTTCTTGTCTGCTAACCACAAAATCCGGGTCATCTGTAGATCTTCTCCTATTATTATTTTTTGTCCTGAGGATGTGTGATCACATTTTCCTGCCTTTTCACATGCCTTATAATTCTTTATTGTCCACTGGAGATTGTATATACATGAATTGAAGCTGAAGAAGATGATATTTTCCCCCAATAGGTTTTACCCTTATTTCATTAGGCAGATACGGTAAGGGGACAGTCACGATATAGTTTGGTTAGTTTCTACCTCTTTGGCTATAAGACACTGTGGGAAATTCCTTGATGCCTTTCAGAGGTTTGAACTTAGCTCTTTAGCCTCCAACCAACACAGCTTCAAAATTTGGCAAATATCACAAGCGAGAGCTGTATATTTGACAACCTCCCCCTTTCTCTAGCAGGACTTTGTGTCCTAAGCACTGTGAGCCTGTGGGAAATTTCAGTTTGTTATTCCACACCCTCTCGCCCCGGCCACCATGCCCCCAGCTTCCTGTGCCACTCAAGCACTCAGCAAATGTTCTGTGGGGGAAAACTGAGGGCCACATTGATTTCCCATCTCTCATCCTTATTACTCCATTGTCGCCTCCTTCCCTCCAGCCCCAGGAAGGGATGCCTCCCCCCAGGCTCTGAATCCTGTCCCTTTCTGCTTTCTCAGAAATCTTTATGTACCATATATCCTACCCCTTCTCCCTGTGCAACTTGTCTTCTTTCTTTCTTGGTACCTTACCATGAGCACATAAGCTCAGGCCTCTCATATCTTGAAAAAAAGCACTGCAACCTTATTTCATCTGTGTGCTCCTCAACTACTGGTCCTTCCATTCACCCATCCACTTATTCGGCAAACTTTGATTGAATACCTACTATGTGCCAGGCAGTATTCTAGGTGGAATATACAGCATGAACAAAAGAAAGTCCTGATTCTTACGGAAATTATATTCCATGGAGGGATACAGAAAATAAATGCATAAGCGAGTAACATAGTCAGAAGGTTAATAGGTTTTAAGGGGGAAAATCAGGCAGAATAAAAGAGTTGGAGATGACTGGGGATGGGGGCTAGGTGCCTATCACTTTATATAGGGTGGTCAGGGAAGCCTGCCATGTTAAGGTAACATCTGAACAGAGATATGGAAAAAAGTAAAGGAAGTTGCTGTGTGGACACCTGGAGGAAGAGTGTCCCAGTCAGGGGGAATAGCAAATGCAGAGGTCCTGAGGCAAATGTGCCTGGTGTATTCAAAGAACAACAAGGAAGGGAGCATGGAGAGGAAGCAAGGAGAGTGGCAGATGGGATCATACGAAGAGCAGAGGGTCAGGTCACGTAGGACTTTGTGAGCCAACATAAGGACTCAGCTTGTACCTTGGAGAAATCTGGGAGGAATCAAAATTTACCCATATTTGAAAGGACCATCTAGGTGTTGTGTAGAAAGTAAACTACAGACAGAAAAGGAAGCAAAGAGACCGAGTAGGATACTATTGCACGTGACAAAGATGGCTTGCACCAGGGTGGTAGCAGTGGAGATGGAAAAGGGTCATCTGGTTCTGAATGTATTTCGAAAGTAGATACAGTAGGATTGCCAATACGGGATTTGCAAGGAAGAAAAATCAAGGATGACTGCAAGACTTTTGGCCTGAGCTACCGGAAGAACAGAGTTGTCGTTACCTGAGATGGGGAAGCTGCAGGAGAAAAGGTGTTTTTTTTTGGGGGGGGGGTATTTTATTTTATTTCCTTAATGAGGGGTGGGGGTGAGTAGAAATTATAAGCTTGTTGGAGACAAGTGGAGATGTTGAGAAGGCAGACAGATACACAGAATTCAAGGGCACATTCCAAGCTAGGGATTTAAATTTGAGAGTTACCATCGCATAGATAATATTTAAAGCGATTGGAAGATGAGAGGATGAAGGGAGTGGGCATAGAGCCAAAGAAAAGAGTTCTGGGTACTAAGTCCTGGTGTTCCCCATCACAAAGGGGTCAAGGGGAAGAGAACGACCCAGCCCAGGATATTAGAAGGAACAACCAGTGAAGGGAGATGAAAAGCAAGGGACGGGAATGTTCTAGAAGTAGAAGTTCTTCAAGAAAGAGAGTGAATAAATCAGGGGAGAGAGTGAAAAGACGGATGATGCAAGAGAGGGAGGGTGACTGGAGTAATGTCCTCAAGTAGGTGAGAGGACACACGAGGGGCCGGCCTCCGTAGAGCACCCAGTCTCACCCACAGCACCAGGGGCAGGCAGAGCACGTGGGCCCAGTTGTTCTTTCTCCTCTTCTAGCTCTGCTGTCCTCAAGGGTGGCTTTCCCCTTCCGCCTCCACCACCTGACCCCTTTCTTGGTCTCAGATCCATGAGGCACACCCCTGGGGTAGTCAGATCAGGGTCTTCCCACCCTGTGCAGTGGGAGACCAGTGCCAGACCCGGACAGCCCCTGGTGTGATTCACTTGTCAAATTCTTCCCATTCTTCAAAGTCGTCTAGAAGCCCATCTCCTCCTGGTACCCTTGCCTAACCTTCGCAGCCCCAGCCCACACTGTTTCCTCCTCCCCAGCCCTCCCACTTCCTCCTCCAACCCCAAAGCTGGCATCGAGGAGCATCCTTGGAGACCCAGGGTGGAGGGAGGATGGATGCCCCTTCGCGTGCATTTCGACGTATCACCAGGAAGGGGCTCAGTGTAGCAAGCGCGGTTGTCAACCACAGTGGGGAGAACTTGCAAAAGCGTGGTGAAGCTGGAGGCCATCTGTGAGTCCCTTCCTGACTTTGCAGACGGCTTGGACAAGTGCTAGCCTGTTTCATCAGTCCTGCCGGCTTCAGGGTCCCCGGGGGACATCCTTCAGGTGCTCTCAGTGAGAAACGATCAGGTGACTCAGCACACCCTGGAGGGGACTGGGCAAGACCCTTTCAGAGGAAAATGAGGCAGAGACCCAGAACAGCTAACCCATTTAGCCTGGTCACAGTCCTCAGCAGGGCTGGGAGGGGGGCCCTGGTGTCCTGGTTTCCAGCCTACTGTCCTGTCTGCACCCCGTTCCTCCTAGCCTGGGTTAAGGCATTCGCTCCAGAGTTCAAGCTTTCTTTCAACTACAACATGAGAAGGGGTGGGGGTGGGGGAGGGGAGCCTGGCTGAGGAGCCTGGAGGGGAATGAGCTGGGGTCCGGCCTTGAGGAAGTCTCATCGAAATTACGTGGGCCATGCAGAGAACACGGGGCAGCTGGGCACGTGCTTCTTGAAGGACAGAGGGAAGTTAAGTGGATTTGTCCGGCTTGAGAGGCCTACCTCTGATAGACTCCTTTTCCCTGAGGGACACTGAGGGAACTGAGCTGTGCGAGTATTTACGGAGGCACGGAGGGTGTGAAGGATGATAAAGTGAGACCACATTTTGACAGCAATGCTGCCCCCAACAGAATGGTGAAGGGCTGACCAGGGAGTTTCTAGGGTGAGTGGAGACCCCCCCAGGGGTGGTTGGGGTCATTCCTCAGAGGTGGCCACGCATCTTCCTGAGTGGATAAAGTCAGTGCTGCGGCTAAACGCCCGGTTTGGAAAGCCAAGGCCCTGCACGGGTTTGTCTGTGGAGGTGTCGGGTTTCCTCTGAAAGTCTGGTTGTAGAGATTTCTTTAGAAGTTATATTTGTGATGATCTCATCGTGGGAAACGAGGAAAGAAGAGATGCCAAATATGTTATTGTGCTGAAAATCCTGTTTTAAGAAAACAATCGCAAGATTGTATTCATTAACAACTGCTAACCACAAAAGTGGAAAAAGCAGTTAGGCCAATAAGAAATAATCCCCACATCTGATGAAGTGAGTGTCCTTGGGGACTGGGCCAGGGGGAGAGCCCACTTCTGGTGGCAGAAGCTGGGTGGGAGGGACGCTGTCTGAGGGCTGACTGGGGACACTGCACCTCATACAGCCTGCTTGCCTCGGACTGGGCTTTTCCCCAGGATCAGTGACCTGAGTGGCCACCCAGCCACAGCCAAGGCATGGTCCAAGAGGGGCCACTTCCATCACATAACACGTATCTCCAGATGAGAGGGAGAGCGGCGGGGGGGAAGCCAGCAAGAGAAAGGGGCTGGGTTTGACTGTCGTCCTGCCTCAGAAATGAGGGATTGGCAGGAAAAGCCGGCAGATGGGGGCGCCTGGGTGGCTCAGTCGGTTGAGCAACCAACTCTTGGCTTGGGCTCAGGTCATGCCTTCGCAGTTCGAGAGTTTGAGCCGCACGTCGCATGGGGGCTCTGTGCTGACAGAGCAGAACCTGCTTGGGACTCTCTCTCTCCCTCTCTCTCTGCCCCTCCCCTGCTCTCTCTCTCTCTCGTTCTCTCTCAAAAACAAAAACAAACAAAAAAACCTGGCAGAAGAAAAAACAAACAAACAAACAAACACAACTCCCAAATGTTACGGAAAACGTCTCCTGGCACCACAGTGCCCTTTTACTCTTGTTGCTTTGTTTCTTAACTCCATTCCAGCCCTGCCGTTCAGAGAACCTCCCCGACCCTCCAGCAGCAGAACAGGCTCCAAGATGGATTCCTGGTAATGGGAGCGCTGTAAGCCTGGGATGGAGAAGGAAGAGGAGAGGGGGAGGAGGCTGAATGGCTCCACCAGGGTTAGGGGAGGAGGACAAACACTGGAGATGGTGATCAGGAAAGAAGAGGGGACCGCGGGTCAGACGGGGGCACAAGCTGGTTACACAAGCTTGGTTAGAAGATGTGCTGTTATTTTGCGGTGTGTATGCTGGATGGGGGGGTGGGGGTGGGGGTGGATAATCTTGAAGGATCAGTTCCATGCTTTTTTGCAGGCTGCTCCTGTTATTTTGCTGGCCAGATGCTTCCAGCTGGATTTGGATCTAGACACCTGAAATCTACTCCAACACTCAAAGCCAGGAATAGAGAGCAGAAAGCAGGAGAGCTGTGACCATCTTCAACCCGATACTGGATCCAGTCATTTAGGGGAAACCTGGTTGCCTTAGACAGTCTGGGCTGGCTGGCTGGCTGGCTCCAGATGGCAGCCCTTTCAGCCCTAAATGATGGGTGGGGCTGGGTAGGGTGGTAGCCTTTGCCAAAACATCAGGGACGTGAGGCCTGAAAATGCAAACAATTCTGGAGGTAATGTGCAGCCTGAGCAGGGGGGAGGCCAAGGCCAAGATACTGGTAAGCTTCACAGAGAACTTTGAAAAAATGCCCCAATGGGGCCCTCAGTCCCCAGCATTGCCTAAACTGGATTTTTCTTTCTTATGGAAATGAATAGTTCTGGGTATTGTTCTTAGGTGAGGCATGCCAATGTCCCTGAGCTGCTTTCTGAAAGATGGGCTGCTAGGCTGCTCCAAGGAGCCAAAAAGCCCCTACCTTAATTAATGCTGGGTTAAGGAATCCAGTTTGCTTGATTTAAAAGTGGATTGAAATAGACGAGGAAAATTCTTGTCCCTTTGTACGTTAAAGGAGGCAAAAGGAAGTTGTCTCTGAATTTTACCAGCAACTCAGAATTTCTGTTCTGAGGAAAGTAAGAAGAGGGTCAGATCACCCCGTCCCTTCGCCGGAATGATGGTCCTTACAGAAAGCCTGGGGAGTACAGGACTGTTGAGGGTCACCATTCATCGCTCAGTCAATCCTGAACGAGCAATGGGGGCAGGCCAAAGGCTGGAGGCAATCCAGCCTGGGGTGACAGCTCCGCAATGCCTTCAGGAACCAGACTTTTTCTGGCTTTCTCCTCAGCCACCCTTAGCTTTTGTCCTCATAGTTGCAAGATGGCTGCTTTACAAATGGTTTTGTGTCTGCACTTTAGGCACAAAGAAAAAGAAGAACACAAGGCAAAAGGCAGAAGCACATGCCAGCTGAGCCTGCTCCTTTTTATTATTTTTTAAAATATTTAATTGTGGGGGGCGCCTGTGTGGCTCAGTCGGTTCAGCGTCCCAGTCTTGATTTAGGCTCATGTCATGATCTCATGGTTCATGGGTTTGAGCCCTACGTCGGGCTGTGTGCTGATAGTGCAGAGTGTACTTGGGATTCTCTGTCTCTCCCTCTCTCTCTCTGCTCCTCGCCTACTCATGGGCGCGTGCACTCTCTCTCTCTCCTCTCTCTCTCTCTCTCTCTCTCAAAAATAAATAAATAAACATTAAAAAAATTAATTGTAGGGCACCTGGGTGGTTCAGTCGAGTCAGTTAAGTGTTCAACTCTTGATTTAGGCTCAGGTCATGACCTCACGGTTCATGAGAGGGAGCCCCGAGTCAGGCTCTGTGTTGACGGTGAAGAGCCTTGCTTGGGCTTCTCTTTCTCCTCTCTCTCTCTCTGCTTCTCCCCTGTGCACATGCGTGCTCTCTTTCTCAAAATAAACTTAAAATATATACATTTAATTGTGGTAAAATATACAGGAGAGAAAACTTATCATCTTAACCATTTCTAAGTGCAACAGTTCAGTAGTGTAATGTACATTCACATTATTGTGCAACTAATCTCCAGAACTCTTTTCATCTTGTAAAACTGAAACTCTGTATCCGCTAAACAGTAACTCCCCATCCCCTCCTCCCCCAGCTCTTGGCAGCCACCCTTCTACTCTCTGTTTCTATGAATTTGACTACATTGGGTGGATATTTCATGTAAGTGGAATCATACAGTATTTGTCTTTTTTGTTTGTTTATTTATTTTTGAAAGAGAGAGAACACAAACAGTGGAGGGGCAGAGAGAGAGAGAGAGAGAGAGAGAGAGAGAGAGAGAAAATCCAAAGCAGGCTCCAGGCTCTGAGCTGTCAGCACAGAGCCCAAAGGGGGGCTTGAACCACAAACTGTGAGATCTTTACCTGAGCCAAAGTCTGAAGCTTAGCTGACTGAGCCACCCAGGTGCCCCTGTCTTCTTGTGACTGGCTTAGTTGGCTTAGTATAATGTCCTCAAGGTTCATCCACATTGTGGTTTGTATCAGAATTTCCTTCCTTGCCAAGGCTGAATAATTTTCCATTATACATATGGCCACATTTTATTTATCCACTCATTTATTCATTTATCCACTCAAACAACTTGAGTTGTTTCTAATTTTTGGTTATTGTGAATAATGCTGCTATGGTTATACAAATATCTCTTTGAGACCTTGCTTTCAATTCTTTTGGGTTTATACCCAGAAGTGAGATTGTTGGATCCCACAGTGATTCTATTTTTAGTTTCTTGAGGAACCACCATGCTGTTTTCCATAGTAGAAGCCTGTTCCTTTAACAAGTTTTTCCCCAAGCCCCAACCAGTGAGTTTCACTTCCATCTCATTGGCTGCAATGGGTCACGTGGCTACTCCTAGCTGCAAGGGAGTCTGGGAAATGATGTATTTTTGAGTAGGCATAGAATAAACATTCTCTCTGCACTGAGGAGATTGCTGTATACTGGGATGGCCACTCTGGCTGTTTGTGTCAAGGCCAGGTGTCTGAGTCTCAGCTGAGCCTGTCCTGCAGACACTGTCTATTCCCTGCCCTAGCTGTTTACCCTTTCAGGGGGATCAGCATCCTCTCAAGCCACTGCTTCCAGTAATGAGAGGCAATATTCATTTCCTTCCCATTTGACCTGAACTCTCAAACAATTAAGGTAAAAGTCTTCCCCTTGCTCCATGCCAATATACATTGCCCTGTGCTATTCCTTCACTGTCCATCATGGCTGAGTCCTATGTCTGCAAATTATGAGTTCTCCGGGACAGGACCTGTGTCGCCCCTGCAGGGCACAAGGCACAGGGTTGAATCTTGGTAGAGGGAAGGAGAGTACCTTCTAGATTCATTCAAATGCCACCTCCAGGGTCCTGCTGCAGGGATCCTGGCTCTCAGCCTAGGGACAACACCTGTTCCTTGGATGTTTCTCCCCAAATTGTGGGGCTTGGTGGGGGCTGCTCATCCTGATATCTATGAGGCCAGGCCCAGGCTGGACATGCCCTGACAGGGCAGGGGGAGCAGCATGGGTTGGCGGGGAGGCTGATGACCTCCAAGGACCCTGGACCAGATGGCCAGGTCTTGAATGCCTGCTCTCTGCCCGCATCCCTAGAAGCAGTTACACAGACACACTGGCTATCAAGTTTATATTAAGAAACACAAGTGCACATAGACTCCAATACAGAATTGCTCACAAACACACATATCCATGCACCACTGACACACACACACAGACACACACACACAGAATTAAGTTTGCATTCAGCACTTAAACTTAAGGAGACAAATCCTGTTTTTCCACTTAACAGTCTTATCCTCTAGTAAGTTATTAATCTGTTTGTGTCTTAATTTCTTTATTTGTAACAATGACAATAATAATGGCGGTATGCACCTCACTGAGTCGTGAAGAGTAAATGAGATAAAATGGTAAATGAACTTAAAACAGTGGCTGACACACAGAGACACGTATGTATTCATTTATATTTCCTGAGCCCTTTCCCCTTTTGCTGCTGCCACTTGATGGTGGGCCTGGCAAAAGCACAATGTTAGAGTCCTTTCATCCAGCCTCAGGTTTCTCATCTGTAAAACAGGGATAATATTATCTACTCCTGGTGGGGCTGCTGTGAGGATCTAAAGAGGCCCAGCAAGGAAAGCTAGTAGACTAGACTCTGGCCCAAAGAAACCTGGCTACACTGTAGGTGTTACTGTCTGTAACTGATGAAGAACAGGTCAGAGAACAGGTGCAGGGACAGGATGCGCCAAGGCAAGGGCCTGACCCCCCCCCCCCATCTCCTCCCACGCTGGAGCTGGGTCCTGTAAGGACAGAGCCCAGGCAAAGTGTTGGGGGTGGGGGTGTCAGAGCTGCTCCCCCTGTTGGAGCCTGGCCTGGGGCTGGGGGCAGGGCTGGTCGGGTGGCTATGGGTGGGAGGGAGGAAAAGAGGAAAACCAGCCCAGTGGAAATTACCCTGCGGTTGGCTCAGGCGCCCACGACACTGTATTTATAGAGAGCTCCCTGCAGCTCTTAATTCCTCGCAGTCGAGTTAACCCTTTCCAGGCCGCAGTACCAACCCGGGGCATAGGGAGAACACGGGGCTGGGGTCGGCCAGCGGGATCCGGGTTCTGGCTCTGCCGCCAGCAGGCTGGAGGGTGGGGGTAGTCAGCGGGCAGTCACCTGTCCCCTCTCGCAGAAACCACACGTTGGATCTTGGGAGTGTGGGAACAGGGCGGGGGGGGGGGGGTGGGGATGGGCACGATCAAACCAGCGCCCCCTGGCCCGACTCCAGGGTACGGACTGGGGTCTGGGGCGGGGTCCGGGCCGATGCCCTGCCCAGCGGGCGGGCTCAGGGCTCAGGCCTCTGCCGGCCCGCCGCCGCGGGGCCAATCCCGCCTCTGGGGCACACCCGGGCTGCCTTTCCGGGCCCGCGGCTTCCTCCAGCCCGCCCCCCCCTCGCGCGCCGCCCCCCCCCCGAACTCCGGCCCGGCCTCGCGGCGGCGGATACTCGACAGCGCTCTGCCGCGTTCCCGGTCCCCCCCCCACCCCGTCCCCGCGTCCCCGCGTCCCCGCGTCCCGAGAGCCGGCGCGGGCGGTGAGTGCTTGCGTGGCGCGGGGCCCGTGCGGGCGGGGGCGGCCTTTGTCTGCGGCCGAGCGGTGCGGGGCCGCCGAACCGCGTGCCGTGCCTTCCCTCGCCGGGCGCCCGCACCCGGCCATCTCCTCGGGTCCGCGGCGCAGCCCGGCTCTGGGCCCCCGACGCGCGGGGGCCGCCGGAATCCAACCCCGCCCCAACCTCGCCGCCGAGGGGGCTGGGGCACTGAGGGACCTGCCCTCACCCGGGAGGCCCTGGAGGAGGCTGGTGGGTGCTTGTGATTACCGGAGGCCCTGGGCTTGCAGGGGCGTGGGGACAGATCTGTCACTGTGTTGATTCTGGAAGGCTCAGGGAAGCCAGCCGGAGTTAGGAGGGAAGCGGGGTCTCCCGGGCCTGTAGAAGAAAACACCGAGTCCCATCCCCCGAGGAGGGAGAGCTGCCGGGGAGGGGAGGGGTGGAGAAGGGAGCCCCACTCTGCTTGGCCCTGAAGGACCGAGTAGAGGACTTTCACGGGCAGCAGCGGGAGCAAGGGGGACAGATTCCGAGAACCGGTAGGGACAGCTGACCAGGGTGAAAGGTTGAATAGGTGTTGGGGTGGGAGGCGAACACGAGGGAGCAGGGATGGGGCGGGCAATTTGGGCTCGGGAAGTGTCCAGGAGATGGTGGGAGAGGTGGGACGGAGAGGAGATGGGGAACTCGGTGGCGGGAAGGTGGGGACCGGGGTGGGGACACACTAGAGGAGAGGGGGTTGAATCTCCCAAGGAGATTCCAAGGCCCTCGGTTGCTGTTTAGGGAGGGAGTTGGCAGGTTTGGTGGCCTAAGGCAGTGAACTGCCAGAAAAGGGGATTTATTTCTAAGCCAGACCTTCCCTAATGAGAAATGCGTGACAGATGACTCAGATATGGATGGATCTATCGCTGAGGGAAAGAAAACGTTAGGCAAAATAGTAAAGCAGAAAACATTGGGGGAAGAGGGAGAGGGTTTGTTTGACTTAATTGAGAAAAACTATTTACCTTCAAATTGGATGTGGATAATTGTAATGAGTCAATTTCATCATTAAATTAAGGCCCCAGGTCCTTTTTTTACACGCATGTCTTTAGAAGTTAGCTTCTGTATTAGAAAGTAATGAAGCTGTTCTGTCTTTAAGAGAGTTACTCATTTAGTTTGACTTCCTCTCATTCCCTCTGGCCTCCCAGAAATCCCCAGGAAATCTGATGCTGTGCAGCCTTCCTTGTAGTTTTGGGGGCTGAGGGAAATTAAAGTCTGAACTTGAAATTGTAGTCGAAACTTGTCTGATGGGTTGGGCCCATCTGAGTGGCAGGGAGGGGTGGAGGGCTCTGGGGCTGTAGGCTATGAGTGATGGCTCATATTTCCAGCTCATTTGGGGATGGGAATATTTTGGGGTGAGTATATTTCCCTGATATCTGGAGTTCTCAAGCTTTAGCACTAACACTTATGTTTAACTATCGAGCGCACGGAACCCTTTCTGTCTCATATTACATACATCATAGTCTGACATTAGGACACGTCTGGCATCAGTGAAATTTTTCTTCTTGACTTTGGGTCAGGGCTGCGAACGTGGGTTTTTGAGCTAAGGGGTTGTAGGGCAAGGGGACTTTTGAAGGAGTGAGCTTTGCACCAAGTGGCCTCAGCAATGCTTTTATTGGTCCCATGACTGATGTTTGGAGTTCTTCCTCTCTTCAGTGACATCAGTAGTGGTTTCTCCTGCCTCCCTTCAGTGAGCTTTCCAATTTACTCCAGACTCCTATGCTGCAAGAACTCAGACCATTGCGGGGCTTGGCTTGTTAGAGGTGAGAAGCCTGTGTTAATGCAAGCCTGATGGTGGGCATGAGTGCTGGGATTTGGGGACCTGTTTTTCTGTCCTGTTCCTGGCCCTCTGCAGTCTGACCAGGTACCCAATGGAGGCAGGTTGGCTGAATGTTGGAGATGCTCCGATGCCTGACAGCCAGGTTGGGTGCTTGAATGTTTGTGGAAAGGACATTTTTGGAAATGTTGTCCCTTCTGAGGAGGCTGTGTCCTTACTCTGGTGAGGGTGACTTCAAAGCCTTCCTGGGAGAATTCCTCCACCCTTCACCTGTAGTCTGTCTTGTCTTGTCTGGAGTTATAAATCTTCATTCTTTGGGGCAGGATTTGGCCTTGACAGTGAGCTGGGCAGTACCGTTTGGGGTCCGATTGTCAGGGTGATCACAGAGCTGTGATTCCACAGCACCCAAAGAGATTCTTAGACAGTGTTGTAGAACAAGTCTCTGGCCTGCTGCTGGCTGGTTCTTGGTTGGACATGTGGGGTTTTAAATGTGAAGAAAATGATCCAAATCCATGCAGCCTCCAGGATTATGACCACATGGGACCTGAGGCTGTGGACCTGAGTCATGGGGTCAAGGGAGGAGGAAGAAGGGCAGGCAGGATGATGTCACTGCCCATGAGCTTATCCTCTGGGTGGGGGTGTCCACTTTTCATTGCTGTCTTTTTTCCACACCCCAGGCCAGGAGTGACAGGGAGGTTCACTAGCAAATGGGGAAGCATAGTCTGGGCTTAGGGGAAATAAGAGGGTGGGAACTGGTGGATGTGATCCTTGAGATTTCCTTTGGTCTCAAGCGGATCAAACATTTGGGAGAGGGCACATGTGCTTTTATGCAACCCTTGGCTGCCACATCCTGGTTTTGCCACCCCTGCAGTATGAAGTTCCAGATAGGAACATGGAGTTTTCAGGTTTGGGGTGGGGGGAGGTTTGTTCTGGATGTTTAGTAGATATCATCTCATTGAATCATATCAGTCCTGTGGAGTAGGGTATCATTAGCTGTATTGTATACATGGGCAAGCCAAGGCCCAGAGAGGGGAAGTCACATGTCCAAGGACACACAGCTAGCACATGCTGGAGCTGCAATGCTGTCTGTCCCTAGAACAGGTTCTTTCTGCCACTCTGGAGGCAGGGAAAGGCTTTACCCCTCCTTCTGGAGTCTGGCAAGACGTGCTAAAGGTCCCGACAGCAAGGCAGAGGGGACTCATTCGGGAGGCTGGGGAGAGAGCAGGCCTGACCTGGGTATCCTAGCCGGGGCCATTGCTGAGAGTGCTTGCTTCTCCAGAGGCCTAGTCCTCAGTACTCTCGTGCCTCCAGAGCCCTTCCTCCACTCTCCAGTTCTGACTCGTGTTCCCTGCCAGCTGCTCCCACTCTCCCTCTCATTCTCTTTGTGGTCCAGAGAATGGATGCCTCCTCCACGCCCCTAATTCCTTTGGGCATCTGGCCTTCCTGAGGCATAGGGAGAGTATCAGAGGGAAACCCACTAGGAGTGGGGAATGAGAAGCATTTTTTATTGGGATCCCGGGAGTAGGAAGAGATACTATCTCTGGGCTCCCAGGTTACCCTAAAGTCAACATGGCCTCCCAGGGACTGGGCCTTCCCTCAGGGGACACTGGAGTTTGTGCCCAGTACTGGGGGATATGGTAGCAGCAGGGGCAGTAGGGGCTGGAGCCCATGATGCTTGGTGCTGCGATCTTGTATTTGGGAGGAGGAAGGGGGAGAGAACCGCTAGGGATGAGCCACAGAGATGGGACCAGATTGTGAGTCTGCTGCTTTGGAGCTGGGGTGCAGGTGGGATTCTTGGTGGAAAGGGGGTCATAGAAGGAGTAATGGTCTCAGGGACCTGATGTATAATCCAACAGAGGAGCTCCTGGCTGGGGAGCGGGGGTGATGCTCAGTGCAGGGGGTCCAGGAGGCCTTATCCCTATGCCTATGGCAATAATCGTGACAGGAATAACAATTATTACTGCTGTTTGTAGGTGCTGGGTGCTTTCCCAAGTCCTTTCTGTATATTGTCTTATTTTATTCTCATAGCAGCCCTTGTGGGGTAGGGATTGTGACTCCTGTTTTAGAGATGTGGAACCAAGTCTCAAAGAGGTTAAGTCATTTATACTTGATCATGTGTTTAGCAAAACTTTTGAGTCAGAATTTGAACCGGGAGCTGCCTGCTCCTAAGCCCAAACTGTATCCTGGGGCAGACAAGGTGGCCTCACGATTCCATTTAACAACACAAAAGGCCCAAACTGACTCAGGTTATCAGGAAAAGGGAAGGTCAACAGGGGGGCCATTCGCAGGCTGTCCTATAATCAGCCTAGAAGGTAATTTATAATCTTTATTTTATAAATGAGCCTCAGAGAGGATGTCTTCTGAAAGTCTCATGACTAGGAAGTGGAGTCTGGATTTAAACCTGTATCTCTGACTCCAGAGGCATCTCCTTAAACACCAGGGCTCACTTCTTCCATGAAGTCTCTTCTGACTACAGCAGCTCAACCTGTGATCAAGCTTATAGCACGGGATGGTGGTGGGACCTTCCTTTGAGGACTGAGGAGATAAAGACCTGGAGAGACATGGGTTTGCCCTAGGGAGTGAGTGATGGAACCTGGTCTAAAATCTATACAAATCTTTGAAGTTGCTGTTTTCTTTTTGTTAATTGCAAAGGAATTACATGCTCATTGTCAAAGTTACAGAAGTATATCAAGAAGTGCACATAGACGCTTACCCTCATTCCCATGCCCCGGAGTTGGGTTCACTATCACACTTCCAGACCCTTTTCCCACATACAAACATCCATCTCTTACTATCTATCTAAACACACACGCACTCCTTCATTTATTCAACAAGGCACTGAGCACTCATTATGTGCCGGGACTTTGCTAGAATTAAGGATACAATAGGCAATAGAGCAGATGCTGTTTCTTCTCAGGGAGGTTCTAGTATGACATGAGGAAAAGAAAGCTGTGCAGTGAGTAACAGGGATTTCCTTGGAGTGGCAGATCTCTGCCTGGCTTTTCTGCCAAGGTGACTCTCAGGATAGAGATGTTACCTATGTCATGCATGTTATAGGACGTAGAAGAGGCCACTGTGGCGAGGGGCAGGTGGGAGGAGGTGAGGCTGGGGAGGTGAGCAAGGCCGGACCGGGTAGGGTTCTGTGGGCCATGGAGGAGCTGATTAAATATTGAACGTGTTGGCCTGATGCAATTTATGTCTTTATAGCAGTTATTCTGTTTGCTGTGTAGAGTCAAGACTGGAATATACAACTGGGTGGGGAGACGAGAGAGAAAGTAGAGGGACCAGTGAAAAAGCTTTTGTGGTCATCCAGGCAAGAGATGATGACGACTTGGCAGACCAGAGAGAACCGCACAGGTGGAGAGAAACAGGAGTGAAACTATCAGAAAAGTCAGCAGACTTTTTTTCTGCAAAGGACCAGAAAGTAAATATTTTAGGCTTTGTGACTATTGCAACTGCTCTGTTCCGCTGTTTGTAGTGCAAAAGCAGCCACAGACAATACGTAAATGAAATGTGGCTATGTTCCAATGCAACTTTATTTACAGACGCTGGAATTTGAATTTTGTGTGATTTCCGTGTCTCATGAGATATTCTTTTGATTTCCAACCACGTAAGAAAGTAAACCCTTTCTTAACTGGTGAGCTGACCGACCAGGCAGTGGGCTGGATCCGGTGCTCAGGCCATAGTTTGCCGACCCCTAAAATATATTTTGGGGTTAGGAATGGTTGTTCTTGGTGATGGATTGTCGAGGTGAGAGAAACTCAGGTTTCTGGCTTGAGCAGAGAGTGGAGAGTGGTGCCTTTCCCATGTGGGAAGAGCTGGGGAGGAACAGGTTTGAGGGGTACATCAACAGTTTGAAGAAGGACAGGTTAAAAGTGAGTCACTGGCACAGAGATGCTGAGGGGACAGTTGGAGCTCAGAGAGAGAGGTGTGGGCTTGGAGAAGAAAATCTGGAAGTTGCCAGCATATAAATGATATTTAAAGCCACGGGAGTGGATGAAGTCATCTAGGAAAAAATAGTAGAGAGATTTGAGGAGAAGGCCTAGGAGCCAACCCCAGGAGGTTCAGTGCTGGAGAAGGAAGGACCTGTACTGAAACATAGGTGATATTGACACAGAGAGAGAGGACCATGGGACCATTTGTTAATATAGAAATGAGATCACACAGTTGACAGTATACCTTATTGACATGATATATGCCGTGGAATTATTTCCATATTAGTACACATTCTTTTCAAAAGCTATGTGCTATTCCCTTACGTAGATGCACCATGATTAATGTACCAGTTCCCCACTGTTTCCCATTTTTGCTGCTAGCTGGGCGTCTTTGAGACTGGAGCTAGTGGATCTGTAATCCAGTTCCTACAAACTGCAGCCCGTGGGCCAAATCTTCTGCTGCTTGTTTTGTATAGCCCACAGCTAAGAATGGTTTTTACATTTGTCATGGTTGAAAAAAAAAAATCATGTGATTCATGAAAATTACATGCAATTCAAATCTGGGTGTCCATAAATAAAGTTCTGTTGGAACACAGCTCTGCTCATTCATATACATTGTCTATGACTGTTTCCCTGTACAATGGCAGAGTTGAGTAGTTGTGACAGATATCAGATGGCCTGCAAAGCCTAAAATATTTACTATCTGGACCTTTACAGAAAGAGTCTTTTCCACTAGCTCCAGCAGAACAGCTCTGGGAAGTCTGATGGGGTGTGGTTTGGCTCATAGGCCTGTTCCAGAGCCAATCACTGAGGGTTCTCCAATGAGTCCGTTCTGGACACCCGCTGAGGCCCCACGCTGGGGGTCAGTCCCACCAGCACCACATGGACTAGGTTCCCTGCAGGACAGGGGAGCCTTGTTATTAGAAGGAGCCAGTGTAGAACAAGAGAGAAGCACTCTAGAATGAAGGATGCGGAGGAAAGTGACAAAGAGTATCAAGACTGACTACTGAAGGCAGAGAAGGTCTGCTCAGTATCTATTTTGTTTCTTTGTCAAAGAAGGAAGTTGCAGAAGCTGTGAAGAAGGTGTTCAGGCCAGGTGGGGAGGTGATAATCTGCTTCACATGGATTTATCTTCTGGCCCCTGTGATTGTCCGACCTGGTGCTGAGTGAACTTGGAGATAAGGTAGCTGAGAAGCTGTCCGGGAGATTTCAGGACAACTGGAGTAGACAGAGGGGGTGGGGGTCATAGCCTTCTACGGTTTCCCACAGCGTACAGAATCAATCCTTAACCACCCCCCGACCACCTCCCCTGCCCCATCTCCTGGCAGCCATTCCTCAGAGCCCCTGTCTTCTAGACGGTGCTGTGGGGGCCCACTCTTTGCTCAAGCTGCCAGACTGCTGAAATGTCTCCTCCTCGGAACCTCCCCACCCCTCCAGGGAACTGCTGGACCCTCCACCCCCATAGTACTTCTTCATGTTTGTTGCATGAATGGAGAAGTGAATGCCAGGATGCCCGAGATGAGCAGACGGCCAGTTTTAGGGGAGAGAAGGCCAATTATGGGAACAACAGATTGGTGGTCGTGTCCTTCACCCCTGACAAAATCCTGGAACCAGTCATTAATCGAGCACTTGAAGAAGAGTACATCTTCTTCAAATGAGCCTTTTTTTTTTTTTTTCCTGGTTCTCCGCATTTGACCGGTCCTCTGCCAGAAGTAGTGACACCTTGCGGATAGGACATGTGATGGGCAGCTGGGTAGGAAGACTCCTAATCTCAAAGCCCTGAATAGCGGATGGACGTTGATCCAGGGACAGAACTTAGTGCTGCGGGGTCTTCCTGTTCCTGTCCTCTTCCTGAGGACCTTGATGACACGAGAAACAAAGCACGGAGAAGAGAGCAATTTTGGGGGGGTGACGTTCATTTTTCTTGTTCTCATCCACCAAAAAATTATCGATTGCTTTCTGCGTACCAGGAACTGTCAAAACAGTACTTGAAAAGATCACGATGGTTACACAACACTGTGACTGTAGTTCACACCACCCAACTGTACATTCAAAATGGTCAAACTGGTAAATCTCACGTTCCTTACATTTTGCCACAATTTGAAAGAGAAGATCGTGGCAGTTGGAGTGATGGACTCAGCTTAGCTGGCTGAAATGTAACGGGAACCCGAATGAAACATCCCATAAAGTTCCACCCCTTCCCCAAGTCCGTCAGAAGAGGATAGCAGAGATGAGAATCAGCAGCAATGTGACTAAATGGCTTCCAGTCATTGGCCACAACTTGGCCTCTGTCATTTTGGGTCATATTGGTGAATAATATTGCATGGCTGCCCAGTGTGAGCTCGTCAAGGGAGAAGAAGATCTAAAACTTGCAGGGAGGAGGCAGACTTGTTCTACAAGGTCAAAGGAGGACTGTATGGGAGACAGATTTGGGCTCAGGATAGGGCAGAGCTTTCTACCAGTGACAGCTGCCCCCAAACCAGCGGACTTCTTTGGGAGGTAGTGGGTGCCCATCACTGGAGGGGGCAAATGAGTCATGAGGGTGGCCAGAGAGAGGTTCCCTGTTCTGATACCTGACCATTAACTTCTGCAGTTTCTCCAGAATTTGTTGGGGGACCTGTTCTCTTTCCAAAATCTTCTTCAGTGATCCCAACTTTGGCTCCCATCCCTATGAGCGCGTGGATATCTCCCTGTCCTGTTCTGAGTTCCAGCTCTGTGTGTCCAGGAGTCCATGTGACATTTGGCACGGATGACCTGTAGCTCAAGCCCGGTGGGAAGCTTCCTCTTAAACATGCTTCATTTCCAGGTCTCCCCATCTTACGATGGGTGCGTACATGTGCCCATTTGTTCAAGCCTTCAGGATGTCCTTGCCTCGTTCAGCCCCTCCTTCCCATACAAACAATCCCCAAGCCAGGTCACATCTACCCTTGAAATATCTCCTGAGCTGGGCCCAGGCATCATTAAGTGACTGAAATGACACAGTGTCCAGTTCGTATTTTGAAACACCTATTTTAGATGTGGTTTCCTTTTGCTGCTCTGAGCAGTGGCAATTTTCATGGGGTGGGAAGAGCTGGGAGAGAAGGATGGAAAGGAGGGGAGGGATGGCTCCTTAAATTAGTCACTTCAGATGCTGTTAAGAAAGACCCAAAATAACAGTGACGCTAGAGTAGATGCTTATTCTCACCCATGTGACAGTCCGGGTATGTCCAGGGCTGATACTGCAGCCCCTCCGGGGCCCTTGCGTCTTGCTGTTCTGAAGTCCCCAGAGCGTTGCCTTTGGCAGCGTGGCCTCAGATGGCCACCCCAGCTGTTTCAGCTAGTGGGAAAGGGGAGGAGAAAAGAGAGGGTATGCGCCCTCTGTTTAAGGGTATGACCCAGACGTTGCACACATCAGTTCCTCTCTTACCCTGTTAGCCGGAAGATGGTCATACAGACACACGTTTCCCCTGCAAGGCAGGCTGGGCTCTGTAGTCTTTAGCTGAGTGGCCACGTGCCTAATTCAAAATTCTACAGAGAAGGAGAGTAGGTATAGGGGGAAACTGGTGGTTTCCACTGCAGTCATTTTGTACATTTCAATGTGACCTGCGTGGTAGTTAACTAAACTGGCTATACCTCAAGGATACGGTACATGCAAGTTTAACGTACTGATCAAGTTCCACGAGGGTCCAGCAAAGCATTTGTCGTACTTTGTTTTTAAGGTTATTTATTCCTTTTAAGAGAGAGAGAGAGAGAGAGAGAGAGAGAGCGTGTGGTAAGGGGCATAGGGAGAGGGAGAGAGAATCCCAAGCAGGCTCTGTGCTGTCCGCGCAGAGCCCGACATGGGGCTCAATCCCACGAACCGCGAGATCATGACCTGAGCTGAAGTCAAGAATTGGATGCTCTGCCAACTGAGCCCCCCGGGCGGTGCCAGCAAAGCATCTCTTTTATACGTAGGAATACTGAATTTAGATAGGGGAAGTCATCTGTTAAAAACTGCACAGCAGTGTCAGAGCTGAGAGCAGAACGCCGAACTTGGAACTCATTTCCTACTATTTCAAAGGGATCTGGGCACATAGGCAGTGCCAGGAGGACAGGTCACTTGGGGCTGGGGAGGAGCTACCCTTCCCAGCCTGTCTACCTGGGGAGCTGCTCGTCATTTTTCAGGACTCACCTTTAGGGTTATTACGTCTCTGAGGTGCTTCCAAGTAGTTCTTACAGTGTCTTAAATAATATACTATATTGAAATGCAGTGATTTACATGCATTTCCCTATTGGAATGCAGGCTCCTTGAGGACAGACACAGCTTGGTCATCTCTCTGTCCCCAGATCTGGTAGGCCTGCCTACCAGGTACTCAGTGAGTGATTAAATGCACTACTGAATATACAAATGAGTGTATATTCAAGGAGTCCTTCAACTGCAGGTAATAAAAACTTAGCTGAAACTAGCTTGAGTAAAAAAAAAAAAAAAAAAAAAAAAAAAAAGATTGACCCAAGTATCTGGGCAGTCTAGGTGTGCTTCAGGCATAGCTTGATCCAGGTGCTAAACTGCTGTTTTCAGAAGCTCTGCCTCTGTGCTATGCTGGTTAGCACAGATTGACACTAGTTATGCGGTTTGACTCTTCTTGCCCTCTTGGTGGGAAGCATTGTCTAAGTGGCCCCTGCAGAGATTGGGAGGAGGCAGGGGGTTAAGAGAGTAGGGGTGGTCATAGTGGGGGCAAGGAGTTCCTCTTGAGCATCCCTAGGTTTGGGTTATCTTGTTTTTGGTTTTGGCTTAATGGGGGCATATCTTGGGTCCTCTCTTGGGAGCTTCCCTGTGGCCACACCTCAGCTGGGGTTGGATGAACTTGCTGTACTGTCAGGCCAAGGGTGGGCTGGTCCCCTCAGTCCTGCTTCTCCAGGAAAGCCAAGGCACTCTGTGTTCTTTCCTGGCAGGGCTCCTTGGAGTTCCCACACTGGGCTGAGACTGGGATGAAGGAAGAGGAGGGAGGGCTGGCTGGTGACTCATGGGGAGGGGTGGCGCATGCTGACTCCAGGGCCCGTCCTGCCAGGGGATGAGAATTCCCCTTTGTAGAGAAGGTGGGCAGGGCTGTGCAAATGCAGCATGCGATCTGTGCGTCTCCATGAGGCTCTGAGACAGGGGCAGCCGTCTCTCCCAATGGGCGGTGATTGGCTTTCTGTTCCCAGGCCAAGCCCCCATTCCCTGTGTGGCACCTTGTCTCAGAGATGCATTTCTCCCTCAGGCCCTCAGCCCCTAGGGGCCCAGCTGTTGGGGTAGGAGCCTCTTGGTGCTGTGGAATTCTCAGGTCATCTTGGTTTTAGACTGTCGTCAGGCTTTTCCCGAGGGTAAACCATGAGGGTGGGAACTTCCCTGGGTTCAGAATCTAGGAAGGTAATCAAGGTGGGCAAGCCCAATGCCCACCCCTGGAAAGCCTCTCATTCTCCCTCTGGAGTGAAGGACAGCTTGGCCCTTGGAGAGCTCTGATAGGTCTGATTAGGAAAGAGGTGCTCCCTGACCTCCCCTACCCAGGAATGGCAGGCATTCCCAAGAGACCCTGGCTTAATGACTGGAGACTTCATAAGAAAGGTGTTGAGTGCCAGGCAGAGCAAAGTGGCTTTATTTCAGTGGTAAGTGGGGAGCCATGAAAGGTTCTTGAGCATGGGCAAGGATGTGAGCAGATTCCTGTCTTAGGTCCTGAGAGCAGACATCGTAGACAATGAGGTTGGTGGGGGCAGAGCAGAGATAGCAGGGCCAGTGAGGAAGGGCACAGGTGGGTCAGAGGAGTGCTGACCCCATGAGTCAGGGTGGGAGTGGCAGGCATAAACAGAGAGGGAGAGCTGGCCTGGGAAGAACAGATAGGCCTTGGTTTTGTCTGGGGGTGAAAGAGAGGAAGGGAGCCTTGGCATCTGGAAGCTTCTTAATCCTTAGTCCCTGGTTCTTCCTTGGGGGTGGGGGTGGGGAGCAGTGCGGGAGGCCGCTGGCCTGCTAGCTTTTCCTGTGGCCAGTGGTTGCCCTTGTCAGCAGGATGTGGTGCCCGCCAAGGTGTGCCTTATGAATGAGCGAGAAGGCTGCTGACTCAGCAGGCGGCGAGGCTTGAGGCTGCCAGGTTTGGACCGGAAGCGTCTGGGAAGGAAGTGGCTGCTCAGGGCTTCCCCGCTGTGGACAGCTGGGTGGGGGGGGGGGGCAGGATGCACCCGGTTTGGCTGAGGGACCTCCCTCAGCCCAGCTGCCTGGTGTTGTTGGGGGGAAGAGTGGGGGGGGGGAGGTGCTTGGCTGGGACTGGAAGGCCTGAGGCCAGGTCCCTTGTGACCCGCATGATGCTGACAGCTGTGGGTGAGATTTGCTCCTTGGGAGAGGCAGAAAGGTGTGGCAGGAGGCTGGGCACCCGGACCCTCCTCATCTGTGCTCCACTGGCAAATTATATCACACTAACAAAGTCCCCTCACTTGTATGGGCTTTATTTTTATTTTTTTTCTCTTGCAAAATGGGACCGAGTCAACTCCCCCCTCTCCCTGGGTGGTTGTGAGAATGTGAAATCGTTTGTGTTCCTGTTGAACAGTGTTGGATAGACCGAATCCACACTCGTTATGTGGCTCGATGGGACGTGGCATGAACAATCAGGCAGCAGCTGTGGGACAGGGTAGAGGTGGGTACGGCCTGCCCAAGTCAGACACCGTGGGGGGGCAGCCAGGATTGGGAGCACGCTGGGCCCAGGGAGGTCTGGGCGTCTCTGGCTCAGGTCTCACCTGTACCACACACATGACCTCGCACTCAGTCCTGACTTCAGCCTCTGGGGGTCCACCCCAGCCTGGCCTCTTCCATTTCCGTTGGTCGCAGTAACTCAGTAAAGAGCGCCAAACTAGCAAATATGCTCTCTCTTGGGCCCCCGTGCTTCACCAGCTGCCTCCTATAACTCTCCCCTGAAGTTTTCTCGCACAAACATTGCGAACTTCACACACCATACGTGAGTGCCTCCATGTTCTGTCTCAGCGACCGTCTCGGCCTCTCACCGGGCTCAAACTGTGGCCGCTCTGACGGCTCCCTTCCGGCTCCCTTCCTCTCCTCCCCACGTCCTCCACTGCTGTTGTTTTCACACCAGACCTGTTTTATCTACTTCTCATTTATCCTGTACATGCTATCACGTCATTTTATGGAGCACAGCTCTGACCATATCCTTTCTCCTGTTCCAGAACCTTCAGTGGCTCCCAGTTGCCTTCAGGATAAATTTCAAAACTTTCAGCTTATCTCTATGTCTGGCTCCAGCCTCAGCCCTTACTCTCCCCACCAGCTGTTGTCTAGAGCCAAACTGAGCCAAACTGATTTGTGCACATTCTTGCCCTGGGCCGGCCAGCCTTGCCTCTACTTGCCACCTTGCCTGTCTTCCTGATAGTTCATACCAACATCTTAGTTCTGAGACGGTGGGTCCCAGCTGCCCCCATGTGCCCTGGTCTAGCCTCCCCAGTGACTCAGTGAGTGCCCTCTTGCCAGCATCTCTCAAAAAATCCCTCAAGTGGGGAGCCTTGTAGGGTGTGGAGGGAGGACCTGCCAATGGGCAATCGAAGCCTTCCAGGAGCTTCCAGGTCCAGGGGGCGTGAGGTGAGGGAGGGCCTGGGAGGACCGTTGGTTGAGACAAAGACCTCACTTCCTCTTACCTCGCAGGCAGGGGCGCCTTCCACTACGGAGAGCCCAGCTGTCAGCTGCCTCTCAGGAAGATGCTGTGTCGCTGGGGCCAGCGCGGGTGTGGGTGTGCGTGTGCGTTTGGCCACAGCCCTGGCAGTGCTGTGGGTCTGCGTCACAGGTGAGGGGAGCAGAGTGGGGACCGGATGGGGGGAGGGCGCCCCACCCACCAGGGCTTCTTTTAAGCCTCTGTCTAGCAGGGATGGGGAGGGTTTTGGCGAACGTCCTCCCAATCTCCCCTGTGCCCTGGCCGCACGCCTTTCCATCCCTGGATTCACAGGCAACTTACTTTGCGTTTGTTGGCCTGTCTCCTTTTCTGTAAACCGGTGATGGTGAGCACTAACGTGTTTCTTGAGCACGCAGTGTGTGTTCGTTCCCTCCTGAGGGCCTTTGCATGTACTGTTCCCTCTGGCTGAATTTTCTGTCCCCAGACATTTGCACGACTTGATCCTTTATTTTGTTCAGGTCTTTGCTCCTATGTCACCTCCTCTGCAAAGCTTTCTTGGCTACCTTGTGTGAAATAGCACATCATCTCTCCCTGTCCTCAACTGCGGCATGCTTCTTCCCAGCCTTTTCCTCCACCTGACATGTTATAGGTTTACCTGCTTATTGCCTGCTCTGCTCAAAGAGCAAGGTCTATCCCCAGGGCCGGGATTGGTGCAGCCACACGGTAGGTGCTCAGTCACCACGTTGAATAAATGATGTAAATCTTCCCACACGGCTCTTGGCACAGAGTCAGCATTCAACAATGGCTTTACTTTTAATAACCACATCCTCAGATTTGAAATCCTTAGCCGCTGGCACAGGGAGAGACTGCCTCCTTCCGCCATAGGGGAAGACAAAGCTGAGTGTCTCGTGCCACCTGCTGGTCATAAAGAGGAAACAACTCTGGGGTCCCGGCGGCTCTGATTTCTTTAGAGAAAGAGCTTTATCTGGTGATTCCTCAGGTTTCATCCCCAAATGCCCCTTCCACGGGGCACCAGTTGGAGAGCTGGCCTGGGGCTGGGATTGCAGCAAGAGATCCAGGGCCAGGTTAAGACCTTGAGAGGTCTCTACACACTGCAAAGATTATGATCCCCTCGCCCTGTGTATAATTCGCAATAAAAATACCAACCGTAAAGTGTTATTTTCTAAATGCAAGAAACCTTAATGGGTGCTATATCCCAGTCAGCTTTGGGGCATGACTCCTTGATCCTCACACTTTTTGAGCGTGGCCTGCTTCGCTGGTGTCCGTCTCACAAGGACCACTGAAATAGTCCGTTCTCCACAGAGGAGCCAGAGTGAGTTGTAAGCATTATTATAGCAGATTATGCTGATTAACACCTTCCCTGCCACCCCGTGACTTCCCATTACATGTAGCAAACCTAAATTCTTTACTGGTCTTACAAAGCTCTCCCATCCAGACTCTCCTGCCACACCGGACAGCTACCTGATATTTTCACATAGGGAGCTGAACTTGCCTCAGAGCCTCCGTGCCCACTGTTCTGTCTAGCTGGAACACACTTGCAATAGCTCTTTTTTTTTTTTTTAATGTTCATGTATTTATTTTTGAGAGAGAGGGAGAGAGAGAGAGGTCATGCGCAGGGGAAGGACAGAGAGAGAGGGAAACAGAAGATCCCAAGCAGGCTCCACACTGCGAGCCCAGAGCCAGACTTGGGGCTTGAAGCCACGAACCGTGAGATCATGACCTGAGCCGACTTCAAGGGTCGGATGCCCAATTGGCCAAGTCACCCAGACGCCCTGACACTAGCTTTTTGTATATCAAGCTCTTTTTCATTCCCTTTAAATCTCAACTTAATATCCTTTTAGTGAGAATGTGACTCACCACCACCTTGAAAGGTATGGGCATTCTTTCTTTCTAGTATAAAAGCTAATCGTGTTTTTTTAGGAAAAAAAAAACAATGAAAAAGTACTTGTTATCCTTTCTCATCCAGAGAAGACCACTGTTTAAAAAAAATTTTTTTTTACATTTATTTTTTAAGAGACAGAGAGAGACAAAGCACAAGTGGGGGAGGGGCGGAGAGAGAAGGAGACTCAGAATCTGAAGCAGGCTCCAGGCTCCAAGCTGTCAGCACCGAGCCCAAGGCAGGGCTCGAACCCACAAACCGCGAGATCATGACCTGAGCTGAAGTCAGACACTCAACCGAGAGAAAACCACTATTAACATTTGATATACACTCTCCTTTCTGATTAATAAATATAATATATACTTATGAGAAAATGCGGCTAGCTCAGACAGGTATAAAGTACGTGTCAAATTTTGAAAAGCTACCACCTCTAATTCTTCGGGTATGGATGAGCCACAAGGAGTGCAACAAGGACCTGCGGCTTTCCTACTCCTAATCCCACGCTAATGAGAACTTGTCTTAGTTTGACCCTCTCTCCCATTAAAAGGTAAGCTCTGTAAGGGTGTGACCTTGGTCTTCTTCTCTGTTGCATTTCTAACCCTTATGTTTGACAAATAGTAGGTGCTTACTATATAGTCTCGCTGACTGAATGGGGACCACAGATAATAAAGTTACTTGGGTCTCAGGCCTTAAAGGAGGGTTGGACTGGCCTGGGGTTAACATGGAAGCTGGAGGAGAGCTAGGGAGGCTCCCAGTGTCCCACACCCTTCCTCATTGCCCACCCCACTGCCCCAGGGCACTGGAGGTCCAGGTCCCCGAAGACCCCGTGGTGGCCTTGGTGGGCACCGATGCCACCCTGCGCTGCTCCTTCTCACCCAGCCCGGCTTCAGCCTGGCGCAGCTCAACCTCATCTGGCAGCTGACGGACACAAACAGCTGGTGCACAGCTTCTCCGAGGGCCGGGACCAGGGCAGCGCCTAGGCCAACCGCACCGCGCTCTTCCCCGACCTGCTGGCGCAGGGCAAACGCGTCCCTAGGCTGCAGCGAGTGCGGGTGGCTGATGAGGGCAGCTTCACCTGCTTTGTGAGCATCCGGGACTTCGGCAGCGCTTGCAGTCAGCCTGCAGGTGGCGGGTGAGCGCCGGGAGGGGGCGCCCTCCCCTGGATGCACGCCTCACTTCCCGCCGCCCCTTACCTCTTTGCCATCAGGAACCCCATACATAATCAAGCCCCATTAATGACCCCTGTTCCTCCAGGTGCCCTATCCTGCACCGCGGACCCCCATCCCCATCCTTGCCTTACCTCGACCTCTGCCTCTGCCCTCTGCCCCACTCCAGCTCCTTACTCGAAGCCCAGCATGACCCTGGAGCCCAACAAGGACCTGCGGCCCGGGGACATGGTGACCATCACGTGCTCCAGCTACCGGGGCTACCCGGAGGCCGAGGTGTTCTGGCAGGACGGGCAGGGTGCGCCCCTGACCGGCAACGTGACCACGTCGCAGATGGCCAATGAGCAGGGCTTATTCGACGTGCGGAGTGTCCTGAGGGTGGTGCTGGGCGCCAATGGCACCTACAGTTGCCTGGTGCGCAACCCTGTGCTGCAGCAGGACGCTCATGGCTCCGTCACCATCACGCCCCAGAGAAGCCCCACAGGTTTTTGGTTTGGTTTTGGGTTCGTTGCTTAAATCTCCCGTGAGGGCAGGAGGTTTGGGTCCTATCAGCAGGGGCTGCAGGATTTGAATCTCGCTCCCTGTCTTCAGTCTCCCAGAACAGTGGCATTCTTGTAATGATAACAGGAAAGATAAACAGGATGGGGAGGCGGGGAAACTCACGTTGGTGGTGGGGGGTGAGGACAACGACCACAGGCCTTCTACCGCTCTCCGGGTTTCCTGACTCCAAGGCTCAGGAAACCTCTGGAAAGGATGGAGAAGCATTCAGATCTCAGCAGAGAGCGTACGGATAGGAGAGGGAAACGGATCCATCTCAGGGGAGGGGGATTGTGCTAGGGTTGGATGCTGCCCTAGGACTGGCCCCCGGGGACAGGCATTATCAGGCCAAGGCCAAGCTGCTGTGATTCTTGTCATAAGATTAGGGTGACTCCACGTCTGGGAATCTGGAAACTCAATCTGCTTTTGGGTCTGGAGAGAAACTGGGAAGATGGAACAGGACTGGGAGTTAAGTAGAGGAGGAGATCTGTGAGGCTGTGGGCTGGTACCCCGGCTTGTCCCCGCCCCTCCTTACCGCCTACCCAACCTCGCCCCCAGGCGCCGTGGAGGTCCAGGTCCCCGAAGACCCCGTGGTGGCCCTGGTGGGCACCGATGCCACCCTGCGCTGCTCCTTCTCACCCGAGCCCGGCTTCAGCCTGGCGCAGCTCAACCTCATCTGGCAGCTGACGGACACCAAACAGCTGGTGCACAGCTTCTCCGAGGGCCGGGACCAGGGCAGCGCCTATGCCAACCGCACCGCGCTCTTTCCCCGACCTGCTGGCGCAGGGCAACGCGTCCCTGATGGCTGCAGCGAGTGCGGGTGGCTGATGAGGGCAGCTTCACCTGCTTTGTGAGCATCCGGGACTTCGGCAGCGCTGCAGTCAGCCTGCAGGTGGCGGGTGAGCGCCGGGAGGGGGCGCCCTCCCCTGGATGCACGCCTCACTTCCCGCCGCCCCTTACCTCTTGTGCCATCAGGAACCCCATACATAACTCAAGCCCCATTAATGACCCCTGTTCCTCCAGGTGCCCTATCCTGCACCGCGGACCCCCATCCCCATCCTTGCCTTACCTCGACCTCTGCCCTCTGCCCTCTGCCCCACTCCAGCTCCTTACTCGAAGCCCAGCATGACCCTGGAGCCCAACAAGGACCTGCGGCCCGGGGACATGGTGACCATCACGTGCTCCAGCTACCGGGGCTACCCGGAGGCCGAGGTGTTCTGGCAGGACGGGCAGGGTGCGCCCCTGACCGGCAACGTGACCACGTCGCAGATGGCCAATGAGCAGGGCTTATTCGACGTGCGGAGTGTCCTGAGGGTGGTGCTGGGCGCCAATGGCACCTACAGTTGCCTGGTGCGCAACCCTGTGCTGCAGCAGGACGCTCATGGCTCCGTCACCATCACAGGTAGGTAGTGGGCAGATGAACAGATGGGGAGGACGGAGGGAGCCGCTGCCTTTTTTTCTAGATTGAGAGCTGCAATTTAGGTAGGTTTGGGTGGACAGAAGCCTTTTTAAAAACATTCTCGTACATTTCAGCTGTCTCAAATTCTTCACCAAGAAGTCCTTAGGGGACTTTCTTTAACGAGCTGATAAAAGCCATTTGTAATATTCGCCCTCCTAAGAACGCCTTAGGTGGTACTTGTGCTTCTTACACGGGGGAGGGCGTAGCTGCCTGGAATCTGGAGGTGTGAGTGGGAGCTCCAGAGCAGACACAAGGCACGGCGAGGCAGGGCGATGGGAAGGTGTTGCTGTGATCTGAGGCCCTGAGGGACAGCTGGGCCTGTCCAGGTGGTCAGTCCCCCACACCCCATCGGTGGCAGCTCTTGCACACGGGAGCTCTCAACCCAGGCAGCAGTTGTGGGTGGGGCGGAGATCTCTGCTGCCCCCATGTGGTCAAACACCAGATTGATGCCGCCCTCTTGGGGATTCCCTCTATCTGGTTGGGGTTTTGTTTGGGGTCCGAGCCCAAACACCCTCCCTTCCTGTAGGGTCCACATCAGTGGGTGCTCCTTGTGTCTCGGGGTGTGAAGAGGGGGCCTCCCCACATACTCTGGTGTCAGGATAGCAGGTTCTGTCTGTCTAGTTGTCCTCTTTTCCCTTCCATGACTTTCCCTTGCCTGGTGTGTTTCCAGAGAGGATAAGAAATACCAGGTAGAGTGAGGTCAACGAAGAAAGTGAAGCTTTCTGAGAAAGGAGTCAGGAGTCAGAATGGGCTGGAGCAGTCAGGAGAGGTCTCCAGGGACAGGCAGGAGTTGAGAGGGTCTTGAAGGATTGGTGGACTTTGTGATAATTGGCACACTGGGCTGAACTGGATATTTGCCACGCTGTGCAGAAAGGGTCTATGGGTGTAAGTGGAACTGTAGGGAGAATGCTTAGCCCACCTAGGAGGGGGAAAAAAAACCTTTATTTTAAACTTTAGTAGGTAACATTGAGAGTGCTTTTATTTCAGAGATGAGGAAACCAAAGCCCAGCGAGGAGAGAGAACTTTCCCAAGTCTACAGACCGGCAAAGTGGCTCTATTTGGGGGGGTCAGGCACCTCTTTGAAAATTGGATACATGATAAACACAATAGTTTGCATTGACGTTTAGAGGGTGCATGGCCCCTCTAAACTCATCCATGGGGTCCGTGGCCCTTGACTCCAGCATCCTTCGGTGAGCAGATGAGCCAGGACCAGAATCCAACCTTTAGCCTCTCAGCCTAATTTTCTCTTCTCCCCACCACCCAGCCTCCTGGTTTTGTAAGAGCAGGTCTGGCCTACTTTGGAGCCCTTGGCCTGTATTTCACTTCAGGCAGCTTTGTGCCTTGTAAAACATTCTGGGATTCAGGCTGTCAGTCCTCCAGCCTGGTCTCTCCCACACCTGCTGGAGGTTAGTGAAGTCGAATGTGCTGTGCATGGAGGGGGCTTTATGGAGCAAGCGCTGGAAATGGAACCTCAACACCCAGGTCTGAGCCCTGCTCTTTACGGTTTGAGTGAGGGCATGTCTGACCTGTGTTCTAGGCACTGACACCAGTCAGGGGGTGAACGTAGAAAGGGGTCCTCCCCCCTCCTTGGTATTTCTGTGGCTCTGTGCCCTCCTTTGCTACAGGAGCCCCGCTGAGGATCCCCAGGGGTTTCCTTCCCAGGCTTCGTGGACTAGCCTTCCTGGCCCTGCATGTCAGCTGCTGCCCTCTCCTGCTCTCCTGGGTGATGTGTCCCTTTGCTTGCAATGTCCTGAGTGTCAGCTCTGCCAGCCATGCCGGCCGAAGGGAACATCTGCTGCACATGCCTGTGTCCCTGCCAGGGCCTCTGCTCGCTGAAGGTCCTCCTGGCACGGCTCTTTGCAATGACGGTGACTTCTGCAGAACCAGCTGGCCCCCCCAAGACTGCCGATGCCCCTGGGCGCTCAGGTCTCCAGAGACCAGAGGAAAGCAGCTCTGTCTTTTGTTAGATTTGGTGTCCCCAAGGCTTCTGCCCAGGACCCAGCACGGGCCCAGGGCCTGGGCGGATGGCTGGCGTGCTCAGAACAGCTGCTGGGGCTGACCCAGGTGCGGGCGCCTCAAGCCCTTCCCTCTGCTGCGAGATAGCTCACAGGAGGGCCCCCACGCTTCCCAGAAACATTCCCCTGGCAAGTCTCCTCCTCTTGGGTAAACCCAGAACCCTCACTGGGCACCCTCAGTTCCCACCCCCATCTATGTGCAGGGCTCCCCCAACACTTTCTGTAAAGGGCTGGATAGTAAATATTTTAGGCTTTGTGGGCCACGTACAATCTCTGTTGCTGCTGCTGCTGCTGCTTTTCCTTCCCCTTCTGCGCCTCCTGTTTCTTTTTTTGTAACCCTTTGCAAATACAAAAACTATTATTAGCCCACAGCCTGTACAAACACAGACCACAGGCCAGATCTGGCTCGCAGACCATGATTTGCCGACTCCTGATCTGTAGGATGGGGCGTATCACCAGGTGGGGTTGGAACAGTCAGGGAGGGTCCTCCTGAGGAGGGGAATCTTAAACTAGGTGAGAGTTTGGCAGCACTTTTTAAGGTAGGGGAACCTGACAGCAGTGGTGTGGAGGCTGGAAGGAACCAGTTGTCTGTGCAGAGAATGGTCAGGACACCAGCTCGGCTGGAGCAGAGGTTCCTGGAGTGGAATTGGAAAGGAAGGCTGGGGGAGGGTAAGCGGTAGCCACGTGATAGAGGTCCTCCAGAAGGTTGAGGCATTATTCAAGTGTCAGTGGGGAGCTGTAGAAGGTTCTAGAGCACCATCAACTTCAGACTCTTCAACCCTGCCGGGGTTGAAGCATTTGCACACCAGCCATGGCTGTGTCAGGGTTTGGATGTGTCTCAGTGTGTGGGGAAGGGGCGTGGGGACTGAAATGAGGTCTCTTCATAGTGCTGGAGCCCAGCAAGGGTGGGAGCTCCCTTCATACCTTGTGGCCCCGGGGTGTGCTGTGCTCAGGGCCATGGGTGCTGGGCGTGACCGTCTCTTCCCATTCTCCACACTTCCCCTCCCAGGGCAGCCCATGACATTCCCTCCCGAGGCCCTGTGGGTGACTGTGGGGCTCTCTGTCTGCCTTGTCGCCCTGCTGGTGGCCCTGGCCTTCGTGTGCTGGAGAAAGATCAAGCAGAGCTGTGAGGAGGAGAATGCAGGTGAGCGAGAGAGAGTGTGTGCATGAACACACGTGTCTTTGGGCATGTGGGTGTGTCTGTGACATCAACAAACGGGTTGCTTCCTAGTGACAGAATGAGCATGAGTGTGCCCATGGGGTCGGACTGCACGCGTGCGACCTTGAGGCTGAATATGGCTTGTGGGTGTGAACAGGTGCAAGCCTGCCTCTCAGGGTGGGAATACAGCAGGCTGAGCGTGGGTGTGAGTGGGACTGGAAGAGAGTGGTGGGGACTTGTGGGGCTCAAGTGCGATGGTGAGGGTGGAGGTCATATGAGCGTGTCCGCGAGTGGCGGTGTGGGTGTAGAGCGTGAAAGTTTAGTGACACGTGCGTGAATGCTGCATGGCTTCGGGTCTCACTGTGCGAGGGTGTGTCTGCCTCCTGGCGGGCAGAGTCTGAAGCAGCTGCCATTAGCTAGGCTGGGGTCAGTGTGGGTTGACTTTGGTGACCGGCAGGTGGTGAGTTGGCATTGGTAGATAGGTGGTTTGAGCTTGGCCGGTAAGTATGACCACTCGGGTGCATGGTGGGAGGTGAGCACACACCGGTGAGTGGCGTTTTGGTGCCGGCTGGTGGCACGTGGGTACGCACAGGCTTCCAGGGGCGACCGTGAACGTAGACGGCGAGAGGTGGGAGCTGGCTGGGCATTGGGAGGGAGGGTGCAGATGTGGAGGAGGAGGGACAGACAGGAGGGTGGTGGTGGACGGGCTTGGCGAGTGAGCGGATGGGGGAGTGATGGGGTGGGTGGGTGGGTGGGTGGAGGGGTGAGAGGAAGGTGCTTGGCTGGGTGAGTGGTGGGCGCTCTCAGATGGGGAAGTGCAGTAGTGACAGTGGGTGGCGAAGGTCTCTTGTTCGCTGAGTCCTTGTCTTCCAGGTGCTGAGGACCAGGACGGGGATGGAGAAGGATCCAAAACAGGTGAGTCTGAGCTTAGAGCTGGCCTTATTGGCTGAGAGGACACAGGGACAGGATGAGGACTCTAGGACCTGGAGGAGCCACATTCACTTGAGGTTTGCTGAAGTGTCTCGTGGACTGTGGCCTCCTACCCAGGTGAGTCTGGTCTTTGCTTAGCGTTAGGCCTGGATCTGGATTTCCCTAGACTCCCTCCCAGGGGCTGCTGCATCTTTCCTGCCTGCCTTGCCTTTCTACCAGGGCCAGGTCCCCTCTGAGTGGCCCTGCGCCGTGGGGTCTGGTGGCTTCCTAGCAGCAGAGTGAGGACTCAAGGGAAGGGCATCCTGGGTTGAAGTTCCAGCTCCAGCCTGTAGGCTGAGTGGCCTTGAGCAAGTCACTTTGCTTCTCCGGGCCTCCGTTTCTTCATCTTTGAGTCTTGGTTTCCTCCTAATGACTGCCTCCCTTCATAGGTTGTGTGGGTTAATTAAATGAGATAACGTATGTAAAGGGCCTAGTGCCATGCCTGGTGCCTGGTAAGTGCTCTCGATATCTTGGAGTCATGTTAGTCGGCAAACAGTTTAAGACAGTCCCATTCTGGTTAGAGGCTGTGCGACCTCGGGCAAAGTGCTTTGCTGCTCTGGGCTTCAGTTTCCCATCTGTGAAGTGTTATCCCGACCCTGCCTTGATGGCACCAGAGGGCTGTTCTGAAGCTCTTTCAAGTGACCAGATACATAGGTGGTCTGCAAAGGGGATGGGGCTTTGGGGACACAGACCTGGAGCCCAGCTTGGGGCCGGTGCCCAGGCACTGGTGTTTCGTGGCCCCCGCAGGCCTCACCGCCCTCCCTTCTGGGGCTCCTGGCTGGGAGAGGCGGGTTCCCGCTGAATCATTTGGGCTGGTGCCAGTTGACACCGGTCCCCTCCCCACCCCCGAGGAAGGAAGAGCAGGAGACAGACACCTGGGGACTGCCGCAAATTATGCCAATTAATTTTCTGCCTTTGGTGTGGAGACAGCCCTGGGATCAGGCCTCATTTTTCTTGCTCAGAGGCAGATGTAGTTGAGAGAGGGAGGGGTGGGGAGAAGAGGGTGGCCTAGAGATTTGTTCAGTGTCAGGTCTGCATGACCCCAGGCCCACCTGGGATCGTCTGCAGCCTCCTGTAGCTTCTTACTTGGCCCTTATTTGCAGGGCAAACTTGGTGTCCTTCCACGTCTCCAGCTCACTGGAGGGCAGGGTAGCTGTTCCCATTGTATAGATGGAGAAAACGGAGGCCCAGACAGGAGTGACAGGCTACAGAGCAGAGCCAGGGCTCGGGACAGTGGCCTAAGACCCTCCCCTGGTGCTGGGATGTGGCCCTCATCCTCCCAGCTTCTCCCAGTCATCCAGGCCCGCCTTCTTCCCCGGCTCTCGTCCCTCTTGCGGGACCCCGTCCCCCTCCCCTTCCCGTGGTTCCCCCTCACCATGTGCCCCTTCCTTTTTTGCAGCCCTGCGGCCTCTGAAACACTCGGAAAGCAAAGAAGGTAAAGACACGTGGTGCTTGAGAACATGTGTCTGTGTGTTTGCACATCTGTGTGTAGGAGGCTGGGGGAGGGTCCTCCCTCCCCCAGGAGGGAGGGTTGGTGGTGGGGGTGGTGATCACCTTTTCACCACCTGGTGACCTGAGGCTCCCTCCCTGGGGGAGCAGCCTTGACTCCCCGCTGGTGCAACGGCAGCAGGCAGAGTAACCGAGGTCCTGGCTGCTCTAATAGGTTGCAGATATGACAGAGGCATCACAACGACACGAATTTATTTCTCTCTCCTGTAACAGTCTAAGCATTAGGTGATCGTAAGGCCACTGATGTCCTGGAGCCAGGTTCCATTTATTGGTGTCTGCCTCCTTCCGCGCGGAGTTTCCACCCCGGTTCCGAGGCTGCTCCAGCTCCTGTGGCCCCGCGCCCCTCCCTTCCGGAAGGGGAAAGAGGAAAGGGAGGAAGGTTTTTTCCCCTAGGGCTTGACTAGAAATAGCTCCTGTTACTCCAGTTCACATCCATCGATCAGAGCCTAGTCACACGACGCCTACCTAGCGCAAGAGAGGCTAGGAAATACGGTTTTCAGCCAGGCAGCCATGTTCCTGTTACATGGTAGGTGGTTAATCAATGTGAACAATCATCGTTATTCATGTTATACGGCATCAGCAGTTACATCGAGAAGGGGTTGGTTAGAAGTAAGTTTGAGATTCATCCTTACTGAAAGTAACCAACAGCGACATCTGAGTACGTGTGTTTGTGTGGAGATACCCGTGTATCTGTGTGTGTGTCTTGTGACCAGAACGTTCCTTGGTGCAGTATCGCTGTAGATCTGAATGGCTTCCGCCTAAAAGTCCAAGTTGGCTGCTAACAGTTAAAGGAAACTTAAATCTTCTTAAGGGTTCCTTGGTGTCCCTGTCAGGAAATAAACTTTCACTGAGCTCCTGGAGGCTCACCCCTGCATTTAGGGGAGAGGGGAAGGACATAGACCCTGGAAACTTCCAGAGGCAGGGGGCAATGGGGCCCTCTGAAACCTGCACAAAATACGTGTACACGAGGGCCATAGACTCAGACTTGCACGAAAGGCAGTAAGAGGTGTTTAGGAAGGCAGCCTTGTGCAGAAGGTAGATGCCCCTGGGTTGGGAGGGGAGACCTTGGGTCTAGTCTCCGCCTCTGACCTTCCAGGAAGTTTCCTCATCTGCAGAATGAGCCCCTCACTTACAGATGGTTGTGATAGGATTAGGCAGGGTGACAAATGCAGAAGTGCTCTGTCAAGCAAGTCTTTTAAATGCTGTAGAATGTTCCATGGCAGTAATGGAGGCCTGTGCTGAGGTACAGAAGGATGGAGATAAGTGATCTGCCTCTCTGTTGTTCTGAACCAAATGAGGCATAGAAGGATCGAGCAGTTGGAGATGAAAATGTCAGCCTTGTTCCGGAAGAGAGCTGCAGAATGGCCCGGTCCTGCTCTGAGTGTGGCAGCCTGGCCCCCCAGTCTCTGATCACGCTGGGTGAACCCAGAGGCAGTATCCGGAAGGGAAGACTACTTCCCTGGGACACACGGAGCCCAAAGGGTGGGAGCGGAAGGGTCACACATGCCCTGGTCCTCCTTCTAAGCTCCCCATTCAGGTCGGGGAGTGGGGCGAGGCCAAGGGTGTGAGTCTACTGGGTGCCCCCCATGTAGAGACAAGAGTCAGAGGGAGGGAGGTTCCCCACAGCACTGCTCTTGGGGAGCTCCGTGTGGGAGGGGGAGCTGGGAAGGATTTCTTGCTAGTGGAGGGGAGGGTATGACGGAGGGGGAGAGAAAGGAAGGTGGTGGTGGGAGGGGACACGTGTGCCAGGGAGAGGGGACAGTGGATGGGAAGGGTGTGGGGCGGGTGGACTGGGGAAGATTAGGCAGCCTCCTTCAGGCACTTCATGGTCCGTCTGATGCTCAGCTCCCGTGTTGGGGTCGGTCTGGGCCTCCAGGGCAGTGCGTAGCACAGGGACCTGCTAGTCAGACTGTGGCGGCCACCGCCAGACACATTCCGCACCCAAAAGTGTGTGACCATGTGCCTGGCCCGAGAGCAGAACTTCTGCACTTAATGCCTTTTCCCCTGCTTTTTCTTTCCATCGTGAAATGTAGATGATGGACAAGAAATAGCCTGACGGCGAGCACCAGGGGGCTGCAGCCCCTGCCTGGGGGCTCCCACCTCTGGCTGCACTGGGGCCTCGGGGTGAGCCCTGCCTCCGACAGATGCCTCCCACTCTGGCAGGTCCTGCTCACTCTCCAAAGGACAGAGAGACCACCCTGCAGCCTTATTTCTCCGATGGACGTGACTCCCAAGTCATCCTGCTGCCTTATTTCTCCAGTGACATGATACGTAAATCATCCTACTGTCCTATTTCTTATGGACATGACACAGAGACCACCCCGCCACCTTATTTCTCCAACGGATATGCTGCGCGGACCATCTGGCTGCCTTTATGTCTCCAAAGGACTCAGTATTCAGACTGATGCTCTGCCTTCTTTCTCCAAAGACAGGATACACAGTCACCCCCGGCCTTGGTTCTCCAGGGGCCCTGATATACTAGTTATCATTTCTCAGCCTTTTCTTCCACCCACCTGTGAGCCCGTCTGCTCGGACAGGGACCCTGAGCCTTCAGCATCTCCTCGAGTCCAGAGGCGGCTCCCCTCCTGCCCGCCCCTCCTCTGGCCCCAGCATCGGCCTTTCCCTCCCTCGCTGACTGAGGACAGCGCCCTTCCCCCGGGCCTGTGGAGGCACACAGGCGCATGTGCTGGGTCACGTGCTGGGACACGTTCGGACCTCCCTTAGCCCAGTCTCTTCCGTGGTGCCGTGGGCTGTGCCCCGTGAGCTCCCCCTCCACGGGAAGCATGTGCTGGTCACACTGGGTCTCCGGGTGTCCGCGTGGGCCCCCTGGGGGTCAGCTTCTATCCCGCTGTTTTCCCCTCCTTTCCTTTTGTTCATCCATTCTAGTAACAGTCACTGAGCATCCGTGGGGTGTCAGCACTGTGTTAGGTACCTGGGACCCAGCGTGAGAGGACAGGCCCCTTCTCTAAGGAGCTTGCCCTTCAGCTGGGAACTGTCAGGAAACCTGCAACCGCCTGCTACAGCCTGCGGCTCGTGCGGGGGCTCCTGCCCTGCTCTCTACTGTACCCCTTTTCTGTGCCCACAGCTTCCTGGATACCTCACTCCCACCCCCTCCCTAATCCTTACCCAGAGCAGGGGCTGCAGGCAGAAACCTGGAGAGAGGGGCAGAGCCTCTTGCTAGACCTGAGAATCTGATGGTTTCCAAAGTCTTTTCAGGCGTGAGCAGGTGGGCAGGTGGCCATGGCACTCCAGACCCCGAAGAGCAGAAGCCTAAGTGAAGCCTGGGGATGGGGCAGGAGGGCCGCAGGGACACAGCTCTTCCCCTCTCCCCCCCCCCCCCCCCCCGCCCCAACCACGGTGCTATTCTGGGGCTGGGAAGACATCTCCTGGCTTGTCCTTTGCTGGCCTCCAGCCTCCGGAAAACTTCTGATGTCCTCCCGCTGACATTTCTTCCTTCCCCAGGAACGGAAGAGGTGGCATGTCTAATTTAAATGTGGGACTCTGAGGAATTTTGTTAACTGGGGGTGTATTTTGGGAAAAATAAACGGCTTTGTAGAAAGCTTTTTCTCCGAGAAGTGTGTGGAAGCAGGTTGGGCGCAGTACTTGGCAGGAAGGATTCCCTCCCGGACATTTGAGGCCAGAGTGGGATGCCTGTATCTCCTCCCTCTCGCCGTCCTTAAACCGCTGGATCTCTGTGGCCATGCAGCCCCTCCCTGGCCTCAGTTTCCTTCTTGGTAAGGTGAAGTTTGCTGTCCAGAAAACCAAGCTTTCGGTCAGTGTATGGGACGCCTCCCACTTCTGGAAGCATCACCTAATTTCTTTGTCTCCAAAGACTCAGCTCTTGGGCTTCTTAAGGGCCACTTCTAGTGCCCCCATTTTACAGATGTGGAGGCTGAAATGTGGTAAGAAGCTGATGCCAGGGAAGGAGCTCTGCCTGCTGTTGTTGGCTGACCCCGTGGAATGGGCACCAGACTTGAATCAGAGATCCAGGTCCGGGACCTCCTTCTGCCCTGTGACTCTGAGCAGGAAATTTACCTTCTCTGGACCTTACTTTTCTTGTATGAAAAATAGGCCTGAGGATTTCACCATCTTCCACCTCCAAAGACTGAGAAGAGAGGCAGCAAACAGGTTTCCAGAGGACCGAGTTCCTTTGGGATGTGGGACCCTGCAGGGTGTACTGTGCCCATCTGCCCCTGGGTGACAGGGTCTGAGCACCTGGCCAGCCAGTCATTCTTAGAGCTCCACAGCCCCTGGGGCAGCCGGAGGAACCTGGGCTGGAGGTCAGGACTTGACTTCTGTTTCCAGCTCTACTACTGACTTGTGACAAAGACCTTCATACCTCTGGACCTTAATTTCCTTATCTATGGAGTAGGGTGCTGAGCCCTCCCCTGAAATGCATGTGGCATTCTTCACCAACCAGGGCACCTATTATAAAGTCCGAGGCCCCAGCATTGAGACCGGTCACCTCGTTTGAGGTGAGCACCTCCCACTTCTGGTTCTCGGGTATGGTTTAGAATCAAAAGACTCATACCGGGGCTCTGCCTTTGCCCCTTATTACCCCTTGCATCCTCAAATGTGTTGCTCACCTCACTAGGCTAAATGCTACCTGCAAGGCGGGGACGATGGTAGTTGTTTCACGGGATCTCTCTGAAAGTTGGACAAGACAGTGGGTGAGAAGACACGGCACACTATAAAGCGCTGGGTGCATGTGAGGGGTTATTTTCCTTCCCCCGCGGCCGGGGCTGCAGGCTCTCACTCCCTAGGCGATTTTGCAGACGGGGCACAGTGACCTCAGTTTGCCCATCTGTGAAATAGGCATGGTAACCAGTGCTTTTTCTTTCTGACAGGGGCAGGATAAGCCTCAGACACTGGATCAAGTGCTTGCAGGAGGGAGCCAACAGGGGTGGGGCGTTCCTGGGGGCTGAGGGGTGAGGAAGGTGGCCACTAAGTCCCGTGTGACAAGTGCCCCCAGAGAGCAGTATTTTTAGCTGCCTTCCTGGGCAAAGCTCCAACTTCTGCATTTTAATGGAGAAATAATTTTCACAGTGCGACAAGCTGTAGCCTGCAGGTGTCACATCCATATTAAAGAGGGGACAGAGCAAGGGTTCATTTGCCTGGCTCGAGGTGTGACCGGAATTCACCTCCAGGAGCATTTGTAACCATGGCTGTGAAGACCACTTAGTGGATCTGATCACTCAGAGGATACCAGGTAGGCGGTGAAAATAGCATGGCTGGGGGGGCCCTGAGTCATCCTGCCTTTCTCTACCTGATTGTCGCCTCTTTCAGAGCATTCTGCTTCTGCTCACAGGCAGGAGCCATGCCTTCCAGGGGTCTGTTCACGGGGAGGACCTGACGTGGCTTGTCCCAGGAGGCCGTCGTTGAGTATGCAGGCCAATGAGCAGAGACCCTGGCAGCTTCCGAACTGGGCAGTGTCCAGAGGTCCTTCTGCAAAGCCCAAGTCTTAAACTGAGACATGAAGCCAAAGTCTGCCCCAAGTAGCAGAATCCCAGGCCTCCAAGGGCAGGGGTTTCCCAGGGAAGCAGGAACCAAAGGAGCCATGAAGTAATGTGCTGCACTGGGGCAGGGGGACAGGGGGGAGCAGCCGATTAAGCAGTTGAAATGCGAACCATGTTGTGTTAAACAAATAAGCAAGCAAACAAACAAAAACAAAATGCCACAGGCTTGACATCGCATCACTTAGGCCAAGTCCCTAAACCAGGACTGAATACACAATCTAACTGCACTTTCGACCTCCCCCAGAAATATAGTCTTAGTGGGGATTTCTTGATGGTCGTCAATGAATCTGCCCACGTGGGCCCTCTCCGTCCCCCAAAGGAAGATGAGGTCATCTGCATGGTAAGACCCCTTGCTTTTCCCGTTGCTCTACCCTGCCCAGAGAAAGCAGCCTTGCCTGGAACATCCTTTTCCCAAAAACTTCCTTGCCCCACCCTCCTGTAAAAACCCCCCCATTTTGTACAACTCCGGGGAGCTTCCCTCTACTGGTTAGAGGGCCCAAATCATTTAAGAAAGCCAATTAGATCTTCAGATTTACTTGGTTAAATTTCCTTATTTAACAATGAAATGTAGAGTTGTCTTCACCTCCAGTCCCCCCACTCAGAGGGAAGCATTATTAAGGGCTTGCTATCCTTCTAGACTTTTCCCTAGGCTAACACTTCTCTACATCCGAAACCGTCTGGATTGTCCTGCTATGTTTCCTGTTTTCATTCCCATTCTCCCCACACAGTTCTTCTTTTTCTTTACTTTCTATATTGAGGTGTTACATGCGTCTAGTGTTTAAAAGATGCTGGTCCTCAATGTATGGCCCCATGGATTTTTCCACATTTACCCAGGTAAGGTACCCAGATCCAGATATAAAACACTTTCAGAATCTAGAAAGTTACCTTGTGCCCCTTCCCACCAAATGGCCCCAACTGCAGCTATTCGAGCTGCTTTCACCATGGGTTGATTTTGCTTGTCCTTGAACCTCATGTGAATAGAATCCTACAGTGCGTACTATTTTGTGTCTAGCTTCTTGCAAAGACATCCCTCATTCTTTTTGAATGGGTACGTAAGTATCTCATAGTACTGCTGTTCTAGAATATATTTTGCCCGTTCCTGTAGTTTGGATACAAATACTACAAATTTGTGCTTGAGTTTCTGTAGTATGGGAGCACTTCTGGGGAGAGATCTCAGGGACACAGGCCTGTGTCTTTTAAATGTTGGTATAGTTGCTGAGTGTTTTGACAGCCTGTTTCACCAGTCCCTGTGGCAGCAAGAATGAGCAGGCAAAGAGCACTCAGGGCCACTAGCAGAATGGATTCTAGATAGGGCAGGAAGGGTGCTGGGAATTCCCAGATGGGCTTAAAGGAACCTCAGGGATGGAGCCCCACCCAGGAGTAGGTGGGGGGTCTGTGGTCATCTCTTCCTCCCCAACCCACTTTGGACCAACCGCCTTCCCCTTCAGCATCTGCCTTGTGGCAGCCCGCTGCCTCTGTCTTCATGGTCCTGGGACTCCAGTTCTGGAAGTGAGTGTGTCTGCCTTCCGCTGAATGGGGTGGGAACAGCGTGGAGGTCTGAGTGCGTGCTCGGGCTAGGCTGCCTCCTACATCCTGTACCCAGAACACCTGGGTAATGGATAGGGGGATATTTATCAACACTTCACCGGATGCGGATGCCTCAGGGCAAGTTAAGTCTTTTGCACTTTGTGTCTGAGGATGTTCATAACCTGCCGTTTGGCTCCCCTACCTCCAGGAAGTTATGGTGACTATTTCACCACTAATGAGATGGTGCTCATCAGAACACAAAAAACACAGGATCTCACGGGGTAGATACATCCCAGCCCTCAGAGACAGAGGGTCTCCGACCTTTGTTCCCAGCCTTTCCCCAGTGTCTGAGCAGCAAAACATCCTCTTCTCCTCAACTTTCCTTGGCGGGTATGATTTCTCCACCCCCACTGCCCTCCCCTGGCCATGTTTCATCATGGTCCTTTCAGAGTGAGGCCCTGGCCTGATAATGTTTCGGCTCATAATAGATCGTTCTCTCACCTCCTTGATCCTGAGTACTATGCTCCTGGTGATACAACTCCAGATTGCATTAGTCCAGTAGTTCTGAACCCTGGCTGCCCATTAGAATCACTTAAGAGACTGCTGCCTTGGCTCCATTCCTAGAAGTTCTGATGCCACTGGTTGAGATCACTGCTAAATATTTGATACGTGTGACCCAGAGGCTCACAAGCGTACAAGTTAATGCAAAACAGGGCTCAGAGGGACAATCCAGGGCAGAGACCTTTGAGACAAGGCACCTGACACAAGCCAACTGTTCTCAGTGATCACTGTATCAGACCATGGGGCATTTTTTCCTCACTACAGGAAGTGCAGAAGATACAGGTGCAAAGAAGGTTGAGGGAATCTGTGATCCTATGTGCATGAAGAAAGGGGGCCCTGTGTTGTGGGACCCAGGGGAGAGGAGGAATCCTGAGTTCTTGCTCTCAGACCAGGCACCCAGGCTCTGGGGGAAGAGGGGGGATGAGGGAGGATGGGGTGCCATGGATGATGGCTCAGACCCTTCAGCTCAGTGTAGGAAACAGGGCCCCTCCCCTCTCCTCCTCCCACTGCCTCCCTTTCTCCCCCCCACCCCCCATCTCTGGCCGCCCCCAGGCCTCCAGATGTGCACAGCCACGTGGCTGGTTCTGGCTCCCTCCCTCCCTTGAGCACCGCGTTCTCCACAGAGGGAAGGACCATCTGTCCCGCTCCCTGCACGCCTGTGCCAGGCTCAAGGAAGCAGCCTCGTACTCTTCCAGCTTCCTTCCCTTCGTGTCTCAGACTTGCTTCTGCACCAGGATATCCCAAGCCTCCGCTATACTGCAGACCAGCCAGATCTAGCGTCCTTCCTCTACCACTGCCCCCCACCACCCTCTTGTGGGGTGTCTGGCCTCCAGTCCTTCCCAAGTTTGCCTACCTGGTCCCCTAATTCCCCGGGCCATTGGGCTCTCCGGGGGGCCTGGTCTGCACCCTACTCTGCTCCCTTCCTGCTCTCATTTCTAGGTGTTCTCTCCAAAATGGTTCCTGCAGAATGTGACCCCCATTCTTAGGGTGTTGGAGGAATGACCAACATGCGTCTCTGCCAGTCGCTGACCTGACATTTTGCCTTATTCGCTAAGATAATCAAGTGTAATTTGCTGCTAATGAATGAATGCACGATTTTTTTTTTCCCTATAGCTTGCATAATTGCTTTGAAGTCCATGTGCTCACTGATGACACCTTCAGAGAACCTTCCAGGAACCCGAAGGGGCCCCGGTTGCAAGATGGGGCTCAGCCTCCTTGGGTGACCATGCTAAGGGCCTGGGTGACATGGCTGGGGTGCTGATTTCCTTGGCGTCTCTATCCATGCTGCCCTTCCGGGTGTCCGCCGGCCCGCTGCAGCTGGGAGGATCTGGGTCAGCACAAGAGAATGCTGGCAGCCAGGGATTCCAGACCCAGGGCATCTGTGGAATGGCCTCTGCAGTGCTGAGAGAGGAGTGAGTGCGTTCTGCTCTGTGTGGAAGACAGAATGGGTGATGGGTGATGAGGGAGAAGGGGACAGAGATGATTGATAGAGTGCCAGAAGTTGCATGCACCACATTCAATCCTATTTACGAGCGTTTGCTCAAGATCCCCACTCCCTGCCCCCATTCCCAGGGGATCTGCCCTCTCTCCCCTCCCTCCTATGCAGATCTCCCCCACCTCCCCATCTCTGACGGCACCTCAGTGTTTCACTGGCTCCTTCACCATTCTCTGGGAGTTTACCTCCTCCCCAGAGCAGGTCTGGATTCCCCCACCCAGCCCTGGGCACAGAGCAGACCCTGTGCTTTGCAGGCCAGGAAGCGCCCAGACCACCTTAATCCGATCTCCGAAGGGAAAGGACTGAGGCTGAAGTTTACTTCTGCACTGTCCCTGAAAAAAGAATTTCCCAGCAAATGAGTAATGTAAATGAGGCTGCCAAAGAGTGCTTAACCTATTTAAGGGAATAATCTATTTTAAAAATCTCTTAGAAGTACCTATTTACCCAGAAACAATTGATATGGTAATTGCAAGTCATTTTCTTCTTTCTTTCTTTCTTTTTTTTTTTTTTATTTACCAGAGAAGGTTCCCTAAGCTCCCTTCGCCCACTCCCATGTTCTGTGTAGAAAACACTACCCGCTAACCCTTGGGGAGCTGGGTACTAAATGCTCTGTGTCCTTGTAGGCTATATCTGTAAAATGGGGTGGAGAGGAACACCCTCCTTCCCTGGTTGACTGGGATGGGGACAGATCACCCAAAGGACAGGGGCTTCACGGGGCCACCTCACCTGCACTTACACAGTGTGAAAGGAGAAGTCGGCGCCGATGGCATTAGGCTCAGTGTAGATAAAGGAGACAGTTATGACTTGAGACCAAAAGAGACGGGACAGACAGTCAGACAGGGTGGGGGTGGGGTGGGGGAGGATGGAGACAGGGGCGGGGAGGATTGCTCATTGCTCAGCGGAAGATGGCAGTTGAAGGAACCCCAGGTGCAAGGGAGAAGCAGCCACGGCCCCCTGGGTACCAGTATTGTGGATCAATGTAATCCTTTGGCCTGCTGATCGATCCTGCTTTCTCGGGGTTTAATTGGCTTGTTGGCTTTGGCCTGGGGAAGAGAAAGAAGCTCTTTCTGAGGAGAGAGTTGCATCGGAGGCAGCCATGGTGCCTCCATTCCTGTCCACCCCCACGAGAGGGATGGTGGGGCAGCAGGTAGATACCATTCTTACCCCCTCCCCAGACCCTGCCCCCTGGAGGGGGTGAGGCAAGCCGAGACTTGCTCCGGGGAAGGGGGGTAGTCTGGCCCTGTGCACCTGCTCTGGCCCCGCCGCTCCTGGTCCGACTCGGCCTTGGCTGGCGAGGGGGGGGGTGGGGGTGTTGGCGGAGGAGAGCAAAGGACAGCATCCACAATCTGGGTATGTCAGCCTGCCCAGGAAGGGACCCTCAGCCTTTCTCCATTGTACTGTTGAGCTCAGAGGAGGGGAGCAATTGCCCAGCAACTAGCAGCAAAGCTCAGAGGAAAACCCAGGAGGCCCCTGCCCCCAGCTCAGTGCTGTGTCCATAGGACTCTGTTATATAGCCCTATGGGGTTCAATCTGAGGATAGGAGCATGGCTTCTGAGCAGCTGCCCCCTGCAAGGGGTCGGCTGCCCAACAGAGTGGCCTTCTCTTTGCAGCCCCCACAGGCCAGCCCCTCAGAAGGAGTACATGTTTCACTGGTGGTGGTGGCAGTGGTAGCTGAGACCTTTCGGGGCATCTCTCAGCAGCCGGGCCTCAGCAGCCTCCTCTCCACTCCTGTAGTTTTCCTAATAAACACCTTTGAAATATTTATGAAGGCAACGTCAATGAAGTAGCACAACATTGCTTTAAAATGATTTTCTTTTGCTCATAGGTAGCTTTGGCATGAGCTCCAAGTCCCAAACTCCCGAGGGCAGGCCCATCAAGGTAAAGGGTTCTCCTTCAATGAGCTAAGCAGTGGGATCCCTTCCCTCTCTGGGGGGCCTGGCCTGGTGGCAGGTGTGGAGCTGTGACAGTTTCACAGGGCACAGGGACTGGCATCTGGCATCTGGGGGCATGGTTCAAGGGAGGGAGGAGACTGGCAGAGGCTCTTGGGAGAACTGACAAGAGAGGAGCCTGAAAACTGAGTTTCTCTGGAACCATGGACAGCACCTCTGACCTCTGCTCCTGGGGGGTCTGAGAAGCCCACAAGCTAGCACTCTTGATTCTATGCCCCACTTTGCTGGCCCACAAGCTAGCACTCTTGGTTCTATGCCCCACTTTGTTGGTAGGAGTGGGGGAAGGCTGTGCTCTAGAAGGAAATGATGGATGCCATGGGCTGGTGGGGTGGGGCCAGGGGCGCCTTGGCCCCTGAATAGTAAGTAGCTGAGCTCAGCGACTTCCCAGCAGCCCTGTGGGGGAAAGATATGATATCAACACTTTGGGTGTTCATGTTGGGGATGGGATTCGGCAGCTGGCCTCCAGATTTGTCTGACCGGCCTTCGAAACCCCAAGGAGCCCCCACCTGCTCACCTTCTTGCACAAATCCCTGTGCCGCACCCTCATGTCAGCTAGGGTGGCACCTTGTCCTACCTCCTCCGGTACAGATGGAGACACGGATTGCCCCTCCCCACGCCCCCACCTGTCCTCAAGCTAAAAGGAAAGCCTCTGTCCATATCTGTCTGGAATGGAGGGGAGGCCCTGATGGAGAAATTTGAAGAGAAGGGTTCTATCCTTATCCTGTTCATGCCTGGAAAAGTCTCTTTCTAACAAGAACTGTTTTCATCACCATCGCCTAAAGCCTGGAGCTGCTCTAATTATGTGTCAGGCTGGAATCTGACAGGAAGCATTTTAATTATTAATTTGAAGTGTGCTGAGTGCCGGGATGGAGGAGGGCTGGTTCCTTAAGCTCACTCACGCCCAGCTCCGTCTGTCGGGACCTCATTAGCGACACCTCAGGCCTTCCAGGCCTCCCTGCCCGGCCGGAGCCTCTTTCCTGCCATGGCCCAGGGCCTGCATCTCCCACCCCTCTGCCCTTCCTGACCCCTTGCCTGGCACAGCTCTTTCTGGTTTTCCTTGTTCACAGAGTCCTTCAGCACAGAGTCTACGGCTCCCACTATAGATATGCATGACCCTGCGGGGGCGGGGGAAGGCGCTGCCCGATGTCACAGCGCACAACAGCCGCACGCAGGGCAGAAACTTTGGGTTTTCCGGTTCAGGCTCTTTAGTTCTTGCCTGCCAGTGGAGGTGGCCTTCTGGCAGGTGGCGGTTCCTCCTCTCTTGCCCTATCGTCACACTTACCTCATCTGTGCTGGCACACAGAATTTGATTTGATACTTTAAGGACCATTTTCTTGCTCCATTTACACCCAGGCACGGATGTCCCCTTTTGGGTTCTGGGGACAGACTGCTTGTCCCGTCCCAGGCAAGGTAGAGTCAGGGCCTGCCATGGACTGGGGACATCATTTGGCCTGTTGCTTCTTCTGCACCCCAGTGAAGGGAGACGGGTCCTCTGCTCACTGGTATCTTTCCTCGATTTGACCCTCCACACTCTTCTGGGTATCAAGGCCTTATCCTCCTGTCCCATGTCATCATTTCTGCATTTCTGGACTCAGGGCCACAAAGGCCCAGACTGGGCAGCAGCTCTAGAGCTGAAGAATGTACTGCTTCACATGTGTCCGCCTACCGATTTGCTTCTTCGATGTCTGAAAATACCTTTTGCTTTTCCTCTGAGCCTCACGGGCTTGTGGGGTTGAGATCGTGTTCCCATCCCTGGCTTTCCCCCTTGCGTTGCTGGCTGTCCAGGCAGCCTGGCCCCACCCTGGCTGATCCCTGTCCTTCCCAGGGCATGCCTGCCTCTACCCGCATCCAAGGCTGATGCTCCGGAAGTGGCTCTCAGCCAGTGGCCTCTGGTTCGTTTCTTTGCGCAGCCTTCCTTTATGTGAGATCCCAGGCTATGGTTGGATGGAGTGGCCATGATTCACTAGGGGAGATAACATTTATACAAACTTGAAGTAGGAAGAGGCGTGGGGTCCAGAGGAAGGAGGAAGAAGTCCTGGAAGAATTGGGGAAGGCTCCCCAAAGATGGTGACATTTGAACTGAGTCTTGGAGGTTACTTGGAATTTTAGTCATGGTTGGGTGCAGGAAACAGAGGCACTGGATTTTAAGCAGAAAGAGGTTGAATGCAGGGTCCTGGGTGTTTACGAAATTGTTGGAAGGGCTGAAGGAGCAGGCTTGAGGCTGGGTCTCCAAGAATGCCTCCCAGAACACCACAGAACTAACCAGCTGGGACACGGTCAGAAAGGCATTGCGGTGGGCTGAATATCCCACCAGGTTCCCGGAAGCTGTGAATGTTATTTTATATGACAAGGGAGACTTGCCGGTTGTTATTAAGTGAAGAATCTTGAGATGGAAAGAGCACCCTGGATTATCCAGGAGAGCCCAATATAATCACAAGGTTCTTATAAGAAGGAGGCAGGAAGCAGAATCCGAAGAGGGAGAAAACAAAAAAGGAGATGGGATGACAAAAGCAGAAACTGACTTGAAGACAGAAGAAGGGGCCATAAGCCAAGGAATGCCAATAGCCTCTAGAAACTGGAAAAGGCAAGGAAATGGATTCTCCACTAGGGCCTCCAGAAGGAACACAGGACTGCTGACCTTGAGTTTAGCTCAGTGAGATTGATTTTGGACTTCCAACCTCCAAAGCCATTAGAGAGTAAATCTGTGTTGTGTTAAGCCTCTAAATTGTGGTCATCAGTTATGGTGACAAAAGAATACGGGGGAAGGGGGGGAGGAATCATTGGAATCAGTGGGTTCGATGCTGCCATAACCAGGCCCGGGGATCAGAGATCGTGCTGCTGCCTTTCCGCACCCTTGACTTTGAAGATTCAATGCTGAAATGCTCCTGCGTTTCCACAAATGGGCTGCTGGCCGAAAACAGCCCAGAGCAGCCATCGACAGCCTCCAAATCTGCCTTCCGAGTCTTGCCAAAGTGCCTCTAATTGCTGGAACCTAGCTCACACACAGAGTCTCAGCTGCAAGGGGGCCTGGGAAGTGTCGTTTTTAGCTTTCCAGTCACAGACGGCCAGCAAGGCCACTAGGAGGGGGCAGGAATGGGATGCTGAGTGTTGATCAAACATGTCAGCCGGCGGGGAATAATGGATGATTACAATGAGTAATATGCCTTAAAACCTGTCTGTGGGCGTACTCTGAAAGCCTCACCCCGGCCCACGCGCGGGTGTTGTTTAACTGTCCTCTGTAATCCCATGCAGCTAAGCTATTTGCCCAAAGTCCCACAGCAAGCAAGCGCCAAAGGCAGGGTCTGAACCCAGCTTTGCTTGACTGCAGAGCCCGAGTTCTAACTGCTATACAGGACCAAGGAGAAGCGGGGTCAGTCCATGAGGGAAACGGTCCCGAAAAGCACAAAGGCATGAGGGAAACAGGCACTTGAAGCCTGTTTCGTTGCCTTGAAAGCAGCTCATTGCCTTGAATGGAAGCTGAGACCGGCTGAGTCCGGGTAATGCTCGTTGTAGTCCTAAAGGCCACCAAGGAACCACTGAAGTTTTCTTCTTCTCTTTCTTTTCTTTCTCTTCCTCCTTCTTTTCATAAGAGCTTTTGCTTTATTTTAATTTAAAAAAAATGTTTATTTATTTTTGAGAGAGAAAGAGAGGGAGAGGGAGGGGCGGAGAGAGAGGGAGACAGAGGATCCAAAGTGGGCTCTACACTGACAGCAGTGAGCCCGACACGAGGCTCAGAGCCACGAACCGCGAGATCATGACCTGAACTGAAGTTGGACACTTAACCGACTGAGCCACCCAGGCACCCCTTTACAATTTTTTTGAAGTTTATTTATTTAGAGAGAGAGCGAGAGAGAGAGAGAGAGCACACGTGTGTGCACGCACATGAGAGCGGGGTAGGGGTGGGGAGAGAGGCAGAGAGAGAATCCCAAGCAGACTCCTTACTGTCAGTGCATAGCCTGACGTTGAACTTGATCTCACAAACCGTGAGATCATGACCTGAGCCGAAATCAAGAGTCGGATGCTTAACAGACTGAGCCACTCAGGTGCCCCTCAAAAGAGCTTTTAAAGCAGGACGGTGACAAGCTATTTTGCATTTTGTATGTAAAGAGTGGCTTATACTAGAGATTGGGGAGCTGAGTCAGAGAGAACAGACTGAGTCCTGACCTGGTCATGTACTGAGTCCCAACTCTGGTCACACACTGAGCCCTGGCCCTAGTCACACACTGACCTGGGACCCTGGTAACATTCTGACCCTGGACCCTGATCACAAGCTGAGTCCTGACCCTGGTCACACCCTGACCCTGGCCTCTGATCATAGACTAAACCCTACCTTTACACTAGACTGCGTCCTATCCTTGGCCTTTTCCTGAGCCCTAACTCCGAGTGTAGACTAAGCCTGTCCAGCCGCTGAGTCCTTATCTCGTCCAATTATCCTAGGCATGCCACTGGTCACTGGGGCACTCCGATGAGAGGACGGTTCATTCAATACAGATGTTCTCTATTGCTGTGTCCGTGGCCTCAAGCTCATGTCTTTAAAAAGTGGAGAAGTGTCAGCTTCCTCATGCAGGATGACTGGACAATGCTTGCTTTGTACCTGATGAACCGAGGAGGAACAGGAGCAGAAAGGGGTTGGGGAAGAGAGCAAAGTGAGTTTTAAGAACACTAAGCTGCTTTTTCCATAAGGAAGGAAGCTCTCATTACAAACCCGTAGCTCCCTGATAACCGGGAAGGGGTGGGGGTGGGGGAGCACAGAGGGACGACCTGGAGTGGGTGTCCTCTGCTGGGCCTCTCGGAGAGAGCTCAGACCCCAGGCCCTGCCACAGCCACACCCAGGTGCGGTCTTAGTGAGAAGTGGTCTGAGGAGACCAGGTAAGCAGGGCAAGCCCAGCCCAGCCCAGTCCTCACTGGTGCCCACCGGCGAGGCATAGAGGTGGCAGGAAGCTGCAAGTCAGAGTAGGGCAGCTTTGTAACTGGTGCTCCAAGTGGATTGATGGAACAGCTACAAGACCTATTCGATTTGAAGATTCCTTTATTAAGAAGTATGAAATCGGGGCGCCCGGGTGGCTCAGTTGGTTGAGCGCCCTACTCTTGATTCTGGCTCAGGTCATGATCTCAGTGTTCGGGAGATCGAGCCCCTTGTTGGACAGTACGGGCCTGTGTGGGATTTTGTTTCACCTTCTCTCTCTGCCTTTCCCTGTGCGTGCTCTCTCTCGCTCTAATAAATAAACACTAAAAAAAAAAAAATGGGACTGAGGGCAGGTGGGAGCAGCAGGGTTATCAGACTTGCATACCTAAAGGGACCAAGGCAAATGACTGAGGGCCTCCAGGGGAGGTAGCCCGGAGGTGGGGTTCTGTGGGGACTGGTGAGCGCCCGTCCCACCTGGAGGGGGTCCTGGCTGCTCCGTTTCTGCTGTTTCCATGTGGGATACCAGCCCAATATTGTCAGATCTTTTTTTTTTTTTTAACATTTATTTTTGAGACAGAGAGAGAGAGAGCATGAACAGGGGAGAGTCAGAGAAAGAGGGAGACACAGAATCTGAAACAGGCTCCAGGCTCCGAGCTGTCAGCACAGAGCCCGACGCGGGGCTCGAACCCACAGACCGCGAGATCATGACCCGAGCCGAAGTCGGACGCTCAACCGACTGAGCCACCCAGACGCCCCATGTCAGATCTTTTTTTAAGACAATTTTTTTTATAGCAAAATTGAGGGGATTTTTCTCCCCCAAAAAACTGAAATCTGATTTTTATGTAAAGTCCACTTAAAACAAAACAAAACAATGTGTGGGGAGCAAAACAGGTGTGCAGGCCACCAATGTGCAACCTCTGCATGAGAGGAAGAGAAATGCCCAGGAAAATTGGCTGGAGGCGGGGATCTCTGGGCTAGAGAAGTTCTCAGAGTGCTCCCTCTGGGGCAGGAGGACCTCCTGCAGCTTCCCTGATCAGCTCCCCGCCAAAGCCTGAGCCCAAGAAACCCTTCTATGAGGAAGCCAGAGGGAAGGGCCTGAACGGGGCTTTCCTTTTGAGAAAGGTAGGAACCCATTTGCTGAGTGGGCAAGAATGTATTCCGTGGCTAGGGCTCACCCTGAAAGATGCCTCCTCTTGCCTACACCAGATTTGGGGTGAAGTCAATGCTGAGAGGCATGACGCCTCATTCTTGGGCACTGGGGGCACTGCAGTGAACCGCTTGGGGAAGGAGTATCAGGCTGGGTACCCCTGGGCCTTGTCCTAAAGCCGTCTCCTCACCAGGCTGATCTCTTAGCTCATGCTCCTGGCTCCTCTCCTAGACACCTCCTGTCCCCCCCCCCCCACCCTGCCCCATGCCTCTGGGATCACAGGCTGTACCCAAACATCTTCGCCTGGGACTCATCCTCTCTTGTCTTTTGGTAACTCTCTACTGTCACCCTGGGTCTCTGGGGCAAATACACCTACTCCCAACATTGTCCCCGGAGGGAGTGGTCAGTCTTGGGGGCCAAGCGGCGGGGGATGGTACTATGAGCAGACTGCTATCTGTGAGCAGGTACCAGAGTTCTGTCCTGTCCCTTGCACTCCCGGGCCACCAGTGAACTTCTTCCCTTCGCTACGTCTCCAAAATTACAACCTCCTTTGGAACCCTTCCCACAATCAGTATACTGCTTGGATCAGGGAAAATTCTCCATCCCTACAGAAGTCTCCTAGGAAGGCCCTACTGCTGACCATAGAGAATCCCCACAAAAATCAGGGTCCCCAGGCCTTTTCCCACTGTTCCTCTACACGCTGTGGCCTGTAGTGATCCCTGCCCTGTGTTGCCTTCTTGAGGGTGGAGGATAGGTGGGGCAGAGTAAACGGTAGGTGAGTTGGTTCCTGGAGACTGGAGTTCCGTGGCACTTCTAAGATGGCAGGTGACGGGAAGTGTGCCCTGCTGGGTCCCACCACCGTGTGGTTGCCCATGGCGGGGAGCTCCTGCCCTCTGCCCGTTCCAGCAGTGATAGGAGAGAGAGCAGCCTGAATGGGGAACTGAGAGCCTCAGGCAGGTGTGTGAGCTTGAGTGTTCCTGGCAGGGAGTCAGATCCGGTCAGGCTTGGTGCCTGGGCGTGGACAGCATTGGCCTGAGGTCACCCACCTCTGTCTCCTTGGTTGGCATGGCTGGGGACGGGTAAAGTGGGAGAGGTAGGTGTTGACAGCGGCTGTGTTCCTCTGTGTAGTTGGCTTTCAGGGCAGGCAGGTGGGCAGAGTCAGGTCTCATCAGGATCTCGGCTAGTTCATGTAGAAGGGAGCAAATGTGGCCCCAGTGTCCCAACCCCTGTCCTGATGGGAGAGGAAGGTTTAATGAAAATGCACTGCAGGAGGGATGTTTAACCTGTCAAGGCACAATGACTTTCAAGGGCTTTGGCATATCTATTTTACTCACCAATGCGCTAATCATGCGCTGTTCTTATCTGTGCATTAAAGTGGGTCCCTATCACCATAGCCTCTACTGGGTAATGCATTACCCAGCTGTCTTAAATCTATTCTCCCAGTCTCAGACTAGACGGGAAAGCCGGATTCCTTATCCCACAGCCCAGAGGATGCAGTGGCTCTGAGCAGATGCTCCCATCTTTCTGAAATGGTGCCAGGGTTGGTACCCTGTGCTGTAGCGAGGCCTCTTTCTGCTGTCCACTGAATGACCGCCCAGCCATCTTTGCAAAGTTCCCCGGCCCCAAATGCCCCTTGCCCCCTCTTCCAGCTGCCCAAGTTCTACTCCACTGCAAATGCATTCCATTTCAAGTCCCTCCTCCTCCCAGAAGCCTTTCCTACATACTCTAGCCCCTAACAAATGCCAGTTCAGCCCAGACCAGAAAGGGCTGAGGGTCTCGTCTTCCAGGCTCTGCAGGGGAGATGAGAAGAGGAAAGGTTACTCGAGACCTGGGGCTGTTTTCTGCTGGGGCAGTGCCCCAGACCCACAGGGAAGTGGGGGTAGGTTCTAGGAGTCCTGCCTCTTGCTCCCAGAAGCCTGAGGGGACTGAGCGGAAGGAGGCGGGGCCTGAGCTCTGGTGAGCCCTGGTGAGTTGTGCCGGGGGTGGGGTGGGGGGTGGGGGGGGGAAATCTGTGCTCTGGCAATGTCTCAACCTGCAGGGGTTCCAGGCCCCCCGAAGCACGGGGGAAGTGTGAAGTCTCCATCCACATCTCGTTTCTGTACTTAGGAGCTGGTTATCTGGGACAGGATACTATACCTCTCTGGGTCTCAGTTTTCTCATTTGTAAACTGGTGATAGTTCCAGTTACCTGGAGGGGTGTTGTCAATGGAGCAGGGGAGATAATTTACGGTGTTTAGCACACCACGTGGTAGATACTCTGAACAGTAGCTCTTATATCGTGCAAATAATACCAGCCACATCAAATCCCCGGCTCCACCAATTTTTGACCGTGCAACTCGGAACATGTTCCTTGTTCATTCATTAGCACCCTCACCTATAAAATGAAGATTGCGTTTCGTTCATTTATTCGATAAATAATTATGGAGCAACTTATTATGTGCTGGGCATTACTAAACCTGTCATTTACCGTTAGTTCAAAGAGGCGGCATAGTGCCTGGCGTATACGAGGTAGTCAATAACCGTCAGTTTTCTTACCCAAGTCACAGCTGGACAATGGGAGAGGGAGGGGTTGGCAGGGAGGAAGGGAACTCAGGAGGGGGAGGCGGGTAAGGCTGGGGCTGCCTTGAAATCCCAGCTTCCTCCCCACCATTTCCCCCTCTATCAACTTGGCCTCGCTCTGCCTCCAAGGGTGGGGGGTGGCGCTTGGGTCTCTGAATCGTTTTCTCTCCTTTCTGCCCGTGGTCCCATCAGATCACTGGTGCAGACTAGATCATCTGTCCATTGCCTTTAAAATGGAGACAGTGGTGTCTCTTGATTCTCAGACACCGGGGACCCTGCCATGTGCCCACCTCCTTAAGAGTGGTCTCCTCATCAAGCTGTTCTCCTGCCTCAGCACCTGGCTCCTCTCCCGGGGACCAGAGTCTGGACCCAGTGTCGCCTCTGGATTGTCAGCACGGAAATTTCCCTCCCTTCCTTTTAGACTTTGTCCAGTCCCCAGCCATACCAGACCAGATCCTCACAGGGGAGCTGGGTGTGACCGTGCATAAGCAGCGTGAGACCTGACACACACGAGGTCTACAATAAAAGTTGATTGAACGAAGCCACAATGGATGCCCCCTCTGCAAATGGGGCTCATTCACTCAATGAACAAACATTTATCGGACTCATAATCCATTGGGTGCCAAGCTCTGTCAAGGGCCACGGCATTTGCGTCAACAACCGCCAAGCTCTCCAAAGACTGGATGTCGTGCACAGGTTTCCTGCTCTCAACACCTCCCCCTCCCCACCGGGCCACCTGACTCTCAGACCCCTGGCCCCTCCCTCACCCTCAGAGACGAGACCATGGCTCCACCACCGACTTTGGCTGCAGCAGATGTTTGAGTGCCAGCTCATTGAATTTGGGGTCAAATCCTGGTGCCATGACTCACCCCGTGCCCTTCGGCGAGTTAGCTTCTCAGAGCCTTGTCCTCACCTGGAAAACAGGCATGACTAAAATTGCTGATCTCGTATTTGCTGTGGGGAATAAATGAGAGGAGGCGTATGCTTAGGACACCGCCCGGTGCATAGTACATGCTCAGTGAACGTGAGCTGTTTATTACGTTATGACCTCTCTCTGCCACAAGTGCCCACCTCCCTCCCCCTCTGCCCCAGCAAGGTTCAGCACAAGCCTGAGCACGCAGTAGCTGGTCAGTGAAATGATTTTCTGGAAACAGGAGGATCTGATAGACAGGGTGGGTGAGGATACCCAGGACCTAGCAGAGGTTTGGAGGTGGGGGTGAAGGGCAGTGAGGGGCTGTCCGTGGAGGCGCGGGCAGGTCTGGAGGAAGGTCTCAGGGATGACTGTGTCTGCCTGAGGGACAGGGAGCTCACTACTCAGCAGTGGTGCATTCCATGGTTCAACAGCTCTGACGGCCCCAGCTCCTTCCCTGTGTGGCCACACTCTGCGTTTCAGGTCGTAAGCAAGCCACGGGCATCCCGCGCCACTGTCAGGGAGGCCCACACTGGGTGTGGTGTAATTACAAGAGGAGTCCATTACTTTTTTGGTCCAGAACCTATACCCATTTCCCTCTTCCAGGACCCCCTGGCCCCTTTGGCTCATTTGAGGCAAGTGCCCAAGTGGTGGACCGGGGAACAGCCGACAGATGTCAGCCATGACCACATGTGATCACAGAGCCAGAGTGGGTGTGTGTGTGTGTGGGGGGGGCTGCCGGGAGAGGACAGAGCCTTACCCAGGGCTCTCTCAGAGATCTCTGGCTCTGGGCCTCAGTTTCTTCCTCAGTGAAATGGGGACCATTCTGTAGGTTTCTTTCCCCTGACTGTTGTAAAGATGAGAGGCTGTAAGTCTAGAAACAATCTTGCCATTGCAGAGACAGGACAAGTCTAGGAGGTAGAAATGGATGTCTTCCCTCTTAAATACAGAGAACTAACCGAAGGTTGCTGGCGGGGTGTTGGGCGGGGGGACGGGCCAAAGGGGCGTGGGGCATTCAGGAGGGCACTGGTTGGGATGAGCACTGGGTGTTATATGGAAGCGATGAGCCACTAAACCCTATTCCTGAAATCATTACTACACTAAATGTTAACAAACTTGGATTTAAACTAAAAAAAAAAAATTCTGCCGTGATAAATATGTTCACTACCTTGGTTATGGTAATGGGTCCACGGGTGCGTACGTACATTCAAATTCATCCAATTGTACACGTTAAAGATATGCAGCTATGGTGCCTCAAAAAAGCTGATAAATTACACCTCAATAAAGTTGGTTTCATATATATATAAAAAAAGAAGTGAATGTCTCCCCTCAGAGCTAGGGGTGCCGGGCACTCCCTCACTGCCCCCTCCTCCTGGTCACATAGGGCAGAACCCAGCGGGCCCCTTCCTCAGGGCAGCCCCTGGCATTCGTGCTCCCAGCCACATCCTATCACCGCACTGCCGGAGACAGAAGGGCTCAGACCCCTGGCTCTCAGGCCTGGCCCGGGGCAGACGTAGCACGGCCCACCTTACCCCCGGATTTCCACCCCGGAGGCCGCACCGTGGCTAGCTCTTTAGGACTCTGACCTCAGTCCACGATCCCCACACTGCAGCCCACACATCCTCGACCCGGCCCGTATCAGGATGGGCCGTCCAGATAGCATCCCTGGCCTCCGCTCCAGGTGGCCTGCACAATCTCTCTGTCTCCCCTCGGGCAGAGACAATGGTACTACCCGGCTGCTGGTCAGGCCCTCCTAGGTACCCCTGTGAGGAGCAGAGACCCTTCCAATGGGTCCCGGTGGGCTGTAAATCTGCTTTAATGGAAACGTGCAGCAGACCGCCCCCCCCCCCAACGAGGACTGATGTCCTTACAGTGACGCCCCCGACACCTCCCTGTTCTGAGCGCACGGCGGTGTATCGTGCTGATGTGGAGGACGAAGCAGAGCAGTGACCCACGGACAGCTCCCGCGACTGTGACTTCTTTCCCACACCCCCCTCAAAGCTCCTCATCCTTGGAAAACGCTGGAATCCAGGTTGGGGTCACACTGACCACAGTGCCTATCCAGGGCCACGGCGCTTCCCAAGGACTTTCACGTTTCCCATCTTGTTGAGGCCCCACAGCAGCCGGTGAGGTAGGTGAAGATTATTAGACCCATTTTGTAGATGAGGTGGAGAGGCTCAGAGAGGCAAATGGGCTCGCCCAAGGTCACACGGCTGCTAGACAGCAAAGCCAGCTATAGCCTGGGAACCACACACTCATGGGAGGCAGGGCGGCACGGGCTCTGTGACCTCGGGCCAGTGAGTTAACATCCCTGAACCTCAGCCTTTTCATCTGAAAAATGGGGCTAAGGAACAGTTCCTATCACATGAGGTTGTTGCGAAGATTACATGAGATAATACTATAAAACATACTTAGCATAGGAGTGGCCCAGAGGCCTGCCCAATAAGTGTGAGCAATGATTATGATTATGATCTCCAGGATATCCAGATGCTGTGCCTGGGTCGGCCCCCCACCCCAGATGAAGCCTTGTTACCTGCAGGCTCCCAGCTTGTCTCTGTTGGTGTCATTCAAGACCTGCGAGGGTGGGTTCGGGGTCCTTGTGTGAGGAAGCAGGGGCAGAGTAAGGCCATGGGATTCCTCTCTGGGTCTGCCTGCCTAGAGAAGGAGCTCAGGAGCCTGCCTTTAGCCCTTTCACAGCCCCACAGTGGCCACTGGCTGCCCTCTCACGTGGACCTCAGTTTCTGCACAGGGCCAACTCTGGGGCTGGCTGGCTTTGCCCTAGAGGACAAAGCTGAAGATAGGAGTTGGAAGGATGGGGGTGGTCTAGTCCCTCCAAACAAACCCCTTCCGAATCTAGTGTGGTCCTCTAGGGTCTGGGGAAGCCCAGCTTCCCAGCAGGGAGGCCTGCCCCATGGGAATAGCTTGCTCCTTCTCTGTGTCCTGGGGAACCCTGAGATGGAAGGGGAGTGGGGTGGGGTTGTGTATCTCCCCGGGTAAGTCTGCCTTTGGGAAGGAGAGGCACAAGCTTCGGAGTGGAAAGTATGGGGGGAGGTGTGTGTGGAGTGATGCCACCCCGAGGCCCTCCATCCTGCAGTCAGACCTACGGTTAGCCCTTGGCCTTGGACACTGCTCCTTGTGAGCCTGCCACCTGTCGATGGATCCCCTCTGGGACAGGGCCCAGGCCAGCAGCCAGACTCCACCACCGTGCTCGGGGGGCCTGGAAGAGGAGTCCCACCTAATTTACATGCTTTTGGACGCCCCTTTCGGGAGCCCTGCAATGAGAAGGAAGGGAGGGTGGTTCCGGCCGCACCTCCTGGGACCTAGATGGTGAGTAGGCATCTTTGTGTCTAAGATGAGCTCCGTGAAAGCTCTGGGGCCTTCGGGGTTGGATCCTTAGCATTTTAAAATTTTATTATGACTGCGTTTGTTTAAATATATATATATGTATATATATATATATATTTATAGCTCTATGTGCCCACTGCCCCCCAGCCCCCTCCCCAGCCCCTAGTTTTTCCCCTTGGCTTTCTGTCTGGCAGCCGTGTAGGGCAGCAACGTCTGCGTGCTTTTGTCTGACACTGTTTGGGTGCTGCTGTTCCTTGTGACCCTTCGGGTCTGCTCAGGGGCCAAGGTGGGGCCTGAGCGGCGGCTGGTCACTGGAGAGCGTCTTGGCTTGTAGGGAGCCGGGGAGGGCTTGAGGGGGCCCACGTGGGCCTCTGTACGGGGAGGCTCTGGGGACAGGCCCACCTCCTCCTCTGCCACCTCCTCCTCACCGTCCCCTTCCTCATCGTCACAGCACAGAGCGTGGTAGAGTACTTTGTCGCTGAACCGCACCCTCTCCCGTGTGCCTGGGGTCCGCTGGGGCAGCTGGCCCTTTGTGGGGCCAGCACTGAAGGCCTCCTCACTGGAGGAGTCCGGGGTCTCCACTCGTGGCCCATTGGGGATGGGCACGCCACCATTCATGAGCCGGTAGTCGGGGCCAGCCCCTGGCCGGGTCGACTCTGGGCCGTCCACGGAGTCCGAGGGGGTAGATACATCCAGGAAGGAGCAGAACTCCCAGCTGTCCGAAAGGATGTCAGCTGTCATGAAGTCTAGGTGACCCAGGTCGAAGGGGCCGCCCACGCCCGCCTTGTCACTACTGGAGGTGCTGCTCACAGTGGCCGTGGTCCAGTCGTCTGGCTCCAGTTCAAAGTCGAAGTCTGAGGTTAGCTTATCGATCTGGCTCACCACCTGGCCATGGAAGGAGAGACGAGTGAGGGGGGCCTAGCATCACGCGGGTGTGAGCGTGCCCCTGTCCCCCCCTGCTAGATGCCTGGCTGATGACCCCAGAGGATGGTGACTGGGCTTGAGGTCACAGGTTCGTTTGCCCCAGTGAGGGCCCACGTTGGACGAGGGTGAGGAGAGCCTGTCTGGGCCATTCTCCTATTTTCTAGTCCTCAGTCCCTCCTTCCAGACACACACCCCATCCACGCACACACCCCTCTCCCCCCAAGCCAGCTGCTGTTCTGGTGCTCAGAGTTCCATCTTCCTTTGATTGAGAGGCGGCCATTTACAGAAGCTGACACTCCAGCCAGGCCACTCGGTGGAGAGATGAGCAGACCACATGATGGATGAGTTGGAGAGGAAATGATACGGGGTGACCATGAGGAAGACTCTGCCCAGGTTTCCCAAAGCATCCTGGACCAGCCTGTGCCGGGTCAGTGACTGTCCCCCATGAGTCTCCATCACCATACCCCCACGTACCCCGGAGCCTCCTCCTTCCTTCCCTTTCCTGGCCCCTGATGAGTGGAGATCAACCCTGGCTCGTTGGGGAAAGAATAAGAAAACCCTTCATCCTGGGTCCAGGGCCGCTCATCACATGCACTCGGGGGGGGGTGGGGGGCAGCTCGGTCACAGAGACCACTGACCCCACCCATCCCACATGAAGCAGCACCCTGCCTCTATAGAGGTGCCCTGCCTCAGGACTCCTCGCCTAGACCCTGTCAGTGCAGAAATCAGGGATGAAGACAGTGAAGGGGGAAAAGGGAGACCCCATCAGAAAGGGTCCAGAATGGGCAGAGTAAGGGAAGGGGGAAACGATTCAGACCAAAAACAAAAACAGCAAAACAACAACAATAGCAAAGCAGAGGGACCAAGAGACCCAAGGACAAAACATACACAGTGCGTCCCCAAGCTCCCGGTGCCTCTCTGGTGTTCTTTCCCTGGGGTCAGAGCAGTGAGGTAATGAATTAACTAAGGAAGCCCCTAGTCCAACAAACTTGTATGAGGATGACTGCTGTCCAGTGATGTGCTAGGTGTCTGGTGAGGGGTGGGGGTGGGGGATGCCCCCAAATGCAAGACAAAAGCAAGGGCATAAACAGTGGGCCAGGAGGTGTATGGGTCAGTGAGAAGTTTACTTGCTTAGGAGTCAGAGGGTCCTACGTGGGTGACCTGATCAGTCATTTTCCCTCTGAGGTCTCAGTTTCTTGATCTGTAAATGGGGAGGTTGGGCGAATGCTTTATTTCCAAGGTTCCTTCCATCTCTGAGATTCTACGACTCTGGGTTTACAGGGATGACTGAGAAGCTGTTTTGGGGTGTCCATGCCTAGGGGTACCCACTCCCCATGGCCCCAGGCCCCAGGCCCCAGGGGTGGTGGGATCGTTTGGCTGGAGCCTGCAGAACTGGGGGAGTCAAGACACTCGGGTTCTAGATTCAGCTTAGACATTGCTCTGTGTGTCTTTGGGCAAGTCACACAACCTCTCTGGATCTCAAACCTCATTTGCCACCATTTGAATACAATGACTCCAGCGCTGCCATCCTCACCAGGGCCCTCATTGAGGAACGGTGAGAAGGGCAGTAAAGGGGCTCTGTGGGGCACTGGTGATAAAAGTGACATCATCTCCCATCTCTGAGCACCAACTGAGCGTTAGGCTTTCCACCCATGAGATCATCACCTCCTGAGCTTCCAGAAATTGCACCCGAGGCACCAGTAACAGGGGGGAGCCGAGATTCCCACCCTCTCCTGCCGCTCCCCTGCAAGACTGCTCACCACCGTGAGGTGCTACTGTGATGTCTGGGCTTGGGCAAGAAATGTGGGGAGGGTGGGGCCCCACCCTCCAATCCGGCAGTCCCTTCTTGTGTCCCCCACCCCCGAGTGACTCCCCCTACCTCAGAGAAGCTCATCTTCCCCAGAAGCCCCTGTTCAACCCAAGCCCCACCTGAGGGGTGGGAGTCCTGGCCCAGAGCAGGGGCCCTCAAACCGGAGTGGGTTGATGCACGCCGGAGTTTCTGATTCAGTAGGACCCGGGTGGGGCTCGACAAGGTGCACATCCAACACGCTTCTGGGTGCTGCTAATCCAGGGGCATACTTTGAGAACCACTGGACGAGGGCTCTGGGGATTTAAGCTGGTAAGGACATAGCACCTGGGAGCATTGCCAGTCTCAGGGGAGGCCCTGAGTGTCTGGGGCAAATTAGGCTCTCCTGATCAAGTTCAGCCTGAGCCTTCTGCTGTGGAAGCATGGGGACACAGCTAGTAGAAATGCCATTAAATGACTGGGTGTGACCACACAGGGTTGGCTGAGGCCAGGCCAAACCCAGAAGCTGGGCTCCTAATGCCTGTGAGGAAGACCCAGGGTGCACAGGGCAGGGGCCCTAAAGCTGTCAGGCTTGGACATACTCCTTCCCACCCAAGAACTTCTGGCTGGCCACCTGCTCAGGCAGCCTTCGCATTCAGGCCCTTCCCCTTCTCCATTAGAACGCCCTTCTCTGGTTCCATCCTGGGATGTGGAGGGACAGGACAGAGGGAGGCTTGGGTTCAAATCCCAAGTCGGCCACATCTTGGCTAAGGAACTTGAAGCAGGTGATTTTCTCTCCCCATGTCTGTTTCCTCCTCTACAAAAATGGGACGGACAATCCTCTCCTCACCAAGGTGATGGGGGTTTAATGGAACGTGATTTAAACTGTAGAATCAGCACAGCCAAGCACTTGCGAACCTGGACTCTGGAGTCAGACCTAGCTAGGTGCAACCACCGAGTGGCTGTGTGACCTTGGCCAAATGACCCGGCGTCTCTGTGCCTGTGTCGTCATAAAAGGGAATTCTAGTAGTACCTACTTGACAGGGCTGTTGGGAGTAGTTAATGACACGATGCCCAGAAAGCAGGTAGAACAACAAAGACTATCAATCTCCACTGTGCACCAGTGGGTGAAAAGGTAGAACCAGGCCCCTGGCACCAGGCCCAAGAGCTGATGGGAGTCACTTCTTCACCCACAGAATGGCATTCTGATGGGGACATTTCCAATGCTTGTGGCAGAATAATGGGACCTATTGGGTATTCCAAACCCCAGTACATGGGTGGCACCTATGTTCCCTGCTCTGTCTCCGGACAGAGCAGGAGCAGAAGAGGGTCTAGACGCCAAACGGTAATGAAACTCAAAGGCAAAGCTGGCCCAGACCACTAGGGACAGGCACACCCACTTGATGAATGACATGAGTGAGGACCAGAAAGAGGAATGATGTGCCAAGGGCACCCACCCTGTATGCAGGGCCTGGGTCAGTCCACAAACCCCACCACCTGTCCCTATACCTCATTTCGTGGGGCCAGTGGGGCGGGCAGAGGACAGGCAGGCCCCATGTTACCTGCCCCTCTGCTTCGGATGCCTTGAAATCTGTGATTTCTCTCTGAGATTCAATAATCATTTTGCCTACATGTAATTTAGGATTGTCTTGGAGGACAGGGAAATAATTATATATACAGAAGGAAAGAGATGGGGAGAGAGCAAATGGAGAGAGAAATGACAGCATAAGAATCACAGAATCCTAGAGCCTCAAAGCCAGAGGACTGGAGTCGCTGTCGGCTTCACCCCTCTCCCTGTGCTTGCTGAGGGGGAGACTGAGGGCCAGAAACTGGAAGGAGCAGAGCTGAGACCACAAGTCAGGAGTCCTGACTGCTGGGTCTGGCACCTTAAGAACAAGAATTAGCTGATCTAGAGCGGGCAAGAAGGAACACTAGAAAGGCAGGGCTGAGGGCCGTGACAGACCGGCTGGGGGTTCCAGGCCCCGTCCCAAGGGCGCCCCCAACCTCGGTCCTGCTCATAGCCTCAGCAACCTCACCTGAACAGCCGCACCCATCCGCAGGCAGCTTCCTGCCCAGCTCCTGCTGCGCGCTGCATTCAGGGCATCTCAGAATCAGCCAACAGGACCGCGTCACCCCTCTGCTTCCAGCACCGCCCTGCTCCCCAAACTCCCGAGTGTCTCAAACACAAACCCCACAACTCTGGCCACAGGGACTTTTCTCTCCAGCAGGCAGCCACCGCCCTGCCAGGCGAGCCTCCCCAGCTCTACCCACTCCACCGAGCCCACTTCGGCCTCTGGGCCTCACCTGGAATGCTCCCTCTTTTTCTATTCACCCCATCTCACTTCCATCAGGAGTTTTCCCTGATCCTCCGTGGGGAACAGGTTCCCTAGGATAGGCTCTCAAGGCACTCCGCACCTTTCCTTAAAATATTCTCCAATATTTATCACTGCTGCAATTGCATATACATGTATGTTACAGGATTGATGTCTTCCCACTAGACAGTAAGCCCCATGAGGGGTGGGACTGGGAGCATCTTGCCCGCCATGGCACCCCTAGCTTGGCACAGGGGTTGGCACACTCCTCACAAATACAGCCATGGGATGAGTGGATGAGTTGAGACAGGAGGCTGATAAAAACTGTTGGGGCTGCTTTTCTGAGAAGGAGTTGCATGGTCCTATCTTGCCCGCCCCAGCCCTCTCTCCAGCCCTGGCTGAACCCTCTCTCCAAGGAAAGCACATCTGTGTTCCTTAAGGCCCCAGAGCCAGGACCGAGGACCCAGGAGTCCCAGAACCAGCATCTCCCTCACCTCTGGCCCCTTCCCCTCACTCAACAAGCTGCTACCTCCTCCCCTCCCACCCAGCTCCCCAGGCAGCTGGTTACATAACTGGGGATCTGCATCATTTATGACCACTGATTATTTTTTAATTCTGTGATTATGTTATTTATTGTCTTCGGGGGGGGGGGCGCTGTGGAGTGGGGGGTGGGGAGAGTTGACTGTGATTCATGACTCTCATCCTGCAATTTGGCCTAATTGGCCAGGGAGCTTTGTGAATCTGTCCAAAGGAGGAGAACGCAAAGGGAAAGAGGGAGGAAAGGAAGGTGAGGGAAAAAAAAAAAAATAAGAAGAAAAAAATCCGCACAATTCTTGCTGAGCTGCGGGTGATGGCGCTGACCCACTTTGGCACAGCTCCGTGGTCCCCAGCCTCTCCTGCCCCAGCTGCTTCTTGGCTGGGCCACATTCATCTCATGAAAGCCCTTGGCTTTCCATGCCACGTCGTACATAGCACCTTGCCGATGGGACTGCACGGTTGCCACTGGGCCTGTTCCCCGTGCAAATCAGGTGAGGGGACCCTCCGCTGCCACGCCAGGTGGGCCACTGTGCTCCTAAGTTAGGTCCCACCCAAGAGTCAGTGACGACATGACAGTCACCAGCCGCGAACTCGAGGATCACTTTTGAGCCCCCATGCTGAGTGACATCGTGGGGAGGAGGGGGAGGAGGAGGCCAAGTACCTGGTTAAGATACGCTCACCATCTAAGGGGCCAAGGATGAGGGCCCTTCCCCCTGCCCTTGGGGTCCCCCAGCTGGTGAGGAACAGGGAGCCCAATGGGGAGGCAGATTCCCACCCAGAAACACAAGCAGGAGCTTCCTGGAGACGGTGGGGGATTCTCACTGAGGATTAATCTGAATTTCATACCAAGGCCTTTAAGGCTCTGTGTGATCTAGCTCCCGGCTCTCTCTTTGACCTTTCCTCCTGCTTTTCTCCTCCTGGTTCACTCCACTCCAGCCGCCCTGGCTTCCTTGCTGATTCCCAACATGCCGAGCTCACTTCCACACTTCCTTCTCAGGACCTTTGCACTGGCTGCTCCCACTGCCCGGAAGGCTCTTCTCCCAGATACCCATTCGTCTTGTACCTTCCTCTCCTTTGGGTCTCTGTTCAAAAGGCATCTTATTGGAGACCCCTCCCCCCCCATCACCATCGCTCTCTACCTCTTTCCATGCTGGAAGAGGGCGACACTGCCGTACAGCCCAAGATACTGAAGGGTGCCAGCCAGGAGGCCAGGGTCCTGGCTCTGACCACTCTGATCATGGCTAAGAAGCTGATGTGACTCCAAAAGAACAAGGCCATCCATGGAGTAAGAAGCCGGCCGGTGCAAGAATATCTCCTTAATAATCTCTAAAAGATGTGGAGCTAGTTTGGTGTCCCTCACGGTGCATGTAATTTATACATGGTATCACATTTAATTCTTACGACAACCCTGGGGCAGGTGGGCAGGCATAAGATTAAGTATCCCCATTTGCCAGAAAACAGAAGCCCAGAAAGGTGAAGTAACTTTCCAAAGCTCACACAGCTAGGAAGGGGGTGGAGCTTGGATTTGAACCTGAGACGTCTGGCTGTAGAGCCCATGCTCTTGGCCTTAAGGCTGTGCTGCATCTCTATCTAAGTTGAGATTCGCAGAAATTTAAGGAGTTTGGAGAGCCTGCTGGGATTGGCCTGGCGTCCTGGAGCACTGGGGAGCCTAGGAGGGATGAGGGTTAATTAATGATTGACAGTCACATCCCTCTGGAACACAACTTCAGCTTTCAACGCACGTTTACATTCTTCACCTTACTTAGTCCATGAGGGTACTTTCCTCACCCATGGGACAGAACTTGCTCCCTATCACCTGGGGAGCCAGTGACAGAGCTGCAGCAGGGGTTTGGGAGGGTGAGGGAGGTATGGGAGAGGGAACTCCAAAACCTTTAGGGGTGTGAGTGTTAGCGCCCCCCCCCCCTTGCCACATGCCAAGCCTCCGATAAACCCTTGCAAGACCACTCTGAGATGTGAATGATCAGCATCCCCATTTCAGAGATGAGTAGACTGAGGCTCAGGGGCCTCAGGAGGAAGTGCTTTAGGGTCTCCCATCTCTCTCTGTGAGTTTCAGGCTTTGTGCTCAAGAGGATGAGGAGGGTTTGCCTTGATCAGTGGTATGTGCTCTCCTGATGACAACCCAGCTGATGAGCGCTGACCCGGTGGTATCTGGGGAAGGGGGTATAATGAGGGAAGAAGTGCCTGCCACCCTCTAGACCTTGGGTCTACCCATGCCCCTGATGGAAAAACGCCACACAAAGGGACTGAGAAGAGCCAGGTAGATCCAGTTTTATAAGCCCCCTTTCAGGATCAAGAGCCAAGATTGCAGGTTCTAGGGAACAGAGGGCTGCAACCCTTTACCCCAAACTAATGCCTGGCACCCCCACCGGGTAACCCCATTCCTGATAAACCCCATCCCACAGGAAGTCAGTTACGGTGTCTCCTCTTCTGCCTGGGCCTCCCAGAGCCTTACCTGCTTTCCCCAATACTTGTTTCTGCCCATCTCCCCATGTCCAGACCCTGCCTGGGGGATGGGGGAGCTCTGAGGCCTGCCCCCCTCCCAGCTGGGTGCCATTGGCAGCGGGCAGGCTGTGGCATACGGGGTAGACGCTGGTTGCCGTAGCAACCTGCCAAAGTCTTGGGTGGAGGCACATGGCCTACAGGGTGTGTAGGGGGAGGGAACTCATCTCTCTCTGTCCTGGCTCAGGCCTCTGGGCTGCACGGCCTGTGACCCTGAAGCTCTGCTGTGCAGGACATGGGGCTGCGTCTATATATGCTGAGAAGGGAGAGAGGGAACATCTAACAGATCTGCAGATAAATCCTAGTGCTTCTGATCTCCCTGCCTCATCCTCGAAAGGGCATCCCCTCAGAGCATCACAGCGCGAGCAGAAGGTGTCATCTCTAGAAGGCCCCTGTCAAAATGCAAAAAGGTCACCCACTAGTCCCCCCTGCTCCAGCCTCAGAATAGGCCACGGGAACCTGAGTTCTGGGCTTAGTTCTGCCACTAGTAGGCTCCGTGACTTTGGATAAGCCCCCAGCCCTCTCTGGGCCTCAGTTTCTTCAAACAGAAAATGGACAGGGCTGGTATGGGTGATCTGTGAGATGTCTTTAAGCTCTGGGTGACTATGCTTGGGGAGACAGGAGAGGCAGATCTCAGAAGATGCTCAGTTGAGAGTAGGCTCCGGGCCATAGGACTCCCAGGCTTAGAGTCCATCCTGGCTCTTTTCTGGGTGGGCCTACTGGGGCACAGGTCCCATGCCCCTGCCCAAGACTGAGACTCTGGATGGTTCCCATGGCCCTGACGGACCCACAGGAGCATCTGGAAAAGATGGGGTAGAGAGGGATGAAGGGGAGTTGTAGTCCTTTGGACCAACGAGTTTGGGGGTTGCTCAGGGGCATCTGGTCTTCGACCACAACGCTGATTCTGGGCTGAGGGGACTGCCCTGCCTCACCTCAGTTCTTGTTCCAGCCTCTCCACAACCCCTCTGCTTGGGACACAGCTCCCTTCAAACATGCCCTGCTCCTTGGCTCTCCAGGCCGGAGTGGGTGCCCACCATCACCCCCCTCTCCTCCATCCTCCAGGAGCCTCCCTGCACAGCTGGCTGCGGAAAGAATGAACCCATAACTCCCATTCAATCACTCTCTCTGCTGTCTCTGCAGGGGCCCTGGTTACAGGGAGTTGAAATTTGCCTAAAGCCCACCTGGCCGGCTTAATGGCACCCAGTGGGCAAATTCAGGCCAGCGGCCCAGAACGCTGGTCATGCATTTTGGGCTCGAACACAGCCCAAGGGGCAGGGCTGAGGACGTGTGTACCTCATTACCCCAGCGATGTGGGAAGCAGTAATTAAACCGGGCTCCACTTAGACAGAGAGGGACACACATCCCGGGATCTCTCAGTGACTTTTCAGCCTTGGCAAAAACATTCACAACTGTAGACGGGGATGCATGCCTCTAGACGAGACTCCTGCCCCTGCCAAGGTACCCAGGAACTCTGGTACCCACTAGTGGCCCCCCAGACACATTCCCACCTCAGGGCAGGGCAGGCCTAGCTGGCTTTAACTTTTTCCCGGATCAAGGGTTCTGAGTATCTGTGTGATTTCTGGAGAATGCTCAGAGCTTCTCAGTAGGGCCAGCAACACTCTCTCAGAGCCACCTTCTGAGTAGGTCAGAGTCTGCGAGGCAGATGGTGGGGTCAAAAGCCAGCTTGGGCCCCAGAAGAGTGTCTCCCACTAAGAGGCTATGGTAGGATTTAGTCTATATTTGTCACCTTGGCAGCCCGGAGGGCTAACCATAGGCCACGGGCCCACAACACGCTGCCCAAGTCAACTCTGCAACACTGAGGCCCCTCCAGTCCTGGAGTATGGTGAGATTTCTAGCAAAGCAGATTTGGCGAAAGAAGAAGGAAAAGGAAGTCCCCAGCAAAGTGACACAGGTGCACACAGCTGTGAGTACACATACACACTTAAACACGGATGAGCATGTTTTGGTGCCGGGCCCAGGAAAACTGGCCTGGGGTCTGGCCGGCCCCTCACTCACCTCCCTTAGCTCCTTGGCCACCTCCTTGAGCTCCTGCAGGATGCCCTCAAGCTGCCCGATGACCATCTTCATTCGCTGTCGAATCCGCTCCCGCTGGCCACCACTGCTGGGGTCGTCACTGGGCTGCCCGAGGTCCGGGGTGCCCCGAATGTTCATCCTTTACCACGTGGCTGCGGGCCTGCCCATACTCCCCCCAGCCGGGCACACGCTGCGTCTGCCTCCACGGAGCCCCCCTCGGCCAGGCAGAGCTCCACATCTTAACGGCCCCCCAGCCCACCCTGGCCCTGGGTGGCCCTCACCCAGCCCCTGCCCCCTGCCACCCCGCCTCCTCTGCCTCTGGGTGGGGAATGGGACACCCAGAGGAAGACAGAGTCTGACAGAGGGGGTCAAGGTGAGGACACAGGAGAGCAGGGGGAGGGGCCTCGGGTCTCAGGAGTGGCCTCCAGGACTTGAAGTGCCTGAACGTGTGCTGAGCTGATCTCTGGCTGAGCCTGGACACAGAGGCAGGGGGATGACTCTGCAGGGACTAAGGGTAGGAGATGCCCTTGGGATGGGGGAAGGCAGCAGTCATCCCTCACAACTCCTAGGCAGTTGCAAAGCCAGAGGTCTCCTGAGGCAACTGACACCTGCAGAGGGACGGTGGCTGGGGTCTTCCAGATGTGGAGGGGGCTCCAGATGTGGGCAGCTCTGAAAAGGGAGCTGGTCTGAGGAGAAGGGCAGCCCCCTGCAGAGAGAGCAAGCCTGGCGTCAGCCCTCCCAGGCTGCAGCACCAGCCGGCAATGCCGCTGCCTCCCTCCTCTCGCCAGCCTGCACCCTTCGTCGCTGGGGAATTTTTTTCTTTGTGGGGAGGGGTGGTGGAGGCAGATGGTCTACAGCATAGCCCCTCCTCTAGAAGGAAAAGGAGCCCCTGCTTTGGAGGCAGAAGTCCTCAGCCTGCGACGGGGCACCCTGCCCCAGCTCCCCCAGCTCCCCCGTGCCTC